>NW_020229448.1:92500-1292500 GCF_003227725.1 Camponotus floridanus | reverse complement strand
GATGATTCATAAACGATGAGAGTCCGGACAATTCCTTGGCGCCACTCTGTAAATATATACAGAAGGCAGCGCATTAGCTCAAAAAAGATTCCCTTTTATTTTTCAGAACACTGTAAAAATTTGTTCGTCTATTTACTCATCGCATTGAATCCAAATCGACACTAGTCTACGTTAGATGTTGAACAAAAACACACTATTACTCAACAAAACACTGTTTATCCTATATGAAGAAAAGATACATAAAGTTCAACTCCTAAAGAGTCGATTGCAAAGAATTGGAAAGTAAATATATACGCTTAGTATTATATATATATATACAAGAAATAGAATCGCACGATGCACTAAGATTTGACCGCATGCTCGAGTAGCACTGAGGGATTATCTTCGAAAAATCGACAGTTGAAAGGGTGGGAACGTTACGAGATAGGAAAAAAGTTGCTTCGACTTATTCCCCCGTTGGTTTAACAAAGTGCGATCAACGGCGGGATAACAGCTGCTCCGAGTGGCCCTTCCGGTGAGAACGGGGAGAAACGGAACGTTTCAAAGGTTCTCCCTTCTCACCCCAGCGCCTGTCTCTTCCTCCCTACGCCAAATATGGCGCTTGTCTCTCGCGAAGATGGCTTTTGAATTTCGATTTAATTCGCATGTCGCAAACTGTGGCGCGCTCTTGAGAGATTTATCGCGAAACTTTTTAATTCTATATATTTTATGTAAAATACAGTCGCGCTAGTAGTCGTTCTTAACTGCATTCTTATTTTACGTCCGCGAAACGTTCTACCGGAGATTTATATCGGGGCGAAAAGAAAAATTGTCATTTCTTACTGCACAAATAAGTTATTCGCGGAGGACTTTTTACGCGCAAAAGTCAAGTCGCTTGGTTGCGCGGAAACGTGGCACTGATACACCTCCAAACAGTACGACGCAGTTTCTTAACTTCTGCTTTCGTCATCAAACTTTCATGAGGCGCCGAACGTCAAGCGAGAAAAAAACTCGCCGCGAAATTACCAAGGGCCCAGATCTCGCTTCGGAAGCTCCCGCGGTGAACGAAGGGTGGGGACGAAAACTAAGCGAGACACGACGAGGAAGAAAGAAAAGGAAAAGAAGGAAGAGGTGGTGTATCCCGACCCAAATTCTAGAGACGAGAAAACTTGGCTCGTCAATCTGCAGCCGGAACGAAGGAAGTTCCGGTGCGAGGACAAACGCCTGTCCTTCCCTTGTGTATCTTTGATACTTGCTCCGTGACTGTACATGATGTTCGAGGCTTTTCCTTTTCTTTACTTGCGATAGTTGATCGGAGCCACGGCATTATAATCTCGTACGCGTTCCTCCTCGTTGTACGTCGCGCGCGACGGGAAAACGCTGAATCGTATCAGTCGAAAAGCGGGAGATTAACGGCGAAACTTTGGAGGCTAAAACAGTGATTAAGTGCCGTTCACCAAAATCCAGTATTAAATTCGTAATAAATTCGGAAAATATCGGGAATACGGACTAGAACTCGTAGATAACGTAGTTTAAAGTGGGTATTCATTCACGTGACATTTATTCACGCAGATAAAAGAGATTGCTACATACTAAGAAATACTACAAGGGATGATAAAGCGTCATTCTAATTGCTTGCTTACGAATTCCCAGTTTGTTTGCCGTGAGAAATGTCAGTGGCATCGCATACATTTTACGAGCGAGATATGACAAGAAGACGCGCAGAGTATCTTGAACGTGAGAAACGAAAAGATTTTTAATTCTCAATCTCTCTTGTCGCGTCGCTCTTTGTTTGTAATCAAATTGTTGCGCGTGGAAATATAATTTTAGACACGGGATATATTTGCGCGTTAAATTATAAAAGAATTTAACGAGAAAATTGCTAAAATGTCAAATCGGACGTTGCCAAATGGCCGACGTCGATGAATAAAAACGCCACCGGCGTCTTGAAAGGAAAAGACTATCAAAGAGCGGACGCGCAATATATGCCGAGATTCGGCCAAAATCATTTTTCATGACAGACGAGGGAAGATTTCCGGCACAAAGAGGCCCATAGCTCGCGCGTAGTCGCGACGGCGACGGTCGTCGCTCGTATCTCACTCCGGCCATCAGTATTTTCTAACTTGTCTCACGGATTCCCTCCCGCACGTGCTCTCCTCACTGACGTAAGTAACAACATATATAAAAGTAAGTGACTCTCTCTCCATCTCTTTCGGCTCTCTTTCTCTCTCTCCCTCTCTCTCCCTCTCTCGCGGGGCGGTGATACAGGGTTCTCCTATCTGCGGAGTCTATCGGGCAGTAAACAGCGTGCGGCAGATAAGGCGAGAGATATATTATAGACTCCGTCCCGTCGCGTATACGGGTGTATACAGAACGAGAGGCTGTATACCGAACGTGATAGCCGGCTGGCTCTAGTAGCCAAAGCCCGCGACGCTAGAGCTCGAGGAGGCGCGCGGCGCTCTATATATTTCGCTTCTTTTTTCGCCCGGGCTTCGTTCTGGTAAAAACGCCGCCGGCGTCTGAATACTCGCGCGCGGAGGACGGAAGTCGGTTTGCAAGCCAAGCATGGGGCGGCGGCGCCGAGCAACCCCTTATTTTACTCCTTCCTAGTCGGTGGCCCAAGTAGCTGCCTCTCTCCCGCTCCTCCTCCGCTTTCTCTCTCTCTCTCTCTCTCTCCGCCCGAGGATCGACTCGGCCACCCCCGCACGTCGCCCGGACCCGGTTCACCGTCCTCTACTTTAACTTCTTTCGCTTCTCGATCTTTTTCTTCTTCGGCCAATGCTCGAATGCTCGATGCCGCGATACATCACGTGCACGCTGTTGCCAGTTGACTTTCTATCTCTCGCTTCCTCCCTCCCTCCCTCCCTCCCATTCCGCTTTCCTTCGGCACAGACACGGAAATCTAACTCCAAACTCACCAAACGAACATTTATCCTCTCTCCTTTGGCGAACTGCCATCTATTCGCAGATTGAAACTTTTTACTGCTAGTAGGCTTACGCGATAAAAGATTGAATGAAAAAAAAAAAATTATACTTATTGCAATTGCAATTCGTATTATTTCCCGAGCTATTGAACGAGCGAACGAGATTCGTTACCGTGCGAAATTATTACCCTCGAGTATTGTTGCAGTTTAGAAAACAGTCGTGGTTTTCGTCACAGCGATCGCCGGGGTGCGATTTGTACGAACAATTTTATATACGAAACGTCGAGGGGGAGGTAAAGGGTTATGCTTTATTTCAGCGTTATTTCAAAACGATGGCATGCTGGGGGCAAGTTATTATACCGCTGTCAGCCACCGCAACACCCCACGTTGATCTGCATAACCATCACGGTCTCCCCTACAGGGCGCTCCGTTCGTAGTAGTAAGACCGGCCCTTTGCCGTGACTCGAGATCTCACTCAATAAAGGCGCGGCTATCAGCCAACCGCAAAAGCGATTACAAATTAACGTGACATTTCTTCGCGCTTTAATATGAACTCCCGTTACATTTCTCATCCCTCTTACGCACACCCTTCCTCGCTCCCTGGGGAGCGAATACGATTATCGTGCCTTTTGTTTCACAATTGCAGCTACTTCTCCGTTTTCTATCCGGGGGAGGGTGAATGAGTACCATTTATTTTTGTGTTCTTGCACCCCCTTGCGTCGAATTTAGGCCGAGGCAAGGGTGATGGCTCGTCTGCCATTTTGTATTAACGTATCATTTTATAATAATCTTAGTAGCATGAGAAATTTTACAAAGATCTTGGGAAATACTTCTTTTTTCGAACGATATTACCGGCTAAATTTTCATTAGAATTTTTAATCAGATTAATATAAAAGTTAATATAAAAGATATTAACGTGAAAGTTAATATACAAAAAAAGAGACGCTTTAAATAAAATGATTAAATGTCCTACACAATATAAGGGAAAATAAATATTTTTAACTATGTAACAAAATATACGACATATGTTTTTTAAATATTACATTTAACGATGAATTATTAAACTTGAAATGATTTTTATTATATTAATTATTTTTAAAAGTACACCTCACTATATGTGTTGCGCTAGAGAAACTTGTAACAAGAAATATTTAATCAATTTTTTTTTTAAATTAATCCATCTAACAAAGCAGCAGCAGACTTGTGTCGTGAAGAAAAGAAAGATACTTGTGGCGCGTAAAATAAGCCGACAAAAAGTTATCTCCCACGTAGTCCTAGATTTACGAGATCCACGGTTCGTTTCAAAGCCATGTTAAAAGTGGAACAACCTTGTAGAAAGAGAGAGACAATGAGAGAAAGAGCACGACCTATTTCCCTCCAATTCTAGAAAAATGCAGTTCCGTTTTTCGAACGAGAAAAAATTTTTAATGCGTGACTGCCCGATCACTGACATTGTCATGCTTCCGCAAACACTTTTTTGGTTAGTTAGTCCCGTTAAGTCACGGATTATTATAGCTCCGAGAAGCAGCTTCAAAAAAATACGCATTTCTCTATAAACCTCAAGGTTTTTGTAATAAAGTAAAATCTTGCGTGAGAAAGACTACAGATATAACTCGAAGATTTCCAAGGTTCTCTTCTATTGTAGAAAAATATCGAGGTCGCGATTTATTCTAATTTCGGCTGTTTCACGATGCCATTAAAATTTATTAAAAGATATTTTGATGTATATGTATTTTTCGGATAATCAAAGTTTTCATGTATAATCAAAAGGAGTTTAGTATTTAATGAATTTTTGCATTTATTATATTATGTATTTTTTATATAACGACGTTATATAATTTTATAATATGCAAATAGAATTGATTGCGAAATTTTGAAATATTTTGATAATATTTATATTAATATTTACTCTTAATTTGATAATATTTACTAATATTTCGTCGTATATTAATTTTTTAATATGGTTTTATCTGTTATGTATTTTATATACATGTTATATATCAATTTTTAATAGGTCAGTTTAAAAAATTAAGAACAGATATCAGACGCACACATCTACAAATCTTCATGTTTTTTTATTTTTTCCACAGAGCTCTCATTTCTAATTTCGTGAATCTATAAAAACAGCGAGACATCGCTTCCAAGTATTATCCACCGAGATAAAATTGTCTCTTCTATATTTAGTGGGAGGTGTTTTCCATGCAAATACTGAAAGAAACTGACATCACCTAGAAAATGCTTTGATCTTGTCATCTAGACAATTAAAATGTCAAAGTCCTTATTAAAATAATTTACGATTCGCACACACGCAAAAAGAAAGAGAGAGAGAGCTTTGCCTGGAAATTTTATTTTGCGCGCAGCTTGTATAATACATCGCATGCTTTTATAACTGAATTTTGCAACTCTGAATAATATTTATTTACGAGGTGCTTTTTCAATTTTGATGACAAGCTAAAGTAAAATAAAATGAAATATATTCGATGAATCGAAGAATCCGATATATATTTACATTGTTCAAATTAACGTACAATCGTAAAATAAATGGTAAAGTTAGATTATGCGGTCGAAAACGCGAAATTAAATCAACAATTAATTCCTAAAGGATCAGGAACAGCCAATAGCAGCTGGACGTCGCCGTTGTCTTGAACGGGGTTGTCCAACCAAGAAATAATACAAGTGCACTAGGCAGAAGAGACCAACCTACCCCTTACTATCCGCACACCCGTCGCCCGCAGATAAATCTTCCCGCCCTCTAATTGGCCTTCCCTCCATTTCCTCGGCCCATACCCTCGGTCTCGACCTGTTCCTTCTTCTCCTCTCTCTCGCTCCTGTACCTCCTTCTCTCCGTGTCCTCCTTCCCTCTCTTCGCTCATCTCATCTCTCGGTTTCACTTCCCTACCTTCCCGGGCACGGCTCCAGGGAACGTTCTCACCCTATGCGCCACCCTTCCCTCCCACCATTCATCTCTAAACCGGCGAATTATTAGAATTATTAGACATTATATTGGCCGCAAAATGTCCGTTAAACCGCCAGAACTCAATTGTAAATTAAGATTTCTGATAATGCCGTGAGATGTATGCGTTCAAAACTTAGCAGCTATTATTAAAGTTTCAGATTCGTATATCGGTGGACGAGATTTGTTCGTAGGGGTCGCGAATTTATTCAAAGAAATTATATCGTCTCTTATAATAAAGAAATAGTGCGATAAATGATACGAACACGAATACGATTCCATCTATTGATGTTGTAAATCAAATTAATTTTTATTCGACAGCGTGTATCATAAAATGTTGGAAATTGAAATATGTCGAAATATCTTAACGAGAAGAAAGATAATATTTTACGCGTAAAACAATAACGTGTGTAGAATGTCAAGAATCTGATGAAAAGACTCCGCCCCTCCCTTCCCGAATTTAATATAAACGAAACTTGGCCCTGCCAAAATGCATGGTTTGCGCATGATTTGTGCTCAAATCGAAAATGATTCAGCACTCGTGGAAATAACAGATACTAACCGAGAGTTACGAGCGCATCGTTACGAATACGTGTAATATTTGTAGCAGCAAGAGAGTAACATCAGCGAGGCTTTCGCACAGTTTCTCTTTCTCTATTCCCCACGACGAGTTCTCTATCTCTCTTTCGGCCAGCCAACCGCCTCACAGTTCGTTTCCGTGTTGTTACATAATACACGCTGCGGCGCGGTTACGGTGGATGAGGGATGAGGTGCTGCGTTGCCTAATAACCTCCCCTTTGCACAACACCCCCTCAAACCCGACTGAATCCTCCTCCGACCCCCCATGTTATACCAAGCGCACGGGATACGATGGTATTTGCGAGCGGTGCATGCAACTACGAGCAAACCACCGTGCAAGAGCACGACGATATAGAAACACCGCTAGAACACCACTGACAAGAAAGAGAGAGAGAGAGAGCGAGGGAGGGAGCGAGAGGAGAAAGGAGGAAGAGAGTATCCGAGGGCACCGGGTTACGGAGAGAGAAGCGTGAAGTAATTATATGAGGGCAGAGCACGCTAGGCTCATCTACACCTAACACATTCATATCAGTCGGCCCGAGCCAAGGAGCTGCTGAAACGTGAAGCTCGTACATCAGGATTTCGTTGCCGGGATAGTAGACTCCTCGAGGAGTATGGCGGAATGAGTTTTCGCACGGCTCAACCCATTGCTGGAATTCCTTTTGTAGAACGAAAAGATAAGGGTTTTTAACTGGTGGCACGCGCGCGCGCACGCGCTCGTGATGTATGACGTATAGCTTAGAAAAATATATCGTGTAGAAAATAGAATATAAATTTAGAATTTAAGGAAAGAGCGACTAAATAAAGGTGAGCGAGGAATCTATCCGAGACGAGTGCGTCAAGTAATGCTTTATCGAGACGTCGAAACGCGCGCGAATAAAAATCTTTTACAATATCTAACCCGTCGACAAAGGAAAAATCATTGCACGGCCGCGGGATAGAGGAGAAGCGGAAAGATTAAAGAAGCGAAAGAAAAATGGTGCGGATGGAGGAGAGTAGCGTTATACATTTAAGTAGATACACCTATATATAGAGGGACTTACTGGGATTCAATTACCGCAACGTCTGCAAAGCACGCTATTCCCACACCCTTAAAAGACTACCCCTCGCGTTGTGCGCGCGCGTCCCCACCTTTCCATCTCCTCAAGAACGAACAGGTGCTCTTGCGCCTGCTGTAAATTGCTCCCCCTGTAATCCAAAGTAAAGCGGTCGTTTTATCCGCGCCGTGGCGAGATGGATGCCCCGCTACGTCTTTTCGCGTAATAGATTGCACCTACGCACCTAATGCCCCACCCCCCTCTCCCCGGTTTCGATCAAATTTATATTTCTTACCGAGCAAAAAATTGCATTTTTAATTCATTTCATCGGTCAATGTCAACATGTTGAACGTCCGAAAAAAATACTATCTATTTTACACCGTAGAATTAGAATATTACATTTTTAATTAGATGAAAACATATAAAGTTAATATACATTTTACAAATTATTAATTAACGGGGTGCGATATATTTTGAAAACTATTAATTCACAAAAATACGCGTAAATGAAATTTAAGATTTTTAAGATTTAACGTTAAATATTGATATCACACACACACACACACACACACATTTTTGTGAAATAGAATATTATTAAAACGTTATAATTTTATATAAAATTTGTCGAATCTGAAATATAAATGACGCTTTAATATAAAAGCTGCACGATCTCTCGGAAAATGTGATTTCGTGAAAATCGGCGGTGTCAGCTTTACGTTTAGATTAAGGAGCCAGGGATCTCGCAAAGTTATAACTAAGGATCAGAGAATAGGAAGTGTTGCGTGAGGCCAATAGCAAACTTACGCCTAGATCGGTTATGTACCTTCGTTCGGTTCGAACATAGGTACATAATTCATCGGGCGTGCACCATTGTCGGGAGCTTCATTAATACAAATGGCGTCTGCTGAATTCTACCCTCCCTCCCTCCCCGCTCCCCTCCCCCCTTCCCCTTTCCTCTCCGACCACTACCCGCTACGTGTACGATAGTAACGAGGGCTTCCGTCCTATGCGTGTGCGCGCGTCCGTGCGTGTGTTGGCGCGCGTATGTAGGAATAGCGAACGGATAGAGCGGGGCTTCCACCCCCGTCCTACGGGGTGTGTGCCACCCCCCGGAGACGCCGAGACGCGCGGGACATATTTTTGCAGTCCTTGTCGACTTTCATGAGGGAGTCTTTCCGCAATAACATATTAATATCCCGGAGCGTCGCGAGACTTATGGCTGTCCGTGGAAAGCTCAACTCCGGATCAACGTGGCGCCCGTTAAGGCGGCTCCACATCCTGTACCGCGATGACGCCGCGTAACGAGTGCTTTTTAAGTGTCGTAAAGCAACCGCCGCACGTCCGCCGCATCGCGATATCGTTTGAAGAATTGATAACGATCCCGCCGGAAAAATTGTGTACGCGTCTCCCGTGATATCTTGGCCGACGATAAATATCGCGGGTGCTCGATGGGTGAGATATATGTATCCTCGTTAACGATTAAAAGAGACACCGTCGTCGCGATAAAAGTCGATTCTTACCGCCGCCGTACGTTATTTCGAGAGAGAACGATAATTGCGCGTACTCGTATCTAAAATCTGATTCCTCGCGTATCCAGGGTGGGGTGTAATAGACGACGGGATCAGGGAAAGTAGATGTGGTGCGGGATGGACTTGCTACGGCCAGGGCCGCAGACAATGAAGCGTAAGACGTGTGATTAAGTTTACATCGCATTTATTATTTTTTTTTTCTTTTCTTTTAGCAATCGTATAATCAATGTAATATTACAATAGCGTTCGAGAACCGTCCCCAAGAACGCCGGGATATAATCTTAATCATAGGCAGCTAGCGCGGCCCTGGTCGCTGTCGGAGTACATACAATCAGGATTCAAAGAAATTTTTGTCAATAATTAATATTCTAGTATATTACAAAAAGGAAGAAAGAGTGTTTGCCACGCGAAACATTTACACAAGTAACTACGACTACGCATAAGGTAACGCCTATCCCTAACAGGACTACGTGCCTAATTGATAACGCATAGCACAGCAGAGCAATGAATCATCTCTGTTCCGAGATCCACAAAATAAATAACTATTAACATTACATACCTCTTAGAAATATTGCGTTTACGTACTCTCTGCCTCTCACACACACACGCACACGCACACACGCGCGCGCACACACACGCACACACTCTCTCTCTCTTTCTCTCTCTCTCTCTCTCTCTCTCTCTCTCTCTCTCTCTCTCTCTCTCTCTCGCATTCTTTCTGTTTTTTTTAGCGGCTATTCGTATACATTCATTTTAACTAGAATAAAGTTACCGTATAGGAGATAACGCCACGAATCTCTTTACACAGAGCAGGCGCCTACGTACTAGATACGTATAATTATAATATTTGTTTGTAATGTCCATCTTCATTTTGCTTCTCTCTCGGACCGACGTTTATAAAAAAGAGGGAGGAGGGAACTCTTTTTCGGAAAATTCTTTCCGAATTTATTTCAAAGGAGATATCCGATATCTCGAGACCGCGCACTCTTGACCATTTTAACAGGTACTTAAGCAGACGCACATCATATAAACGTTTCTATACAATATATTGATAAAATATGACCGAATATCAACATATATATTTTGTACCAATCGAAAATATCGTATCGTTATGATTAATCTCGCTTGCTGCCGTTATATATACGTTTTCAAATAATGTAACTCTAATTAATAACGCGCGAAATGAAATAAAACAGTCTTTTTATAACAAACGAGCGAATGTTACCATTAGCAAAAGCAATATTGGTAACAATATAAACGCTTTCTCGTATTGCTTCGCACGCAGAGATAATAATAAAAAAAGAGAAATAACAAAAAACGTAACATCAATAGCAATCGTTCTATTTTTACTTCCTCTCCTTCTCTTCATCTTTCTCTTTCCCTCTTGTCGCAAAGATATATCGAGTGCGCATTTTCGAGAAAGAACGTATCGAACGAAGAAAAAAATGAGGAGAATTGTAAAGAAACGTGATAAAATTTTGTACATTCAGTATTGAAGAAATAAAAACGAGTCGTACTTTCGTTACGAACGTTAATCGACTCGATCTCGCCCATCGAGAGAATTATAAATGTTCCTACGTCCTATATTTTAACCCTATAAGTAATTTTAGCCTTTTTCCTTACGTATTTCGGTTTCTAATCTGCGCACAACCTATCGCAATGTACGTCGAGAATGTGACTCTGTTTTCGGTCGATTTTTCGCAAACGACACCCCGGATCCGCGGACGTTGGCTGATTGGCCACCCTCGATAATTCAACCCCTATCTACATGCTACTGCACCAAAGCAGAAACTACAGGTAGAGAGACCAGAAAGGGGAACGACTACAACAGCGCTAGGCTTATACGGATGATACTGTGTGTACTTGGATACTGATTGGTCTGGGAGCATATCGGTCAAAGTGAGCTACGGGAGGTAGCCATGGGGGTAGGGGGGGAGGGGAGGTTCGTCACTCACCGGGTGCAGCATCCGATTCGCCGCAACCGATAAATTGACGATCGACAGATACGCACATCGACCATCTATTTGGCATTGCAGAGACAGCGGGTGCAGAGCCTGCCACTCACCTGAAACAGAAACAGAAACGACGGAGTTAGCTTATACATATTCCACGTGTCTCATCATCATCGACGTAAAATTAAATACTTGAAGTCATTAAATATTTAAAGCATGTTTTTTTCTACTAATTAGCAAACGTAAAACGAACGTGATTCTATGATAATAAAATGCGAAAGAGATTATATTTTTATATAATTTTACGAGATAATTAAAAATTCAGCAATTGTTAAATCTAATATTTTTTCTAGTTGCCATCTCTTTTTTGGAGAGCGAGATCACATCATGCGAGACCGAATGTTTGAAAGTTCGACTTGGAACGTTCATATATAGAGTATGTATTAGGGACGCGACGGGTCGAGCCATGAACGCTGGTTCAGCTTCTTTTGTAATAGAATGAATGCACATGGTGCCTCGTTCGGTTACATGCACGTTGAGCCTGAGCTTTCGTAGTGTTGGTATATTGGGATATCAATAGTTCACGTTAAGAGCGAAAGGGGTTTATCTAGACGGTCTTACGGGGAATGAGAGCCAGCGAGAGATTTTACATTACCAATTTTCTTTCCATTTCCTCCCATTTACATGTGTAATAGTCACGTTTAGAAAAATTGGAAATATTCATTGTCATATAAAATTCCGAGTCGAAAAGAAAGAAAGAAAGGAAAAAGAATAAATTTCGTACTTTCAATAAAAAGTTCAATAACTTTGCAGATTATTTAATTCGATATTAATTATATGAGACGCATCAAATAATATATATTATATAAAATGATTTATTTGAGGTATTCTTAAATTTCGATTTTCAAATAAATTTTATTCGCTATAAATTTATTCGTTATAAATAAACCAATAAATGAAGCGATGCTAATAAGATATTATTAAGACTTTGGACGATAAACAGTTCTCCAGAATTCTCCTCGCGATTCGTGCCCTTGTTACTTGGAAATTGTTTACACATACTTGGATGTATCTCATTTACCGCCGCCGTTTACAGTTCGGCCTAGAATCACTTCGCCTTTCGAGGAGTACGCGATGCTCTGAAACTGAGTCTGGCGTACATACCTAAGCGTCCTTCCTGCGCGCATTTATCAGGATTTCCGAAGGAAGCTAGAGTTTTTAAGCCGCCATAAATTCTCATACTTAAAACTCGCAAAAACCAGAAACACGATTCTCGATATGGCGCTGCAAAACAGCGTCGTTTATTTCGCGTAATTCGTTGAGGCACTTTCTCTATCGAGTAATAAGGAATCGTCTAAATTATAATTTCGAAAATGCTGTCTCGAAACATTACAGACGTGAGTTTCACCGTATCCTCTTTTTGCCGTTTATTTGAATAAATTGTGCGAAAGAAGGGAATTTTCATCTTTTTATATAATATTAGAGTATTTAATCTATTTAATCAGAGGGTGGGAAATACATTTGAGAAACGAAAGAGAGAGAGAGAAGAAATAAAAAAGAATCACGATTAACTTTTATACATATGTATACGAATATGCACGTGTGGCTGTGTCTTTGCATGGATGTGTGGATCTAGGAAAGAAAGAGAGAGAAGAGAGAGAGAGAGAGAGAGAAAGAGAGGGGGGTGGAATTGAGCAGGGAGCAGTTATTATCTATCGCTCTCGTTACCACAGGTTGCTCGTAAACCGGCCGCATCAAGGGGTTGGAGAGAAGCGGGATGGAGTGCAAAAGCATAGGTAGAGGTAGATACCAGTACTCATATCGTCGTCGCCGTCGTTTCGTACCCCCGCATAGCAGCACCAACGGGTAAATTCCCAACCCCTGACTATGCCCATCGGTTACCCCTGTAGAATATCACACGGGGAGTGTGAACGGACGGCTGTGTCTGGGGGGCTGTTCAAAAATCTCGACTCGCTATTCTCTACGCTTGGCTGATCGTGAATGAAAATCGAGGCCGATACTCCGCCATAAAATTTTTAATTATACGTAGCAACTGTCTGTCTTCTCCATTTTATATCAGTCTCTCGTCTCTATCGACGATAAAACGAACAAAATTATATCGATAATTATAATTAACAATAACATACAAGTGGTAAATATCTTTTAATTATTATTAATATATTTTACATCCCCCTAGAGTGACTCTTTTAATTTATATACAGTTACAAAAATATTATTTGATGAATGAAACATTATATAATATTTTATATTTAACAAATACATATACACATATAGGGGGTGTTGTAAGTTATTAAAATATAATTTGATTTTCACCTATATGTTTACATAAAAATCACATGAAATTTATACCACGTAATAAATAAATTAAAAAATAAATAACATTAAAATGAAACGTCGTAGAAAGAGAAAAGTCATGAACAAAAAATATCGTTCAAGTTCCTTTCCTCTCAAAGCTTGTCGGTCTAATTTTTTAACACAATATACATATGTAGTCTTGAAAAAGAATACGTCAATTTATAACGAACACGTATAGAAACCGCGATGCGAAATATGCGATTTCTCAAGGCGGAGAGCCAGGTATGCATCTGCATGTGCATGCGGATGCATACGTGCATGCATGCGGTCGAAGCCCTAACTGACAGGCAAGTGGAAGGATCGGCGAGAGAGTTTCGAATTGAGATCGAGTTTTTTGCGCCGGGGACGGCGTTGAACGAGCGCGAGTGCGCGAAACCCCCCGCGGGGCAACAGTGCGCTCGTCTCGCGACAGGGGGCAGCATCACCATCGCCGGCGCTATACCGATATTGTGTAGCGTGTAGTTGCTACGAGCAGCCGTTGCACCAGGAACTCATAAATCTCCGGGGATATAGATGGCTCTAGTGTCGCGTGAGGTTGCAAGCTACCCCATGCAGGGTAGCCCGTGGAACGCCCTCCCGTCCCTACCCTGTCCCCCCTTACCCGGCCCACTTCATCGTCCCTCTCGTTCCCTCGTCGTCACCCATCCATTCCATGACCGAATTACCGGAATCCCACCTTCCGGGCCGAAGGTGGACCTTTCGAGACGAACGGCGCTTGTTCTTCAATACTGTTCAAAAATGCATGGACATTTCGAGTAGTATTGTCTCCGCGCGCGCTTGAAAATTGATTAATAACAAATAATACAACGGCACGTCGTCGAATAGAATAGAATTATTTTTAAGCGATGGCTTTTATCAGGAAGGGAATGAATTATGTATCGAAAAAAGCCTCAGCAATTCTTTCCAAACGTATCGTCAATGTAGCTAACAATTGAGAAATAAATTCTACGTTTATGTTTAGAATATTTTATTATAAAAATTGGAAAATTAAAAAAAAAATTTATCAAAAAAAAGTGATCATCTTACTAGCATTGATGATGAGTAGAGAAGAAAAAAAAATGTAGACTTAGCTCTTAATCTCTCCCTTTTGTGTCCCTGCTGCGTTTATACCGCAGACATGACTGATGCTCGCAACACTATCTAAAGAGAAATATTTCTTTATATACTAGCCAGCTGAGGTGAAAAATATCATTCTACATTTTTACAGTGACATATACTCTTAAATTTCGAACGTGAGAATTAGAAAAAATATTTAGAAACTTTAAGCTTCCAAAAAATCTGATCTAGATTATAAATTGATAATATTTTAAAATAAAAAGTTTAAACCATTTTTAAGAATATAATGTGTTCGAGAAATTAATAAGGACTCTAAAGTTTTACTACAAAATGTAATCTATATTTAGTAGGTTTAAAATATTAGCCAACGCCATTTTAGAATATGTGAAAGAACTAAAAGTGTGCCTACAATAATAAGAATGAATTATGTGTTGATATGACTTCAGTGTAGGAGTAAAACGAGTACTTGGAGAGTAGGTTGGAGAAAAAAGAAAGCGAAAGAGAGAGAGAAAGAGAAAAAGAGGAAAAGAGCGGAAGATCCAGGGACCAAACAGCCAACCAGCCAACCAACCAAGCTAGTCGGAGAAAGAAGAGAAGGCGACGCTGATGATGAATCACTCGTTAGAAGCGAGTGGGAGCGAAAGAGAGAAAGAGGGGGAAGAGAAAAGGAGCAATAAGACGATGATGCCATGCAAAGACTCGACGTCGGAACGCGCTAGAGCGAGTCGCTAACTGACTTATCTACACATCAGAGTATGCGGCTCGTTCCCCCAGCTCGGCCTGAGATGGAACGTTTTGAACGTTTCAGACATCAACTTTAATGAGATTTAGAGAAGCACTTGCTCGGCCGTTAGAAATGTCTAAAATTGCTAATTCTCAACAAATATACAAATTAAAGCAAATGAATAATTAATGGCTATTGAATAAACAGACATAAAAATTACATAATATAGGCAACATAATCCGAAATAAATTATATGAATGTCATGATGAAATCGTTGTCGGGGTTTATCACATTTTTGTATCAACGTGTATGCAACCCAGCGCTTAAATCTTATTGGATACAACGTTCTACGAAAGGATAACGATCGAAAAGACGCCGTAACCAATCGGCAACGAGAAAACTGAATTCTTCCCGTGGGCATGTCGGACAAATCTGAGGGGTCGGCTTGCCGAGGAAATTGGGTTCGTCTTACGGAGATCTACCTAGAGGAGTGCACAAGTAAAAGAAGTTTCAGTATCATCAAAGAGTGTCTCGAGTCCCGCGCGTTTATGCGCTCACACACCGATAGGACTTATATAGAAGTTGCGTTCGCTCGGTCATGGGTAATGGTTTTACGAGCGTCAAGGGTGATATAAAGAAAATGAAAAACACACCGGCACTGTTGCCGGCATGCACGGCATATAACTAACTACGCTGCCACCATGTCCCCTTTCCTTTCCGCGTCTACTTCTTAAGTTTGTACAGCGAGGGCAAAACTCTCGCCGCTTCAAGATACCACCCGCAACTTCATCACCCCAATGAGAAGTATACCAATTAATCGTGCACGCTCAAATTATAATTACCTATATTTCTCATATTTATGATTATTATTAACTATTTATAAAACGTTAATTTTAATGATAAACATTTTTTTCAAATATTAAAAATCGTATTTCCATAAACGAATTTTTCTTTTTCTATCATTTCTGTTTAATTTATATCATTTGACTTTTTATTCAAAATTTGATAAGAAACTATGCAAATTATCTAACGCGTTAAAACGTTCTATAAAATAACTAATTTTTTTTTTTCGTGAATTTTCGACACCACTGAAATAGCGTTGATTTACTTACTCATCATAATATTGAAATGGGCTTTCAAAAGTTTGCGCGAGAGTGCATTAAATTTACTCGTATCTATAGTTAAAGAAAGGGGAAGATTTTATAAGAAAGTTGGCTATAGTATGATGATGAAGGGTAGGAGATGAAAGGTGCCAGTTAATTGTGATACACTTTGCGGTGAGGTTGCGTCGGTAAGTGAGACGGTTGTTCGACTATACAAAGTTTGGAAGAAGCGGAAGTATGCGAAGAAGGTACCCGCAAAGCTTCTCGCTCTTTTTTTGTATTATTATCCTATTACTTTCCTTATTCACGTTCAGAGAAAACTTTTACTTCATCACGCGTCCCTCCTTAATACATGCAACTTACGTCGCTTCTGAAAATATTTTCGGTTCCTTTGCAGGCGCAAAATATATAGTAGCGCTCTCGTTAACATGACCATAAGAAAATGTATGCAAGAAAGTCGTCCCCTGTAATGCAAATATAAAATTATTTCCCTCCAAGAACCATAAAACGTGTAAACGGAAGCACGATAAATTGAACGGACTATATTTATCATAAAAATACGCGAGATGAAGGAATATATCTAACTCGTTCCACTTTTATTCTAATCCAATCTTGGGCGCGGCCTACATAAGTAATCTGTCGAAGAACCGGAAAGTGAATAGAGATTGATGGAATTAATCGCACAGATTTCTCATGATACAGATACAATGTAAACTGACACACTCGTATAATTATACCTGTTGCCAGATAAAACATGACTTCTTTCGTTCTCGAATGAAATGAATGGATAGATTATTCATTCATCCTGCATTAAACGAAGCGTGTAATAGCATACACGTCGCGAATGATCGTAATGCCTGAATTAAAAGCTACTTAATCCTTCATTTAATTTTTATGAATATCCTTATCAAAAACATTATATAGGCGTGTTACTCCAATAATACAATAATTCTTCATTGATAACATCTCTCGTTAAATTCAATCAGATTTAAATTTTTATTGCTCTCAGTTTAACATCATAATTTTTTACATTTTTTTTTGTTTGACTGTAAAAAATAATATCGAAAAGTATTACTAGCGATGATTTACGATAATTTCATACCGTAACTGAGATAGTTAAATCGCGTGTGTTAAAAATAACTAACCAGACAGAGCAGACATATGCTGAGCGCTCCGGCTAGTTGACTCTCGAAAAGGAAAGAGAAAAAAAAAATTATGCGGACCTTAGGTCTCGTGTTGAGAATTTCGGCGCGCAACGTAGCCTGTTTCACGAGCCGTCTTGTCCCATACCCCGTCGAATGAGAGACGGAAAATACAAGGAGGAGACAAGGGGAGAGAGAGAGAGAGAAAACGACACCGAATCCTCCGTTTCCCTTTCGCCTCGCATGGTTCTTCTCTATCTCTCATTGGACTTTGAAGCCAGGGGATTCTCGGAGTTTTTATATCGCGGTCCCTTATTGTTGTGTAAATGCGGTGCAATGGCGCCGAGAGCCAGAGTACCGCACACTTTTTAATGCTAATAAAGTCGAGTGTGTGAGAGTAGATTTTTAAAAATATATACTTTGCTCTCTCTCTTTCTCCGCGTGTAAAATGAATACCGGAAATATATTTACATGTTATTAATTGCGAAATGCGCTGATTTTTCTTGATTAATTTAATTTGATTAAATCAAAATTATTAACAGTAATGAAACATCCATGTTGAAGCTAATTCTTATTGCTGGCAATTCTATTGCAATCTAAAATTGCGTCTTGCGTAAAATATTAAAATAAAAAAATTTTTTATATTAAATTATACTACTTCTATAAGTATATAATTTCTAAAGTAGAGATTAAATAATAATAATAATTAAAATCTATCAAAGTATACAGCGATATAAAATGTAACACAACATCGAGCCAAATCATAAAAGTTTCCCGTCTCGTACGAACGTTCCACTTCCTCCATTAGCCTATCTACATGAGCGTCTCAAATGAATTTGATTGAATGAAGATTTTATGAGAATTGCAACGATATCAGCTCATAATGACGGCTATAAATGTCGTGATAAAATCAGCAAGCAGAATTATTACCTTAACATAAGCATCGATGAAAGACGTGAAATAAAGTAATGATTTAAAGTTAAAAATACGTAAAAAATCGTGAAAAAATATTAATATATATTCCGAAGAAATGTAAAATCTGTAAATATACAGTTCAAATTATTTGATATACATATACTTGGTCCATAAATTCAATGAAATAAATTTAATTAATTATAATTGTGAATCTTAATAATTATGTCGGAATATAAATGTATAATTTTGCAGAAATGCTAGAAAGTCTTATATTACGCGAACGATTGCGGTAGACTCGAAAAATTTATCCTCGCATCTCGGTGAATGGAAAGATTGACCGATAAAATCGCAAAGCGATGCGATTTCACGTTCGATTATCTCGGTATCTCGGAATTTTTCTAGGACGACCGTGTGTACGCAAGGTAGGTCAGGGTCTGATTGCAGGAAGGAAGCAGTTAGGCCCGGTTAAAGTCGTTAAGCCAAGTTTACGAGGTGTTACCGGGAGCGTAACCTGTAAATCTCAAAGGCAAGTCGCGAGAGGGAGAGAAAGAGAGAGAGAGAGAGAGAACGCGTGCCAGTGGCCGCCCTTGGAAAGGCCGCGGAAGGGGTAATGGATATAACCGGGATGTAAGAACCGAGGTAAGACTACTTGGGCGCTATAAACGCTTTTATGGATCGTAAAACGTCTTCCTTTACAGCCAATAAAGATCCCTGACCTACCAGTTTGGCGAGCGGCTAAGTGAACGCGCGCGCGAGTAGAGGGAGAGAAAGAGAGAGAGAGAGAGAGCAAGAGATGCGATGGTGATCGCGCATCGATCTGTCGGAATCGTGCTTTACTACGCAATAAAATCACGTAGCGTCGCCGGTACTTTATTTCCTCTTCATGGGGCTGCGCGAGTCGCGCGGGGTTTATTGGATTATTGACCGATAGCTCCGGGGAATGCATTCGCGGGGAAAATGTGAATAGCCCTGCCGACTCAGCGGCGCGCGTTTATACGACCAATACCGATGCACGTGCGCGCCGTGCACATGCACATGCACATGCATGGGCGCGAACAGCATCGGTGGCATCGACGATTCGACTCACCACCGTCGAGAGGGAAGCAGGAAGGTCGTGAGTTACTATATAACCACGTCGATAAAAACAAACCATAAAGCGCATTACGGGCGATCATCGAACTACCGTTCAATATATCCTGCTTGGTGGGTAGAGGTAACTTGTCCCCGAATTGAGTTACGCGTTACCGATGGAGAGATCGGTAAGGTAGACGCGACTCGTTGCCGACCGACTAACCCTGATTCGTGCTGCCACCTACTGTGACAGTGGTTAAGTGACGAGGAAAACAAGCAAGACCGCGCGCGGAGTGTTACATGAAACGATTCAAATTTTGATTATTTCGCGTGTCTTGCGCGCTCCGTATTTACTATTCGTTGACAGGTAACGTAGTCGGTGTGTAGTTTGATGAGTTTGTGTCACCAAATAGTAGTAGAAGTTTCCGAGATGAATGACCCGCGCCAAAAAATAGATGTGCCCACGCCTCAGCCACGCCCACGAGAGGGGGATGAAGCAGCCATAACTAATCCAAAACCTTTGAAACCGATAGATGGCATTGCCCTATTGTTTACTGTCCATTCATTGTTACATGCTGAATTGTGCATATATCTACACAGAAAGGAGACTTCAGAAACAAACAATACCTCGCCAATCTAAAAAATAGGCTCAACAATATGCCGTAGATAACTTGCGAACGAGGGTGCAATTGCAACAAATCGAACAAGATCTGATAATCTGAGACCTAAGAAAAATATCTCGGTGAGCAATCTTGGAGTACATTTTTTTATTATAAGAATATTTGTGAAGACGCTTCTGACTCGAAAAAACATATGAATTAATCATCGAATGTCATCGTGATCGTTTTTTTACATCACCCGCCTAAATCTTTCTAAATTGCTTTTTCATGTTGCCCGTCAAAAAATATCTTTATATATATCTCGGCTCACAGAAGCCAATCTACATTTTATTCTTTTTTGGATGACGCATGGAAAAATTACGATTCAGTTTTTTCAATGAAAAATTCTTGACATAAAATTTTATTTTGCATATATCTTACGTTTACATCTACTTCATGTTTAATTAAAGTCGGATTAGAGGTGAAAATAGAGAATAAGCGAGAAATGAGACGAGAGTCCAAAAAATAAAAGATGGAGATCTACTATGATCAAGATTATTCGAATCTAGTTTCTCGTCGCACTAATCACTAATTGGCGGGCAAATCGATCAGCATTCTATTTTAAGGATATAATCGTCTCCTTGATTTAAATAAGCGTGATTAAATAAACATCACCGTGGGGCGTTATTTAATCGCGATTCAAGTGGCGTACAATTACTCGGAGTTAATCGAGGAATCGTTTCGCTGTGTGTGTCGTAATATTACGCGCAGTCGCGGCAAAATTTATGTCCGAACTTCGTCGTTCAAAGATACCAAAAAAGAGATATTAAACGCCCCAATAGATTTCGACGAATAAGAAGTTTCGATCCGAGTTTTCTGGCGTATTTCCTTTCCGCTGCAGACATTTCAAGTATTTCAAGAATGTATGATAAACTAATCTGCCATTTTACTCGGTAATGTTTCTCTTTTTATCTTGTAAAGCAAGATATGTATCTAAAATATTCTATATCTACATATTTTATATTATATTAATATGATTAATAAAAATAATCATTTATTAAATAAATATTTTTAATGAAAAAAGAGATTTAACAAATTATAGACGTTAAAAAATATTTTGCTCCGTAATGTTTCTCTTTTTATCTTGTAAAGTGAGAACATATATATCTAAAATATTCTATATCTACATATTTTATATTTTATATCTACATATTTTATATTAATATGATTAATAAAAATAATCATTTACTATATAAGTATTTTTTGAAAAAAGGAGGTTCAAAAAAATTGTAGACGTTAAAAAATATTTTCCCACACACATAGGAAAGTAAAGATACAGATAAATAGACTCGCGTACACGGCGTACTTTTAAGTTAAATTAGTAAAGAGACGTTCTGGAAACATCCACCACGTGGTCGACACCTAGTACTGCTAAGAAATTACACAGTTAATTACACAGCCGAATATACGGTTCACTCGGATACCATTCATGCGATAAGCGTAATCCTTGTAATTTTTAAGTTTTAATTTTCCTAAAATTTATTTATTTGTACTGAAGAGAGTCCAGTTGAGGACAGAAACGTACGTTTACATTTCATCATATAATGCGCATATTCATTAATAGTTACTTATACATTTCATTACATAATGCGCACAGTCATTAATAGTTACTTAATTTAAATGTATTGCAACGTTATTAAATTTATTCTTATTTACTGACTTTAACATTATTGCATAATATTAGCTCCTTAAGCCCGATTATTGTTTAATTTAATAAATTAGTAAAATCAGTATTACATTTTTAAATCAGTTCTTTAACTAAAACACATAAAAAAGCTTAAGAGATGATAGAGATTCTCGTGAGTGTGAAAAAGGCGGGAACCCTTCTTACAAACTGCCTCAACCGAATGGCAGTTTATTTTTTTCAAGAATGAATGGTTGACCCTCGATTAAAACTACAGATTATACTGCGGATTTTTTTGGGATAAATAGCGCCAACAAGACTATTGTCTTGTTCTTTTTTTTATCTGACTAGACTTTCTACTTTCTTTTTTTTTCCTTGTGTTATTCACTTGCAATTTATCGTTTCTAAGTTTCTTTCTTTTTTTAGGTTTTAACGCACATGACGATTTTTTATTCTACGGTTACAACTATCGCGGTATGAAATATCGTAATTTTTGTTTGGTACGAGAATCACGTTCATATATAATGGTCAACGGACGTAACATGAGAAAACTGATAATCTTTTTTTATTTATTATTGGCAGAGTAAAAACAATAGACGCAATATTTCAAGTCTACGTTTATAGCCCCCTTGGGATGCACGTTTAACGCAAGTTAAATGCACGCGAATAGCATAACTTAGAAAATTATGAAGGCACGCTTGTACGCGGTTTATCCTCATTAAGCCCGCCGACTAAATTTAATTTTAAGGCCACTGCTGCTAAAAGCTCGAATCTCATTTTTAACGCCGCTTTCAACGTTTATACAAGTATCATTTTTTTAGTGCATAGCACATAATCCTAACTGTTGCACCGAGCGCATATATGCTCGTTTGATTAATTCGCTAATAACGAAAACAAAAATATGTATTAATATATATATATATATATATATATATATATATATATATATATATAGATTATTACTGAAGTACAAGGGCTCTCGTTTTACAAATTACATCTCTTCTTCAATCGATTAAAAATCTACTTTGTAATATCGAAGCATGATAAAATTTGTCTCATATGCAATCAAAAATAAAATTATTTTAATAAATTGAATCTTAAGAATTAAACATTGATTATTTCACATTTAACTTTATATTAATTATAATGAATTTTTAACTTTGTAATTTTTATTCAAATTAATGTTATATTTCCAAAGAGTTGATGTTTCTAATCATATTTTCAATACAGAAAAAAGAATATTCAAACTGTAAAATTTGTCAGATACTTCAGTAATATTTTCTATATAGTTTAAATTAAAAAATTATAATTCAAGTATAATTCTTGATTGAATTACAATCAAGGAGAGATCGGGGGATAAGAAATGATTACAAAAATTACTCACCTTTAATACAGCTGTGTACATTGCGGTGCTAGTAGAGGGTGGTGTGGATTGACGGTGGGGTGGTCAGGGGGGCTCCGATGCAGGGCGTACCCCTAGTTGCCCCCCTCGGGTCCCCCACCAGCCCCTTGCTGCTGATGTGCAACCGCCGCCGCTGCCGCTGCCTTTTGCGCCTGCGCTTGCTTCTCCTGCTCGTTTAGCTCCTTGATCGCCTGAATCTCCTTCTTCAACTTCATTCGCCGATTCTGGAACCAGATCTTGATTTGCCGTTCCGTCAGGCAGAGCGCGTGTGCCATCTCGATCCGCCTCCGCCTGGTCAGATAGTGGTTCGTGTGGAATTCCTTTTCAAGCTCCAAAGTCTGGTAGCGCGTGTAGGTCTGTCGGCCGCGCCTGCGCATTCCATTCGCTCCTGCGAACAACGACATAAAAATTGTAACGGGCTCTCCCTTTGTTCTTTTCTCTAATATTATATTTATCGAATATAAAAAAATAAAAAAACAAAAAATTGCGGCCAAATGAAGAAACTCCCAACGATGTTAATCAAACTCTGTCAATATAACAGACATGATTGTCTTTGGATTGCGCTTTGGACAGAGAACGCTGATAAAAACATCAATTTCGATGACAATACGAATCTCTCTCGGCGAGTAATTAAAATGAGAAAAAAGTTGATTTTACGAACGCGATAAATTTTCATTTACTGATACTCGAAGACAAGTAAGTACACCGGCGAGCATCACTTTGTGCGTGATGCCAATTGAGTACGTAGATTACGCCGGCTCGTCATTCCATCCCCCGCTGCTTATCTCGCTCCTAAGCGAGTTGTTATCTTTATGAGCTGCCGCTTAAGGTACTTATTAAAAGAGCATTCTAATGAATTTCTGATATCCCACGGCGCTGCGAATATCAGACGCGGCGATATAGGTATAAACGAGGCCCGTGCCGATAAAGGAAATGTGTAAACGGCTTAAAATAAAGCGTGGCATGAGTCGTTCTCCCGGACAAACGGGAGAAGGTAAAAGAGTATACGACGGCGGGAATAGGTACTGTTGAGCAGTCACTTGGGTACAGTAGCGGAGTAAGCCCCGACAGTGGGGGCGCAAGCTCACCTTATCGGCCATTACTGCCTCGTAAAAACCCTCCCGTTTCACCTCTGCCACCGGTATCCAACCTAAACCGACCTCTCTCCTCGGCCGAGAGTCTTCCTTTTACTCGGTTTTCGTTCGCATACGGTGCGTGCCCAAGTACATAAATATCTATAATATTGCGATTTCCGCTCTCTATCGGCTTATCCTTTCGTGTTCGACCAGAATCGATCTTCTCGATGACCGAGAAAGAATATTATTTCATATTTTTTATATTTTTATTTTTTTTTAACTGTCAATAATTCGCCGAAAGGTTCAAGTGCAAGAAAATTAATCGATCGACACTTGAAAGTTGTAAAAAAAAATCTGTCTCTTGGGATATGATTGTTGGATATGCGGGAATCTAATATGTTTCAACATCCCGATACGAATCTAGTCGCCCAATAAACGCTTCAAATTTATAATCGCATCTGTACCGATCTGTTATCAACAAAGTGCATAAAATCACACGGCGCGTGATTCACGCATACGCTGCCGCAATTCCAGACGACCATTGTATCCGTATCATAGCCAGTACACCGAAACAAGGTTTATATCGGAGCGTGATGTTTATTATCGCGACGTAATCAAGTGCCCCGCCGTCCGAACCGCTATCCCTCCGGGCGCCTCATCCCACTCTCCTTGCCACCCCGTGACAACCCCCACGATTCTCATACCGGGTTGTCATGTTGCCCCGGCTCGCACCGAGTACAGAGGGGGCGTGGAATTACAACGCGGCGTATTTTTAGCGGTTATTTGTCACACGGATCGCGCACGTCGAGCCCGGTTCCCTGCCATCTCGGAATCTCCCGTCATACCTTCCTCTATCATTATAACTCCCACAGAATCGTCCTCCATGTTCCATTGGCACGTGCTTTTTCGAGATGTGCGGTAAGGATAGGTGCAATAAATTCTTTCCTCCTCTTTCTTTCTCTACTAAAACTATAAATGAAAGTAGAATCGTCCAAATTGCTTTCATATAGATTAGCAAAGTAAAAAAATATGACACTCTAATATTATTTGTCGGATCTATTATGTCTGTCATATAATCATAAGATTTTTTCATAGAATTTATAACATTTAATTATGAAAAGTATAAAGTCTATAATATAAAATATTTTTTGCGAAACTGACAAGAAATAATGAAAAATTTTATTTTTAAAATTTTCATTTTTTCATATATTATCATTTAACAAGTTTTTCAAAGAGAGATCACTTCCAAATTATTTTTATAGAAGGATAGTTTCCAAATTATTATAAAATAATTTGGAAACCATCCTTCTATAAAAATAATTTGGAAGTAATCTCTCTTTTTTAATTATTCTCGCTCTTCGATTTGTTTCAAATTCACTAGTGAACTACTCTCGCCCCCCGCATGACATCTTATCCATGAGATATCGCGAACCAAGCGAAATTAGGGGATGAAATATCAAGATTACCGCGCTCCCCGTAAAGTAAAAAGAGGTACGCATGATTGCTTAACCGAAGGGATGGATAAATTTTATGCTAAGACCCCTTTAAATGCTTTCATTTGGAGGGAGAAAGAAGAAGATCGGTAAGGCATGCCAAGAGGAATTGGTTGGCTAAACAGCAAAGCAGGAAAACCGTAGAGCATGTTTAGAAGAGCGAAAAATATTTCGCTCGTTATTCACGCCTTTCTTGAAAAATGCTCGCCCGTATATCCTGGAAAATTTCAACTCCGCCCAAACCTTCATCCGACGAATTGTTCTTTCAAAAGTCTGAATTATATTAAAAAAAAAAAAGTTTTAAAGAATTATGCGCAATACAAAATATGTAAAGTAAATTTATCTTATTTTAACAAACTCGCAAAAATTCGTATTGAAAGATGTTGAATTTAACATTTATCTATAAATTATAATCAATCCAACTAGTATACTTTTATTGAAAAAGAAATCTTGGAAAACAATCGGAAAGATGGAAGCTCGGTAAAAGAAAATTTTACGAAGCAATCAGATGCTTTTTTTCGCCTC
This sequence comes from Camponotus floridanus, assembly GCF_003227725.1. Classification (NCBI taxonomy): domain Eukaryota; kingdom Metazoa; phylum Arthropoda; class Insecta; order Hymenoptera; family Formicidae; genus Camponotus; species Camponotus floridanus. The sequence continues at coordinate 1,266,381 of NW_020229448.1, read as the reverse complement.
GTTGAGAACAGCTTCAAATGCGAAGGGGAAAACGTCGGTTGAAAGAGATTTGCCGAGTTTCGACGTATTCGACGTATTCGACCATAAACTGAGGTAGGGAGCCCAACTTAACTGGTTGCCAACTCTAACAAGAACAGCCAATACGTTGATTGCTGTTGGGGATTTGCTGGTATAACTTTGCAAAACACGATGCCAACCAAAGCTTGGCTTCGGCAACCCTCACTCCTTTCCCGCTTCCCTCTGTTACGCGCGTGTATATATACGGAGTCGAATCATACGCGGGACCAATCAAATCAAAGTAAGTGAATTGGGTTCATGAAGGACTTCCCAGACTTCCTCCTGAGATATTTCCTATAGGCTTGCCCCCTCGAGTTTCCGCAACGTTGGGCAGTTTTTGTACGTAAGACTAGCGATACATCAACCAGGGTGGTAAATTTCCTCCTAAATTTCTTGCTTCTAAATTAAATAATGCTTAGTATTATTGTGATTTATACGTTGTATAATTTATTTCATGCATTCAGGTTATATACATTATTAAAGTTATCGAGAAAAATCTAAAAATTACATAATTATAATGTTTCATATTTTTGTATTATTATATGCGCGCATTTTCAACACAAATCCAAAATTTTAATTGCATTAATCGATGCAAGTTTTTATTTTCCGCACAAAGGTTCTTTACGGTTATTCTATTACATTACACAAATTTAATTTTTTTTAATTTTATATAAAAAGATTAAATTTGTTAAATTAATATTTTTTCTATGGGAAGGAAGACATTAGTTTCATAAATATTAAGCTTTCGTATAAATAACGATAAAAATTAAACGAATAGATAATCATTTGGCAATGTTTCGTTCTCTTTTTAGACTCGCATCCTAGAACAATATTCCGTCTGGTTTGAAGAATGCTATAGTCCGTTCACGTATCACCAGTTTCGGCCTTCCGGTGCCATCCGGAACGCGCTCACGCTCTCGAAGAACCCTGTTTGCACGCGGCACGGGAGTACACCGAGGACACTTGGTATGAGGAACGCGTAGCTACGCAGCAAGATCGTAGCTCAACGTGGGATATACCCTCCTCCAGCCTTGCCAAGGTAGGTAATCCTCTCGGGGGCGTGAGTTACTGCCTGGCGTCCCTCGCGCTCTACTCTCTTCTCTCTCCCGTCTTCTTCCACACCACCTAGACCCCCCTTTTCCCGCGTTTCCCTTCCTCTTTCACGCTCTACCAGGATCTTCGACTCGTTTCTGCCGGGGCGTCTCCACCTACCCCCTCGCTCTTTCTCTCCTCTCGCTCTCGTTCCTCTCTCTAAGGGCTGCCGAGAAAGCACCGGGAGAAAGTTGGAGGACGGTTGGCGGACGAAGGGGAGAAGGTAAGATGTTGCTACGTGGCACAGCTGGAGCGCATTAGTCAACCGTAATTAATAAGTTATATACAACGGAGGCTAACGAAGAGTGCGCGGCGCGTTACACCGCCGACTTCGTCTCTCTTTTAGGGGAGAGGCAACGCGACCTCTCGGGGTGTGACGACGGAAACCTCAACGATCATAAATACATGCTAAAAACCCGCCGGCATAAATAAACTAAGGCTTGACGCACGCAAATGAGGAACAGCGAAGACGTATATCTCTTCTGTAGCAGCTACTAGTGAGACTTAGCGGTCAGATGGAACGCTTATGGAATTTAACCGTGTCTCTCATAAATATGTCTAATAAAGTCTCTGACGTTTTCCAACACCGAGACGGTCGAACGAGCGGTCCGAATTAGAATGTCGAAGATCGGCCACGGCAATCTTGAGGAGTTGGATTTGTTTGGGAGGTAACGAAACGTATGACTCTGCGAAACATGTATAGTAAATCGTCAAGTATATTTCATTTTCAAAAAAACAACATACACACATTTTAAGAAAGCTATATATTATTAGCTAGTAGAATATATTTCCAAGAAGATTTATCGATTGCCAGTAATCGAATCGTACGTTTCGTGAAATGGAATAATCCTTTCCTGGTTGATTCCGGAATGCAAAGATCGATTCAGTGAGCCCCGTCGTTACGTGCAATCGCAAATCCGGTAAAGCGCGGTACGTGTAGAATACGCTTGGGGAAATTTCGCAACGCGGACGAAAATGTCGTCGGCAAGCGGAGATATGTCACGGGAAGACCTTTGCGAAGCTTTAGTTTGTTCGAGAGTAAGATATCGGCTTTACGTGCAAGCACTTTTGAATAAGCGCGTAAGCCACGCCGCGGGCAAGGTGCCGACTTTGCTCCCACGCAAGTGAAGCATCCTGCTGAGCGAGAATAACGAAAGAGATGATTCAGATTTTCCAAATACCTTATCGTACGAAAAATCCGTCCGAGACTCATTTATATTCATGTTTGTTTTCGCCCACTCAAAAAAATGCTACTACGACAATAATTGTTCAGGTGTGAAAAATTAACTAATTTAAATAAATGATTAGCAAATATTGCGACATATTTTGCATTCATCTAAATGAAAAAAAAAAAAAAAATTTCTATTCGAATCGGTAGAAATAAGATCGGATAGAACTTATCTAAATGAAAAAAAAAATTTCTATTCCAATCCAAATGAGAAAAAAAAATTTCTATCCGAATCAAAATTTAGAAAAAAATTCTTCCTGTAACATCTATCTATAGGGCTAATATTGTTTGACTGATACACACAAAAAATCGTTTTAACAATAGTCTAGAAAATTATATTTATCCAATGTAATAATTAATATTTGACTTTAAACATAAATTTAAATTACTTAAATTTCGTCGGAAGGTATTATTAGAATTTGCTGATATAAATTTTATATGAAAAAATGTTGTAACGGATACAAAAAAATGGCGAAAAATTTTTCGTGATACCTAGAAATCTATCCGCGTCGGTAAAATATTTTTTTGAACGCTGATGAAAAATAATTACGAAATATAAAATTTATACTTGGTACGTTCCCATCTACGAAATAAAACATTCGAATCAATCATTCATACCGCGTATGTAATGGCGATCAATTGTGTATTTGCAATCTATCCTGAATGTATCCTGAATATCGTGGCCGAATTTTTAAATTGTCTGATAGTACTTGTCGATCATAATCGGTACGCTGGAATTGCGATTCATCTATATCAAAATAAAACAAAGGTCGATCGAAAGTTACATTGTCATTCGCATACTCGATCAAGAATTCGAACTGTGCGTTTTAATGAAGAACGTGACTCGATACGTAAACTACGGAGTATCATTAATACAGACTTCTACAGAGTTACGTGATTCGTTGTAATTCATCCATCGCCGCATCTGATGACATGGAGGAAAGACGCCGATTGGCTGACAATCCATCGAAGTATGCAATTAATCGCGAGCAAAAAGTAGAGACGCCGGCGAAGATGCCGAAGATAATTTCGCGTTTACTATCACGCAAGAAATTTAATTAACGCACACACGCGAGCCATAAATGCCGCCCTTGTTTCTCTTTTTCACCTCTCGCTTCCTGACGAAAACGAGACAAAGAAGGGAGGCGAATCGAAAATGAGAGAGAAAGGGAGAGAGAGGGGGAGGAGATACCGAGAGGTGGCTTCTCCACAACGAGCCAGCTGCTACTCGCGGTAATCGTAATAATTATGCAAAGACCGAATGCAACGGTGCATCTCGGGCGAAAGGGAGGATGTTTCGTGGGACGCGGCGCAAAAGGAGCAAGCCGACGTAAGATGGTGGTGGAGATGGCATGCAAAGGAGGCTCGGCATAGGTAAGCGAACCGAGAGCCGGTTGTAAGACGACACCTCGCGGCTCCGTACATCTTTTTCCGTCCACCTCCCCCACGTCTCCTCTCCTGCCGAGCAGAAACGGTGAACTTTCCCTTTCTTGCTGCTCCTCGGTATCGAGAGAATTTTCACGTTTTTCCCGAATCATCGATTACGTTTATACACAATCATTCTTAATCGAATTTAACATTCGTAATTTTAAAGCTACTCTTCCGAAGAAGGACAATAACATAGTACGAGATCTCTATGACATGTCTTATTATTTCCTACCGTCATCGTCTTTGAATGACCGAAATCAATATTAAGAAAATTATTTTAAAATAAAATAGATTAAAAATGGTACGCTTTTTTGTATAGATATAAAATTCGTTCTACGTCGAGACAAATACTTGGCCCCCTCTAAGCAAAAATAATCGTCGAAGGAAGCGAGAATCTTAAAAAAAAAAGATACCTCGAAGAGAGCGATGGTAGAGGGTCCGGTACAGGTGGGTAACGTTGCGACACCCTCTAATGAAACGGATCGTCTGTCTTACTTACATCGCCGTGCATCTATAAACTCACACGCCCGGTAACACGTACACGCAGTGCCCACATCGGTGTGCGTATCTGCCGTTGTAAGAAGAACGCGGGGGGGAGGAGGGGAGGAGGGGAAGGGAGGAGGGAACATGGTTACCAGCGGGCAACCGACCCACCGAACCATCCATATATCTGCGTCCTAAAAGGAATTCAAGAATATATTTTACATATGCTTTATTGCCGCCTTATTTCCAACTCTACGGGCACGAAGAGATCAGAGTGCGTGCGAGGATGCGTTCTCTCCACAAAGAGCTGCGCGAATCGAAGCGAATTTCGCCAAGTAACTTTATTACATCCACGTCCTTCCACTCGAATTATATTACAATAATAAGAGATATAAAAATAATTAATAATTCGTAGACGCGGAATAACGACAATTCGCTTCTGTAAATATTTTGCCCGATAAATATCCGTCTCAAACGCGTTAGAGATGTAGCTCAACCGGGTAGGTTCGAGAGATCTTCTCTCGGAGGTTCTAATTATAGATCCTCGGAAGAACGGTAGGGAACGATGTATAAATCTCCCACACGCGTATTCCCTCGTTGGCTACGTGTCTCACAAAGTAATGACTTAACTTATATACGGCATTAATCGGACTAGAGATGATTTGATAATTTGCAGGGCCACGGATTGCCGGCATCTTTTACGTTCTTTTGCGGCACGGTGGCTCCTCTCTGGAACGGAGCAAGACACAGAGGGCAGGTCCTTCGTACTTGTGATTCGACGAAGCCCCGGGGGGCCCTCATCCGGTACGTACAAGAGCGGCCGGGGAGGGAAGAAGGGGGTGGGGAGAGCCGGTTTCGACGAATAAGACGCCATCGCGCGTATAAAATCGAGCAAGAAACTATGATTACCGGCCCGGTCGAGCTGCACTTTGAAATTTGGATTTTCGGAAACGATACGTTAGATAGGATCGCAATGCGCAATTATTAATAATTGCTACAGCCGAGTTGGAAATTTCGCTGGGAGAGTAAATTACACTCGACGCGTCGAAAAAATTTAAAGCGCGGCGCGCGCGATAATGACGGAGCGAGGTATTGCTCCTGTTTAAAGGGCGGCAAAAAGATAAGTAATTTTGCGTCGTCGCATATTTCTGAATTCGTGACTCCAGGGATGCGAGGCGCGTACGATTCGATTTTTTTTCCTTTTTACGATTTTAAACGAGGGAGGATGTTACTTTTGTTCCTCTCCATCACACACAACTGCGTATATACTCGAGTCTTGAAATATTCAGCATAAAATGCAGAGTCATGGCGAAGAAAAAATTTCCTCCATTATTCAACGTATTCCAGTCGTGACTTTTCATCTCTAGCGCGAGAGCGGCGGAGGGAGGGGGTTACAGACGGAAGTGCGGAAGAGGCGATTGTTCCGTAGCGCGAAAATAATAATGAACTCGCGTAAATCAAGAAAGTTGGGCCGAACTAGTTCGCGGAATACTCCATATCCGCGATAGGCTAGAGCGAGCTATACCAAAAATGTTCCCGCGACACGGCAAGCTTTTTGGCGTATTAAAAAACCCGACGTATTTCCGACCCCGTCATCTCTCCGGATGTGTCGCGCGAAAAAGTTGGAGGCGTTCGACACGTACCCGGGTTATTGAACACGTAATGAGCTCTCGTCCCGAAATATTCGGAGACCGAATCCGCCGATCCGGATGCTCCTACGGATTATCTAGGTAGCGCGATTCCGCTGCGACCGGACAGGTTGGCGAATGGTTAGCTGTCGCAGGTTGGCCGGTCTCGCGGTTAAGATGAACGAGGCGGCAGACTACGAGATCTTATCCAGCAGCGCAGCAGCGGCCACTGAATCATCCGCTTTGAATAGGACTTTTGCTTCACTCCCTATATTATATCTATAGATACTACACTCATACCTCCGTGTCCGTGTTCGCGAGACAATATTCCCTCTTTTTGGGAGAGAGTTAGAGGAAGTTGGAGGAGAAGAGAGAGGAGAAAGAGAGAGAAGGAATAGTTGAATCAATCATAAACAGACATGAAGAAGTAAATTTAATCAAGAAATAAATTTGAATAATCCTTTCTTAAACATTATATATGTAAAACTTTTTTAGAATAAAAACATCTATTAATATGTCGAAAAGAATTTAGGGATTTATTTAAAAAAAGTGTAATTGCACACAAATGGTAGCGGAAAATGATAGTACAGAGCTTTCTTATAAAATTATGCAATTTTATTCGATAACTTTTTCCCTTATATATCCATTATCGTTGCGGAGGAAGAAAAGAACCTATATATATATATTTCGCCTGGAACATTTTTCACGCGAGAAAGCATCGTGAAAATTATTGCGCAGCGCTACTACAATGTTACCGCATTTCACCATCTTGAATTTTGCGAAAAATTCCTTCCCAGTACAGTCCTATAACTTACAAATAGGCAATAATGTTCGCTACTAGAATCTTAATTAGCGTAAATCATCCCGACTATGTTGCGGCCTTTGAGTCCTCGGCGGACTCTCGCGGCTCTTGAAAAGCTCTTGATTGCGAGGAAACCGGCTGCGGCAGGAACCTAACGCGAATGCGAATTACGAAAAAGATAATGCGCGTAATATGAGAAATGCTATTGCATTATGTGACGAGGGAGATATTTAATTCATCGTAATGACGCATTAGCCAATTACCTTTCCGCGACTTCGATACGAGGCGTAGCGTCGTTACGCGTTATAAATTACGAGTATTTATTACGAAGGAAGATACATGTATGATAAGCAGTCCGTGTAAAGAATGATTAATAATATTAATTACGTAGCTCTCTTATCGCGTTATGTATATACACGTGCCGTTTAAGTACGTTCAATGACTTAACGCGATGCATTATTCCCGAGATTGCTAATTAATGATAAATTCATTATCTCTATGAAATATAACATGTAAGATACAGAGAGAATCAATCTGTATATCTTAGAGTGTCTCTCGACTGTAGCCAGTGTCCAGAAGGGACGAGAGAGGGGGGGGGGGAATAACCCGGGCCGCGCTCGAAAAAGAGGTTCGTGCCGTAATTGTAAACATTGGATTAATGCAAATGCGCGCTTAAAAGCTTAATTGCTTTGATAAAGCATGGCGGTGCATTAAATTCAAATGCATGTAAATTAATTCAAATTTATGAGAAATAGGTGGACGCGGAGCACTTACTGGAAAAGAGGGAAAATAAAAATTAGTCCCCGCGGGGCCAGCCCTTGCGATGAGACTCCTTTTTCGTCCTACCCCCTTCCTGAACCATCCCTCCCTCCCTCCTCACGCCTTCCCACCACCACCCTTCACCTCTGTTTTGCCAACGCGCCATGTTGCCAACCAGATTGGCCCGCGATGCGAGAGAGAGAGAGAGTCGCCGATAAATTTCGTCTCCGATTTTCGTCCGATAAATGTCGAATTTTAACACATCGATCGGCCGGCGTCGGTAATTAACAAACGCAAAACTTCTTTCGTCCGGCCGCCTGGGTTAATTGGAGTCAAAAACTAATACATGTTCCGCGATAAGCGCGATTAATTAGGGATTGCTTAATTATGTTAACGATTATACGATTTCTTCATACGTCCAGCGAAAGAGATATTTGCTGGCGATAATATTTTTTATCAAGCAACGGTATCTTTCCCATAAAAAATATTGAAGCAAAAGAAATTGTTGCTTTAGATTACAAATGTCATGGATGCATTTCATAATCCGTATAAATGGTATAATATATTTTTGTAATAACGTAACAAATATGTAGCAACTTCTCGATTGCAAGTTTCATTTTATATTATTAAAGATGTATTATATAATCTATTGAAGGGGGTTTCTCTTCGAAAGTGCAGTTATAGTAGAATAATCTTTTCACCGGCATCGCAACTTTGATCGAGTGATAAACACGCGCATTCCATAACTGCGATAATAGCGTACCCATCATACCCTCGTTTCGGTTTTGATTACGTGGATGCGTTTTATTGTGGCAAAAACTCAACTCGTTCCCATCGAAAATCGACCAATCACCGACATCGCAGCCACTTTATCGTCGTTTACTCGCGTTCGCGCAGGCCGGATTTATTCTCCGGAGAGATTACGCAAATTACACGAAAATATTATCCCTGTCCATACCACGGATTGATTGACGATAAGCTATAGAATGTTGTTAAATCGATGTTTAAATTGGCATCTCGTAATTTGTCAACTTTTAAAACCGCATATTAAAGGGTGAAATATACGATATGTAATATCATACATTGTATCGAAAGTAATTGAGGAAGATGTGTAAATTTGCATGTACTAAAAGTAACGCTTTTTTTTATAACCGCATATTTCGAATATATAATTCTCACTTTTCTTTTACTTTTCAAAAAAGACTTTTAATAATATTTATGAAGAATATACGATTATAAAAATATATGTATAAAGTTTCTGCGATATTTTTTACAATGTTGTAAAGCGCACATTATTGTTATACGTTGTAAAGGATGCAAACCACCAGGTAGTAATACACATAATGCCTTCGAGACATGAAAACTGTCGACAGTCAGTTTTATTAATGTAGAGGTAGCTTGTGTATGATTCAATCGATATATAATCAAGCGTTAATAAAATTACAACCGCAAGCTGCTGTAATCATAAGCCCTACGATAAGCCGCTTGTATCACGCTATTTGCTGTGATCATCGGTAGTTACGTTAATATCATCACGTGTACGAAATTTCGCAATTTTAATTCAAAATGGAATTAAGAATAATAAATAATAATATAACAAAAAATAAGAAATTGAGAGATATGATTCTTTTTTAAAGAAATATGTGTCTACTAATAAGTGGTAGTATTTTAAAATTGTGGATAATTAAGAAGGTAATTAATTCTTCTTGAATGCTTTTATATTCCTAAGGAACAGTAGAAATTTAAGAGGAGTTTAAAAAGAAAGAAAAGAAAATTTTCAAATATTAAAAGATATATATATGTATATGTATATATATATATATATATATATATATATTGTTCAAGGAAAGAGTTATCAACGTATAGAGATCAAAACGGTTATAAAGGTAATCGTTAAGTCGATACACGCCCAGTACATTGAGTCGTTTTAAGAATACCTCTCTAGCCTTTGCTCACCGATGTACTTGCATTTTCTAACGCGTTCGGTACCACTGTTATTATTACGCACTCATCTATGTGTATATACATATATATATATATATATATATATATATATGTATGTATATATACAATATACGTTTATAGAACAAGACCGTTTATCCCTTTTACTCGTTTTTCACAATAATTCTTCGCCCTATTATTTCATCCCGCAGCGTTATCCTTGCGGCTATCATCGTTACTCGCTAATTTGCGGAAAACGGTAATTACATCTTCATTTTGCAAGGCGGAAAAAAAATAAATAAATATGTCCGAAAAACGCAAGCGTACATTGCTTGCTTTTATTGTTTTAAAAGCAATCTGCGCTCTTCCGCTCTCTCTCTCTCTCTCTCTTTTTCCCTCTTTCTCTTTACCAACACCCAGTTTTACGTAAGCGCTATCGTCAAAATCTCCGTGAAGACGCGAGCAAATAGCTCCTCCCGCAATAATTATTCTCGTTCCGACCGGTCGAGCGCGACTGGCACACCATTCCTTTGTCGCCCCTCACCCCTTTCCCGATCCCACCTTTCCCGTCGTCTCTTTCCGCAATTTCATTCTCCTGGTCTCATGAAGAGGCGGCTACGCGAGTTGCCTAACTAAAAGTACCTCTCGCAAATTGCCGGTTATTACGGACGTTACATCGATGTAGCTGTTACGTTTATCGATGCGATTGTCTTTGTGCCACCTCATCTTTTACAATTCGCTATCCTTGAGATTCTTATCTCCTTCGGAGCTTAAACTCGTTTTCATCTAATGGAAAAAATCGCTAGTAATTGGACGAATTGTAACTACAAGTTGAATTATATAGATAAAATTAAACTCAACGAAGAATATGAAGGAATATATAATAATATTTATGCGCAAAAAGAGAGGGCGATTAAATTATTATTCAATTTTTCCTTGATAATATAAAAAGTAACATTTTAACGTTTATTGCGGTAGCGTTATATATAATGTCGCGAGGAAATGAAGCTTCGATCACATTTTCCGTGTATTGTCTTATCCTCTTCCAACTGCCCAATAGCCAAAAAATACGTTCGAAACTAGTTGAAGCTCCCATGGGCATGTCCCAATTGAAACGAGAGACGAGGAGTCTACCTGACACAGAGGACGGCGAGGAAGGTAGAGCACATAGTGGAGAAAAAAAGGGACAGAGGAGGACCAGGTACAACGCGCATCGAGAAGGACAGTCAAACGAGGAGCGAGAAAGAGCGAACGGATGAGGAAGGTAGCCATGAGAGATGATGGAGGGAGGAGAAGGTAAGAGACCGAAGAGAGGCATCGCGCGGAGCGAAAGGGTGAAGCGCATGAACGAGGAAGAAATGAGAGGGCAGGTGAGGAGGAAGGGAGAGGAGGGAAAGGGGTAGGGAGGCGAAAGGCGCGGGGAGGCGAAGGGATATCGAGAGCGGACCTCCCAAGTTGCGGTGAAATGGCGGATCATCATCGTCGCGTCATTCGTGAGCCGAATACTTTGTCGTACCTCGATTATTAAACTGCCCGATACATTGTGTATTCCGCTCGTCGCCGCGTTAAAAAATTGCCGAGCCAAGTACCTGAAATTCCCACTTATGGCACGAACGGGTTTTACGCCGAGGTGCATTCTTTTTGATGGCCGGCCGCGAAACTTCCGTAAAACTTTGTAAAGAATTAAATTTTGAATCACGCAATGCACGTCGGCGAATTTTTTGCGCCTCTTGCGTACACGTTGTCATCAACCTATCATGTATAGAGAATTTTATTATTACATACCATTGAGCTTTTATTATCTTGAGAAAAAATAATAAATAATTTCTTTCAAAAAAATGTTTAAAATGTTGGGAAATAAATATTAATAAAATGAAAAGAATTATCAAAAGCAATACATATGCTACATTTTTTTAAATTAAAATAAAAATAATTTTTAAACAGGAAAGAATGTAATTTATTTTTGCACATATTTCTATACAAATACGATGCGAATAATACAATTATAATTTGTGGGAAGAAAATTATTTTGATAAAAATCTGGAACTTTCATTAACGACTCTGAATGTATTTTGCATATGTCTCTTAATGAAGTAAGCAATAGACACAGATTATTTCTTTCATCGTTATTAAGCCGCCGACTAATGCCATCATAGCTAGAAGCGGTCGACGGATGATATTGAACCAACAGATATTAATTTCGGGGATGTACGAAATATTTCCAGACCGGGGATTCTGATCCCCAGGCGTGTAAGGGGAAGATAAGGCGCGGTGTGCCGTAATCAATGGCTGCCGAGCAAAGTTATAACATGGATGACAAGTAAGCTTTCCGGAACTTGCGTCTGCGTAATGTTTCTCTGTACAATCAGCCGCCAATCTCCTCCTTCAGTACCGCTTGCCATAGATTATCGATACATATCATTATAATGGACGATGGAAATAACAGCACACAAGAAACCTGTGATTCTTTATTTAAAATTTGAGTGAGAAAAGATATCTTTCCTCTCCCTTCCCCTTTTTTTAATTGAAAAGCTATTTTATGTACATGCTAAAATTTTTTAAAATTAATTTTATACTTCTGGACAAAATTAACGCATAATTTTTTTCACTTTTTCTTTAAAATTTTTCGTTAAATTTAAATATCAGCTTTTGAAGGAAAAATGAAAAAAAAAATTATGCGTTAATTTTGTCCAGGAGTATATTTTCGCGATACACTTTTTTGACACAGAAAGTTGATGTGAAACTATTAAAGTGATAAGATTGGATCAACGATATACATCAATGTAGCACAATATATAATAATGAACATAACACGAATTAAATTTGTATTATGGAGTAACTCGATTATAAGTTATATAAAATACTATGTGCGTATGGGATGATACTTCCCATGCATACGCGAATATATATCTCACGCTTTGCGAGTAAATTGGTAATTGTAACCCGATGGAAAGCTGATCGAGAAAATTGCGGTCGCTATTGGCACGTGGAACCGACGTAATACGATACACAGCACCACGTGCGTCTCTAAGGATGCGACCATCACGCAACTCCCCATAGGCTACGTTTTCGAAATCTCCATAGATACATCTGCCATAGCCTGTAATGCCCAACAGCCTGAGAGAAGCGGGTACAATCGTCTTTTCTTCATGCAAAATCTCACTATTTATTATTTAAAAAATTTTTAACAATGTAAATTTCTCGTTAATTTTACTAATATTTTTTTTAACCTCCTCCTGAAAATCTGATGCGAAAAGAGGTGGATTTCTTTCGGCCTCTCTTGTAATCCGATACACCGCATCTGTGACGTTTGATTAGCCCGTTTCTTCTCGCAACTGAAATATGGATTCTATGAGTGCAATCACGACGAACAAAATTCGAAAATCCCTACGGATGTTGCCGCAGAATGGCGTCAGCGTACGCCATATGCTGCCCATTTTGATGAAATTCGTCCGCTATGGTGACCAGACGGCGAATAAATCTTGCGGTACCCTCTCAAAGGGGCGGTCTGATCGGAAAAAGATCGAAACTCCAAAAGCAAAGAAATTATGGCCGCTGATTCTATTCCAGAAATTTTAAAAAAGACACCATTTTTTTTATCAATAGTTTATTGAATAATTTAGTTGTTTATTTTAAAATTGGGGAGAGAATTCATGGAGCAAACTAATAAAATCGAGAATGCGCTTGCATAATGATTATGTTGTTATTTGCGAGACTATAGAATATATTTCCTACAATTGTGCGTTGATTCTAAACGTCACGTAAATAAGATTATTTATTATATACATTTTCTTGCATATTTCGACGCGCGTAGCCGTCTCATAAACAACATTCTCTCCTGGCTTCTTATAAATAAGCAATAAGTACTTTCCTTTTTCGCTCTCATCTTTTATTCTTAAACGTTATTCCTGTCGTGACCGAGCATTCTATTCCCAAGCGCTATTCCGGACTTGGATTGCCTCTACCCTCGCGGCATATCTAGATACATTTGCCAGTCAATATTAATGTCTTTATTAACGACGGGTCTACTTCTCTCCACATTACTAATCGTGACGGGATACAAGGAGCAAATGCAAAATAGCCGATATTATTATGCATAATGCGCGATATATCGAGATAACGTTAAAGGAGTAAACATGTATTATATAAAAACGCATTCTGCGTCTTTCGATACGATCGCTTAATTAAATAGCCTTGTAATACAGCCTTGCGTATATAGCTCATCGTACATCATATTATTGCTATTAATACGTGTATGACACGACACATATCACTGCTATTTTAATAAGCAGGTTTGAACTTATTCCCCCTTGTATTATTCCGTGAAAAATTATCTTAAGTGTAGCTAATACTTAATACAGATTCTTCCATTCTGTCAATCTTCTATCCGCCTTTATCTTTGTCTCTCATTCCTAATGAATTACATTTAAATTACGCGTTTTCATTGTCGTGAAAAGAAAAAGAAACAAAAGTACAGTAAGAATTTTCTATGAAAAATTATTTTGAGTGTAGCTAATACTTAATGCAGATTCTTCCATTCTGTTAATCTTCTATTCGCCTTCATCTTTGTCTCTCATTCCTAATGAATTACGTTTAAATTACGCGTTTTTATTGTCGCGAAAAGAAAAAAAAAACAAAAGTACAGTAAGAATTTTCTATAAAAAATTATTTTGAGTGTAGCTAATACTTAATGCAGATCCTTCCATCCTGTCAATCTTCTATCCGTCTTTATCTTTGTCCCTCATTCCTAATGAATTACGTTTAAATTACGCGTTTTCATTGTCGTGAAAAGAAAAAGAAACAAAAGTAAGAACGTACACACATAAATACGCGGATGCGCCACGTATGATCATATTGCGCCCATTAACATGGCGAAAAGTTGCTCCCTCCACCTGGAAAGCAAGGGAGCAGCAACCACGAAGCCTTTAAGCCGCGGTGCAGGAAGTTTCCCCACTGATCCTCGGTGCTAGGCGAGTTTAAGCCCCGGGATTCTGGAGTTACTGCCATCATGGCATACCATGCACCACTGCCTATAGGGTATAAGTATAGCCTTTGGCGTGCCAGCACCGAGTGTACTTGTGTAGCCAGCGCCTAGCGTTTCATTCCGCTTCTTTTTCTCTCCCGTTGCCTCCGCTTTCCGCCCATCCCCCGTGCTACCAACCCCTTCTACGACTCGCTCTTCCCCTTTCCCGTTTCGATGCTTCCCCCCCTTTGTCACCCCCGTGCGACTCTTCTTCTTCCTCCGTCTCTTTGTCTCACTCCAACTTTGTCTACCTCCCTTACAGAGTGCGCTTCCGTTGCTGAGTCGTGCAACCACGATCTAGCGCATCCCTATCGCGACAACGATCGTTCTCCGGACCACGGTGGCTGATATTTATGACCTTTGCGGCGCGATGTTGAAGTAGTTAAATTGCTGATATTAAATGAGAGAAATCCGCGAGAAACCGCTCGCTCGGGATAACTGCCGCACCCGCAAGGATTTGCGGGATTTCGATAGGTTTCCGATGCGTCATCCTGTCATTGGATTATGTTAATGCTATAAGTCGAATATTTCATGCGCGTGCTTAGAGTCATAAAAGTTATATATTTTCGATTACGAAACTAAAATGGCGCGATAGTCGGAAATCGAAAGCGAAATCGCAAATATTTTTCGCAAGAAAGAAGAGCTAGTTGTGTCATTTTATTTTTCTTCATGATTATAAATTATCAATTAAATGCGTTACATGAATAATAAGAAAGTTTATAGTAATTTCTTAATTTCTGTGAAGAATATGTTTGTAATGCACCAACTGTTATGCAGTTATTATGGAATTAGCACATTTTTCTTTACAAGAGTCGAGAGGTCAAACTTGCGAATGGGATGCTATTACGAGGGTCAAATGGGGTCAGCCAAATTACATAAGGCATCGTTAAAGTTTTTTTCAACTGTCCCTCTTTGTGAACGTCCAAGGTTTTTGACCTAAATATCTCTTTGTGAATCTGTGAAATCACATTGTGAATTCAAGAAAGAATTTCTTCATTCTTTCGTTAAGAATTATATGAAAAATTTTCTAACGAAACTAATTCAAAACATATAGTCGCGTATTTTTTATATCAATTAAATATATTAAATATTATCAAACAATCAAGTCGAATTTAACAAATAAGATGATGACGTAACATGCTGTATAAAAAGAGGAAAAAAGAGAATTTCCTTTTTAAACAAAATACTACAGGCGAGAGAAAAATCGGTGAAATCAAGGGAGCTCGCCTCGATGTCGCGATGCCTAGTCGAGATCGAAGTCTGCCTCTCTCTTCTCTCTCATTGCCTCTATTGCCGAGGAAAAGGAAGGAGAAAGCAACCTGTACAACGAATTCCCGGCAGAGGCAGCCCTCTTCCTAAGCTTCATGCAAGGCAAATCAACTTCCAGAAAGAAAGACGATACTCCCCGGATTGTGTGCCAGTAAAGCCTTTTACTTATATTTAAATTCGCGCACTAGTGGAATGAGTAAACGTGTTTCGCCGGAGCTGTCTAGGAAACACTCCGAGTAACGCAGCCTAACACACGCGCACGCGAGCATATAAATTTCAAAGCGCGCCTCTTCTCGTGCGATCAAAGTAACTGTCTAATTCTCGACCAACTTATGGCACACTTAAAGAAATTGGACCCGGAGAATTAATCATTAGACATTATAAGATTGGCCAAGTCGCGCGGAAGATTTCCGTCCGCTATACAACTTACGTAAGCGCCTGAGAAGGGATTACGTATTTCCGGAATGTTTTATATAAATAACGGCGCGATCATTTTTTTCACTCGAATCGAGATACACTTAAATGAATTATGTGCAATAGATAAATCACTGGAAATTGTAGGATTGATTTGCATATCCGGCGGAGGATTACAGTACAGCGTCTAATGCGGTGAAGGGGTGAATAAAAGGGGAGAGGGATCTAAAATCGGAGATGAGCATTCTCGAGATTGGCTATATTTCACAGCAATCGAAATACGATATTGATTGAATGTGTGTGACATCGTAAATGCCGAGAGATGTTTCGCCTCTAACTACTAAATCTCTACTCTACTCTAAATCTGCGCGTTTATCTGTCTTAAAAAAACTTGCAATCAAAATCAATTCGATCTAAAACTCCTTTCGCGTAGTATAATTTAATAAATTATAATAATTTATAAAATAAATATTAAAACACAATAGCAATTCTAAACCACGTGCGTTCGAGCGTGAAAAACGTTATGGTAAACGTTAATTGGTTCGAAATAAGATTAAGGGAGGAAAGATTAACGCAGAGGGGAATCAGAATACTCTTGGGCAAGGCCGTAAAACGTGAAGCAATAAACTGACATGGAATCTAATGGACTAAATGTCTAGGAGATCGATGCTCTTGGATGCTTATTGAATTACCTGTGTCCGCCGTACGTGTTCTTCGACAAGAAACATTCGAGATACTAATCCAATTATAATAGCTATCGCAGGGATATCATGTTGTATCGATCACATCGTATATGAATTGTGTATACCAGCTATAGGTATAGGAAGCATTAAATAATCACATATATTTTAAGAACAACACAAACTCACTAGCTCGTTTTAATATGAAATGCTATTTACGTTGAAAAGATACGTATATTATCTATTAGAAAAGATACATTAACATATTATATTATTATATTATTTAATGAGAGATATTCTTTCTTAGACAAATTTTTTTTATTAAAAAACAAATACAAACGTGAATTCAACTAATTAAAAATGTTTGGTAAATGCTTGTTTATTATAAATATGTACACAAATTTATTCTATTCACATTAATGTAAATAAATAAATTCGTGAGTTAAATTGTAAAATATAAAGAAGATAAACCGTGCGCAATAGTGTGACGATTCGAAGAAATATATGGAAATGAAAGTCAAAATGAATCCAGAAACCGCTTACATTCACGCGGCTGCTCGTAAATATGATTCTTTTGTAGTCGATTTTTTGTTCCTTCTTCTTTTTTAGGTGTGTCTAGTTTGAGAACGCGCGAAAGGTGCGTCGGAAATACGAGTGAAAGTTACGCAACAATGCAAAGAACCTTAAAAAATCTCGGATTTTGAGAAGAAACGTTGGGGAAAAATAATCCGGAACAAAGGAGAGAACTGATACTAAATGTAATAATAAATAAGCAGAGACAAACATGCAAATCTCATAAATATTTTTTATAAAGAGACTCGCATCTTTCTATTCGAAATGAAGAGAACGTGCATAGGAGACAAATTTTCCGGAAAAACTATTTTTTTAAGGTCCATTGCATTGTACGACACATTTTAAAAAAAATTCGCTTCTTATAGAATAGCTCGAAATCATTTCGACACGGTACCAATGAAAAATGTTATATAACTGCACTTTACGGCACAAATGCAACAATCAAAGCCAATCGAATTATAAAAAGTGTATCGTTAAAAAAAATTCATGCTGTGTATTAATTTGGATAAAACTCTAGATTTTCGCAAAATCCTAAAGATAATTCATTGGTCAAATAAGTTTTACAGTTGCAACACTTTTCATTGGTGCTGTCATAATTTTTTCAATTAAATAGGCATGGAAATGGGAAGAACTAGTAGGAGAATGACCGAGTGAAAAGGATAGCCGTTTAAGATGCTATTGACTCTCGGGTATAGTTCAAGTATGGTGGACGGCATATATCATAGAGCAGTGTAAAGGGAGGCTCAAGAACAGAAGACCATCTTTTAGCCTCGGGATTTCATTATATGTATAGCGCGAGAGTACGTATCACACGCTCGTGCGGCGCCATTATTCAC
Source organism: Camponotus floridanus (assembly GCF_003227725.1). Taxonomy (NCBI): domain Eukaryota; kingdom Metazoa; phylum Arthropoda; class Insecta; order Hymenoptera; family Formicidae; genus Camponotus; species Camponotus floridanus. The sequence continues at coordinate 1,248,168 of NW_020229448.1, read as the reverse complement.
GCATCTCCATTTGCGTGTCCTGCTGTCAAGCGCGATGAATTACGAGGAGGACTGACGGTGCGACGCGAGAGACTGTTAACAATCGTTAATCGCGCAGACTTTTGCAAACATCAAAATAGAAGAGATGCAATTTACATGAGTCATACTTGACGTCGTTCGTATATAGAGCAGCGAAACGATCGATGATCACGAACGTTCTTACATCGGGATGCGTTTAATTAAGATATCTCGTAAATCACGTTTCTAATCGCGAATTTGCCCTGCGTAAAGACCGCGATCTCTGAATATAAATAGCAGGAGTTTTTAAGATAAATAAAGTACATAAATATATTAAAATTAACAATGATACCGAGGGGAAACGAATTTTGACGATAACAAAAGTTTCTCAAAAGCTCAGTCTTACACGAGGGAAACAAAAATCAATAAATAATCGAAGAAGAGAAGCCGCTTCCAAAGGAGCGGGACAGACATCACCCTCGGACGAAACCCAATTAAGAAATGTTTTGTCCGAGCAACGGGTAGATAGGGCTAAAGGTAGCGAGCAGATCGAGAGCGGGAAGATCGCAAGAAGGAGAAGAAGAGCGACGCGAGCCGAATAAGAGCACGAGAAGAAGGCCGCGGCCGATCGAATATCCCAGCGTGAGTCCGAGGGGGATCGAATCCTCGATCGGGAATTCGAGAGAACATACATATATATATACTCTGGCTGTATAAACCCGGGGGTTTCGCATAGGCGGCAGAACGGCAGCTGTTTGAGCCCGGCAAATTAGTAGCCGGCGCGTGATTGGTCTGTTGCCGCCCCGTCTCTATATATTGCAATACCGTCGCGTCGCCGACACCGCTATACTTGCTACTCGCCACGACTGGTAAAATCGAACACTCGGTACCTTTTGTACGCACGTGTGTACGCGCGCGCGCGAGCGCGGGCGAGAACGCGAGCGCGAGCGTTCACCTTTTTCATCTTCCCCTCGTCTTTCCTCCCTCTAACCCTTTCTCTTAGCGCCCTTCCGCGCGGCAATTTAGTCGCGATATCTTTATGCCGGGATTTACGAGCAGATAATCATCGGGAGGGATGTTCCGGCATTTTTCGCTCAAATTATTATTATTTATATTGCATTGCCCCGCGGACAGAGATCTAATACCTCGCTGGACATTAATTAACTCGGGACCGGCGGCCGATAATGCCGGCGAAAATGACTCTATTACTCGGGGAACTCGATCCAACTATCGGCGTTCGCTAAAAGCGTTCTAGATCCGACGCATTTTACTTGAAATATTTTATTAATGTGCGTATCTATCGCGTATCTATTTAAATATTTAAATATCTCCTTAGGGAAGTACGAGAGGTTTATTGAAATTAAATCTCGAATTGAGATTGATTTAATTGGTAGAACGCCAAGGAAAAATTTGTGCTTCGAGCACAATTTATCAGTTTGAAAGAAAAATTAATTTCCTTTAAAACTTTAAAGCACTATTATACCGCGTCTGGCTCTTATTAGCTCGCGGAATCTAAAATTTGTTTCGCGTGAGAAATGTTTCTGCAAAATTTAAATATTTAAATAATTTCTTAATTATTAAATTTCTCATAAAAATGTCTCTCAAGGATCTTGATAAAAAATCGGAAAGAAAATTTAAATAAGCGACCCAATAACTCTATATAATTCGATTAATATAAATAACAGTAGCTGAATTAATAAGAAACTTTTGAAACGTGATAACTCTTTGTCACGCAATCCGCAGTTAATCATGGCTTTCTCTCGTATATATGTGTATAAAACTACGACAGCTTGAAAAATATATTTTAAATCGCTACATACATGTATACATCCTCGCCAGCCGCGTCCGAACTGGATATTGCAGGAAAGCAAAAGATTATTCGGTGTTGCATAGAATTAAATCACCGGGATGCTTTATGATTCCCCGCTGTCCCAACTACCTCTCCTCATTTTGCTCCGGGTATCCACCTACCTCTCCCTCCTCCTTATCCCTGTCCTTCGGCTAACTTCGTGTGTACATGTTTCTTTTTCCCTTCCCACCACCTGCCCGTTATCCCTTCGCCATGGTGAGCGCGATGCTTCCCGGAATTGAGCGAAAATAAAACTCTGAAGAGTATATGGCACGGGGAGAGAAAGAGAAATAAGGAGGAAGAGAAGGCTGGGTTGTAAAGGGAATGAGGACGGGGGAGGACAAGAGGGAGGCAAACGATCGTCACGGAACTCATGCAGCGTGAGTCGACCTAAGGCACGATCGCCCGTTGCTGCTGATGCTGCCGTTGCTGGTGCACCGCGCGGAGTGCTATCTACCTATCTTGATACGATACAAGCAGCCACCTTCTCTACGCGATATAATCCCATTGCCGATGGGATCCGACGTGTTAGGCTGTTCAACGAAACCGTGCTAAGATAGAGGGGATCCGTAAATCTTCACTAGCTACTGTCGTCCTAGCACCAACGAGCTAGGTCTCCGTTGTCCCCTTATAAAGTCTACGCGAGCGATACTTTAGCGTTTCCTTCTTGATAAACCATAGCGAGGCAAAGGTTTGTTTAATCATATCGAGATTAATTCGCACCGATAAAAAATATTTCGCAAACGGGACGAAAAAATAACTTGTTTGTTGATAAAATCTCGAATCGGGACTTCTTAATTAATATTCAATAGAGATACTTTGGCACATGTGATATAATTAATAAAATATATAACAGATGTGTATGTGAAAGAGAGAGAGAAAGAAAGAGATTAAAAATTCTGTTCTCCGATTTAAAATTTTCGAATAAAAGATTAAGGAAATAAGAAAATAAAAGATAATTTTATATTAAATTATTTTCTTTCTGCGTATCTTATTTCGTAATATAAAGATATAGAGATATAACTTTTTCATATCTACTTACGTAAGCAATAGTGTATATTCGGCTGGTTGTGCAAGGCCAGGAATAAAGCTGATTCTTACCTGCAACAATGCGAAGACTATCATTAAAAAAAAAGGTAACATGTTCGCATATATAAATATATGTATAATTTATACTGCGTTTAAAATTTAAAAAAAAGTAAATTGTTAATATTTAAAGAAATAGATTGTGTAATTAAATCATTAATTGACGGAATTTTTTATTCTTTTTTAGTATTTTTTATCATTAGCAATCATTAAAATTAATGAGACGTAGGGAAGAAAAAAATTATCTGTTCCGATCACAGATATCAGCTCGTTACGCTTTCTTAATAGGACGTAGTTTCATCACAATGGCTTTTGGTTATGCATCGTTAACGATAAAGGTCAAAAACCGCAGAAAAACGTTATCCACGATTTCTTGCGAGCCGTTCCTTCGATTCGCGCTTAAAACAAAGTCCCATCGAGTCCATATCCTCGTGTAACATGATTGCCGCATCGTTGAGAAAAAAAGAGAGAAAAACCGAACGGTATTTGCGAAATTGACCGTTTCGGTCTCAAGAAAACACCCATTTCAAATTGATCGTCATCGGGCGCGCATCTCCTCGAGCAATTTCGGGGAGGGCTAACCACTCGGGACCACTGTGGCGTCGCGCAGTAGGAGGGAAGGGGTGGCATACAGCCTTTCGAAAACCTGGTATTCCGGTCCCTTGGCGGAAAAAGTGGTAGGTTGGGCCTGGCTTGGTCGCCATCTCCGCCGGCGTCACATCACGTATCGTGGGGCTTCCAATGGCGGGCACCGATATAACGAACCGTCAAGCGCGGCGGCGAGAAAAAGTTGGACGATGCCCGCTCTCGCGTACATGCCATTCGGTACCGCCGATTCCTCGCTCACGCGACGAAGAAGGGCCAGAAGAAAAGCGCGGGGAACGAATAGAATGAGGAGGAGCGAGGGAGCGACGAGCGAGACGGCGCGAGTGAAAGCAGGAGCGAAAGAGTAAAAGCAGACCGGATCCCCTCGGTTGGAGCGCTCTTAGCCGGCTCTCGGCTTTCGTTCCCGGTCGCATTCACCTTCGGGGGGAGGTGGGCCCCCAGGCCGGGCTAATGGGACGCAATTAAACGATTCGTATCAAAGAGCGCCGCCGATCGCGCACCCCGGGAATGTCGCGTACTAGACGGGCGACGGGGCGACGAAGGGGTTGGAGGGGAAAGAGACACGCTCCGGATCCAGTCGCGGATTCGTTCCCCCGTGAACGAGTCTAGAAAAATCTCGGCCACGTCCAATTCCATCTCATTAGCGGAGACGGCTGCTGATGCTTGTCTCTCTTGCGGTCTTAGCGCAAGAAAGGGAAGCCTTCGGAAGCCATGTATGGAACCGGTCTCCCTTTCTGTCTCCCTATCTATACACCTCTATATACCTCGTGGTAATATACCGGGTGTCGCCCGCGTATCTCGTATTTCTTCTCGTGGATACAGCAGTGCGGATCTAACGTTCTTGCACACCGGCTGCGCTAGAAACGGGATACGATGCGAGGGATGAGAAGGCGTTCGACCAAATCCGCTCTCTTTGAGTTTCGAGATTGTCGCGTTTTATATTCACCTGTACTACTCGAGAGTAGATCTCTATACCTACACCCTATCCCATCTAGCTATTGTTTCAATTATACGTAGCTTAATTTCATTCATTTCATTGCGGTCATTGTCTCCCTCCCTCCCAACTCTTTAGATAGAGTATCTAAATGTCAATACACACGCCAGGTTTAAAATAGTCAGACTAATTAGTGATATAAAATACTTATATGTCTCGTAAAAATCTCCGGAATTTTGGTCCTTACGCTTGACATTTATTGTAAAACGAAATTAACGATAAACACGCAAATCTATTCTTTAAGCAGGACACCCCGTACACCTGGCCATACGCTTATATTCCGTATGCGCATATATATTGTATACCTATATATCGTAGCATGCACATGCATGCGCTGCAAAACAAAGCGAGCTCGTTAGGAGGTGCATTGCAACACTCTGCTCTCCGGTACATCTTGCTGCGCTCGATCTGCGGTTCCGATTTGCTCGACTTGGCCGGACTTGGGTGTTTGTATGTTTTTCGCGAATAAGTACACAGTTATACGTTTGAACGTGTTTTGATTTTGCGTGATATAATCGCGCGAGTTAACCAAAGAAGGAAAATTGCCTCGGATTCGAATCCAACGTTCGTAATGATTTTTTTTTGTAAACGACGAAACCGCATATCGTGCTGGGAAATAAATAGCAGAAAGCAGCGCTTGATCAATGAAACCATTTGTAAAATTTACATTTTCAAATCAACGTTCTCCTCTTATTCCTTATATATTTTATTCTATTAAAGTACGATGGATAATTTCGTTATTCCTTTCCTAAAAAATGGTTTATATCATTTAAAAAAATTTTTATAAATTTATAATTTTATAAAAGCAGTACAATATTTCTTCTCTTTTAATGTAATTTTTTATCTCTTCTTTTTAAGCGCAAGCTGCTCACATAAAATGCAATTAAATAAAGGACTACTCAAAAATTAAGAAACTTAGAAGTTATAGAATTATCTGTGAAAAATCAGTTGCGTATTAATAATTATATATTAATAAACCTCAATCACACATTGAATCTATACCAGACATTTGTTGCTCTCTCTAATTGAAAAACAATAAAATATAAATTCGTTGATTTTATAGTTATATTTATTCCTTGATTTCATAGATTTTATAGTTGTATAGTTTTATAGTTTATTGTTAAAATTGCAAGCTCGTAAAATATTACAATGTGAAAAATGTTCACATATATATGCTCTAAAAAATTTTGAAATTAAAATAAAAAATATTATAGAAATAGAAGAGATAAAAAATGGCATTAAAAGAGAAGAAATGTTATACTGCTTTTATAAAATTATAAATTTATAAAAATTATTTTAAATGATATAAACCATTTTTTAGGAAAGGAATAACGAAATTATCCATCATGCTTTAACAGAATAAAACGATCTAAAAAGATGCACAAAAATGTTGAAGAATGAAGCATCGGTAAGCCTTAAGGTCGAGATAAAACCTGAACGCTAAGATATTGCCTTATTAATGCCTTATTAATGCCGACCACTTCATTAACGTCAAGCGTTCACGCGTGTACGGTTGATTAAAAGGTAGTAATCGGTATCCCTCAATAAAATTATTTTCGCTTCGCGAACGGCGGAGATCGCTTTACTTGTCGATAAAGAGCGGATCCTTCATAAGCTCGGCTAACCACATAACTCTCCTTCTGGCGGACAAGTAAAATAAAAGAAAATATGGGAGAGGTGATCGGCCTTTTCTCGAGGTGGAGTCATGCGAGCGCGGGCTTGTAGAGGCCTGGTTGTGAAGAAAAAGACGGAGAGGAGCAGAGGAGAGAAAGAGAAAAGAGGATCAAACGAGCTTAAGGTAAAGAGCGTGTGAAAAAGAGAAGAAGCAGAGAGAGGGGGAGAGAGAAGAGAAGAGGAAAGAGAGAAAGCTTCGAGAGAGAACCAACTGGGCGGACATAGCTCTCGAGTTTGCACGACGAGTTTATGCGATTTTTACACTCGATCTGATTTTTTGGCGGCGCCCCTCGCTCTCGCGAGACAGATATATGTCCCATGGCCATACAAGAGCCGCGCGTATAAAGACATCGAAGCGAAGCCAACGAGAATTTCTCATCCCATCCGCTGCGCGCTTCTCTTCTGCCCCCCCTCCCCCTCTTTCCCCTCGCCCCGCGAGCATCTCCTTCTCGATTCTCGTTGCCCCATCATCCCGTTTGCCACCATACTTGGTATACCCTTCTTCTTTTCTACCAACCGCTTCCTTTCACCTCCTCCTTTTTCGCCTCCTTCGGGCCCCAAGATGGGGTACAAGAAGACGAAGAATCGAAGGGCCTCGCCCATAACCGGTTCAGTCTTTCTCTCGTCATCGCGCTTTCCGACTCCCTTAACCGCCGGTCTAACAACATGCTGACCTGCTCCATATAAACTATGTATAGATAATCTGCTTCTCGGTCAATTACGTATTTATTGAAACATTGATGATAATGCATGCGAAAAATGAAAATTGATTCTCTTATTGTGTCTGTTCGACTTGCGAGTGGTCTGAATCACTAGAGGAAATCAATAGGGGAAGTTATTTGTGTACCTATTCAGATTGCGGTCGCAATAATATGTTTGCAGTTTTACTTTGCTTCTTTTTATGGCATGCGATACACCTGCTTATTTCTGCGTGCATGGCAAACATACTTTTCATAGTGGAAACACTATGTTTCTATACAGCGAGAAAATAAACAAGTTAATTAAACAAGCTCCTCCAATCTTCCTTTGCAAATATAAATAAAAATTGACATAAATAATTCATCTCCAAATGGAAAATTTTAATAGATATTTCTGAGTACGATATCATTATTATTTTCAAAGGATCAAGAAAAATTTATAGAATTTCGTCGATCCAGTTTTCATTTTCTTTCAATTGAAACTAATAAATTGATTAATATCAAAATTTATAAGACTTATATCTCAAGTGGCAGTTCTCACTTTTTTTATACAAATTTTTTAAAAATCTTACAATTTGATGCGTAATCAAGAAAGGATAAAACGCGTCGCGAAAAGTGAAATTGTCAACGTTACTCAAGGAGGGGAAGGAGCTAACAAGAATGGAGGCAGGGCGCAAGTATGCAGGCAAATACAACGCGTATGGACCAACCTTCCCGCATACATAACCGACCGGCAGGCAAGAGTGCAAGAGCAAGGCCAAAGAGTTAAAAGAAAAAGTGCACATAGAACAGCATCCACTCATCACGCGGCGTGTGTAGCCGGCTTTTAACATAAGCGACCGTGCCGCTTGGCGGTGAGAGCGAACGAACGCTTTTACAACTCAATGTGCTGAAAAGACTCCTCGAGGCTCTCTCTCTCTTTCCTCCTCCATCCTTATCCCCCCTACGTCATCCTGTTATTCGTTCCAACTTAAAAAGGATGAGTTGCACAAACGTATGTGCAAACATAACAGATTCTCTGCGTTTTTTCCCTCGATATTTCATTGCATTATTCATGATTTTCGATGTAAAATAAAACAAAGAATCATTAAAATTGATTAGTAACATTTTATTTTATAAAATCTGTAATATGTAAAGCTATGTGTTTAAAACAAATTGAATTTAGATTCATGGTATATACATTGTACAATTAACTGTTTAGTATGTGAAGATATTTTTTATAAAAGAAACGTTGCAATCGATTCTATATAATACAAATCTTAATGGAATTTAATATAAAGTATATAAAAAAATTCGAGATATAAAATATATCATATTATTCATTTTTATCGAAAAAGTAAAAGCTTTACAACATTATTAGGAACATGATTTCACATATAAACTTGTATAAACGAATGAAATATGATTCTATAATTGGAATGTAAAATCAAATTTGTGAATGGAGGGTTGAATAAATCGTATTAACGAAAAACTATTTCGAGGAATAATAAATGACTCCAATCGGTCAAAAAGCCAACGAGTCGAAAAAATTCAATTTACCCAGAAACCGAACAAAAAACAGAAGGGAAAAAAATCAATAGTTCGCCAGAACAATATTATCTTAGACGGTTCTTTAAATAGATTTCGAGATATTCCGACACCAACCCTAAAAGAGGAAAAGCTCTTGGAAACTCTTATCTCTTCGCATCCCTCGCGTATTTCTTATCCATTATACGTTTCCCTTGCCCTATCGATCCTTCTTCTCCCGCCTAGCGAGTTTGAAGCAAGTTTCTCTGCTTATAAGGTACCACACCGTAATAAAGCAATGTGCAAACAGAGCTAGCTTTTAATTAGATAGAAATTTATAGTTGTTGGATAATAATATAATATATATATATATATATATATATATATATATATTGCAATATATCAAATAACGAAAAAAAGAATGTCGCTAATTTTATGCTGCAATATATCAATTTTTATTGCTAAAAAATTTATTTCTTTTTAATACATGTACATGTACATATATGTAAATTACACATATACATATATGTAAATTAGAAAAAACTTACAGCAATGAAAATTTGCACATTAATCTAAACATATCTTAAGTCTAGCATATTTTATCTGATTCTGATAAATATTGTATATGCACATATTTTTATATAATTATCGCTGTTTCCTCTTTTATATTTATTTATTTAAATTATAGCGAGAATTAAATTCCAAATTACGACATTTAATTTCCTAGCTTAATTTAGAATTTAGATTCCGCTATAATATAAATAAATAAATATGTGTGTGTGAAAGAAAAAGTCGTTATATTATTATATCATACATTTATCAGCCTAAATAAATGCATTGGATTTAAGAATATGCTTTATAAATATGCATTTATAAATATTAAATTAATTATTTATTTAAAAATAAATATATAGGCGATAATATGAAAGGGAAAGATAGAGAAAGAATTGAAATTGTTCATAAGCAAGTCCTTTTACGTACATCTCTTAATCTAGCAAATTCTCTTGTCGATTCTACATTATTGACTATTATTAAATCACGAAATATTGCAAACATTTACGAGATGCTATATTTGGATTTAATTTGTATTGATTACAAATGGAGGAAGATTGGCATTGCATGAAATCAAAAATAAAAATGCATCGAAATATCAAATCATAAATTTTGATTTTAATTAAGGAAAAAACTACAAGTCTGACATTTGCTTAATTCGCGCAGCAGTGTTTTATCAAGCCTACCGATATATTTGAAAGGAAATTAGTTTAATCGTCGCGTAAACGTAGTCTCCCTATGCCGCTATGTTTATCTCGATTCCGGATGTCCAAATAAAAGGGGTTTTCATTTACATTAGGGAATTTAAGAAAGTGCGACGATAACTACGCAATTAAAATGCCGGTGCACGTACACAAATTGTGAATATAATCCGCGAAAGAAAAAGTTAATGGTTGTTACTATATGAGATTACGTATGAAATGCAAATTGCGGCATTATAATTTTTGCCAAGAGCGCTTCCCCTAAGCTTCGGCGCGCTTGCACAAAATCTAAATACATAATGAAACTATTTAAAATCATTTCAATTGCTGTATATCGTCCTCGGAAAATGCTTGGGAGGGACTCCCGCGAAATCGCAAGAATTTTTTTTCCCACGTTAGATCGAGAGCGAAAAAGTTTCACCGCGTTTCTCGCTGCTGATTCAACGATTTGTTTACGATTTCGGTGACGCATCTTCCGCGGTTTCGCACTAAAATATGAAGATACAAGACGCACGTTTCACGTCGCACACGCGCACGCATACACGCGCAAATACACATGTAGGCGTAGACCCTAGGATAAGATGGCTACAGCTGTTGCATCTCGCGCATCTCGATCGGAAGTCCGCACCAAAGCGAAACGACGACGACTGTACATACCGCTGCCGACATCCAATCGACGGTGACGTCGCGTGCGGGCCCGACAATCGTCTGAAATCACCGTGAGAAACAGTGAGAAAATTAACTCAGCCGAAGCCGCGAGAGACAAGCCTGGCGCAATCTTGGACACGGCGGCCATCTTGGGCGGCCTCATCGGCCGCATCCCCTTCCCCGAGCCAGTCAGGTTCGAGAGCCGGTAAAGGAGCCACGAGCGATGGTGCTGCCGCCCAGTGGTGAGCCGCGGGGTTTCAGGTTTCATCGACCAGGCACCATCCCAAGCCGTTCTCTCGACTTGACTGGACGGGCCGCCATATTGGCCCGACCCGACCTGCGCAGATTGGACGCCGCTAGTCCGGGCCAAGTGTCGCCTACGTCATGTGTCAATCATTCCGGTCGGCTTGAAATCTCGAGCGATAAAAAAAGATGTCCCGCGTAAAGCGACGTCTCGTTGCCGGAAGTGCTTTCCTTGCGACGTACGGTGCGATCGCACGCGGCGAAGGCTTTTCTTAGGGATAACAAAAGCCTCTGGGCACGATGAACGCATGTTGGCGGTTAGGGTTATGCCGTGACGACACAAGCCGAAAGTGTTCGCATATGACTCTCCCGAGTGTTGTGCGTCTGACAGTGATTCGGTCGAGGCTGTTGCGCGCCGATTTTACCCAGACCTTGAACGACACGTGAAACTTTGCTGTCGCTTCGATACGAATGACAAACTCTCGCATGTGCATCTATCTGGCAGATTGGACACGGAATGCTTTCACGTGTGATGACGCGCGCCTGCGCTGTCAAAGCGCGCACGCATGCAATAGGGAGGACATATGACTTGGTAATTTCTGTAAAGTTTCATGTTACGTACACAAGCAATGATACAATTATTTTCACACTTTTAGATCGGATCTAAAGATATTTATAGGAAAAGAAATCAATATACCGATGTAACTTCTCCAAAAATAATTTAAAATTAAAATTAAAATTAATTTAAAATTAATAATGTAATTAAAATAATGTTTTTAATAGATATACATATATGTATAATTTGATACAATTAACGTTAACAAGATTTCAATTATACAATAGAAATAATGAATATTAAAGGAGCCTAAAAAGGAATAATTTTTTCTTTCAAAAATTAAAAATAATTTAGAAGAATGATATATATGATAGCGCCTTTTACACGAAACACTAAATATAATTTTCACATAAAGACTTCTTAGTTATACTTGGCACTATAAATTATACATACACACATGCATGTGTGTTTTTTATATAAAACGTTATATTGTACAATAAAATGTGAATGAAGGAAAAGTTAGTATCATCATAAATTCTCTCTGCTTTATTCAGTTATCTGTTACCGATGTAACGTTAACAAGAAACATGCTGTGAATCTCTATAAACATCGCACGCTTTGAATTACGAAGAAACTATTTGCTAAGCTGACATTCCGTTAAGTATACGCGTTGCATAAGATTATTTACAGAATCGAATAAGCGGATTACAATGTCGGTAATAAATATTACCACCTACCTAGTTGCAACGCTTTTCGGTGTTAAGACCAAAACATTTCTCGCTATAAATTCCCATCTAAATATCGCCCGATCGTGTTTTCCAAAAACACTCGATGTGCCAATTTTCGACGTCTTACGTACAGAAATTAATATATGTACAGAGATAAAAGAAATATCACTCTTTCGAAATTCTATGGCCGAACACTCGCGTCAACATATTATTCAATTCGATGGTAGACTTTTGCTTTCCGATTTCTTTATTATACTTTAGGAAACTATTTTGATCTAACCACTTTGACTTAATATTTCGCGAAATAATTCAAGCTCTCATTCCCAAGGATGGATAAGTTGTATCCGTGTCGGTGAGCGTGTAGAACGAAAATTCAAGCGCCTGACTTGTCTTCGGAAACAACGGTTATAGCTTCACCGCGAACGGAGCCCACCGGATAGTTTCGCGGGCGGAGCTAATTTACGTGAAGTCGAGCAATAAACATCGCGTCTCTCACTAGAGAATACCGCCGTGCATACACGTATACGTAGCAGCCCACGCGCTTCGAGGTGCGAGAGAGAGAGAGAGAGAGAGAGAGAGAGAGGGAGAGAGAGATAGAGAGAGAGAGAGTGAGAAAAGCAGCGAAGTGCGTTCGTGTTATAGGAACGAGAACCATACGCACGTAGGGCGCAACAGTAGTCGTAGCGCTGGTTAATTAGGGTTTAAGTTTATGAGGTGCAGGGCGCACGCCCCACCCCTGCCTGCTCCGTCTCTCTCTCTCTCTCTCTCTCTTCCTCTCGCCTCCCTTCCCGTCTCCCTCCTCCGTTCCCCCTCGCCCCTCTGTCGTAGAACTCGCCCCACGATCTACCCATCCCCTACGCACCAACAGCAAACCACCACCGGGAACAGTAGCGTCGCCCTTTGCATCCTATCTACTGGCGCGCAACCGCGCGTATACATGCGCGCCCGGGATATCAAACTTCACACGCGAGAGCAATAATAAATGTTGGACGTTCGCAGCTTCGCAGGTTTATCGTTGTTACCGCAGATTTACGTGGATTCACAATGAAAAAAAGGATAAACGTTGGACGTATAGGGCAATGAAAAGATGGTGATTACAGTTTCCATGCTTGCCTCTGTAACGGCGCGGGATGAAAAACTACGCCGTTGTTCAGAGCACTCGTCGTCACCCGTTGCGGGTATCTGAATATTAGAATACGCGATATACACACTTCTCGATTCGAATCAGATGTGTATCTCATGCATATTTAAAAATGTGCGGCAATTTTTAGTTGAATTTAATTATCTTTCTTTAGTGATGCGAGCGTATATTTCTGATGTATTTTGCAGCTATCGAATTGAACGATTAGTCAAAATTCTCGATTATAATATAATGATGATATAATGATTGTTTGATAAAGATTATAAGAAAGTATAATAATTATTTATAAATATTTTTTTTTCATTTTATATAGTTCCCTTTGTGGAAATATATTTTTATTAAAAAAGTTAAAAAATTGTTCTTTACATATAGATATATGAAATGGAAGAATTAAAACATTTAAAAGAAATAATTATAATTGTATCATAATTGCTGATGTGAATAAAAATTATATCATTAAGATATTATATAATTAAGATATTAAGATTTCATAAAGATATTATCATCTATCGTAAATGTTTAAAAATAAAAAATATATATTTAGACGTATTTTTACATCAGGTTTTCTCAATTATAAATCATACACGTGTTGCCGCTTTTTCATTGCTATTACATATGTACATGTATCTGCTGCAAAATTTATGATATTTACTAAATTCCTTGAAAGGAAAAAATAGATAACCTTTGATAAATACATGTAGCGGTGAAACATTATTAACGCAGCTGACTATATAAGTCAACAAGCTCGTATTCGTCGAAGTTCGAGAGATGAATTTTAATTTAAAGGCATTAATCTCACAAAATCTTTATTTTTCTTTACGCTTCCAATTTTTTTTCCATTTTATTTTCATGAAATTAATGTTTTAAAATCTCTCTTTTCAAAATATATCTCAGGATCTCGAAAAAATTCTCTAATCCATGGAAATTTTTAATTCGAGGCCTGCGAAATTAATATTTTTTTCCATCTATTTTTACTATATCAAATAAGTTATACCAAAAATCTCTCTTTTTTTGTAACTGCATTCATCGAATCTAACAACGAATTTGTTAGAGTTAAAAATAAGTTAAAGCGACATGATCCAGAATGTAAATGAAATACATATTCTACGTAAATATATTAATGTTATCTTATCACTATTATATAACATGTTTACATCGGTCGTTATAAATTTTTTTATGAGACAAACATACATAATTGAAAAAGAAAAATATACAAACATCCTCAATCATAATTTAATTATCAATTTATAATTTTTTCGCGGTTGATTGCACGCGCGTGTCAAAATATCTCCAATTACATGATAAGATGATAACATTTTTATTACTAGACAAAAACAAGAGTAGAAATAAAGGATAAAAGTAAATTTAAATGGAGCAAACGATCAGTAAATCTAATTTTAATGGAAGAATCATAAAAATTGCAATTTTTATTGACAGAAAGAGAGGGAGAAATTAGATGATAATTCGCACAATCAATGAAGCTCATAAATATAAAGCAATATAGCTAGTCATGCTTTAATTACATTGAAATTCTGTAATCTTTCGATTGAAATAAAGGGTCATTATTTTCTTAGAAATAGCAATTCTCTAGAAAATTGTCGTATCAAGCAGCGATTGTGTTATTTAAGATGTGATGCATAGGATAGTTATGTCGCCGGGTCAGTCGCCATGAAGAACGCGGGCCTGTCCAAAGCCCCCATATCAATCTTCCTTAGTTCGGGTACGGCACGTTCGCGTGCTAGGAACTAACGCTATCAGGTAGAGATCTCCTGTCGCAGGTTGTGGTCTCGCGCGAAATGTTGCTTCGCGTGCTGCTACGCAGACGGACAAAAAACAACCGGAGATAAGCTCACGATTCTGAGAGAAAGCTGAATTTTAAAAATATACGCTCAATTTTCGAAGGCAAATTATTCTAGCCGAAAAAGCTACGAGCAGTTACCCCCCCTTTTTTTGCAAACACCACCATGATTTTTTTTCGGTTATAATCGCCACTCGATGCATCGAGTATACGTATATTTATGTTGATGCATGCACTTGCATGCTCGTAATGCGCGAATAAAAACTCTCGTAAATATGGCGGAGTCATTCATTCCCCTAGTTAAGCTCCTTCCGTAAAACATTATGTTGGATAAGTAGCGCAATTCCGTTCTCTCGAGCCCTTTTTAAGAGCCTTCTCTCGAAATCATTAGTGAAAATAAGATTAAATCCTTTCCGACTGTATTTATTTTACGGTCTGATTAAAATTGCGTGTACGAGAAGTTTGATTAACGATTCATTGTTAATTTGCTAAATATTTCTTCCATTATGAGTATCTTTTCAAGGGAATTTAATTTCTAATGTCGCATTATATAACATCAAATAAATTATAGGGGTAAAACATCACTGTATAATTATTGGATAATACTTTTGTAAGTTGAAAACAATATAATTGAACGATATATTTGGAAAATCTCGCGCTAGCATTCTTTGAAATAAACAAACGTGGCTCAGCATCCAAGAAAATGAGCGTGCAACGCTATGAAGCGCTTCACTTATTATTCGGTATCCAAGAGGGATGAAAAAAGAGAATCGGAGATATATGTATATGTATATGTACGGCCGGTACATAATGTATATCCGACAACGTTGTACAGCGTAATTAAATCATGCTGACGGTTTTGCAATTAAACTCGATTATTTGCTCGTCGCTAGCCGTCCCACGCCGGCCGCGATTTAACTCTTTCAAGCCCCGCGTGCTCACCCTTCGGCACGCCTCGTACATAGTCACGAAGCGAAATAATCCTTGCGCTCGATTATGTGGGGGGATGATTTTGAGGAATGCGCTTTTTAGACAAAAAAATTATTTAACCATTTAATATATAATTAAATTTAATATTTTATTTAATATATAAATTTTAATACATAAATAATAAATATTTTATATTGAGATAAATGTGTGTAAATATTTTACGTATGTTTCACATATAAAATATCCACAGAGCGCTTGTATTGTGAATTTATACTAATTGTAAGCGAATAATTAATTGTTAGCGAATTTTCGCTCCAATACACAAAGTATAATATCGCTTAAAGTAAATAATCTCGATCCTCCTATGAGATTTATTGCATCTTATTCTCTTCACGTGTGAGATGAATGGTAAAAAGATATCTCTCTAAAAAGTGACGAAATGTGTTGACCGTCTTTTATAAGGCTCCCCAAACTTTCTCGTGTACCGTATCTTTTTTTTGTACAAAAAAATAACGTCCCATCTCTAATAGGGAGAGAGAGCAACTTTCTACCGGATAATGTATGTCTCGTTTTTTTACGGACCCTTAGGCGAAAGACATTGGGGGGCTATATCGTCGTCGTCGAACACACCGTAAAGATCACAAAAAAATAAAAGTCGGATACTTTTTTTTTGTCTGCGCGCAATCCTCTTTCAGACAAAAAGAAAGTATAATCTGGGCGATATCCGAGTTTCACGTTTTCGATTGTTTGTGACAATAGACAAGTCGTCTCGTCTTGATACGCGTTGTTATTTACACAGTTCGCATCCTTGGAAAAAATCCCTGAATCTTATATAGACGCTATAAATTGAATTTCACGTTTCTCTTACGGAAATAATAATAAAAACGTCACCGATGAGTTATACCGTTAAAATACGTGTATTTGTACAACGTTCTTACCTGTTAGTAATGCGATCGTCGGAGACAGATTAATTAAATCTGCAACTTGGTTTACGCTATTCCATTCTCTGACTTGCTTTCCTATATTTTGTTCCACAACAACGCGTATCTCCCTTGCTCCGTTTTGCGTAGTCGGGAGAGGCAAAACGGAGGATGCGACAATATCCGGCACCCCGGCGTCCGACAACTGATAACGCCAAGGGATGTTTATGTGCGTATTCATAATACGCTCGCGCCCCCGTTAGGATACCGAAGCTAATACACAAGTACTGAATTTTCTATTAGTATACATGTAGCGAATAATCGCGATTGACAGTTGACTCAAATGACGCGTAATTTTGCTTACAAAAAATAAAATTAAAACGTGCGAGTCGAATTCAATTATTATATAATTATCGACAATTTTCTTTATTATGCGCGAATTATACGCTTCGTAGAAATGCAGATGAAACGAAAGAAAATAATTAGCGAGCTTAGTCTTTACTTTACGCATAATTGGAAGATAATGCGATAAAATATTGACGCGATATTCGCGACTGATGCAAATTTGGTAATAATTCCGAGCAGGCAAATTTTATCGATGCTGAATGAATCAGCCCATAAAAAGGGAAGTACTTTCCTGCCAGCTCAATGGCTTTCGTATCTATATGTAAATAAAGCAGAAAGAGCCGCATGGTGCGGGGAAAAGAAGAGGCAGCTATTTCTCTCCACGGAGCGTCGCGTAATTTACGTGAGGACTGAAGATAGCGAAGGGACTTAATTCACGTGCCACCGACGAAAAAATAGGATGGTCCCCTGTGAGATTGAAACAGCATTCGCTACTCTTAATTTTCTCGATCGCATAAAATTAGCGGCTGTGATTCACGCTACGCTGCTTGTATTAAATATATTTCGATATATTTCATATCACTCTCTCTCTCTCTCTCTCTCTCTCTCTCTCTCTCTCTCTCTCTCTCTCTCTCTCTCTCTCTCTCTCTCTCTCTCTCTATCTCTCAAAAAAGATTCGTAAGACATAACAAGATTTTATGAAGATCTTTGTCAGAATGATCGCGATAATATGTTCATGAGAAGCGGTAAATCACCCTTATTGCCAACAATCATTATGCCTGACGCGGAGCCAAATTACTTCGCTGAAAATATCGCGTTTTGCGCATTCCAAAGATTTCTCTTCTATTTTTAATCCGCATACTCCGCGTGTTTCGGCGCAATCTAAAATTAATGAACACCAACAATTCTTTCCGACACGACAGACTTTCGAAGAGACGGCGAATTTCTCTCTCTCCGCATCTCGAGCGCCATACAATTCAGCCATTTCTCTCGATACCGAATACGTAATATACGCGTGACTCCCTGATCCTGTAGGATCATAACATATCTCTATCTGAAATAATAGCTCGCCACGGCTGCCACACCCAGTATTGTCTACACGCGTACTTATACGCTCGTATGCGCTCGCTTTGGCATTTTACGTAAGGTATACGAATAACATATACAATACGTCGACCGCATACAGACATCAGCGCGGATATATGGAGTACTATATAAAAGATCTATGTATGTATAAATAAAGAGACGCGTACGGGGAATTCGAAAAGACAGCGAGATGTCGAGCGAGGAGAAAGAAACGGATAGGAGTAGAGTCGGTTGTCGAGGGATCGGTAGAGGGGACGTGCGAGGAAAGAAGGTAGCGATCGGGCGGGGAAGAGGGAACGCGGGAAAAACGAAAGGGGGTTGGCGAGAAGATGGAGGACGGCGGGGGCTGGCGGGGGTTCTTGGTTCGTTCACGTTCGTTTCTACGTCCCCGCAGACGTCCGACTCCTGATCTATGATTCCCTCGCGCATAGCGAAGCACATAACTTTCGTTTTATACCTCTCCTCTCCTCGTGAGATCCGTACGATGATATTGCCATCCACGTGTTCGGGGAGCGACCCCCGAAAACAGCAAGAAACGGAGAAAGGTGCCGAAGAAGGGAAAAGAATGACGATTTTTCGGGAATCGTCGAGTCCTCCGAATGTCTTTACCAGACACGTATTCCAGAATTCCTACGCTACGAATTGGAAAACGATAATGGCGGGAAAGAAAATGGCGAGAAATTTAATAATTTGTCAAACGGTAAAATTTGCAAAAAGGGAGATCGCGAACAAGCGTTTCCGCAAAAGTGAGTGAAAAACTGGAGGCCGGCAATAAAAACGCGAAATATGGAAAATTTATTGTTGCACAAACTATGCAGATTATTATCGTTAGTAAATATTTCCAAGCCGGCATTTATTAGTCCACGGAGATAAAAAGAGAAAGCGTAAAAACATAAAATTTATTCGAGGATTATTCTCCCGGTTAAGATACGTTTTATGCAGAATAGGAGATAGCGTTGTTATTCATATTCTCTAAACTCTTGGAAAATCTTGAAAGTACAGGGCGAGCGTTTTGTTGCGTCGCGAAGGGTAGGAAAGAAGAGAGTGGAAAGTGTCCGCCCCCTTCCTCGTCGAGGATGGGCTCGTGCAAGCGGTTAACGCAGCCATTTCACGCCTCGGGAAGCATCCAGCTTCCTCATCCAAATTCTAACCGAATCCACGGAAACCGCTCTACGGCCCGGGGTACGAAGATTTCTATTTAGCAGCGACTGGAAAGTGGTAGAGACAATTGAGCGAGATAGGAAATGAACACATTATCATTCTGAAAAAATTCACGAACATGTACCCAGACATCGAATCTTTGTTATCTCGGAAATACAGCCACATTGAACATCGTGACTCGATAAAAGTATATAAATCTTTATATCGCAAAAATATCGAAATAATAAATATCAACGGATGAATAAATTTTGAGACAATGATATACCTTTGCATTGTTTGAAGACGCATTTACACATCTATCGATAACTCAGCCAGCTCTTTCATTAATTATCATTTCATGACAATATAATAGCCATTGTTGGAATCATTACTTTGATATATTAACCGTAACGATAATTTATAGATGACGCGTGCAAAGATATCTCTCTCTCTCTCTCTCTCTCTCTCTCTCTCTCTCTCTCTCTCTCTCTCTCTCTCTCTCTCTCTTCTATCGCGAAATTAACATGGAGCAGTCAACCCTGAGTCACGAATTTGAAGCAACATTGCGATATAACGGAATTTCATCATTTTTTTACGACGCTCACGTTGCAAAGTCCTTCCCATAAATCGGACCAATCCCTGCCTTTCGATTCGTAGCGGAGGAGCTTAAAGTAAGTATCGATCACGAAGACTGAGGGAATTACGATCCGTGAGCGATTCTCCATTGCCTATACCAAGTGGTTATTTCTGCCATACGTCGTGCGCCATAGGAAAGGGGCGGCAACCGCAGCAATACGACTGTCCTCTCTCTCTTTCTCTCTCTTTCTCTCAACCGGCGTGGTCGTACTCGGCTACCCCAATTTCACCCCCGAGGGCCAATATTTATTGATCACCCTCGAAGGCATCGTTCCGTGCACTTTCTCTTTTCGCGTTCTATATCCCCGTTCTCTTAAAAAAAGAGAAAAAAAGCAGACGCCGTCCTTCCGTGGCATCGCCAAGACAGCTGTTTCTTCCGCGCGCGATTCTTCTCGCGCGAGGGAGGGTTTCGCGCGACGAAAACTCACCCCGCGACTCTTTATTCCTCGGGAGCTCGTGTCACTCGGGAATGTCGCACCCGGGGATGGAGGAGAATTCGATGAAACTTGGAAACATAACATCTGCGTGGTACGAATTCAAGCGGGAGATAAATTTAACTGGGAAAAAAACTTCTCGCAGACTTTTTCTATAAGTCCAGCTTGAGCAGATGGAGGAAATTGTCGGTCGAGTTAAATTCTACGAAGGGAGACTGGACTCACGCGCTTTATGATCGGTGTCCATCCCACAGGTTTGACGCTTGGCAATATTATCCTTACCTGCAACAGAAAAAAAAGAGGAAATTCGATTAAAATTATAAAGACGTTTTTCAGCTGCAAGAGCTCATCCCTCGTTTTCCCTTCGGCAACTCGAATCGCCTTGATCTTTCGATCAAAGATGCTACTCGCGATGACAACGCCCTGTTTGCGGCGTCGAATTATTACGCGATAAAAATTAAAAGGAGAAAAAGTCGCCCATCACGACCGTACGTTATATCGACGGCTCTCTGGCTGTCGTTTTTTTTCCCCCCCGGATATAGATTGTCGCAGAGCGCGGATTATATAATCGTGATAGCGCATTGTTGCCGGTGCATGCGCGCATCTCACGGCCGCGGGCCGCCAAATGATCCAGAACACCAGAGGGAATTGGTTCAGCGATGGAGGGACGCAGGGTGGTGGTGGAGAAGGGAAGGGAGGAGGGCGAGGGAGAAATGGGTAGGACCGCTGTTATAACTAACCGTGCTGATCTACGACCTGTTTAGTAGTTCTATATCAGCGCTACACACCATGCTCCGCTACACGCAATCGAATCGCCTCTCCTCTGCCGATAATATCTAACTTAAGTAGGTAACCACGAGTGTGGATCCAAACACACACACACACACATAAACGCACACGTACACACGTAGATGTATACGCGCGGTCGTACCCTACCTTATACGTGAGCAAATATACTCGATATGGTCCGGCCGCGTGCGAGGAGATAATGTCGACGATAGAAGATTGCGGCAATTTAGCGCGTACGCAGACTATCGAATTCGAGAGCGAAAAATTGTAGCTCGCTATATTACACTTCGACCATTTCTGTAATTTAACCGTGGCCAAATTGTTTTGCATCTCGCGGGCGCGCAATTTATGCCGTTTACGCGCCGTGACTTGTATCTTTTTTTCATTAAAGTTCGGGAATCAACGCTATTTGCGCGAAAGGAGAAAAATACACCTCGATTAGTTTATCGAGGCACGCGCGTATAAACACACGTATACGCGCATCTCCGCCATTCGCGTGCAAAATAAATTTAGTGGCTCGGAGTGATTGATGGTCCATCGCGAGTGCGAGATTCTTGGAAAAAAAAATGCAGCGGACGTTAATAGTTTAATTTCGTCCGGTTGATACGGATGCTCTTAAATTATGAATGCCTCGCGCAGGATTCGAGAGATTGCCCACTCAACAACGTAAACCTGAAATTTCAATAACGACGTAATACTACTTTATACTTTTAATTTATTTATTTTCACGATATGTAAAACTGCTAATTATAATTCTCCCAGCCCTGTTCGTAACGTAATTAAAAAAAAAACACAGATTAATATCCCCATTAAAGATTGATCGATAAGGGAGTAACGCTAAAAGAGCAAGCTGTTAAACAGATAAATTAAGATCCTTGCCGTGTCTTATCTATATACATATTTATTCATCTACACGACGACCTTGGCCGTCTGGAGTGGCTCGCGACAGGGTCGTAAATCGAGATCCCATCGTAACGCGCGAAACGTCTCGTTCTTTCAATCCAGGCCAATCCAGGCCGCCTCCGATGAATTGATAATCCGAGGAGAGCGCGCGCCATTATTGCTTCCTGGCCGCCGGTGAAAATCTGCAGACCAGTGACTTACGACACCCTGGCGGTGAATGGTTATTAGATTATTGACGGTATCGACAGCTCATGCGTTGCCCGGATTGGAGAGCGCGTAGCCTAGCACGGAGACCAGCGGCTCTGCTAGTGTCACTGTCGGCGCCTCTTGTATACACACCGCGTACAAATGGACAAGTTTGGTGGGAGAAAGGGCGCGAGGGGGAAAAGGGGAGGACCGGGGGGGGACGGAGGTGCTGCAGTACAGTGGGGCAAAATGGGGAGACCGTGATAACGATAACGTACGATCGGCATTAGCTGGCGGCTTGCTGCGGCTGATGGATGCGCTAATTATCAGCAAGCAGGAGTTACAGTAGCTCGCGTATACAGTCCGTACGTACGATAATTGTCTGTTTTCGCGATCGGGATTTAAAGAGGGAGAAGAAAAATATTCTCTCGATTAGAATATAAGAAGAGTGAAAAAATTTCCTCGGGGGTCGCTCGACGAGTCACGTGACTTCGAAAATCAGAATTGTTAAATGGATGCGGGAATAAACGAAACGATACGTAAATTCCGTCAATAAATGTATGTTCCGTCTTCCCCGACTTAAAAAAAAAAGAAGAAAACCAATGTCAATTTTTCACGAAATACCGAGGCGCCTAAATTGTCCTCGAGACAATTTTCAACATCGCGGCGACACGGCGGGATGAAATTACGGCGAGACTCGGTGCCCAGTAATGAACATCGCGCTTGTTTATTTAATGGGAAATTCGGTGACGCCATAAAGCTCGAAGAAGGGGGTGAAACCTATTAAATTTATGCTTTTGGTTTACCCGGTCTGACGGATCGCAATGCCTGCACGCATCGATCCCCTATCCCCCCAAAACTACCATCTCCGCCATCCGCCACCCTCTACCCGCTACACGAGTCGACCGTCTCTTTTCCTCTCGCTCGTTCCAATTCTCGATATCTCTCTCTCTTTTTCCCTTCCACCCCCGCCTCCTCTCGCAACTATAGCGCATCGTGTGCTTGTGTTTATCCTATTGGTAGCCCAGTGTAATCCAACAGAGATATATTCTGCTCTGCCTAGAGGGTTTGGTCGGGGGATTCGTGGCTACGGCATTCGCGCTACGGCGCCCATCATGACGGACAGCGGCGCGTCAGCGCGTAAAACGCCATCGCGATTCTGCGGTCTGAATGCGTAGAACGCGTGCGTTTTACGCGGCTATCGAATCTGACGTTAGACCATCGCGATAGAAACGAATAAAAAAAATATGTATATATGTATATATACAAAGTAACGGAAAATTTAAAACGTCCCTTTGTCGAAAATCGCGAAATAAGTACCGCTATAAGAACTCAAACTCTCGCCCCCTCCAAGGACCCCAAGCGCTCGGTAGAAACCTTCGAAGAATCTGGCGGAGGAAAAACGACCATCCAACTTTATCCCTTTTGAATCCCCCTAATTACCAAATTTTCCTCGTCCTTAATTTAGTGTTATAATTGCTTCCTACCCTTCGCGAGGGATCGGCCTGGTAACACGTCGCGGCTCGTGACTGAACCACCCCCTGCAATTCCTTACATCCATCCCCGTCCCCGATATCTCCTTTCACGCCTGCGCCTCCTATAAGCAAAGTTTATCCTCCCCCTTCGTCCTTTATTGCGGTCTCCGCGAGCGAGGTGATACATCTTCCCCCAACGTGCATTTAAATGATCCCGATAATTCCATCGATTGGCACTAACTGTGACAGGCCATAACGCTAAATCATATCGCCATTTTTGAAAACGTGTAGCTGATAGACTCTCGAGAAGTTATATTGCCGATCGTCCATGCGCGTAATTATTATTCGAATCCACGCTTTCGCGAAGCTGCCTTCGACGTATCTTTGCGTGAGCCTCGTGTCTAATTATAACCTCATCTGTAGGTCAGAAACGCACTTAGTGTTACGAATATGTGAAAAGACGGCGACGCACGTGCAACGCGTGCCGGTCTGTTAGCCACGCAGTCACGTTTCCGACCATTTATGTTTACACAACAAAACCGCCGTACTTACGCGTACATAAGCTCGCCTCGGTTTTTTGTATCACCATATGCGCGTGATAATAATACCCGCAAAATGTTCCTCGTCAAAACGTCATAATACGATCGGTGCCCCAACTGCACGTTCGTAATTTCGATTTTCAGCGTATCGGGGATAACAAGAGTTGTAAACGCCGCGACCCATTCGCATTTCCATGTAAATCTCGAGCGGTGGACCGCGTTATTGTATATAAATTTTCACAGATATCCTCCTCTCTCTCTCTCAAACTTCTCCACTTTGATTTGCATCGCGATTCCATCGCTCGTCTCGCGATCGCGCGAAAGTTGAGTGCGCCGGAACTCTGGATGCATTTTTGTCTACTGCCAGAACTTTCGGCCATTCGGTTCTCCGGGAAGGTTTCGGTTTACTCCATATCGAGGCGAAAAAGAAACGGAACGCTCGATCCATTGGCGAGTCGAATGGAGACGAGAGAACTGAATAGCATCGCACACACACACACACACATATACATGTATATCGCGACGGTGGAGAGTTGCGTTTACGTCTACCCCTCTGCAACGTAAAGTAAACCGACTTTTATATACTGGAAGTCCTAGTCGCGCGCATAATACACTCCTACGCTCTTGCGATATTACGTCGAATAGCGTATCTAAAAGTTATGGCACACACGCACACATACGCGCGTACACAACGCTCGCAATTCTTGCGCGCTCACAATTGCACGCGGATATACATATGTATGCAATAAGCCGCGTGCCAAAATTATGTCGACTCTTAATATCTTTAATGGCCCGTGATGTTTTTATCGTTCCCGTCTTTCTTATCTATACCTTTGGCGATTTGCTTCGCGCGAAATGGCTTTTTCAGTAGACACGTGGTATCGTTTTTTTTTAACTCGCAATAAACTGCAAAAAATTGTAAAAGAATATCTATACAATCGAAATTTAAACTGCTCTTTGTGAAATTTCTACAAATTTACGTACACATTGATCGAAGCGCTCATCTCATTGCATGCTTGGATCAAATAATAGTACGATTCACATGTCACAGAGATATAAAGAGAACGAGACTCGGGCTCGAATTACGATCGCGATCATGTCGGGGAAATTCTCGCCGGGCCAATGCTGTCGCCTCGGGTAAAAAAGCCGGGCATAATGCCGCGCCATCAGAAAGAGGGTAAAAAGCAGCGCGCGCGCCGGAGCGAAGTTTCTTCGCGCAATGTTTTATTTCCACCGACTGCAGGCGGTGGAAGAGTTAAAGCTCGCATCCACCGCCGGCCGGCAAAGATATACCGAAGTAAGTACCGGGCGCGCGCGTTAGACTCCGTAGAAGTGTATAAAGGGCCCTGCCCAGTCACCACAAACTTCTATTCTCACCCACCCCTGTTCCTCCTGCCCGCCGCCACTTCTATCGCTCTCTCTCTTCTCCGTCTTGGGAAAGGGTTCGTAAAAGTTGGGGACGCCCGGGATATTTACGCGTTATCGTAAACTGTACGCGTCTTCTTGTTTACCCTGGAATATAGCCCCGCGGTATCTTCGGTTGCCGCCAAATACAGACCGCTTTCACGGTCCGAGATTATTATACGCTATCAAATACAACCCTATCGTTTCTAACGATTGTATCGTAGGATTAAGCGTGATGTGTATTCCGCTATTCGTGATGTTAGGATATTAATATTTCGATGTCTTGATATATTTTGAAATTATTTTTAATTTATTATTTTTACTGTCATTTATTTTTAAATCATTTTTACTTTAAATTATTTTTAATTTATTATTTTTACTTTAATTTATTTTTAAAAATTTTATCGTCCTTTAAATTTAACATCCTTTTCCTTTGAAAATCTTTTTGAGATTCTTACACTATTCTTAATCAAGCTGTTTATACGCACGGTCAATCACTTTTATCTCGATAGAAATTTAGAAACATTGCGTAATAAATATTTTACAGCGTAGTCTCGAGTAACGTTTTAATCGCGAAAGAATGGAAAAGTTGGGGAGGCATGTTGTGTATTTATGCAACGTAAATCGTAAGGCGTCTTCTTCCCTACCCTAAAGTATAAGCATTCCTTCGCTAGAGCACAAGCTAAACCCCTTTTCTTCGAACGTAATTATCCTACCAAATGGGCGCATTATTTTACATACCAGGGAGACTAAATTAAATGAAATCGCACGTGACGCTTTTCACGAAATTACATTAACACGGAAGAGTAATGCTTATATAATGGTAAAGCAAGAACGGCACACCGTAAATACGAGGCTGCCGTACTTCTTAAAACGATAGAGACGTTATTACAAATAATACGGAGACTTTCTTGTATCGAATAATTCTTTCGAATCGTGAGATGCAACGAGCGATCTGGGGGGTCTGGTCATTCATGTTCCTAGAGGGAGGGCTTTGATTCCCTCGAAGCATTGTTCACGTTAGACGCCATTACACTCACATGGCCGCGCAATTAGCAATGTAAATGGCCGTTGGTTAGTTAGTAGCATGTTCGTAAAGCAGACCGGGACGTCCATTGGGACTAAACAACGTACTTCTGAAACGAGCGATTATCTCAACCGTTGACATCAATTGCTTTTTAGCTATCAACTTGATCGTCCTCATCCTTTGTTTAAGCGCGCATTTATTTAACGCAAAGCAGCACGATGAAATTAATTAATAGAAACGATCTTGAAACATTTTATATTACCTTATATAATGGATGAATGATTTTATTTTAGTTGGGCAAGATTTGTTTTGGTCCCGAGGAACACCAGCTAATGGAACAATCGGCGACCACGTAACTTAAAATGTACGTACATAAATCTTGTACCCGGAGACAACCGGACTAACGAAGCACCATGTCGCTTACTCACGCGTCCAATCGCGACTATCTGCTCTCTCTCGCCTCTCGAATTCCAACGGTTGTATGCGCGTTAGGATTCGAGATGCACTGTCATTTCGATTCCTACCTACGAATCTCGAGGAGCCCATTAAGAATGGAAAAACCATGTTGGATTCAAACATGGCCGTAAGGGTGTTTCCCATGAACGACCTGCCCTTTCTTTGCCTAACCAAAGGGGAGATTTCTCTCTCTTCAACTCTATTCATATAATATCCCTCTCATAGTATAGTCATAATACCGGAGGTATATCTCGCGCTCTCTACACGATAATATCGTAAAACTTCTTGTAACTTGAAGATTTAATCGATTAAAAGTCGGTTGCGTCGATTCTCACGTACGATTAAACTTTTCCGCCTCTTTGTACTTGTGTAAAAACCTCTCGGCAGAGTTTCGTGGAGGGATACTTCTTTCCGAATATTTCGCTTCAGCTGCTGATGCTAACAGTAAAAAGCGCAATTTCTTATAATACTTTAGTTGGTTTAATTATATATTTTTAAATATGCTACACGGCTGAAAAAGAGAGACTCTACTACAGAATTATATAACATGTGTTTTTTTTTAAACAAATAATAATATATTGAAAAATATTAATGTAAAAGTTTGCGTTGTATATAATTTTATTAAAATAAAAAAGAGGGAGAATTATTTATCAAATAATGCATAAATATTATTAGATTAATTATAGGAGAAAATAAACATAATGAAACGAGAGTTATATCTGTTTAGATATAATTTATTAATAATGTGTTTACATAACAATATATTTTACAAAAAGTTTTCGCCTCGTAAAAATGTCCCATGGAAATGTTTTATATTACATGCGATATTATCGACTGGAAACTTTTGATGAGTGTTGTAGTACGTAATGAGCTACATAGATGGCGCCAATGTCTTCAGGCCACACCCGATACCTTTTCATTCACGCGTATGCACGATGCTCGTTATCTAGATCTCTCGATTGACAAACATCCGATGGCAAGCTCGCGACTTTTTGCGTAAAAATTCGGCATGTGAAATATTTTGCACAAATTAGAATAAATATACGATTACGTGACAAAAAGTTTACTATAAATGCAATCTGCCAGATTTATTATATATCGTAAACTTTTATTAAATAAATAATTTTTTGCAAGTCAAATCTTTCGTATACTCAATGATAAATATTTAAATGGACGTTTAAAAAAAGACCACGAGTAACGATCGCAAATGTTGGAGTGAGATTTCTCGATCCTCATACAAATTCATGGAAAATAATGCGGTTCAGTGAATAATTTGAATAGGAAATAGGCGCAAAGAGTGAAGCGGTGTCCTTTAAAGGTCAATTGTGAGAGAAGCGTAAAAGTGGAACACGAAATTTCAACAACTTGAAGCAGGTTCTATCAAGCGATTAATTCTGTCCGCAATAACGTCGAATTTGCATTTTGCGGTGAATAGGTAGCGAAGATAAAAAAAAGTCGCAGCATGAAAACCGGTAGCAGAGCGCTAATCTCGTCCCTCGTCCAAGAGCACTCGCGATGTCTCTTTTAATATGAAATAATTAAAAATCGCGGAAAGATCTTCCGAGAGGTAGTCTAGCCGGAATTCATCGATGAGATCGTATAACGGAGATTGTTATGGGCATTTTGAAGCCCCCATAGAAAACGGCTCGCGACAAAATTAGGCCGTCCATAAAATGTAATATTATTTTTAGTTGGATGCCCTTCCCTACCGTTTACTGCCTAGCAGTAACCATAACTTTTCGTGGGACCGCGTGGCGTGACGCTGACTATCCACATTCGCGCCCGAAACACTCACGCATACCAAACTTTGCCCGCGATACTAGCTTCGTCCTCTATCCACTCATATTCGCACGCATCTAGGCTTCTTTTTTTCTTTTGCCTCTTTTTTTCTGTCTCTCAATCTCTCCCCCTCTTTCTCTCTCTTTCCCTGTCCGTTGCGATACTTCATTCTACGGCCTCAGTTAATGGCGCTAGGGTCCGCGTTCCTATCGATGAACTTACCTTCAAGGTCGGATCGGAATTTTAGTAGAATTTTTATCGATGATCCAAGAGCTTTGCCCTGGTTTTGCTTACGCTTATTTTTGTTACCGTGTTCATCTATAATCAATTTTTGGACAAAAAATCTTTTTTAACGTTATTGTAATAATTATATAATAATACGTCAGAGAGAAACTCGAAATTTGATAATTTCTTGTACAAGAAAATTTTTATAATTGATATATCAGTCAGTTTTAAGATGTAGACATTCGATCATATATTTAAAAAAAATATTTCTCTAACTTATAGTGTTTCGGAAAAATATTTTTTACTTTTTTTAATCGTTAGTGATGGTTACATATACGTACACAGTATATCAAGTGATATATATACAAATAAATTTAACTATGTAAAAACCGAACCTCGCATATAACAGTATTACAACTATTGCGCACACATTCATCACGAAAAATAATTAATATAAATAATTCTTGTCGGCGAAAATTATGACGTAACAATGCTCGAGATAATATCGTTAACCGTGAAATGTAAAATGTATGTTCCTTTTATATCATACGAACCATGAATCAAGTCGTATCCATAAAACAATCAACACATTCAGATTTTGCGCTAACGCGCTAATTGCCTCGCTAATTGATGAGATTAAAAAAAAACAATAAAAAAAAAAACGCGAAATTTGAAGGCGACCATTCCTCGGTCAGTGATCCTAATGCCAGTCCTTGACCTTCCGCAGGATTCGCCACTAGCCGTGGTGCACAGTGCGGAGTACTTTGGCCACTGCAAATAACTTGGCTGCTTACCCTTCCTCACCCCCTTCGGCATTTCGCGTCGCGCAATTAACGCATGTGCGCAGGCACACACGTTCCAAAGGGACTGGCCACGGCGATAAATCTCCGACGCAGACTCCGGGGAGATTTAAAAACATCCGCGCCCGTCGCGATGCACTATGCGTTTCTGCGATGGGCATCCATGCGTACGCTACACAATACGTTTCGTGTATCGCGGCAAACGAATTGCTCCACGGGGCGAATCAAATCTCTTATCGAAATCATCAATTTTTCCCTCCCGCTACCATTTGCCATCCCGGCCACTTATCGGCGCGTCGATGAAAGAAATCACGGAAGATGAATTCGCTCCGAATCGTCGATTCAATCGGCACATAATAAAGGAGGACGCGCGAATTTACATAGGTATCATCTTCTTATTTTTAACGCAAAGTATATATTTAGAGGGGAAGAGAGTGCGAAACTTTAATTTTATAATCGTGTCTACACATCCGCGAGATTTATTACCCGAGTGTAGCGAAGTAATAAATATGGGTTTAAAGGATGCCTCTCCTCTCCTCTCCCTCTTAAAAGGCAACTCGGACCTCCGGGCCGATTTCGCGGATACACGGACAAAGTATAGAATGCATTCACCAGATGGCACGATACAATGAGCGGCGTAATATTTATCGGATTTAAATGAACCCTCGTCGTGTAATTGCGGCGTGATGCATGTGGATGATTTGCGAGAGCCGTCCGGAGCCATCCCGCCTTCCATGTGTACCACTTGTGCATGTGGCCGCTTCACTCTCCCGTTCAAGAAAGTGATTCTAGGTACATCTCGGGATACGCGTTTGTTCCTTTTCTCGCGCATATCGGTCCCGTAATGACGAGTTATTGCCTACGACTCTCGAGCCTTCGAATCGCGATGCGCCTCCTTACCCTGAGAGATCTCGTCGAGTCTTCACTCGAGCACCGTTAATCGATCTTTCGATTAATACATGTATCTATAATACGCGGTGGAATATGATTGTAAATAGTTTGCGAAAAATATGGAATAATACAATTATGAGAATGTCATAATTTTCATGTAAATTATGAAAATTTATATTGAATAATTTTATTATTATTAATTTTATATTAAATTTAATTAAATTAAATTTATAAGATATTTTGCGTAACCGTCTCGAGCTTTTATTATAACACGCTAGCTTTCTTGCGCCTTTAATCTTTCAATCTCATTCGCGTCTCTCTCGCGTTTAGCTCTTGCGCGTTTAAATAAATTGCTAAATATATATACGCGTCGATATAAGATGAAATTCTACGTAAAGATCCTCGTCCAAAGTCCGAAGATCCGGTTGAAAGCGGCCAGAGAATCGTACGAGCCCTTTGATGTTGTGGCATATCGGACGGCCGATCGGCCAACGCATCCCTATAAACAAGGGTTACTCGAAAGAAATCACAATAATTTATACACCGTAAGGGCTTATAAGCGGCGATTGCGTGTCGCTCGGTACCTACCTACCGCGTTTCACGTATGCATGCACACGTGCTCGCATACTGTCACGTGATCCGATCCCATTTTCGTTCCACGCAAAGGCGAAACAACATTGGTGTTCCCCGTTAAAAATCAATCAAGCACAAACATGACGCGTATATCAGCGCGAATCATGCGCTCGTATAATTTCAACTTCTTATCTCAACGTCTTTGAGAACCATTGATTAATTTGCAATTATACCTGATGTGGAAATAACGACGCTCAGATGCGTAGCAGATTAAAAGCTGAAGATATTTTTAGGCGTAAATGTGTATCGTGTGTGTAAATAGGGGTAAAAGGACTGAAACGTAAAATTAGCTATCACGTCAAACGCAGAGAAAGAGAAATATTCATTATTAGTGACGTATTTTGTTAATTAATATATTTCGATGTTACAATTAATAATAATAATAACGTAAGATTATTTAATAATAATAAACACGCGTGCGCGCTGCACATTTTATTTAATTATAAAAATAATAAATATTTATTTATTATTATAAACCTTATTACGTACATAGTGCATAAATGCATTCTCTTCAATATTGTACTAATAATTTATATATTGTACTATAATTTATATATGATTATATGTAAAAGATAGAGTGAATAGGGTGAAAAGGCTAATTGTACAGCCGAGTAAATGAAGATGACACGATAAACTATAATAAATAAATATGAAAGAAAGTTGGAAAATTATATACAAGTAAGCGCATTTAGATTTATTCTTGGCTTTAATGAAAGAATATATTGCACCTCAGCGGAAGTATAATCTGTAACACGAGTCTGCATTATTCATACAATGATAGTGCCCTTATTACGATAAACTTGTGTACTTTAATTAAAAATGATTGAGATCGATCGACCGATCGCATTCGTGATTTACGTAAATGCAGAAAGAAGTATATACAATATATCACAGAGTATAAAATGTAAAATGTATAAAAAATATTATCAAGATCGCGGACCAGACTGCGTATTTTACGAAAGAGCGATATGACAGAAGGAAAATTTATACGTTTCCCCGAAGCACATAACGAGATACAATAAAATATACAAACTATTTAAATGCAACAGTGTACTATATCACTCGCGTATCCCTAGATTCGAGGAAACATTGTAGCAATCGAGAATACGGAATTGCATCGTACTGTTTCCAACCAAAATTTGCATTCGCGTCGATATAGATGGTATCGCGCAACGAAATAAAAAAACTGAATTTTCAGAGATGCGCGCAATTAAATATTATAGATTACGGGATTTTATTCAGAGAGAGAAAGAGAGAGAGAGATTCATGGAAAGACAATATTTTCACTCGGAGCCGAATGACCTGTCAATTTCGTCGACATTGGAATACGGCCAATCCTTCTGGAAGGCGACCAAATTGTCCTCCGAAATGCGAAGTTCACTTAAAGCATTCCGTCAGCCCGTTAAGATGCATACGCGAGAGGTGACATTTACAAAGTTCGTTGTCGCTGTTTGTTTCTTCGGTATCGATCTAAATTGCAAAATTGTACGATCGCGTTCGTTACAACAATCCTCGATTGTAATAAACGTATTACTCTCCGTTGGACACGGCGCGTTGATTGACGCGGATTAATAAACGCTTACGAACAAGAGGGTCAAGTGGCGTATTCAGACGCACACGACAAAAGGCAAATGATATTCCTGTTAAAGCCCCATGTGTGCCGCGTTAGCATCGTATTCAGGGTGGTCCGACGAGTTTCTGCAAGAGGAATGCAACGTAACAGGAATAGTTTCTCTCTAGTCTCCCGGTTTTTTTGCTGCTTTCGTTGTTATTATTATCGTTATTATTTTTGGACGGCGGTGCTTCGATGTTATAAGCCCGATAGAAGGTGGAGTTCCCGATGCCAGGTAGGAGCAGAAAGGAGGGCGGCGGCACGGACGCACGATGGAGAGAAGAGGGAAGGAAAGGCGGGGGAGGATGGAAGGGGGATATATGCGTGTATCGCCATGCATCATCCTTCGTTCGTTCGAGAAACCAAAGGCCACCACAGGGTGCGTTGCCTTAGTTGCTCTGCCCATAGGCACCTAAAAGTGCCACGGGGTTTTGCGTCCGCGCATAGATAATGAAATTTTAATAATTTTAGGAAGAAACCGCCGGAAGAGACTATTTATATCGAAAAATGTCAAGTTTATTAAAAGTAAATGGCGATTTTTAATCATGTAAATTTACAAAAAGATTTAATTTCGTATAATTTATTTGATTTGTAATTAATTTATATACGTATCTCGTAACCTCCATACAACATTTTAATAAAATGTTCTAGAGGTAAAGTGAAGTAAAAAATATCTTAATCTAAAAATATCGAATGTAAAATAATTTTTAAATTATATTTTTATAATTCATATTTTATTTATTATATTATATTACATTTATATATTTTTATAAATATAAATTATAAGTTTAATCGCTTGTAACTCCAAATTATAATTGCAGTTTTAAAATCTTTCTATTGAGATTTTTTACTTAATTTTATCTCTAAAATACATTATTAGAATATTGTACAAAAATTGTGAGATATTCCATATAATATACATCTATATTGTATATAAGATGAAAACTATAAATAATAATAAAGCTAACCAATAAATAAAAATAAAGCTAACCGAAAATTATGGTCACCCAAGTTCTATCTCGAAAATCGAGAAAGAGGTGGACAATCTGTGAGAATTCTTATTAATAATAGTGAGACCAAAAATAACGAGGAAATGTAACGCGGCATACGTGATACTGTTTCCAACCTGGAATATAGTGCTAGGGTGAATTGTTTCAGATGCCGAAAGCACACACCAACCTATACTTCGGGATACGAATATAGTACGAGTTCGACTATAGGAGGCTTGCGAGCTCGCAGCGTGGTACCATCGGAGCACGGATAATGAGACGGCCCCCGACCAAGAGGAGTTGATATGCCGCTATAGTCTCGTCGAAGACGTAAGAACTGTGCTTTTGATGCTATTCGCCGTTGAGAGAGAAAGAGATCAAAATACACCGAAGCTCTTAAAGAGTTTATCAAAAAAATATTAAAATTTGACAATACTTTCTCGATCATCTTTTTCGAGGAGAAAAATACAATTGCGTTACATTCGCGAGATAATATATAAATAAATAAATACGAAATGGATGCAATAATAAACAAGATAGTAGGTATATATATATATATATATATATATATATATATATATATATATATGTATGTATACCTATGTCAAAATTATTTTCTATTATTCAATTATTCTTGAATTTGCGAAATCGAGCGAAACTGAGCGTAAACATCTCTTAAACGAGAAATTTTGTGAAGAACCAGTCGCCAACGTAAATGGTTATTCCGACCCGAACAAGAGCTAATCTGGTTAATCTCGCTCGTGTTGCTCAGTGCATAAATACAACACGGCTCTCGAAATTGGGCTAAACGTCGGTGCGACCTTGTAATCGCCGAGGATGATTCTTCGAGGTAATTATAATGCATTGCCTTTTGAGCAAGCCGAAAAACTCACTTTTTTCAAATTCAAGAGATGTATCTACCATATAATTTACCACCTTCTATTAAAAAAATTATCTGCATAATCTTTTAATTATACATCAAGTGTTCTCGAACGTTAATTTGCTATCATAAAAAAAATTTTAAATTTGCTCCTCGAGAAAAAACTCTTTAAAAAGAGATTTGATAAAATATATCGAAATAGAGAAAGATTACGTTTCTCTGAAATTTCTTTGAGGATAATAGTATCTATTTGACGTGCCAATATATTCAAGAAAAAAAGAAGAAGAAATTGAGAGTTTTTCGTTTCTTTTTTTGCCTCTATCCATTACATAAATCACGTAAACGAGTCAAGTCTCTTTGAAATCACGATAGTCGTAGCACTCGCCTGCGGGGTTCAAGAATAGCATTTTTGATTAGATCTATGAATATCAGGGTGTACTTTTCGACCGTCGTGGCTAGTAATTCGCGTTTATCGGATTAAAAAAAAATGCGTAAAATGATCCCCTTGTAAACGTGCGAAACAAGTTGCAATCGGTAGAACATTTTCAACGACAGCAATTTTCCGAAAACGGAGGCAGACTGCGCTTAGAGTAATGCATTGCCTCAGCTCCGTAATCATTGAATGATGACTGACTGAATTAAATTAACCGTAATCGCGGCTCACGAATCGGAGCGATCGATAGATAGCAAAACGAAGAACGTAGTTTCGCATTTATATCTAACTCCGGAGAGCTCTCTACCCGTGGACTGTCCATAAATTATCCGATATCCGTGGATCTAGGGTTATCCAATTATCGAATTGTCATTATCTACTTTTAAATATTCGCTAAACAAGTACAACGCAACGAATGGCGATCGACAAAAATCATTGTGCAAGAATGAATAGCCATAATTTCACGCTCGCCGCACACCATGGAAAATGCGATGATTAAATGAATCGTAATACAAGATTTATCTGCGATGAAAAATAATAAAGTAATATTTATCTCGATATCGATCTCTCTCTCTCTCTCTCTCTCTCTCTCTCTCTCTCTCTCTCTCTCTCTCTCTCTCTCTCTCTCTCTCTTCTCTCTTTCTCTCGACAATCTACGCATCTGCGAGCGGATCCCTTTCACGGAAGAGCGATAGACGAGATTGAATATAATCGAAGGTGAAAAAAGTTCAGAAATCTTGGCTCGATGGCCGGAGTAACATGTTCGGCTACGCACAAGTTGCGCACGACACGCGGTGGTACACGTGCGACGTGCAATCATTATGGCGCGCAAGAACATGTCGAAGATTCCATACTTCTTCTGGTAATATGCCGGAGCAAGGAAAGCCGCAGCAATTTAAGAGAGATCCGCGTTTAACCGCAAAACTTATCGTAACCTCCGGAAGGACGTAATAAGGCGGACCAGCCATCGCAGCCAGTGAACGTACAAGTAATTCTCGATAACCCGAAGTTTACAATTCGAGAGATTGGAGCTATAACGATTACATTGATAGGGGTGGAGCGAAGCGCGCGAATCGTTCACCTTCTGCCGGAGCCAATTTATAATATCCAACGCGCTCTGCCCGATGACGAGCGATGGTCGACATGGTTCGTTTTCGACGAGAATCCCCGTTGCAGTTAGAAGAAAAAAAATTTGTGTATCGATATTTTTTTTTTGTTTCATCCTTGGATCCAACTCCCGCGGCAATAAACGCGACAATAGGAATTTAAGTCGCTTCGCTAGGCGAGTGAATTGACGGCCGTTCCGAGCGGACGCCCGGTAACCCTAATAAACTCGGCATCGGCTTTAAGCGAATTTAAAGGGAAGGCCTACCCCTCTAAAACTCCACGATCGCACTTACTAACCATTTATCCACCTCTTTCCCGCTCGCAGGCCGGGAAGTCACCTAAATCTCGCCGACCTAAAGTTGCAGTCAATATTGTGACCGAAGGAATAACGTATCGCGTTTCACTTTCCCCCTTTGTTTCTCGCGCGCGCATTTCTCGTGTCTCGTTTTTCTTCCCGCCGTCACGTCGTTTCTCCAAGCGTAGTTATCCGAGGCGCTGATTTGATGCACGTTTCAGATACGAGCATCAACCAACCGGATTTGCAGATAACGAGCTGCTAATACCGTGCTCGAGAGAGTTACGAGGGAGCGTATTGAAATTTTTGTTTGCGCGTTTTTAACGCTCGCGAATACTCTCGCGTGTTCCACCGACGTGCCTAACATCTTACGAGCTCTACGAGTTCGAAATTTTCGAAAAAGGCGGTTATTTTTTTTAAATACGCTTGCCTAAATATTTACATAAAATCAAATTCTTTTTTATTAATTAATTAATTATATAAACACTAATAAGAAACGTGACAGAACTGCGCAAATTTTTTCTCCGGGCAGTAATGTACCCGACAAAAATTTCGATCCTCTTAGTTTATTGCAGCTTGTACAAGCATTCGTGCGGTGAGTTATTCAGATAACGGAAGTCTACCGACGAAAAATAAATACACGATGAATTTCAGTCCCGGGACTAACGGAGCAAACACCATTAAAATTTCCGAATATCACGCACAGAAAGGGCAACGAACGCAACCTAATATGGGCCAAAGGACAGCCGCGGCTCCACGTTAGATACATTTCGGCCGTTATTTCGCAAATTTAGTAGGCATACAAGGGACGGTCTGCGCTGATAATGCTACTTCAACTCTCGTCCGACTATTCGTCCGTGGGAGAATTTGCTAGGGACGCGACTTTTCCAGATATCGTCGCAAATTAATCTCCCCGAACCTTCATTTGGACTGGATCCATTTACAGCATTCCTCATTTAAGCTTAAAGTCGTTTACATGCTAAATGCGGCAGTGAAATTTAGTTCAAGTAGGCAACGAGACGGTGTAACGAACTCTTTCTTACGATATGGGAAATGTAAAATGTAAGAAAAATTACTAGTTGCTGTATAATAAATATCTCAAAGCTATCTAGATAATAGATAATGTTAAAAATAAATGGCGCACAATAACATAATTTATATTCTTTACCGGAAACAATTTTTATCTTCCTTTAATTATGTGAAAATTTTTTTTTCGCTACGAAAGCGACGACATAAGCCGATACCTAATAAAAAGGATAGTACCTTCGCATAAAGGTAGAATTATGCAAAGATCTCCAGCGCATTTCCACAGATGAAGGGGTAGGTTAAGTGCAGCTGCATCATGGGCCAAACCTAGGATTAATATCGCAGACGTGGATAATAAGATGCGCGTTCGATTTTAAGTGGTGTGCCGCGGATCAGGATCTCTGCACAATCGACCTAAATTGGCTATATTTAAAATACGTGGTACTTTAGTTTTCAGTTTAAGGAAAAATATGTTTGATATAAATACAATATATATCAAAATTTCTTATGGATATTAATAATAATTTTGATTTATTCCTGATGCAATTATCGATAACATAAAATTGTCGATATTAATTCTGAAGCCGTTTAACACTTAAACATTATTTTTGTAATGTAAATTTTAGCAAAATTGATTCTCTCCCATATTCATCTTTCTCGAGTGACATGAAATTAAATGATATTAATCACGTCGTGATGGAAGCTGTTATGCGCTTAAATATGTTTTTGTGTAAGGCATAATTGCA
This sequence comes from Camponotus floridanus, assembly GCF_003227725.1. NCBI lineage: Eukaryota > Metazoa > Arthropoda > Insecta > Hymenoptera > Formicidae > Camponotus > Camponotus floridanus. The sequence goes on along the minus strand of NW_020229448.1, from coordinate 1,209,705 downwards.
ATGAAGCATCGGAGAAGATAAAGGAACGCCTGCGTCTGGTCATGGTCGATGGCTGAACTTCAAAGACCCAGAGGTCTATGGGAGAAAGGCTCGTCCGACCCGTTTAGTGGGGGAAATCAATGATGGACGGATTCCCGGATCGTTTCCCCGATGGTTCGATGGCATCGATAAGTTTACACATGTGGGACTGGTATTAAAATGAAAAGAATATCATTAACGTGTTCATTGAAGATTTATTATTCCGCATAAACCGTCAGCCTGCAATTAAGAACGCAATCGTGTATGACTTTGAACATTTTATATCGGAAGCAATGAATCATCATTTGCATACGCGCAAGAGACACAAATTTATCGCACACTTTATTAATAATATTATATATATATATATATATATTTATAAATAGTATTATATAACACTTGAGAAATAATTTTTACAATTATGCAAAAAATATTTTTTCAAGAGTTTATTATTTATTTGTATTATTATTATTATTATCGTGTGTAAAATTTCTTTCACATTTAATTTTATTTTCAAAAACTCTAAGCAAAAATACTATATTATGTTTACTCGATATTTTAATTCCGTGTTTACTTTAATATTAATATTATATTAAAATTATTTAATCTTCTCTTTCTCTGAGCTATAAATATCCTTATCGCGCTTATATTATTATAGAACATTATATTATTTTTTTCTTTATAATATAATTAGGAAACATTGCCCGAAAAAATCAGAAAGTAGACAGATGGTCACTGATGGCACTCTTGACCTATAAACCAGGGAAACAAGTTTTTTATGACGGCTCTCATGTACATGGAATAGCAATATAGGAGCAACTTAAAGATTGTCTCATACGTTAGAAAATTTTTCTCTCTGCAAAACATGCTCAGAATTAATAGAAGATATTTTATATCTGCGATGATTAGTCTAATCTTCTTTTTTAAAAAAGCAACGTGCAGGATAAAAGTAATGTATAAAAATAACTTGAAAATTAACTTGACGGCTAAGAAGAATAAGTCTTTATCTTTCTCTCTCGAGAGAGGACACTGTTGCTTTTCTTCTATCCTTGAAGATACTTCGCAATGATATGACTCTAATAATTTGTCTCGCCGAAAGAGCAAAAAAGATATAATAGAGATCGTGACCCGATGTAATACGATAATACTACGTTCAATACAAAGCTTATACATATTTCGCTTCCAGAAGAATCACGTACTAAAATATAAAGATTTATGTTTTCTATTTTAAAAACTTTAATACAGTAGAGAAAAGATTCAAGATATGCTCCGAAATGTATTGGAGCAGCGCAGTTTGAATTTGGAAAAATAATCGCTCTACTTAAACGTTTTGACGGATTGAGAGGATTATTAAATTAGCAATAAAACCAAAACGAGAGAGATACTGATTTTTCCTCATGACAGATATATTTCAGATGCGAATGAAACGGTATCTATATACGGCCAAGTTTGGACGCGCTTATATCGAAACACGCGTATTTTCGCACCCGGATTTCATCGTGGCCCCCACGCAGCTACCACATTTCATTCTTCCCAGAAAACATGCCGATACACGCTCGTACGATACTTTGCTCGATATATAGATCGAGCTTCGACCGGGTGTGTGCGACTGAGAACGTCCGCGGGTTACTTCCCCAAACTGGTAAAGGAGAAAATAAAAGACCGCTCTATTAGCATACGATTGGCACCGTCCATCTTAATTCCGGTCCCTCTTCCACCACCACGTGCCGCTTTTGTGTTCCCCTCGTGTGTGTATCCGGCCAACAATGTTTATGTCCGTGTTCTTTGGTATGCCGGCTGTAAAGCGCGCACGCGCCTTCGTCCACTGTGAGTTACTGATTGCGGGAGAGAGCATCTCTCTCTCTGAATAAATTCTCTTTGCTACATACGTGTGCTTGCACGTGGATGCGGCATTGCTTCTCATAAAGGTCTATCTTTCATCACGCCAAATTTATAAGTGAAACAAGTGTTTATGACAGTTATTATGCATTACGGAAAGCGAAAAATTGATCTTTGCGTATGACTGACTTTGACTTGAGGAAACGATACCTTCACACAATGTGTATCTTCAAAGTTAGTATTCTGTCATCATAATTGATGAAATATCTTGTGTAGAAACACGAATGTAGAATTTATATTTTCGTGTAAATTAAATAGAATCGAACTTTAGGTAATAATTTATACACAAAGCAAATATTTGTCGTGAGATTTTTTGAAGGACTTGCGAAATGCTTGGCATCGTCAACATCAACAAACTCGCATTATTAGTACGATCGTTTATCGGGGCTATCTTGCATAAAATTCTTTTCCACGAAATAACATATTATTAGCGTTGTTAATATAATGATCGTCATTATTGTCATCAAGAGTGTTGCTTGGACATTCTCATATTATGAGGATCGTACAGCGTGCTCCTCGATACGAGATTCCGTAAGATAAAGGTCTGGAGCCGAGAGTCCACAAGAGACTCCACGCTCATCATTATTCAATAATGTCACGGAATACTGCTTTTTAAATTAACCCCGATATATTTCAACAATTATTTTTTTACGCAAATGTTTCTTCTTTCCTCACAGGATGCATTAATATTGTAAGAAATAATAAAGTAGTACGTGTATACTTTTAACGTATTTTTCAACTTTTGATATTCTAAAGAGAAGAATTACTACAAAGGTAGAGAGACATTTCAAATATAAGAATATTTAAAATATGAAGAACTGTAATTGAAAATTGAATTATATTTTATTACATTTATGAATTTATCAAGATTGCAGTATTTGCAGTGTCAAGAGATAAATAAATTATTTAGCAAAGGTAGGAATTATGTGAAAATTATTAATAATGAAGAGGAAAATTATTACGTATATATAAAAGAAAATTTATCATTTATTTGCAATTTATTTTAACAAAGTACGCTGTAGTAAACATAATTTGTAATAACATGATAATATATTTTTTCTTTTTCCATTCAAAAAATAATGAAAGATAATTACACAAAATTTATGCAAGCATAAAGCTTCATATTCAAAACCGAGACATAAATATGAAAATGAATGAAATTGCGATAATTTGTAGTAATGGAGTTTTAAAGAACACTTAATTATGCATATATATCGATTCTATCAATTAGTTTAAGTACAATGCCAACTTTACGAGCGAAAAGTTATGGATATATAAGTGGATTGCGTCGAAGAATATTTTTCTCTCGAACCTCTCTCGGTTGGTAGGGGCGAAGAAGAGCCACTGTTGGCGATTTGCCCTCTCTCTTCCGTTATGCATTCCTTATTACCTACATCCCCTCATCCTCCCATTTCTTGTAGCAATTTCCGCAACCTTGCGCGAACGCAATATATTAAGATACTTATCGGTAGCCATTAATTTATAATGCCTTTAATTTAGATTATAATGATAATATCACTCCACGCGAGATTCACTTCTAGACATATTTAGAATAAGGGATTTTTAGAATAAGAATATTTAGAATAAAGGAATATAGAGAATAAGGTACGCTTCGATAAGTCTTGATACAATGTCAAGACTCGCTCAAGAGACCGCATCGTATAATCAACCGGGGACAAATAATGACTCTAGGACTATTTCTCTACCCACGATGAAGAAGAGTCACTGTCGGCAGTCTATCCTTTCTTCCGCGCGCCACGCACACTCTTTATTATCCCGGTCTCTCTACTACCTCTTCTAGCGCGTTCCCGCGATTCTGTGCGAGAGTCCGAGGAGGGGTTTCGGGGAGGGGTTATCATATTATGTCGAGTCACGAACTCGTTATAACACGGCAAGACAGATCGGCGCTATAAAACCACTCAGTTTTGGTTTAACCAAAGGGTGTACACGGCATAACTGGTTTACATTCCGCCACCTCTCTCTTTCTCTCTGCACATTGTGTTTTCCGTAGCACCCAAGATTCGATTCTCTCATACAGATACGCGCGGTGGTAGGTAGGTAGGTAGGTAGGTAGAGAGAAGCTTGGCGCGGAGAGAACGAAATAAAAAAAAATGGCAACGGGCGAGAGAGGGAAGCGCGGGATTGGAAGGAAGAGCCGAGATGCGCGAAAACACAATATAAAAGAGAAGGATTGGCTGTGTGCCGCGAGAGAAAAAGAAACTCTGGAATTGACGGATATAAAAACAAAACGGAGAAGATAATGAGTGTGGAGAAGTGTACAGGGGAAAGGAGGGACATAGGGACAGCAAAACAGTGTAGCGTAAAAATGCGGAGAAGATGGAAGAAAGCCTATGGTTTGCGTATTTTGCTATTAAAAGGAGGATGCGAAAGACGAAAGGCGTAATGGAGAAGGAAGAAGATGGCAGCCGAGGGAATTACGAGCCGAGAAGAGACGCGAAAACGAATAATAATAATAATAATAATAACAACGCGCCGAGTTTCTCGAGGGAGGAGGAAGGAAATGCCCGTTGAAAGGAATCGTCGGAAGGAACAAAAAACGACGGTTTTTAATTTCGAAAACTGTCCGAGACATATTTCACAAGAGGGAGGGACTCGGGCAGGAATCACATCGGGAGAGAATCCGCGCCCAAATCAGCAGTTTCGTCTCACGCAAATTTCAAGTTCCGCTGGTAAATTGACGTTTAGCTCTGTGTTCAGAGCTCTTCCTCCGCGAGAAGATTTCGGATCGTACATGGACAGGCCCGATGTTTCCTCCGAGGTAGAAAAACCAGTTCGCGATCTTGTTATTATCACAATTCGGTTGCGAAGTCATCACTCGTCGATCGGAGCAACTCTCGGCTGGATCCGACAGATATGCGTATTGGATGGGAAACGTCCACGTACCGGGGACGGGGGGAGGGGGAGAGGGACGCGTATACACGTAAACGTCGGAAGAGAGAGAGAGAGTGAGAGAGAGAAAACGTGAGAGATGTAATTTTAGTTACGGCGAGTAAGTAATGAGCGATCGACAGTCTGAATACCAATTTCGATGCATGATGATGCGGCGGCATAGGGCCACACGGTATCCGCATATTATATGCGCGCATATATACATTCTAACATCTCGTTGAACGCGTCGATACGGGAAATTACAGGATACGATTTTATCGTGCGCGCGCGCGCGGTCGCTCCCCCTCTCTCGCGCGCGCGCGCGTCGTTTTTAATTTTTATCAAAAGGAGATAAGGGTGAAAAGGGAAAATTGCTACTTGGAAGATACATCGCTGGACTGGCCAAGGATACTTTCTACCGCTGATTACGCCGCGCCAGGTTTCGCGTGTGGTAGGAGCTGAAAGAGGTGTTTCCGAGCCGCAGACCACCCTTCCTTCCCCCCTCTATCCCCGCCAGGTTACGTAAGACATGATTCGCGGGGCCGCTGAAGAGAATTCGTGGCCGAATACAAAGCTGACGAACGATACCGAGATTATCACCCGGCGCGACTCCGCTTCGATTCGAATCGCGTTTGTGGAACTCGGTTTCTTCCTTTTTTTTTTCTTCATCTTTTTCCTTTTTTCTCCCCGGCTCAACACACTTGCCCGCGCGCTGCGCGCATGTGCCGACTGGCGCGATTCTAACTGCATTCGTACACACGTACACGCACACGCGGACGCACACCGGGCACCGCACCCGTAAATCTTCGTAGGCGGAGCGCAATGTATTTGCGTCCGATACTTGTCCGAGATCATGTGCGGCTCGGCTCTCTCCAATCAACCTTGCTCACGTGACAGATATTCGCGTGTGCACTTTTATCTCTTTTTCGTTACGCCTCAATTAATTAATAATTTGGTAAACAACCCCTCCTCCCTCCACCCCACCTCTGAAATTATTTTCAAGCGTTCGGAGAGATGATTGAGAAAAAAAAGATGCGACATAAAGCAAGACGAAGTAATTTGCGAAGCGAAACTCTCCTCTCCAGGCACACGGAAGAAACGATAGATAATTTCACTTGTATAAAGTGGTTGTTACATGACTTTCTGAACGTAGACTCTCGACTACTACTATCTTAGTCACCACGTAAATGCACGGAGATGTAATCTAAACGGAGGAATCGTACAGTCTACCGGATTGAATTAACGAATACACGCGCAATTCCCGGTAAGAAACAGCGATCGATGAGCCATCGACGGCGGATTGAGTTGAACTGGCGGAATCGGTAGATAGGTCGGGTTCGGACGGATCTAAGGTGGGTCTCCAAAGGTAACAGTTATATTCATTGTCGTCGGCTTTGGCCACTCATTTTATGACTTTTTCCGCAAAAAAAAACCTAACGGTTCCTTACCGCCGCCGTTATAGAGGCACCATTTATCCGTCAGGGAAGCGGTGGATGTGTGTGCGTTAGTGGTAGTAGTAGCATTTCGTGTCCGCGCACCTCTCCTCGTGTCGTGTAAAATGACAGTATTGGAGGACGAACGTGCCGACGTGCCCGTCCCGCCAGTTTTATATTGCTGACCAAGGTATAAATTACACCGTGATATCCGAGATCTTACGTAAAGTTCTAGCAGTTTATACATTTATTGTGCCGCAAAAGAAATTTAGTCCTTGGGCCTAAGACTGTATCCGAAGAAAAAGCAAAATCTCATGTGTATCTTTACGTATAATAATAAAATACATAAAATTTTACATAATATTAAAATACTATTATAATATTAATTATATTCTTTATTATATTATTTTTGTATTAGAAATTTAGTCCTTGGGCCTAAGACCGTATCCGAAGAAAAAGCAAAATCTCATGTGTATCTTTACGCATAATATTAAAATACATAAAATTTTATATAATATTAAAATACTATTATAATATTAATTATATTCTTTATTATATTATTTTCGTATTTATATACTATTGACGCAACTATCTGAAATATTTCAAATATCCCCCCCCCCCCCCAGTATTCAATACATCTCTACATTTATTTCTAATCAATACCATGTCTATCATCAACTAATTTAGTTACTTGAATTAATTAAAGACATATTAATTGAAGGTCTTGTGCAACTTTTACGTATGCAATGTAAAAGAAAATTAATTTATCGATTATTCTTATTAAAAAACGTCTGAGATTCTTATTGCGTGCTGGAATGAAGTCCGAGGATAATTTTGAAAACACGATTGCTCCAGTATAGAATGTACTGCAATATATAACGCGCAGGACTCGGATGCAAGACCACTTTTAACCGGCTCATAAATCAAACAAACGACTTCGCGCATTCCTAGAGAAAACCTGCTTCGTGAAGTAAAAATGTTGTCGCGCGTGGTTGCTATACCGGCGTTTCTAATGAACAGTTCATAAACCACGCGGGCACCTATCGTATCATCGATATAATGGTCGTACGCTTTAATTCTCGTCGGGACGAGATTACGGAAGACCTTACCGATCGATCCTCGTATTATATTCCTAAAGAGTGAAACAAAGAGATAGATAGCTCGATTGATGGATAGATAAAGAAGGAAGGAGAGGAGAGAGGGAGAATTGCGTCTTGCAAACAATTGTTGCAAAACACACGTCGATATATCGTTAGCGTTTTGCCTGGCGGTAAAAATAACCTGGTGAATGAATCACCCGTGCAATTTACCGCGACAAAAATAAATAATCTCTCGCCGCTCATTATATATCGCAAAAGGTATCTCGTCGAACTAGATATCACGCCGAAGACAGAACAAAGGACAGAAACAACGAGATGCAAAAACGCATGGAGAGCAGACAGTGCGGTAGCCGTAAATTATCGGGGCTAATGGCGCACAACAAATGCTTGTCCGTACTTAAGCTCGTAATGTCGATTCGCGCCAGCCTAATATCGTTCGTAGCGTTTAATAAATATGTCGCGGCGGCGATACGTCATAACTTTTGCACGTGTATGGGTGAGCGCGTGAGCGGGCACATATGCATGACAGTCGGGCAACGTGACATCGTTGAGTTACATAATGCTCAACTCGAACGCTTAATCGCTACACAATGTTGCTAGCCGCGTCTCTCTCTCTTTATTCCCGTCTCTCTTTCCCTTTAACACGCTCTCTACGCATACTGATAAAATAGGCGCACGTGACGAATACGTAATTTTACTACAAATACTCTGTGCATCGTACATTTTCATTAGCACAAAAAGCACTTTCAGATTAGAATCTCGGTACGTTTTCCAGATTGCTCATTCATCGTTTCATTGACGCGATTGAATCAAGAGCTTTCTCTTGCCGATCAATTTTGCTAATTCAATCTCGACTACGCCGCAAACTCTTTTTTGACACACAAGATATTTGTCAATGAATCATATTAAATTTAGTTTATTTACTCAAATAGTTTAAAAATTGCTTCTTACAAGACGTACAATGTCTATAGAGATTGAATCGGGGCTTAGTTTAGGCATTTACTGCACAGCTAGTAAAGGTCGAACACAAATAGGTAGGAACGTCAGGCATAATTTATCTGTCTACAACTTCCCGACCTTTCAAAAGAATTGCTGAGACGTTACTAAACGCAAACTTCTTAATTTTAAAGTCCCTTTGCCTGTCCTACTCGATATTAATGTACGTCTTCAACTTAAGTTCTCAGCACACGATTCTTAAGCATATATATATATATATATATATATATATATATATATATATTGGAGATTACATAATCAGTCACATCTGTTTTCATATATCTAAGAATAAATTATGAGACTTTTGCGGAGTAAATTTGTTTATTACATATAGTAGTAAATTAAAAAGAATGCACAATTATCAAAGCTTTTGACGGAACAATCTAAGATTATAAAAAATTCAACAATATTCAACAATATATTTCTCAATAAAAACTAATGTCGTAATGAGTACAATATATGTCAACTATGTAATGTTTTATATAATATTTTTCGAATCGATATAAAATTCATTTTTTTATAAATACTACAACTACATACATGTAATAATAATTTATAATTAAAAAAATACATCATAATAATAGCATAAAAAGAAGTAAAAATGATTTTGATGTTAATTTCCCTTATTATGTCGTACCAATATTTTTGAACTTTTAAATCGTGCCGGTAAGATTGTTGAAGACTGACAATGTTCTCTCAATAATGGAGGCAGTAAAGGTATTGTGGTCAGGTCGTAGCCAGGGTGGCAGGTGCTGTCCGTAATGGCCGCCCATCGACACGGACGAGAAGAACGGTGGGCAAGTTTGCCGGTGCAAAAAGTGCTATATAAGAGTTATGCGAACGCGGAAGATTATTGGCAGTATCAACGGACCCGATTACATCGTTGCGTATTAATTGAATATCGATGCGTCAAGGTCTGCTCCGCAAATGACGTTGGTGCATGAGACGAAATAAGAATGGGAAACATGCCTTGGAGGATATTGCTTCGAAAATAATTTTTCGCGCTGTTGTTATTTTTTGCGACGACTCGATTATACCTCGATTATAACCAGCACCTTATACGTCGAATGACACTGTCCATAATTCTTCGCTGTTTCGTATTAAAAAGTTTGTGCGTTCTTTCTTTTACATAAAAAATATTTAAAAATCTTTTCTAATATTTATAAAACGGTTCAAGTGTATTTTGTTGAAAAACGACAAAGTTTTGTCCTTAAAAATGATACAAATTGTTAAAAAACTTCGTTTAAATCGATATATCGACATGAAAAACTTCAAAAATATTGGCCAAGAAAACCATAATAAAATTCATCGTGACGTTATGTTATTTATAGAATAGCTAGTGAATGGAGCCACGTGGATAAGTGATATACTTTTTAGTGATATCTTTATCTGTACAGACAGTCGAAAATCATGAAAAACGTGCGCGAAAGAACGTTTTTCGATTCAATTATTTTACCATGTACCCCATTTTACCGTCTTCCCCTGCGGCCACAACTAGACATGGCCTTTGTGTCTGGCGGTATAGTCGCTCCGATCGCCGAGCAACTAAACACATTCTTCATACCTACGAAGAGCACGGCCGGTCCAACTATGTATTATCTTAGCCTCGGGCACAATATATGTATTATGTAGACAACTTTAGCCTATATATACGTATTTATAATATCTCGTCAATGCCAGATTCCTGACTAATTCGTTGAATATAACTGAAATATATCTAAAATTGTATTTCGATGACAAATATTTTTAATTGCATTTAAATCTTAAGGAAAGAATTTTGAGAAAGTTATGAGAAATACATAAGTGACTTAAAAGACTTTTCAAAGAATTCTCAAATGTCAAATTTTTGAATAAATGAAATTTAGTAGATGTAACGTAAAATTGTATAATTGAAATGCTATGGCAGTTTACGTCAGAAAACGTGCATATTTTCTAAATAATGTCAGAGAAATCTGCTTAATTAATTGATCGACACTGACGAGAACAGTATAAACAGGATGTTTCAAAGTTAAGCGATCAAACTTCGCCAATATGTTCTATGAATAGAAATAAGATAAGCGTGTGTGTGCGTTAGATAAGCATGTAGAGCCGGAATCAGCTTATTAAAATATTATAACGAAGATATTAAATTAAACAGCGGATTTTATTAGGGAATAGTTGATATTTTCTCACGGATATTTTCTGCATATTCTTTATTCGAGAACATCGTATTATGTTAATATAAAATTGTATTATTATATGTATAAGTTCGTTCATTCGAAATTGATCGTTAATAATCTCAAATAATATAAACACATGGCTAGAATGAATAGATAAACGATCTACTCATAATATTGACAGCGAATCCGCTCCTCACGTTTCATCTTTGTCATCATATTTTAATAAACCGGACCAATAATTTACATATAAAATGTTTTCTGCCTTTCGCTCATATGGCGAAGTTTGATCGTTTGAAACACTCTGTATACATCGCGGAATTCGCGACCGCTAACAATAACTTGTACGGTATGAAATTTGCAAAACGGCGGGATATAGCGCACGACTGTTGTTGGCTGTATATAAAGTCAGGCTAGCTCACGAATCGTACATGCGAACAGGTCGTTCATCAAATTGAGAAACCTGGCGGAGGCAACCGCTAGCGACGCGACGTACCTACCGATCAGTACCTCAACGCCTCGGCGCGCGTTACGCTTATGCTCACGCATATTCACCTGCCTCTTTTTTTCCTCGCTACGCGATTCCTAGACACGAGAAATGCATGCATAACTTATGAAGGTTACGGCTAATGAGATGTATCTCGGCGTCTATATAACAATGCAATGAGCTGGATAAAAAAAGTGAGGTAAAATTAAACCGTTTATCGAAGCAAACAAAAATAGAAAGCGATTATTCTTCTCTTCAACGAGGAATCATCGGTTCTTTTTTTAGCTCGAAATTTGCCCGATATCTGCTCGAATAATCGGATCTTTCGTCAAAATGGGAATCGATCAAACAGTCCCGTTTCGACTGTACGCACTGCCTATCCAGAGTTAAAGCTGGCATATTTCTACGTCGAATTATTCGAGCTATATTTGATCGCATAAATACTTCATAATTATTTTATTACCCGTGAAAGAAACAAGGGCTGAATAATAATGAGCGAAATATAAATAATAACAACAACAATAATAATAACAAGCTTACTGAAAGTCCTTCGAGAAGCACACCATGCGGGTTAAAATTACTAGTTGCGAGAGGAAGAAGCGGGACGTGGGACAAGACGCGAGCGATACGATCGATCAAAGATTATAGCTTAAGTCGACCGCTATGTATAGCGTGAATAGCGTGATTGGTCGCGAGGCGATGCTTAAATTAAAATGCGAAAGGTACGCGGGAGATGTACATATCGTGTACTCGTATATATTGTATATTGTATGCGTCTTGGTTTCGATGGCGTCGAGGTTGTACTTTAAAATTAGTCTACCTCGCTCTGAGTTAATTTCCCGATCGGTCGACTCGCGATATTAAAATGATCATGAAAATTATTACGTTCTCGCTAATCGCTCATGATGCTGTTTTTGCTTTATATTTTTACGCGTTGCGTCGCGCATAATTGTTTAATGTTAGCGGTTTAATGGAAAAAAAGAGGAAAAATCGAACAAAAAAGATTGAAGAATTACGCCTGGGAATACGCGATTAAATATAATCAATTCAATAATCGCGGCGATAATTGCAGTTCAATAGAATAAATACGTTTATCCGTAAACAATGATGCGAGTATTTTTAATAAAATTATTTAATGATTGCAAATAAAAAGGCACACATCTATACACATTTTATTTATTATTAAGGCCAAATAATTTATATAAGTATTTTATTCTTATTTTGTTAATTAATTAATTCCCAAGTTTTCAATGATAATAATTGCAGGTAAATGTAAGATTTTCAGTAGAAGAAAAAAAATGGACAGATAAAATAGTTGAAGAATTAAAAGATAATAATTATAAAAAAATAATATGTATTATCTAACGTATCGTTTGTTTCCGTTATTAATATTCCGACACATTTGTATCCTCCAGACACTCATTATTAAATGCGAGATGTACGACGATGATACGTTACAAAAGTTTTGCAATGAAAACGCCTCGAGGCTCACTTGCATTTCATTTCTACCTGCTTTCCCCTGCCATCGAGGAATGCACATTGCAACTAAAGAGCGCGCATTTTTAAGAAGGCCCCAATGTTTTTCGGTTGAACAGTACGAAGGAGAGTGGCGGGCGTGGAGAAGGGAAAAAAGGGCGTAGTAAGTCATACGGAGAGGCTCGTACGTCATACTTCATCCGGGCCAACGGAGCAACACATGGATAGGGCTCTCCCCGTATACGAGGAACGCATTCACCCGGGCTGCCTCTTTAGGTCGCGACGTTCGATAGTGTGAGTGCCTGCACGTTACGTGTGTGTCCCTGAATATTTCGTGCACCTCTATACACACGAGAAGAGGAGAGACCCCGAGCCACTTGATCACCGGTGTGCAACATGCACGCCTATACTCGACGCGTATCCGTCACATAATCCTTTAATAGAGTACGCAAAAATTGATTTTAAAATACGTGTTGTGGTACGCAAAGGCGACTGTATGAATGAACGCCCTTTTTGCACGTCGTATCCTCTCCGTCGTATATTTAATGCGATTCTCTTTTGCATTTTTAATCGCATGAGAGAATAAAAACAAATTATTTCAATAAAAAAATATTTCGATGATAGTAAACTTCATATCCATCATATATGTGCAGGAGTAAATTATTTGTTTGTTTAATTATTTAAATATTTTTATCTTGTTCAAAATATAATAATGATATATCGATGAATCGCGTGAAGAAAAGCTTTGAATTGATAAGGCAATAATTCGGTATCTTTCTGTTCGCGAAAGGGGAATCCTTGCAACGGACGCACACGAAGATCTTGGAGCTGATCTTCGTCGATACGGGAGTAGAGCGCTGCATTACCGGCAAGCCTCGTAAACGGCCATAGCAGCAAGCGTGGAGGTTCACGAGAAGGAGGGATAAACGAGTCGAGCCACGATTTCGTTGTCGTAAACGTCAAAGTTACGGTTACAGCGTTGTTCCTAGCTGCTTTATATTGAACGAGGTTGCTCCCCGAGGTACGTAACACCTACTCGCAAACGTCGTATTGTAGAAAGTAGCGCTACTACTCCTTTCCAACTCCGGAGCGACGCAACGCGAGCACCACGTGGCTTTTACGCGGGAATCCGGTGAAGGAATTCAAGGTTCGTTGAGTACCTCTTTGGCCGTATCGCGCGCGCAATTGGATAAAGCACTCGGGTAATATCAATTTTCTTTCCGATTCGCACTATTTCGGATTTATTATGCTAATGTGAATTGATTAGCATTATTCTTTAACATTTCTTTTTTTCTCCTCCAAGATCATCGTCTTACTCCAGATCAAATTATGATTTTTTTTAGATTTGTTTCTTTAAGCGCACCGGAAATGGAAAATGTAAAGTGCTTCGGAAACGGAAGCTACCGAGCTATCATTAGTACCATGTCCATCGGACATATTTATCTTGATTAATACGCCTGTATCGGGTTATCGCGCGACCCTTAATGTGACTTTAAAAAGGACCATTTTTCAGATGTGCACCGTAAAAGAGGTTCTCTCTCAATGGGCTTGAATGAAGAGATGCCTAAATAGCACCCCAGCCTCTCTATCGTCGCGCCCTCTAATTACCCTGTAGACGCAGTCAACCCCTCAATGAGCAGTGATAAATATTGTTCGCGTTTGGGTATATCCTGAGGAAGTGATCCGGCTCTATAAAGGAAGATATATATGTCTCATTGCTATTGGTAAGTTTTGTAAAGATTTACTTGTGGAAAAAATATACATTGTAATATAAGTAATATTTATAATTCTTTTATAAATTTTTCATCTCTTGCATTAGCGTACGCAAATTTTCTCGTTACATCATGTATTTAATATTAAATAATATATCTTTCTTAGATGATGAGGAAATACGCACACATTTTTTCCATACATGTATAAACATTATAATGGCAAATATAAAAAATAATAAAACGAAATATTTATTTATAGCTGATTTAAAAATCTTCTAATAGTTTATTAATAATTATGTATGCATTAAAAACTATTTATGTTGATGTAATAAGAGATGTTGTTACTATAATAAAATGAATTTACATATATTTTACGAACAAATATAATTAATTTAAATTAATAGATGGAAGTAATAATGGATGCGCTTAAAGTAACAAAAAATGGAAATAAATAGAAGAGATCATTTTAAAAAACTAATTCTTCTTATTATGGCAAGAAACGGCAACTTTTATATAATTTATGAAAATATTTATAAATACGTGATATATCTTTATGAAAAACAACTTGTTGCAAGTATAATAGATGTGTTCTTTAATATCAGATACCAGTAAGATAGAGACACACGGGCGCCATGCTTATACATCGCTTTCACATTTATATAAATTAAACATTGCTCGCACAATCGTTTACAATACAACAATACTTACAAGATATACACAGATACAATTAAGAGTGCAATAAATTAAACGACAGATGCAATATTTCATCCTGGCATGTATTCTAGGTATATAATTACCATTGCCAAGAAGAGAAAGAGAGAAATATTTGAAGAAGGAACATAGAGACAATGAACACAAATGCTTATACATCAATTTTTAACGTTTCGCAATCGCTGTAAGCGATAAGATTTATCATCTATTATTATTGTGTCATATAATACAATTTATATTAATGTGTAATTCTAATGCACTTATATTCCATATCGTGTATTTCAAAAAGAAATATTTAAAAAATATTAATTAGAGACAATAATAAATTTACATATATGTATAATGGAAGTATCAATATTAAAAATCTTCCATATTCTTATATGTGTACATCTTCTAATTTAATATGATTACTTGAAATGTACGATATCATGGAGATTGCAATAAATTAATTTTGCTATCGATGTTATAAAGAGCATTCATCGTATTGTATGGTAAATGATTGACGATATAAACATTGACGATTCCATTACCCTTCTATTTACGATGAAATAATCTATAATTGCTGTATCGATAAATTTTCCTACTTGTTAGATATTATACCGACAACACTGAAAAGAACTTGTTAGAAAGTGCGAAATGAGTCAACGACTTTCAATTCGCGAGTGCATAGAACCTGTTATACGAGTATGCGGCCGATCAATTGCTTTTTCTCATTCTCGCGATTCTTTCTACAAACATTGCATTCCATGCATCATCGAGGCAATTTGCAACCCATAATCAATGATCCAAAACATCTAATTGATTCAAAGATGAATGTAATCGGGAGTTTCCTATTAAATTAAAATAGATGATAGAAAAACAAGATACGCACATAAAGTACTATTTCAAGCTCCTTCAGCGACTCAATTCGCACACTATTAATTTACAAAATAAGAGATGATGAAGATATAAAGTTGGCGATATAAAATATGTGTGTATGCGTATGCAATTAATTAAATTAAAAATTATACATTTATAAAAAATAACTCACATCATGTATGTATCATGTGTATAAAATTATAAAATTCATTGAATAATATCTGATGCCTCTTAAAATAATTTCTTTCTTTACATGCATAAGATCTCTTGTATAATCGGAGACGAAGAGGAAAAAAAAATGCCTGACCCTTAAACCGGACCGAAGAACGCGGGAAGGAGATTCCCGCCGACAAAAATGAAGCGACTTGGAGCAAAAAAAAAAGGAAAGAGATAGTAAAAAGAACTGCTAGCTAGGAATCTCTAGGATCTCAGCTGAGCTACGGTAAAGAAAGCATTCTGACCGAAAGTGCGATAGAACCCACGAGGCCTTGATGATTATATATCTACCAGCGGCAAAGCAGAAGGTTATTCGGGATTGTATCTCTCTCTTTCTCGCAATGAAAGGGACAAAGACATCGCTAGAAACAGCTGACTACCGGAATTCGGGGTTCCGGTGGGGTGAGTACAGTGGGGAAGGCACTTGAACCCCCAATTGGACTTCCCCATTATACCCAGCGTACCCAACGATTTTACACGCACTTGACTCCATTCTACCTATCTACCAGACATAATTTTGCCAAGGTACACGGCCGATTTTCCACGACACAGCTCGCGTGCGTTGACATTGCATACGCGATGAAAATGAAAAACTCATAAAACTTATGTCGCGTACAAAGAAGTAGGATAAGACGAGCAATTTAAAAGCAATTGTATACATATATATCTGAAACGTGGCGATAACGATAGTATAATTGCGAACGGAAATTTCTCGTGCAAAAATAAATCGAAAATGTAGAATGAAATTTTTCTACTGTACGATTTCGCGTTTCCTAGAAAATATCAAATCGATAAAAATGTATATTTTCAATCGCTATATTTAACCATCCCGATATCTTCACAAAGATTGTACAAGTATAAAAGTCAAGTAGAGATATCGAACCGATTTTCTTGGAAATGAAACTTTCTGCGAAAAAATTTCATTCTACATCTCCGACTTATTTTCGCGACTATACTTTCAAGAAATTATTACATGATTACATCATCTTGTCTTATATATAAAAATACATATTTATTATGTTATCATTATCATTATGCGATAATAATATTATTATGATAATAACTTACACATTTAATTTTTATATTTAGAAAAATGATTCGTTTGAAAGTGAACGTCATCAATTTCGAATAAGATAAGATATAATAATTTCCAATTGCATATGTCAAATATACAAATAATAATGTTTATGTATAACATTCAGCGCTTTTATTTGTTGTCAATCTTTTCCATTCGACCAAAAGACAATGGCAATGGAATGCTTTTAGTTTGTCAACGATTGTAAATCTATGATCTCACGGGTTTCACGAGTGGACATGTGTCGTATTTCAAAATGACGTACAAATAGACTTGGCGAAAAATTTCATTCGCGCTTGAATGTAGTGGAGCCATGATAAGCTATATTCGTCGAGCAGGACACATCTACGCCTTCCGCTTTTACATATATTTTTTTTATACACGAAAGGACGATGAAATAACTCATCTTGTTGACGCGATAGAAAATTTTTCATCCGTTCGAATTTTTCATCCGTTCGCGACGCATACCAAACATTCTATTCTATAATATCGTTTCTACACAACTCGTAGGTAATTCGATCGCGTGGAAGCAATTTTAACAATTTAGTCCGGTATAACCAGACGGGCAAGCCTTCACCACCACGCCTTCCCGACCACGTGGCTCCCCACATTTCCCCTAACCATAGCGGCTCCTATATTTCATCGCGGCTGTTACGATAATAGTCGTATAAGAGAGCATTTATGAATAGCAAACTCACCTGCTATAGCCATCCAGGGATAGAAGGTATGGTTGGCGGTAGGTTGCTGATGTAGTTGCGTGGCGACCGGTTGACTCGCGGACGAGTTTAAACTGCAGGTGTTCCAGGAGGACGTGAGGGATCTTGAGGAACTGTTGTTACCGGGACTCGAGGCCGGATCGCCGCCTACGAGGCCACCGTAGCTCCCGACCCTCGTACTCTCCGGGGTACACGCGGATGGACGTACGACCGAGTTGCTCTGGCTGTTCGCTCCCGAGGTCGCCGACTGCCAAACGTCCTTGACCGCTGCAGCTGCCATGACCGCGGCATAACCATTTTGATGCGTTGACGTTTGATCTTGCTGTTTACAGTCTTTCGTCGCCGTTGTCGAGTACGAGGACGTGGTGTGGCCGGTCGCCTCGGGTGTCGTCGAATAAAGCTTGCAGGCCGTCGCAACGCTCGCGTCGTACGGCGAATCTTGAGGTGGTCTCGTGTTGCTTCCTCCGCCCGGGTGTATCCCCAGCGAGGAGGACGCGTGATGATGATGCTGCGCCGAGGCGTAGTGCGACATACCTAATCCGAGCGGAAAGCTTCGATACGCCGCGGTAGCCGGGTCATGATGCTGACTCGCCGCTCCCGTTTGATGATGGTGGCTTCCGTAGAAGCCGCCCGCGGTCTGTTCAAAGTACGAGTTCATTATCCCGGGTATTTTGAATCACTTGCACTAAAACACCGGCACTCAAAAAAAGAGACGGCGGAGGAATGAGTCAAGGTTCGAGCGGGCTTGCATGAAACGCGCGCGACCAGTCCGACTCGATAATTTCGCGTCGCACCAACGTCTTGGGGTAATCGGATCACGTAACCCCTCCTAGCTACGAGCTCCTACGGATAAGTTATAAAGAAGAGATACGTTGGATTCGACGCGAGCAGTGACGGATGACGGTGCTGACAGGGGGTAAATAAACGGAGGGATATTTAAACGGTTTAAGCGGCGATAAAAGTCATCGACAGGTATAGCCGGTTATATACCGATGAGAGTGTCAATGTCAGTAGGCCGTAGGAGTGTAATTCAGAATGGGTTTCATGACAGTGGCGGGGATTTTTATGGTCTTGTTATGGTTACCGCTACGCGACGAGCCGAGCATAAAACGGCGGTTTCAACAGTGGAAACGGGCGATGATCGTTAAGCCGTTACGATGTAATAAACTTGGGTAATAAGACGGGCTATAAAATCGCCTGCGGGTTTCTCTACCGCGTGCGCGGACCGGACGACGACGGTTCGGTCAGCCGGCACGCGACAACCACCCTCGCGGGGCGGCTCTCTCTCTCTCTCTCTCTCTCTCCTTCTCTCTCGTTTTCTTTCGAAATGTACGATTCGCGCGATCGGCCGGATCGGGTCGAGGCCTGTCCTGCGTCGAAACCGGCCAATCTGTCACGAGATGTCAGGGGGTGACTTCGCCAGTTCCGCACTGCACTAGCACTCGTCGTATCGTGACTTCGCTGATGACTGTGAGTCCGAGTCTAGAGGACGATGGAGATTGTAACGAATCACGGTATGCCAGTGCGGTGGTCCACGGCACACTACCGCTTTTCTCGCGCCCCGTGTACCGCCACTCTGTACCGTCGTCCGTCTCTCGCTCGCTCGTTCACCTCGCCCCGTCTCTCTTCCTCCCGGCCGGACTTGTCTCGCGTTCTCTCTCTCGAGCTTCCTTCTCCGTCGTCCCTCCACGCGCTCTCTCTCTCTCTATCTTCCTCTCGCTCCGTCTCGCTCGCTCCTGCCCGCTCGCGCGGTTCGCGCTTCTCGCTCGTCCTCTTCCTCCGGAGTACTACGTCCTAACGGAGATCGCGGTGCTCGCGTTTCCTCTTTGTCTCTCGCGCGCCATCCCCCTCCCGACGCGAGCTTCCTCGCTCCGTCTATCGTCGTTGTTGTCCCCCTCTTTCCACCCCCAATGTTTCCCCCCCACAATTGCTTTCTCACCCTCCGATTCTGTCTCGCTCCACCTCTCGACGATATTCATCCTCTCCCTTCCATTCCATCTATCCTCTCCCTCTTTCCCGCGATACGATTCCTCAGCGCCCCCTATCGAGCGTTCCACTAACTCAACGACGTACCGCCAGATTAAATTCGTACTCGCTCGCCGTGCGCGTCACGTTTGAGGCGCGCGAGCAGATAAGACGGCGCGAAGAAAGGAAGAGGAAAGAAATGCTGGCCGCGACGCGAAAGAGAGGGAAGAGACGAGATACGGAACGGAGAGGGATGAGAACGCGCAAAGAGACACGAGCGGATAAGAAGAGAGAGAGAGAGAGAATTGGAGGAGGGTAAGGAGGAAAAGAAAGAACGTTATGCGCAATTGTAACAGCTAAGAGCGAGACGAGCGCCGCCGCCACGGATAGTCGGGCAAAGAGGGAGAACGCGCCGCTAAGGGAGGAGGTTATACTTAAGGACCAATCAGAATTGAATTCGTCACGAATACCGTTCCGCTACGGCACCAAAGTTCCTACGCCGTGCGAAAGTAGTTCCAAGTCGGAAATGACGCCCATGAGCGGCTAGGCGCCGCCCAGCTGATCCCCCACCAACTGACAGCGCGCGGAATACAGCGTGCTCGCGAACGTATCTGCTGTGCGAGTGAGAGAGACGGGACGGGGCCGTGTGCGGCACGCGCGGTCACGCGATACTCGTCGTCTCGCTCTCTCCTTTCCGAGAGCTTGTGGGGATACGTGCACCGCCACCTTTGAGCCCCGTAACGAACTAACCTCGCCAGATCCATTCAGACATTCAAACGACCAACATCAACGAGCTACCTCGCGATTATCGTTATTGCGGTAGCTACGTCGTAAATCCGCAATGATTTAGAATAGCGTTCGATCGATGAGTCGTACATGAAGAGAGAAAGAAAACGCGGAGCGTTGCGAGACACTTGAATCGTACTGTAAATGTAAAATGTAATGGCCCCCCCCGCGATGATGGAATAAATCTGACGTGAGTGTAAACGTTAAAGAGATGTCATCGCGACCGTGTCTTTTATGCGCGTGTTTATGCAATTAAAGACAAGACGGTCGCGCAATTAAAATGTCGTAAAATGAGGCCCCGCAGTCGAGCGGGCGGCGCGCGCCACGCTCCGGAGTATCGGGAGTGTTTATTGGGATGTAAATGTCGCTGGATTATCGTCCCCGCGATTCGCACCTCGTAAATTATTTCGTAACGAGCCGAGTAATGCCCATCATAAGCTGCTCTCCAGGGCTGACCCTAGTTATTTGCTTACACGTTCTTGGATCGCTCTCTCGTCGTTACGAACGCTTAGGATATTAGCCACCTGCTTTGCTGTCGCAAAAGTACGAATAAATAAAAGATACCTTGAACTTGCGCTTTTCAAATGTTTAAATCGAATTGAAATAAAGTGCTTGGTGAAAAAAAATGCTCGAACAATCCGTGAAGTATGATCGATAAGTAATCAGATGTTTACGAAACCGCATGTGAAATCTAATTACTTATCTAGTGTTATTTTTCATCATTAAATAATATATTTAATAAATATAAATAAATAATTATAAAAGGGATAGATATATAAAGAAATATATTTTATAAAAATGTATCCATAACGCAGGAGTTATATTTTTATTATGTAGATACATGTATCTCCTCGTACACAAGTATCACCGATCGCTAAAAGGATCTTGTAAAAAAAAGATTTATTAAGCTCCCCCTTAATTTGATGGCACCGTTGATGAAGAGATCTGATGCAGTTTTCGCTTTTGCGAGAATCCGACAGGTGGCAACCCGTTTACTTGAAAATCATGACGGCAATAAACTTCGGTTTTATGATCACTTGAACAGAATCGTAAAAGTCAGGGCCTTTAAGCTTATAGCGTATAGAGGGGCGCGTGTCGAATATGGTGGGGGCGTGAAAGAGGCCACCATGCGAATGGGGAAGGTATGACAGGCCATATGGGAAGCCAAAAATGGGCCTAAATATTCTTTTCAGAATTGCACTCATATAACAGCCGATTAAAGAAACATAATTTTGATGAGATCAGCTTTGCGTCAAGTGTCGAATAAAGTCAAATATTCATATGTGCTTTGCATTTCAGTGCCATTATCAATAGCACGCATACATACATGTATAATTCTAATTTCAAATAATATATTACACGTGTTAAATACTTGATATTTATTTGCATGCGATATTTCACATGGAAAATGGAAAGTAAGAGGGCACGGATACAAACACGCGCGGGCATCATCGTTAACTATCGATACCAAGTTTATACTTCAGAATGATGGACGTTCGCTCTATATGGACCTCGAATAAAAACAAAGCGAAGAAACGAGGAGGATTTCGAAAGGGGGGATTAGGGGGCGTAGCTACAACATCGAGTCGAGAAGGTGAACACGAGAGCGAAGGGGCCATTGCACTCCCGCGCGCGCGCGAGGAGAGCGAATCTGCGCTCTTGCTAAACCAGCGTTCATTCTTCATCACTCTGGCAATTTCGGCTCTTCTGGTTTCCTCCATATAGTTCAACGCACTTGTTTGAGCTCTCATTCTGATTGAATCCTCGTTCTTTCATCAGTGAATTCGCGCATTTCTATTCATTCGATCTGTCACGTCTCCTTTTTTCTCTTTCTTTCCATTGGAAAATCGTGCATAAGTATTTCATCATAAACCGAAATTTACATCGGAATTTTAAGATTAATATTATTCTCGTCATATTTTTTCACGCAAATTGAAGCTGGAGGTATCAATGAAATGCAAGCATCGATGAAAATAGTGAACTAGACGCTTTCTTTTCAGAATAAAAGATTGCGCTTAGCATTCCAATATTTTTAAATCAAAATGTTAAACGTAGTATCTGAATAAAAATTGATATAATTTAATTTTTAATAATAATGCGTTTAAATTGAAAAGTCACACGATAATTTTAAACGCATCGGCGTTTTTAATATAAATTGCGATAATAGTTTTACCAGTAGGACGATATCGTTTTCCGTGTGTGTATTATTTAAAGTTTATAATTTTAAAAAAATTTTTCATTGATTAACACACTGCATATTGATCGGCAGCGCATCAGGAGCAAGGATACGATCATGTAGTAAGGATTCGGAAGATGCTTCCTTTGCCATCTGGCGGTCTTCCGCAATATCACCTGATTGCACAAAGCTTGCACCAAACTTTCTATAGTCCTGCAGTCGATAGAAATTTTATAAAAAAAGTGTATTACTTTATTATGTAAAAATATATATCGTCCTATTTTGATTTCGTTATAAATTTAAATGTAGATTATTGTTGATGTCATCACTACAGAACGAATGAAACGAATAGTCGCTATCAATTTTCGATGCATTTCTAAATATAGTGATTATATAATCGCGTATTTATATAATTCGTTAATTTTCTTTAATTAAAAGTTAACAGATATAATTTCTAAATTCATTAATAAAATCCTAAATAAGTTTTAAAATCCTAAATAAGTTTCTGCTGCGAGACGAAGAAGAGCAGGTAGAAAATTATCGAGAACAAAACAAATTTATAATAAAAAGAAAGGAACGCGCGTGGGAGGATAGCTTCTATAATTCAGTGAACTAATTAACGGTCAATTTAATTAACATATTCGAGAGATTCTTAATGGTCCAGAGTGATCTACCTTACCGGTTGGGAAACTCATCCTACAGGTAGGGTAGACGTTAGCAGGGACCCTTACATTTTGAGGACCTGGGCATTAGTACATTGCGACAATACATGTTTCGTTCGCAGTTACCGTAGATAACATCGGGTAAAATTTTGTCACGCTCAATCACACGAATTTAATGGAATAATTGAAATCATTTTGATTCGTTTAAAGATTTAATATCCAAGCAATCGATCGAGATAAAAAATAGATGCATATTAAATATTTTATTTTTTTTATTTCACCGAACGTTAAAGATATATATTGTAGGAAATCTTTTAAATGAAATTTGAATGATTTATTATTGGAATCAAAGTGTCTAATGACCTATTATTTATTTTTAGGTGTTTCTTTTCTTTTAAGTAAACATTTAAAAATGTTTTAATTTTAGAAAGGATTATCCACATTTGTATGTAATTTTGTTTAAAAAATTTGATATAAATATACATTGATATATACACACACACAACATACACACATGTGTATAAATAAAGTAAATAATAAAATAAAAAAATTGTCGGGCAGTAATTTACACGGTGGACGATAAATGACTGATTATAAGAAAGTTGCAATAAACAAATGATTACATAAAGATATTATGACAGTTATAATTAAAAGAAATGACCAGTTAAATAAATAATGTTCAAAAATAGACAAATTGCGTCAATACGTCTAAATTGAAACATAAAACGAAATGAATGAGGCCGTAAATACTCAGGGTTAATGGTAGGGTGCGGATAAGTTATTACTAGGAGATCATTAATTATGTCAACATTATAGAGCACTATATTCTTGTAAAAAGCGACATTTGATTATAATATATACATTAAAAAACGTTTAAGTATGATTAGTTATATAACAAAATTAATTCAGATCAACTATGAATTTTACACGTACATTTAACATGAATGTTAATAATAAAATACGTGATACATTCAATAATGCTAAATATACATAATATCGTGAATGAACTATCAGGATTAGAAAATAACGTGTATTTGTAACGTGTATTACATTACAGTTAACGTCGTTATCGTTGCAGTTACATCTTTTTAGTAATTGTAATAGATAGTAACGATATAAAAAAATGTTTTGTTAATGTAGATAGATTTCTAGATGTCGCAACCAAAATTTATCGCTATTTTTTGTATCTGATAGAATATCGTTTGTCACAGCTAGAATTTATAGCAGTAACATTCTAGCAATATCTGCTAGAAAATTTAAATCCTATTGTTAGATATTAATCACTGCATTGGATAAATATGAGTTTCAATACTGCAGCAAGAATAATTTTGTAAAAAATATAGCTGCTCATTATAACTGCAGCAGCGATATAATATGTCAATGTATTTTAGATATCATAGCTAACTCATTTTTATTCCATTGCCCGCATTTGATATTCATTTCTGCATGGATATTTATTCTGTCTTCTACGATACATATATGAGAATTCACCATAAAAAAATTAACCGTCTGCGGTTAATTTTTGGAGCTCTAGGGCTCCTCTCGTAAAAAATGGAAGAGATGCGGCTATAACAGCCTTCGAGCTAATGCGCTCTTTGATCGATAAGCCGTGACTCGCGAGACCTGTGCCGCGGCTTTATATGATGTCTTAGATGGATTCCACTTTCGGGTTAGGCTTTTTACCTTTCGCCACTTAGCGGCGATAATGTTGCGCAATTGTCAAAAAGAGATAGACAAATTAGGTGCGTTATACAAACTATATTAAGTATCAGGATTATATATTCATTTGTCTCTTGCTGTATTTCTAGTATTTTCTGTGTACCACAGCCAAACTTTATATCAAGTATGATTGATCATAACATGGATAGACGCCACAGAAAAACTTTCCTTCTAAATTTCACAAACAGTTCAGATATAAATTCTGTCTCTGTCATTTAGATTGATTACGTGCAACATATATACGATATTACAACATTTGCTAATCGTTTATTTGCCTCAGTTAATTTTTCGCACCAAAAAAATTTTTGCTATAGTTGCAAGATCATTTTTTTGAGTGGCGATGTTTAACTTTGTTATATTTTTTGCTAATGATTAATATCTTACCTGTCATATTGAAGAGACGGCGCTTTCTACTTTCTTCTAAAACAGCAATTTGAAAAAGCATCTCCGACCTGGAAAAGAATATACTTTCTTTAATATAATGTAAAAAATATACATTAATGAAGAAAAAGAGAGAAAGAGAAAGAGAAAAAGAAAAAAGTTCATTAGATTAAAAAACTTTTACAATCATAATATTTCAAATTATATTACATACACTTTAAAATTGCTAAAAAATGTTTTTAAATATTTATTAATAAAAAGTATACTTCAAAGCGATTAAAGCTTCCATAAACGAATGGAAGTAGGGGGAACGCGAGACACTCTAATGTACATATAAATGGGTGTATGAAAGCAGATGGCGTAATATTCTATGAATATCTGGACACTGGACGCGTTTACTTTGTATAAATGCAATCATCGAGGCTTCTGAATTCGCTGTTTGTATCAAATGAATAATGAATGCCTGATTCTGAGCCCTACAATAATATTCTGTTTGATAAGGACACTGATGCTCTTTGTGCTCCAACTAGTGCGACATTAAGATTGGAGAAGATCTCTTGACAAATGACCGTGCAACTCTTGTTGCGTCAGATTTCGAATTAATGACATTTCTTTATTATTCTTTTATACGCACTTTCAAAATTAATTTCATAAATGAATGGAAAATATATGTGTGCATAAGTGTATAATTGCTACAAGTCAAATATAAATACTTTAATATTTACATATTTTATATTTATATATTCCTTTTCCTTATCTTTTTACGCGTTAAATTCTTAAGAAATTTTATAACTTTAATATTGTATTGTAGAATGTTAAAAATAATGTTATCGGTAATCCATATATTCGTAAACAAATAGATAATAAATTATTCTATCTAATTACTTTAAAATGCATGTATATAAGGTCAATAATGAAGAGAATAATAATACATAAATTTTCCTTGCTTAGCGTACATTACATTAGTCTGCAAAATATGCAGCGTACTTGTAGTAACAAGCTTAACTATAAAACTTGGTTGTGTGCACAGCACGATATAATCAACCGAGAAAGTCTCAATCAACGAATCTAGTAGCGATGGAAAACGTTACGTAACATCGAACGTGTGTATTAATACTCGTCCCGTTGAACCGTCGAGGATTGTGTCTATAACAGTAGTGCATTTCTCTACAACTCAAAGCTTAGGTATGTTGTGCCGTACGATCGACTGTGCGATCGTGAATTTGCAATTCAAACGTCCACGAGCATAACACGAATAAATTGGTAGAAGAGGATGGAAGTAGGATGGATGGAGGATGAATGGAGGGAAATGCGAAAACGGAGGAACAGGATCGAAAAGGAACATGCAGAATATAAGAATTTATCGCACCGACTGCGAGAAAAATATTTCACAAAGCGTACGAAATTTTGCGAAACTTGCCAGAGCCGGATAATCATTTTATTTAATATTTTAAAGACGAAATATTGTACGTTACATATTCCATAAATTCTCTTATGATTAGATAAAATTATTGCACGAGAAATTTCGCAAAATTATGATTTGAATTAAATGTAATAATATTATTTTCTTTAACAATCAATTAGTTATCGATTTTCTTGCAAGTGAGAATCTTTGTTCTTCGATAAAAACATGATTGTATCATAGATAATTGTGTATCAAAGCTATGAAGAATAATATATTTTAATGTTGCAGGTATTAGTATAAAATTCAATGTATCATAATCCTTTAGAATCTTTGTGAAAGCAATAATGGCGTAAAATTCACGAGGAACGGCGATGATTTACAGCCTTTAGATGCCTTAATATAAAAGCTGAATGAAAAATGTCTTTATTAGAGCGGTTTGTATCAAATTTAGGTCAATGTCTTCCATCACGAAAGTCGTATCTGCCATGATGATTTCTTTTCGTGAAGGGGGTACAAAACCGGGCGAATCCTAGGAACGGTGCTGTAAAGAAAAGGGGAGTGACTTCAGGTATCTGTACTCTCGGAATCCCTTGGCAACCCCGCCCTCGAAATAGTCTCTGGACTTGCCCAATCTTGCCCAACATTCCTTTTGTAGACACCAAGGTCAAGACTGGATAGGAAAATATGGTATCCTTTGCATCAAAAAAATTGTACACGTTCCTCGACATTCCATTCCGCTTGCAGAGTAGCGGGTAATCTGTTGTGATCTTGAGATATTAGACATGGTAACATGTGACGAGAATAAATTATTTGTTGGATGCACGATGTGTGTCTTCGTTGATCAAAATGACGATCTTGTGAAAATTTTTATTATGTGAAGATTTAATTTATATTCGACAATTTCATACATTTTTTTCATCAAAATATAATTTAAAAGACATTAATATGATATAATATATGTATATGTAAAAAATATTTTGGACAATTCAACATATAAATTACTATATAGACAAATTAAAAGATTAGCCAATAACAATCAAATTATAAAAGAATATTTTTGATGTAAATTAATAATTTTTGCTAAATAAAAGATTAGGTGATTTCGATTACATATATCTCATGTGAAATATATATTCATTTGTGCAGTTAATTAGAATTAAATCAGAATTGTTCGACGGGCAATTAAATTGAATCGCCAAAATATACCGATTTCGAATCGAGATATATCTTCAATTAAAAACGAAATACATAACTAATTGGTCTAACAACGAGTAAAAATCTGCGTTGCGGAAGAATATTTATAAAAAAAATATGAACACGTGCACCAGAGAGTCCAGAATCAACGAGCAGAATTATACCGAGGTCTGGGGAAGAGGGTGATGAATAATGGATGATACGACGTGACCATCTCGCGCCCAGTATGGTCTGTATGGTCTGTAGGAGTTAGCCGTAATGGTTTGTAAATTGGTAAACCACAGGGACAATGAAATCGCCACGCTTGGTTCTGTAAACGTTCCGTCATTACGCGTTTTCCTGCCTCTATGATTATGTCAAGCGCACTCGACCAAGATCAAGTGTAGTTGCAGTGAGAGAGGTATATTTACAAGCAAAACATTATGAACGTTGCACAAGACACATTACATTTATAACAAGATTGCATCCGTCGATATTTAATTATGATAAGAATAATAAATAAAACAATTATTCAATCAATCTAGTTTATCAGCAATTTATTAAACAAATATTGCAAAACATGCATATGTAAAGTAATATACTTTTAAGTTTTTTTCAAATCGTGCGATAAGATGAATTATTTTGCTCTAATTTATGTCAATCAAAAGTTGCATCAATATTGATTTTGAATGACATGAAAGCGTTTTTATAAACTTTTTTTTTAATTAAATTGAGTGTACTGTGTATCGTTACATATTAATGAACAATTGAAGTTGGAGAATTTTTATACATGTT
Source organism: Camponotus floridanus (assembly GCF_003227725.1). NCBI lineage: Eukaryota > Metazoa > Arthropoda > Insecta > Hymenoptera > Formicidae > Camponotus > Camponotus floridanus. Next base: position 1,180,901 of record NW_020229448.1, on the reverse strand, counting down.
ACATATATCTACTAAATTAATTATGGTCATTTCAATTTTACAGCTTATCATTATGAATCGTAAAAAGTTTTCGATTAATCGTCAGAAATGTTTTATACAAAGTTAAACCAAAGTTTTGATTTTTGTAATAAATTTATTATAAAAATACACAACGATGATTGGGCGATAATTTTGTGAAATTTTTATATACGAAAAATATTCTAATGCTCATGAGAATAAAAGCAACAATTGTCCCCATAATCTTATTTTTAGGCAACCATAGTAGGTAGGTTTGCTTAAGTACAGTTAGGTTTAACATGCATAATGTTCAGGGAAAACTGTCAGTAGGAGGTACACCTACCTAATTTGCCTAATCTAGTTCACAAATAGGTGACATTAGTGCTTTATTTTGCTACGGTCATTTAAGCGTTGCAGCAAGAAAAGTCATAGTAAAAGTTTAAATATAAGAACGTACAAGGATGCAAGTTGTAAATGCTGTATAGATATTTATTTTTATTTTATTATGATTCGCACTCTACACAGTATATTGTATAAAAAAAATATATAAAAAAAGAATATAATATACATTTAAAAAAATATATCATGTGTGAAGAATTATGTTACATATTTCCCACATGTGTTGAATATATTCATCCTATTATATAGCAATGAGATTATTAATTATTAGGCGCAAATGAGCTCCGTTCTTTATCTAATTATGTGTCATTAATTATTTTAATAATCGCATTTTTTTTTTTGGAAAATAAGATTCTTGGAAAAATGCGGTATACAAAGTGCAGATTACATTTTGTATAAGCACAGCTCAGACGTAAACTGATAATTAGAAAAACATTATAGATTACTGGTGCAAGGTCCTGTCAATTATTCCCCGACTGCTGATTTCTATCTTTAAAAGCAATGACGGGATATGAGCGTAAACGGCATTACACACGATTACACACGATAACCTTAGGCGTTAACAAGTTCAGACCAATGATTGAATGTCTCAGATTAGAGAGATAGGTAGGTACGTAAACGAGCTTTCGATATATGTGTGCATGTGTGTAAATAACATAAAACTGCCAAATATAACACGCGGCTCAGCAGGATCGTGTAAACGATGGAGGAAAAGATAGCGATCACCCTATATAGCGCCATATCAAGTGTGGTGAGAAAAATACACAATTTCTTCAATCAGAAAATATATATATATACACGTATGGTTTAATCTGTAAATTCCGACAGTGTTTTAACCACGACTGTCTGTGTACACAACGATTACCGCTTGATAGAGATAACATTTAAATCAATTAAAATGTGCAACGTGTCAAAAATGTGATAATAACACTTTGCAGTAGACGTATTTGACAAATGATAAAATGTTTATCAAGAGCATAGGTTACATCAACAGCCTCAACACGAATGCGTTAAAATGGCAGTAATAATTATCCGAGAAAGAGCTTTACTAAAATTTCGAATATTTTTATAAATGAATTAAAATCTCTCTTTCTCTCTCTTTTCTCATTAAAAAAATTTTTACATTTTTTAATAGAAAATACATATGTAATCATATATTTTTCTCTTATGTTTATGCTGATTCTTAGCACAATCACGGGATTATGGAAACAATAGATTCGTACATAGAAGTGAATGCCATGTATTGCCAAATATATTAATAATAGTGCACGCACGCATTGTGCTGCACATAGAATATGCGGGGTACCTGCATGCATAATTCTAGCCAACACGCGAAACGCGTGCGTAGTATCTTACATTCACACGGCGTTTTGAAGTCTAAAAAAATCGAATATCTATTTCGTTACATAATATCTGGCTAGACGTGCATGGAGCTTTTACGGTGAGTTGTCTACGATTCTTGCGAATGAGCGTACGTGAGATACAAACGCTATAGAGACAATAGAATCGGATAAGATCGCGAGTGAAACAGAAGTCGTGGATTAGTCCTAGATATCGTGCGCGTAGGCTTGGACAGGGTCACGCGGGGTGTAAGAAACTCTACGTACGCTTTTCATCAAGCGGGTTCATCGGGGCCATGAAGACAGAGAGAGAGAGAGAGAGAGATCCGGGGAATGCGCACGCTCTAAAGAAACGTCGAGATGGACCGAGTCGAGAGAACAACTGCGGACTACGCGGGAAACGAATGAGAACGCGACCTCTTGCTTCTTCCTCTCTTTATTCTTTTTTTATCTGTCTTTTTTTTATTCCACAGTCTCTTAACTTCATTATTTTATCTCCTCTTTTCCAAATATTTGTCCACTTTTTTTCTATATATATAAATCATCTTTTAATACGCTATATATTATATTATTATACTATTCTTTCGGATAAAATGTTTCGCGTATTTTATAGAATATAGAAGCTTTTCCGATGTTTTTTTACAGAGAGATGCGATTCTTCTTTCTTTTTCAATTTGCAATGTTTCGTCGTCTCTTATCTTTTATTTTTATCTTGACGCAGTGCACTATCGCGACTGTCTTTACTATTTTCTTTCTGTCTCTCTTTTTTACTCTCATATTTTTTCTTTCTTTTTTCGTTATATATAATATATTTTCGTTATACATATATTCTTCTTTCTTTCTTTTTCCTTTAGAAACGCTCGTCACTCGCTATTTTTATCTCAGGCTGATAAATGTTCGTCTTTCTTTCTCTATCTTTTTTGTCAGACAGTTCCCTCTTTCTTTTCTCAAATTAGTTCTTCCTCAGCGCGGTGGCTACCCTCTAGCTTTGTCTTTTTATCCGTTTTCGTCGAGACACATTTCTCCATAGACTTCGATTCTTCTTTCCTTCGAATATTCCAATTCCTCCTAGTTCCCCCTCTTTATCGTATGCGTCTCATGATGTCTCTTTTATCTTATTGGCCTTTCACGAAGAGTCATCAGGAATAACTTTATGCATTAGCTCAGATTTTCCATCCTCGTTTATTTCTTTACCAATTTTTACGGATTAATATCCGTAAAAAATTCGGATTATTAAAGATCGACTATAGAGATATTTCTGAATAAGATAAAGTAATTTTGATGTGCTTTTAATAGAAATCTCGTCTAAGAATCTAGAATTCTTAAATATTTGCAAGAAATTCAATTTGTCTGGTGAGAAATCGTGTTAAATTATTCTTTTTAATTTAAGATAAATAATTTTCTCTTAAATTTAAAGAATAATGTTACAATAAACATTTTATTGTGTTTAAAATACATTTTTACTGTGTTTAAAATATCACATAAACTTTTTAAATTTCTTAAAATATATCAATTGTAAATATACTAAATTGCAATATCCATTTATTGTAATTTAAATCCTAATAATGCCAGACAAACGGAAACCGTAGAAAAATTCGAAATCTATAATTCGATCCAAGTTTCTCTGACAAATTTATCAGAAATCTCTTGGAATACTACGCTCGCATTTCGCTACTTGTAAGCAAATACAGCAGAGAAGCTACGAAAGGAGAGAAAACATTTATCTGATATATACTATGTTTATATAACGTGCGCGGAGCCGAAACATACCATGAAACTCAAGCTAAAGTACTCAGTGTGTTAAGCAATGAAGTGTAAGTGGATACGTTTTGTGATCTGTTAAAATGCGATGATATCAGCACTCTTTTACGATGGAGAATGGTGAAGAACGTGTGCGATCAATTATTCACGAGAAACTGTAAATTTTGCGAATATCAAAACGTCAGTGAGCGAATAATAGCGAAAAATTTAAAAGAGCATATATTATATACGGAAGCCGCAATAAGACAAAAAGACAATTAAATGTTTATTGCGAGATAAATATGTATTTTTCAAATTATATGTATGTATATTCAAAATTTATTTGTTTTATTTAAAGATTATTGATGGCATAGTTGCAACTGATTGAAAATAAAACAAATAGATTTTGAATAAAATTATTTCTCACTAAATACTTGAATAATTAACGTTGGGCATTAATAAATTTTGCAAATAATTAATTATATTATTAACTGTATACCGTTGCTATATCTGTAATATAATTTTTATTTAATGGCAGATTTTGTGATTGGAAATGATTAATAATTGTGAAAGAAACTTAAATTATTATACATATATGCACAACACCTACGCAGAAAGACAATTTCTGTAATATCTACTATAATTTATACACGTATTAATTAAATTACAAATACATCATTCGAGAAAGAGAAAATTCCAAAGATGAAAGAGGACAAAAAATGTTGGAAAAAATATCAAAATGTACGCAGAAAATACCTGATAACGTTAATAAAGGTTGGTAAAGCGTGCGTCGGTTGCTAGGGTTGCATCACTGGCTACCATGATGCACTGCGCCCAGCTGATACTGCAAGATGGCCGCCCGCAACTTGGGCGTGGTCGCGTTTCGTGTCCGACTAAAACTTTCGCCCCGTCGTAAATTCGTAAATACATCTCGGGGAAACTTCTGCGATCAGGACGGATCTAATATGCAGAAAAGAAGCACCTTGACGCAATTTGCACTTGCACTTCGTGAGGACGCTTGACTTGACGTAGTTGCCGCGGCACGCGATGTGGATGCCGCTGCTTCCGTAGCGGCCATCTTGGTGATACTCCCTCCATCGTGCGCGCGCGGTCCTCGGGTCGCGGCACAGCCTCCGCTCTGCTCTCTCTGCTTCCCTTTCATCTCTCCTTCCCCCGACCGTCTCGCGCCTTTGCTTTCCTTTCCGTCCGCCTTCCTACATCTTTCAAGCAATATCCTACTGCGACAATTCTTTTCTACTGATGCGCCATTTAGGAATGTTTTCCCGTAGCTTTGAGCGCGCGACACGCCATTGCTCCGAAACGATCGATATTGTCAGATAACTATACCCTCGTTGAAAATCCGCGGGATGATTCATACATCTTTCCGCTCGAGGCGAACTTTTATCCGCGCGACATTCGCGTGGGATATGAAAATTTGTCGAACATCTTTTTAATGTTTAAAAATATGGATGCAATAAATAAGGATTTTGAGATTTAATTATAGAAGAGCACGCGAGCGAGATAAATTATCGCGCGTGTCAAAAACATCCTAAAGTCTAGACGTAAATATCTATAATTTTAACGAAAAGGAACGTCACTCCGAGACCCCGACGCGATGCCCCTCTACGTATCTCCCCTATTGCGACCCAACTCGCGTCTGTGTCCCCTCGTACGTCTCTGGGGCTACCCATCTCACAGTACAACGCAGTATTGTAAGCATTCCGAACGAAAGTACGGGGATGCTGCGGGTCGCGAAGAAAATCAACGACGACGACGATGACGAGGAGAAGGCTGATGGTGACGACAATTTTGAAATTCGCGAAGCCGAAAAGTCGAGGCGTTAACAGCCACGCCATAGATGAGGAGAAGCAAGAGGATGCTGCGGCGGGAGAGAGGGAGGTCAGGCGGTTTCGGAAACATTCGTGGTAAGTGTGTGACGTGTGCGCGCGATGCATGTGTGTGTATTTGTTCCGTTTGGCGGCACGAAGCTGGTTTTCGTCGAGGCAGAGGCATTCTCTGTCCGGAGGATCGTGCGAGGGGAAGAGCGAAGATCCGGCCATCTTGGCATCGCTCCTATTCTCTTTCTCTCGCTTTCACGCGCTTTGCTTCTCTTTCTTTCTCTCTCTCTTTCGCTCTCGCGTCTGCGTATATCTCTCGCGCAGCGCCACCGGATTTCTTCTCCTTCCTCTTCGACGCGACGTCGCTCTTTTCTTTTCGTTTCCTCTTCTTCTTCTCCTTCTGCTTCTTCTTCTTCGCCCATCCTTTGACACGTGCCGCCAGCCGATTCTCGCAGAAGGGCGATACTAATGGCGCGATCCAAATCTAAAGCACGTTCTGGCTACTTAACAGCCAGTCTACTTGGAACATTTCTCGATAGAAAATATTCATCTTCGAATCGCATCTCTTGAAATTTGAACATCAACATTCACGGATTCTTTGCGATTCTCGACTTCGCTTAGGTGCATTTCATATGTATATTCCATATATAAAATCTTTTTAGTAAATTCCCATTTAACGCAATTACATAAATTTATGTCGCTGAAATTATGGAACAATAATTCAAGACTTTCTCGCTTGAGAATGTTTTGTAACAATACGCTATAAATTTCAATACATTAGACATTAGATAATCACTTTCACAATACGAATATAAGATCTGCTATAAACTTTTCATATTCAATTTAGTTGAAATATTTCTCAAATTTATTAATAGCTTTGAATAGTGTTGGAACGAGTTGAAAAGCTCGTTGGTTAATTACTTTGCTTTCACCTACAGCAGGCAGACTAATGTTGCGGATGTGTAGGTTCGATAACGTGAGCATTTATTATGCCGCTGATAGTATTCCAATGCCATTAATTTATCTCATTGCACGAATATAACACGATTGCAAATTATACGCGCTTCATTACAAACCGGACTGATTTAACGTGGAAAATTAATAGACGATTCGTTTTGGAAAATTAATAAATGACAAGGTGGAATCATATGTATTATTCAAATGATTGTCACTTTCGTGAGAGGCCGAATGCTTCTTTATTTTGAGTATATCGATTATTATATATGCGTAGAACATTACTATTTTTCATTATTATGCCTTAATTAAGTTGTTAAGATTTAAATTATTTTTAATTTATTGATGATTCATTGAAATTTTGTTGGAACTATGTACATATATTTATGTTGCGAAATCGAATTTTATCGGAGCATGCATCGTGAAACTGATCCTGTCATATCATGACACGAGCGATAAAAATCGAGATTCCCTCTCTTTTTTGTTCGCATCGTAAAATTCGAATTAAATTTGATACGATTCAAAATTACATCGCTTTTGCTTTCTCGTGTGCGAGGAAGAAATAAAATGTTGCTTCGTAGATGTTATCGATTCGAAATTCATTCAATCAAATTTAAACATGCTACGAAGAAAGCAAGTTTAGTCATTTTATTCGCGATAAATATAACGTCTGTGCTTGTATAATCGCACAATTTGCGTTTCTATTATCTATTCGTGCAACAATCCTGATCATTAAAGGATAGAAAATATTTCGCGTAAGCGTTGTTTATTATTGCCAAGTTTTCAATTTAAGCGTAACGCAAAGATATCGCTAATAAAATATTTCACACCTAGAGCGGGAGCGTTAAAGCTTCTCTCCGCAACGCGTCTCCGCCATTAACTCTGAACGCCGTGCTCAGACTTACTGCATATTGATCTCATCAATCCTATCTTCCACCTTCCTCTTCCCCTTATTCCCCGTTCGTTCGTCCCTTCTACCTTCCTTTCTGCTCCCTCGTATCACAATTCTGACGCAGTGTTAAATTATGTTTGATCGATATTCCGGGAATGAATTACGCAAAATTGGACTATCGCATTTGATGAATTAATAAAACCAATTCTTCATGTATTATGTGTAAAATAAAAAAATAAAAAAATAAGGAAATTAAGAAGGGATGAGATTATAATTAAGCGTAACAATGGAACATATTAGAATGTTCAATTCATAAAATTTAAATATAAACTTAAACAAATATTGTACCTCTTTCCTTTTTGTAGTTAATAATATTTTATGACATATTCCCATGTTATATCTGAGGACAGTTGCTTCATTATTCAAAGATTAGAAATTAATAATTGATGTTTGATTATGATTGTTTATGCTCAATTAATTTTTATCTAGATTATATATAATTATGTATAATTTATTGATCGTATTTTTACTTATCGAATGATGGACCGAATTTCGAATTAATTATATTTAAAGAAACATTTACATTTTTATTCTAAGTAACCTACATATGAAATGTTATCACAATCTTACAGTATTATTTTTAATTTATCTTTTATTTCGTTAGATAAAAATTTTCAAGAAATTTATGTTCAATATAATAAAGCATTTAAAATATATAATATATTTATATCCACATTTTACTATAATAATAATTAAAATTGAATGTAAATTACCATGAAAAATATGAATTTTAAATCGCGATATATAGATCTTCAGTGATCACGAGGGTTTAAAAATAGATGTTTATCAGAAGAGAATAGTTTCCGCGTGATTTGTTACGTACACGGAAACAAACCCGCAGAATCGTGCGATATTTTTCTTTGGAAGGTGCTGGCAGATAATCCCGAGCCAACAGGCAGGAGACTCACTCGATTTTGCGGCGCGAAACATCGCGAATAATCCGTGACGTGGTAACGACGAGAACGGCCAATCTGGTTGCACTTTTATGCGCTGTTTGGCACACGAAACGCACGTCGCGCCTATAAAACGCATAAAACGTCAGGTATAAGTGGCCGGCGCGCTCTCTTTCCCAACCGAACCTCTTAAAACGCTCGCGCGCGCCCGCGTGCGCGCCCCCGCCCCCTGCGCCCCCGCGCTCTCGCCCTCGCCCGCGCTCGCTGCCTCGGCCGGAACCAGTAAAAGTTGCCTTTTGTTTGATAGCCGGCTAAATCGGCCCGGCAACCCCCTAATGCGTCATTACTGTCGGACTTTACGGCCGCCTCGTATCATTTCACTTAGGTATATTGATATGGCAACGAGTTCTCTCTCTCTTTCTCTCTCTCTTTCTCTCTCTCTCTCTCTCTCGACCTATCCCAACACCGACGATCTTACCGTACTATCCACGAGGATGTTAGTCACATAGCCACATTTTACATAATTCCCGTTACAAGCGCGTAACAGAGCGATTATTTATCCGTCTAGGCTTGTGAGGCTTCTCCTTTAGCAATTATCATGAAAATTTTGAGTTATGCATCGTTAATCTTTCGATGCGTTTCTGTTTACTAGCGGGGAATGAGCAGCTCGAGAGGAGATTTAATACTTGTGTATTAAATGTCACTTGGAAGAGATGCATATTCTTGTTAATTTATTTCGTAATATAATTGTTTTTATAGATATTAATTTTAACATCTTCTAGACTTTGTCTTTTTTGCATCCAAAATTATTATAGCAATGAAAAAATGCAATATTTTGGTATCAAAATCTTGTTTAAAACAATTGATATTGAATCGTATAAAAGAAATGCTATGTGAAAAGAGGGTGAAATATAAATGAAATTAGAATGTACGTTTTATTTATTTATTTTTTTTTTTAAGAACTCGTGATGTTTTGCGAAAGAAGTTCGTTGACGTATACGAGACATCGGTGACACGAGATTATGCTTATCTTTTCTAATTTATATTAAGAACAAAGTCCAAATCTATTTTTTTCTATCTACGCCATTTATCAGGCAGTCTTTGCGACTGTCAATCGAAGTTTCAATGACCGATTAATTTGCTAAGTTTATTACACTCCCGTTGAAATTGGACTACTATATAAAACAGCATTTTATTTAGAATTATTTTATCAAAACTCCTTTGCAGAGAGATAATACACTTTATATGAAACTTCTTTTATTAATAAATAAAAAGTCATAAAAAATGACGAAAAGTCATGAATTTAATGTTACGCGAAAGCACTAAAATACGGTGTTTCTTATGTTTATTATCACATATGCTCGCATCATATATTTATATAAAATATATTTATATAAAATTAATATATATTAATTATAAAATAGACTTAATCAATTATGGAAATTGAACATGTAATATATTAATATATTAAACAAATATATTAATCTATACTTTAATATTTTATAAATTACCTTTAAAAAAGCAATAATCGTATATTCTGGTAAACATTTTTGTATTAACATAAAAGAGTTGAAAGAGGCTTTTTGCATTTGACATTTTTATCGAAATGTTTTTGCAAAGATTGACGAATTTTTATTGTCATACATTAATGCACGACAGATAAATTTTTGATTATTTAATCTCATACGTATTTAACAGCTGTTTATTTATTTTGAACTATGCATAACAAATCTATAAATACTTTTAGAATATAAAATATTTCGTTGGCCTTGAGACAATTTTTTGTTGTAGCAATCTAAGATTTTTTTTATTACGTAATAAAATCACGATGGCAATTGTACAGTATTATTTTGCACTGCTGAATATTGTATTGTATATGAATTTGTTTTGATTGCGGCAAATCGTAACGATTTTGCAATATATTCATTAAACTCTGAACGTGTCCAATATTATATATACGCAAAATATTCCTATAAATAACATATATTTTATATTAATACATCACATATTTTATATTATTTTTAATAACAACTTCCATAATCTATTTGAAATTAATTTTTTTTAAACGGAAATATCAAAACAACTCTTGATTTATCATAACTTTCTAATTATCATTGTGCACATAACTTTTATATATTATATATAATCACACATATATAAATTTTATCAAATTATACATGTATAAATTTTATCTGAAATATATATTTATTATGTTATCAAGTTGTTTCCATGAATTTAATTCTTATTCAAATCGTTTCGAAGCAACTTGACAGTTATAGTATATGTATATATTTCTCTTCGCATTCTTCTTAAAAATTAATTTCAATTGCAATATAGTCAATATCTTACCTGGTTACTGATTCATCATACTGTTTTAATCATCAAATCAGAATAGATAAATCTTTTGTCCATTCAAACGAATTTCTATTTTTTATAATTTTATCACTGATGAAAAAAAATTAAACGATATATAGGGTATATATCGAAATTTCGCGAGTTCTCGAGGAGCACTTGTAACGATAACGTTACATACGCGTAGGAGGTTGAAAGCAAACTGACACTATGCTCGGTTAACCCAACAACCCTAACTCTTCGGCTCCACAATCGAATGTTATCCTTGACAAAAAATCTTAGGAAAGGATGAGACCAAACAAGAAAGGCTACCTAAGGCAAGCAATTGTGGGGTTTACGAGGTACTTTATACTGGCCATAGACCTGGCTTGAAGGAATGTTGTCATGGGCTGTATCCGACGGATCGAGAGACCGATTTCCGTCGGATGCATTGATCCTACAAAGCTCGAGTCACATCACTCAGCTGTGCTGTGTGGCTTTTCTTACAAATAGTGCCGCCATAAACATGCCATCAACCAGTTAACGTTGTACCGACAACAAGAATTATGTTTTATAATTTTCACGAATACAATAGCATTTTAAAGTGAATGAATAGTCGCTTTTACAGATAGCTTCTATAAATATTAAAATATTATTTAATTAATAAACAAAAATTTTTTAGCAATTTCTTAAAGTTGCTTAGATTTTTTATATTTTACATGCATATATTATTATTAAGATAATTTAAATGTTCTAACAAGAAGAGTGAAATATATTTAAAAAAAAATGTCTGATACTTGAGATGCTTCCGTTAAAAATTATAATAATTCCGACAGATCGAAGCACGACCGACAATTTCTTGCAAAGTCACCAATTTTACATCGCCATTTTAACCACGACTCTAACTGTGACCCTTTACAGACATTCTCCTGCCATAAACTTTCGCTCTGTCCTCCCCCCTTAAATGCTTTTTTCGCTGGAGCTCTTTTTTTTAACAACCCTTGAGAGACTCGTGGCCTTTAGCCCTTTTTAAATCCGGCACAGACCACCGTGAAAAAAAAGCCGCACTATTGCAGGAAGTGACGGTGGCCGTTCTTTCTCCAAGTTTTAATAGCCAACCTTGGAGTTTCTCGCAGTTCCATGACTACGAGGATACTGATTTTTTAAGACCTTTTTTTTTTTTTAAAAAAAAAGCCTTTTTTGTGGCTGCGTGATGACAGAAAAAAAACGGCTGAAGCGCGACCCTTCAAAGTCCTTGGAAGTCAGACATCTCGCACCCCCTCTTACCCTGCTATAGTGGCGTGTCTCGCTCGGTGTTAGATTTTTTTAGCAGGTAAAAAAAAATCGTGACATTAAAGTGACGATACGCTGTTGACAGTACAGGGACTGACGTGAACTGCGTTGCTTCGTGCATTTTGTTATTCGCTTTTCTACTGGAAATAAAATCATGACTTTTTAAATCTTAACATTTCTTGAATCATATTTGTTCAACACTAACGTTTTGTCGTAATTTTGCAGAAAAATGTGCGAGGAACATAATTATTTTTAACGAATTTATATCAAGTGTATCTACAGACATTCATCATGTGGATATCTACATTAACTTGGATGAACTACTTTCGCGGTATACAGGTATGATTCTTTAATTAAAAATCTAGGATAGTACAAAGAATCTGATAACGCAATCGCGAAAAATGATTTTTATATTTTATCTAGTTAAAAAAATATATAATTCTCAAAACGTCATATCTCGAGTGTTTGTATTTATTAATTAACAATACATAAATTTTAAGAAATATGAGAATAATATATTATATATAATAATTATTATATAATATATTGTTATATGAGATATAATAATTGTTTCTTTATATACCTGACAAGAAATCAATTGCATTTCTTTGTACTATGTTGATTAAAAATAAATTTTATTACATCCGAGAGAATAATGTAAGATTATTAATTTCTGTTTATATAAGTACAATTATATATAAATTTTATTATTGTTGTCGCACGAGAAGAAAACACATAACGTTACCTTTGTCTTTATCCATCTATATAAACATCATAATAAATTACTCGAGAGTTTTACATTATCGGATTAAGACATCTGCACACAGAACCGACAGACATACGACAGAGATCATATAAAAGCCGAGGAACGTGACAGGAATTATCGGTGGCTAGAGTAGCTCACCGTATAAAGGTTTAAACAAGGCAATGATCGCTTAAGATTATCCCGCGCTTGCATAGCGGGATATCTTTTGAAATGTTCTTGTTTCATTGCAAAAATCGCTTCCACAATGATAATCAGCAAAGAATAGTTTTTCTCCATCTTTTTCATTTACATAATTCATCATATACTTGCTAGATTATTCAAGGGCTAAATTTCCTTTCTAAGATGACCCATTAATAATTAGATAAAGTTATCGCGATCATGAAGTATCTTTGTATTAACTTTACAACAATCACATTAATCATTTTTAGGAAATAAAAATTTAACAATTTTTTTTATCACATCTGTTCGAATGTAAAAACTGCCAGCTTGATCCCAACCCCTCTCTCATCTTTAGCTCAAATTTTCAATCATTTTAACCCGACAGATTTTTTTTTTACCCCGCGCTTTACTCTCGTTTATCCCTGCGGGGAACGTTTGTCTAGGGAAATAGGAATCGTCGGTTCTGCGCGAACAGGTAAATAGGTATCGATAGATGCATAGAGTCGTTGGCAGAGAGATGCTGCGCCATTCGCGTGTACCCGGTCGCTAGGGTGGAGCTTTCCGCGGCCGCGGAGGGAGAACGAAAGGATATAGGAATGGGCGGTGGAGGAAGGGCGAGGGCGCTAGGGCGAACGAGGAGGAAAGAGAGAGAAGGGCGCACAGTCCATAACGCGGTGGCAGTAACTAACCGGATTCCGGTGGGCTATGCGCGGCAGCACCATCGCCCCATACGGCGTAGAATATGGGGAATCTATGGGCTCATATCCACGACCCAAACTGTACACTAGCCAAATGGACGCGGCAATAACGGCCCGTTAACGCTAATTCGCGGAATTCTGATTGACGACGGCCGCAGGGAGAACGGGTGTGCGCCCCTCAATTTCTGCCGCAGCCCGTTCCACGCCCGGCTATCTGTTCTCCGTTGTTGTCTATCTCTCTCCTTCTCCAAGTTACACCGACTCTCGGCCTGTCGTCTCATTGGCGCCAGTGGCGTTAATAATATCCTGCGCGAAATATACGCAGGAAGGAATCTGCAAAGACAAAACAATTGATTCGAGGCAATTTTTGTAAATCCCTTCGAAGCCTTTGATATCTATTGGATGTCTTTCTCTTTTTTCTAGAAGGAAAGAAGCTTGGATGAAAATCTTCCGCAATATTGCACGGAAAAATGTAAATTTACATTATAGGAGACCGCTAACTCTTTTATTGATCGAAGAAGTAGAAGCGATTTCATCGATGATTGGTTCGACGCCACTGCATCTACCCTTTCCTCTCGCGATATTCTCTCGGGCTCTCTCTCTCTATCCTCCATGGATTTTCCCCTCTTTATCTCGCGTATTCGCTTGATCCGCGTTCGCATCCCCGGCCGTCATGAGTTTGTAATACGAGCTCAAACACCAACCGACTCTCGCAAATGCCATCCCCGAGAGGGGTAAGCATTACGCGTACGTGGGCGTGCGCGCAAACAAATGTGACGAGACGTAAATCTATCGACATGTAGCGACATCAGGCATCACGATAGAGCCTCCGCGATAGAGTGGCGATCGGGATAACGCGTATCCTTCCTCCTCTTCGTCCATGTCGATTAATCGAGGACTATTATTATCTCCTTCTCTTCCTCTCTCAATCTCTCTTTGACACGTTTTCGAAATTCGAAGTTCCTCCCCTCATTCGTCGACACGAACATCGATCCTCGAAAGCTGAAGCTTCTTCAATTTAATTTCGTGAAGAATTGATCTCGTCGGAATCGTAATGGACGAAAGAGAAATATTTTACACGTAACGCGCCTTTTTTCTCGATCGTCATTCTAATTGCATTCCTGAGAATAAAACCGATCGTAACGAACGTTGCGTGTGTCCGGACCTTCCAATTAAAGCCGCGCGCTTGCCGCATTTCATCGTTTATTTATAGACGCACAGTTATAGCATGCACGCGCTTTTGCCGTCGGATGCTCACCCTCGTAAACGTGTCGACGTTTCGGAAAATGCATGGCCGCCAGAATTTGCTAAGAGCGTAAAATTACGTTTGCGCTCCTTTCATTTTGCCACTCGGCACTCTAAGGATGATGCGTCCGTCTAAAATTAATACGAAGGTGGCGTTAGATCAATGTCAATTAAATTAAATGTTGATTCAACGCACCAACGATCCCTCAACATTCAGAAGCGGTGATAAGATAGCATCTATGGAAAGAACATGCACGAGCACAATCAACTGTCTTGGATAACATCAAATAATTGCAAATCGAGGAAATGAGATTTAAAATGAAGAAAAAAAAGAGAGAGAAGGAGGAAGCACAGGAAAAAAAACACGGAAATGACAGGATAAAAAAGATTTCTGGATTTATATCGCAAACGATTTAAAATTAATTTTAATAATTTTATAAGAGCGAGTATAAAAGTATCTTTACTCCGTTTTACTCTTATCGATTCTCAAAAGTTACACGAATAAATTTATGTTTGTTTGCAACAAAAATGCTCCAAGTGTAATTTTTATAGGATTAAAGACCGATAAAAAGATTCGTGCATTAAATGAGTCACGGTAGTGAGATTCTCCTGCCAGCTTCTATCGGACTAATAATTTTGCGATTGCCGCCGGCTATAGATTAGAACTCCCATTTTGGTAGAGTCCCTATTCCCCGGAATATCGCAGGATA
The DNA here is from genome assembly GCF_003227725.1 of Camponotus floridanus. Taxonomy (NCBI): domain Eukaryota; kingdom Metazoa; phylum Arthropoda; class Insecta; order Hymenoptera; family Formicidae; genus Camponotus; species Camponotus floridanus. The sequence continues at coordinate 1,165,586 of NW_020229448.1, read as the reverse complement.
AGAGACTGGACCCAATTAAATTGCTAATAACAAGAATTGTCCAATCTCAATCTATCTGCTTTCCCTTCTCTCTTTCTCCTTCTCTTTCTCTCTTCGGGAATTTTAAACGCGTGACATTTATTCATATACAAACGGTAATAATATTTCATCCGCTAAAACAGTTAAACGTGCTTTGCGCGTCAAATATTTAATTCCATCATCATTTTACATACGCGAAACGTTTAAAATAATATAATAAAAACGTGTTCACTGTTTAACTGTTTTGTATATTTTTATCCGCTTGAAATTTGTTATGATTAATACGACATAGGTGTATCACGTGTGGCATCGGTTTATACGACCCTCTGATTCGCGCAGAAAGTGTTGCTAAACGTCAAACACGTCTAAATCGTTCGATATAAGATAACGTAATTACATAATGATATATTTTTACATTGATATAATTGTGTTTATTTTTCATTATTCATATATTATATTTTTCTCTTTTTAAATATAATAAAAAAATAATTCAAATATAATCAAAAAAAATCTCTCTAAATTAATTTCGTTCGAATTCGTTGCTCTCAAACATGTATATACATACCATATGTATTTATTTTGTTGTTAAAAAGTTATCACAAAAAAATCTCTTTTACTTTTATTTTTTATATATTTGTAAGCAATTAAATAAAATAAATCTCATTTGATAGAATAGAATTTTAGTAGAATTACAATAATGCATCAAATAAAGCGAATACACAGAGACAGCCAACTGAAGTTGCTTGTACTATCGTCAACAATTGCTGGCAACCTGACAGCAACGTGATTAATCAACATGACAGCGATATGATTAATCAATATGATTAAATCATATCGCGCGTGGTCATCTGGACATATGTGCAACGCACGAATTCGCGGAGATTACGACGTTATACGTGTAAATATCCGGTAGCGGTGCGCACAAAGAACGTTTCCCAGGTGGCTTAAGGTAGACACGGATACAATTGGTTTTCATTAACGCTTCTTACCTGCCGCTGTCAACGTAAATGAATATCAAGTTATGTATTTTATGAACTTCGAAACGGCCTATAATAGCTGTACAAATGTCACTCGACGGTTATCTCCAGCACGACTGTGTACGGTCCTCTGACCTATACCGCGTTTCCCAGGCTTCCTTCTGTTCTCTTCCCGGGTATGTGTGTGCGCGTGGAAATTAAAATACTACATGTCCCCTTTAAACTTGCATATCATTAAGATTTCCGTATAACAGGAAATCCCCTACAAGTATAATAAAATTATCGTCTTAATTTTCTCGCAATTAAACTGAGTGATAAAGCTGATATAAATAATAATAGGCACTTATTTTGTTTCTTTGAATGCACGTGTCGTAATAAAAATTAGAAGCCGACGCATCGGATTTTTTATTTCGCCTACAGCATCGTCAAATCTTTTTTTTTTTTTTTTGACAAATTCCGGATGCGAGCGAAAGATAATTACGTCGCTAATATTAATACGGGCGAAATATCTCCCGGCAGTTGCGAGCGATAAATTAGTTGGGACATTGACTTGCAAGTAGACTAAAGTGCTTCGGTTTAGTACAGCTGACAAATGTCGCCGTCAATTCTATTTGAAGTCGTTTGCTCGAGGTCGCATCAGGCGATCTCAAGAGCGTCGCTTCGCGTAAGAGCGCCACGAAATCAGATATCTATGCAAAACTTTGCGCACTCCGTCCATACAGACACGCACGTATAATTCATAACGCACATGCACATACGCGCACCTGGAAGCACGGGTGAGATTCCCGGTAGATAAAAGGAAGAAAATCAGCGGTGCACGTGCAGGCAACCCAACTCCGTGCCTCGTACTTCTTGTCGTGCGCTTGGTCCACGTTACACGAATGCATTAATCACTTCGATGGCGATGCATGTATCGCCGTCCGCTGCCTTTTACCTCCTCTCCGAGCTTCTCTCTCTCTCTCTCTCTCTCTGTACGATATAGTCACGCGCAGCACGAAGATATAAATTACCGGGGGTGCATAAACCGCGAAAACCGCTCGAAACGAAATTACTGGCACGAGCTGATTCAGCCTATTGCCTCTAATTTTTCGATTAAGCGAATAATAATACCAACGGACGATATGTTATATCCGCGCGGATCTCTCTAATGATCCGGAAATCGGAAATAACGATCGGCAGCCAACATACAAGTTTGCACGAACGACGTGAATGAGACTCGCGGATGTCTTGGAGCACGATGGAACCAATTATCATCGCGCCGCTCATCCTCCGTGGAATTTAATCGCCAACATTATACGCGAAACAACGAAGCGTCTTGCGGTTGGGGTGATGCCAGGCGCTTGATACAGAGAGCACCGGCGACAAAACGCAACGGCTCCGGGGAATGAATAATTCAAGCCGCCATGGCGAGTAACGCCGCCGAGAGTTCTACTCTCGTGCGAGAGAACATCGAGCATTCCTGCACGCATTTGCTCCGCGCGATTATAAATCTCGAGACTGCGGGATTATGGCGAGCGTTATGCACCAATGAGGACGCGGGGATGAGATACGCGACCTTGCTTTATTATATTGGCTTTGTCGCTGCCGATCGTTTTTTTTTCTCTTTTTTTTTTTTGACTCTCTCTCTTTCTCCGTCTCCGTTTTTATTTCTGCTTTAAAGAGCGCGCCGAAAAAATTATTTTCGTATTATTCGAGAACGCGCCTCGTGACGCTCGACAAATTTCCCAAACAGATATTTCACTCTCGTCTTTCCTGGGAAACTATGCGCGAGTGATTTTGCGGAGACGTTGACGCGATATATAAAATGTAATGGCTATTTCCAGTTTAGCCCGATACGTGACTTATTTCGTTAACAGGTTTTCGGTTGCCGGTTGAATTTTGAAGCCCGAGTCTTTTTTTCCCGCACTAAAACCATCTTAAAATCGCGCGATGCATTTGCAAGATGCCGATAATGGCGTGCGTACACAGCTTTATGTAGGAAAGATCGATAGCTTGTGCGAGAATTATGATTCTTATCGAGCGATGATATAGCTTTCGTAATTTATTGTAGAGCTCAAGGCACATGTACGTCATGATGTTCATTTAGTATACTGCCGCATATATCTTTACGCATATTCATCTCATATTTGCGCTCGCGCACGCACACACACGCATACATTCTCGTAAAATATGAAATTAATTACCCAATTAAATCTGCAATAAAGTAACGTTCGTTTTAACCGTTCGAAAAGCATTTCATTAAGTATACATTTAAAAATTAAGCTTAGCCTTCCAATGCTGATACTTGTATATTGAATGCTGCGTACTTATATGGGGGTCACGCCGTATTTCTTTATCTACGCAATATTTAATTAATATTAAAAATGTGTGCAATTTCCATATTGATAGTGCGAGTAATCGAAAGTTGTAATATATTCGTACTTCGCATTTCTGTTTCATGGAGTGCAATCTTATCGTTTCCATTCATAAGTGATATCCTTTAATCGTCTGTACTACAGAAAATATATGTATCAAGAAACTTGTGTAGATGAAAAAATTATAATTAAAATATCATCATTTGCATAGACCAAGCATTGATATATCATTTGGTAGAAGTGAAAAATTGCCACGAGAAAAGTAGTTTATTTATCGCTATCGATTAAATGTAAAATGTATAAAAATTGATCGGTAAATGTATCTCATTCAATTGTTTGAATAAAATATTGATGATAACCAACAAATTTTAATATAATAAATGTACGAAAAAATTTTAATATATTTATGCACGACATTAAATATAATAAAATCAAATCGATAACTTTGCATTGATAGTGATAAAATGACGTCTCTCGTTACTAAAGTGAGAAAGATATATTAAAGTGAAAAAGAGCTAATCTTTTGACAATTTTCGACTTTATTTCATGAATGGAATGCTCGTTTTATATAGTATACCGATCAAAAGTCATTTCATCATCCCCAAAGAATGCGAGATGAATAAGTTTTTTATTTTCTCTTTCACCCTCCAGCTGTCTCGCTCATGTTTATAAAATTATTAAAGCATAAAATAACGGTGATAAAATATAATTCGACAATATTTACACACGTTCTCGTTCATTAAAGTAACGACTTCCCTGTTTCTATAAATGACGCGATACTTTTGACCGGTACTGTATAATATACGCCGTTGATCGAAATTCAAGTCTAGAGTAGCGCGTATCCAGGGGCGCCCAGTGAACGTCCGAGTATATCAACAGGCCTGAAGCAATTCTCCCTTAATAAATAATCGCGTTGCAATGGTCTCAAGGATAAATCGAGCGGGGCAGGCTCATCCGTCTGCGACGGCGAACACGGAGAGAACGTATAGAGGCGTTAGGCTACATACATACAGCAAGGAGGTTGACGCTGTTTATGGCGGTTCGTTATACACTGACGAGATGCGCGAGGTTATATTAAGGTGGTGGATACGCGACCAGACGATATCTAAGAGGGGCAGTAGCCGTCGTAATTCACGAGGGACCAGTGCGCGCCTCTCGCGCCTGTTCTTGGTCGAGGTGACACTGCTGTTGGTGTTGGTGTACCTGGTGGTTCGCGTTGGTCGAAGGTAAGCCCGGATCATATTCTTAACGAGAGTGCTTTACGATCCGAAGGCCCTTTATCTACGGTGCTGTTGTTGGCGTTATCCACAACCGAAAGAAAGTAAGCAAGGCGGGGCGAGAAGGTGAAGGGAGAAAGAGAGAGAACCTGGAGAGAGGCCTCGGTAAGGTGGTCGTGATGTATCTCGCACTTAGCTGTCCCGTGTCATGCCATGGTCGGTTAGGTCCGACTTTACGCTTTGTCACGTGGCCGTGTACGCGACCGTTGTTCGAGATCTCGTTCGTTAATAATTGTCATTGTTGCGCGTTGTACACATACGAGAATGGGAAAATGATAGCGAGCGAAGATACACAGAATAGGTGGTTAATGGTGTTTGCGAAAAGATGAGTCGATTGCGAGAGGAAAATAAGACACGTTTCTGCAGAGTATTCGAAGGTTTAGTTGGAAATGAAAGCATAAGTACAAATCAGCTGGAGCTTGTATCGAAGGAATTTTGAATATTTTCCTGCATTTTTCATTTAATGTTAATAAAAGCTCCTTCCAAGGGAGTAAAGATTTAATAAACTTCTTTCCGAACTTCTCGGAAGTGATCGACTCAATGACTTGACTTCACAATCTGATAGTCGTTTAATTCAATTGCGCTTCGTAAGAACAGTCTCTTTAGTGTCGGTGACATATGCTATTTTCTTATACATATACATGTATATAGTTTATACAGTGGACACATTGTTCTGGATATTAAATTCATATAACAAACAGCGACTCTGTCATTTTCTCTTTTTCTCTCTATATAATTTTAATTCATTTTGCTTGCATAATTTTTGCTATGTATTGTTTATATATATTTATCTAATTATTAATACAAAGTACAAATTACAAATATATATGATATTTATTTTTAATGAGATTTTAATTGTGATTCAATTGCACTAAAAAATATTCAATACATCATTGACATCACGTGTGTTCAATAACGGTCAGACATATTACACGTTATTTTTACGTAAGATGTTTTTATCAGCTTATCAATTTGTCTCGTTCGGCCACTTATTCAAATGAAACGTTCGCTCAAAATACGATACGGAAAGCTAATTCAATACACAAATACATCGTTATTATAATTATACGTAAATGAGATGATTACGTGTCATGTAAAACATTTTTTATTATTTTAATTAATAAAATAATCAAAAATGATCAAAAATAATCAAAAACGCATTGCGAGAAACAGTCTTTCGTCAGTATTCACTTATTACGTCTATCTTCGTACGTGCCATACTTTATTGTTTGTGCAAAGGCAGCCGCGAGAAAGAGAGAGAGCTGTTAATATTTTTCTCATAAATATCTATAATTGCATCTGGAGAAACGTCGGGTTATTCGCGAACGAGTTTCTCGTAAATTAAAGAGCGGCCAGCAATGACAAAATCTAGAAAATTTGAATCTCTTCTCCTTTTACGCACGCGTGCGTGCGACTCAACTTGGGAAGATCATTCACCCTGTACACGTGCATGCGGATAAGATCCCATGAATACATACCTAATGTTACCTAATTTGCATATACGAGAGAGAAATCTATATATATAATGTATGTATCTATATACGGTGATCCTAATTTAAATTATACATTTCTAATGTCAATGGATTAACTAGAAAGAGTCTCAGTTGAAAATAAAAAACTTAATATCTAATATTGAGAGATATATAATAATTCTTAAATAGGAAACGTCTGGTGTGTGTGTGTGTGTCTATTGTGATTTATTATATGGCAAAAATTTTATATAATAAACGTTGCATAATTGCAGCATTCTATACACATGTAATAATATATAAATTTAATACAAGATATTGATTTCTTTCATTGATATTTTTTAAATACAATTTTTGCCAAATTATTTATCTTAATCTCTCTTCCTCTTTCACACATTTACATATAAAATATAAATGCATATGTCTGCTACATAAATAAGAAGATTTATATATTTCTCATCTTGAATCTTTGCTTTAATCCATCAATATTTCAATAATTAAATAAAAGAGCGATAAAATTTCAGTTTATTCGTTTGGCTAAGCTTTATAAGACAATGATCACACGATGCTTTCTATTGTAATGGAATATTTTCGGAACACCCTGTGCATGCACTCTCGAGGCTGCCTACGTGCCAGCAATGGACCGACAGAACATCGCTCACGGCGCTCCCTTCGTCCTAAAGCGCTATGTTGCAGGAGTCGGGGGGGCAGTACTTACTTCGTTCTCGTGCTCTTGTACCTTCGTTATCCACTCCCCATTTATCCTTCATGCGATCCGCGCGTACGTGTACGCCATCCTCCTCTTTCTCTATGTAATCGGAGAGCTGCGAGCGTCATTACGTCGGAACATTTGAAAACCAAGTTGGCGAAGCTGCGGGCCCCGAGATAGTCCGCTGTAAGAGCGGGTGTCACTCCCTCCCTCCCTCTCCCTCTCTCTTAGATACGGCGAACAATATTCTCCGGTTTTATGAAAATTCAAAGAGGCGGACCTGTTGAATACTACGAAAAGTTCGGTCGTCAAATTCTACAAACTGCGTGCCCTTAGAAACTTTCTTAGAGCTAATCGCGAATAGACGACTTTTCCTTCGCTAGTTCAAGAAATGTCCTAATGTGCGTTTCGGCTATAAAGCCGCTAGCGAAATAAACGAAGGAGCAAAAGAGAGAGAGAGAGATAGGCGCTAATGCAGGAACTTTAATGCAGCTGACATGCATTTGGCGAGAGATACCCGAAGGAGTTTCGAAAAATTCCGAGCGCACAATAGCGGACAATTTCGCGATTGTACATTCGTTTCCTCGTGTCCGGTAATCGCCGTCATACGTTGCTTAGGTGTCAACGGGGGATGCGGTATACTTTTACGACGGGATAGCAACATATGAATGACGAACAAAACCACACATTCGGACTTACGCTTTCTAATGCTTTGACTACCGGTTGGCCCGTTGGTTTACGAGGTAATAAAATTCACGCCACAATACTCTGAAAGCCGTCTTGTGCGATGGCTCGATGCGTTACCGATGAAACGCCACCACTTCATATGATGAATTCACGCAAGTCGTAAAATTAAAGGCCCGAACAAATTTATGACCATTTCAAATGCCGCAAAATTTAAGATTCAATGTTCTGACTTCCTGGCCAGTTATAGCGCCCTCGTTATAGCTTCCGAGGGATAATTTAATGCCATTGAAATCGCATCGAACCTTTTTATGCGCAAAAATATAAAATAATAAAATAATAAAAATAATAAAATTATTAATCATTCTGACTAATTCGTGTGAAAAATATTTCATCGTGAGCAAAATATTATAAACGAGAGTTGTATATTATTTTATCAACAAGCTGTATCAAGAATCTTCAAGAATAATTAAATTTAGAATGTATTTAAATTGTAATGTTTTTAGATTCACGCCGAAGAAATTATTTCGGTTTCATTATGATTTGACGTGATGAGCCTTAACGACCATGAAACGTCGCACGCAGGATTAGAACTGAATTACCACGTCTTATTAAGACTTAAATTAAACAGAGAGGGAGAGAATTAGAAGAAGAGAGATAATGTAAGCGATTGAGATCGAGAAAGCAGGGATGGTGGTGCATTCAGGCATTATGGCCGCCGCTCCTTGAGTTTGGAGGGTCCGCGATGAACGGCTAGCAAGGATGTAGAAGGTTCCAGCGGAGTTTGGAGGGGAGTTGCGGATCGAGAACATCCATCTTCCCCCGCTACTCGATCCCTCCTCTCTTATCCTCCATGCTCTGCTCTCTGCAACGTACAGGGTTCACCGTACCGACATACATCTCCCGTCCGAGAAAGAGAGACGGAGAAGGAGAGAGAAGGAAGGGAAAAGAAAGACTCCCTTCGTGTGTCTGCTCCTTTACTTAAGTTAACTTTATACTCCTTCCGTCTCTCTTTCACGGTCCTCCCGTCTCGGACCCCCCCTTTTTCTTACGATACTTTCTTGCTTTAAGAATGAGAGGCGAGCTACGAAACAAGCATCGGCGAAGAAAACACAAACTTAATCCTACACGTGATTCATCTGAGCAACCATAGATCTGGATTATCTCCCATCATCTGCATATTTACGAGCATCTGTCCTGTTCTGATTGCGCGTACTTCACGCGTTCGTATTCCAGTGTAAGAAGTAACATTACCGAGGCGATAAACTGGCAAAAACGGGGTGTTATTTTCGAATTGCGTACGAGAGACGAGGAGCTCCGTCACTCGACATTTTGTCCCCGACAAACATTCTTCCAATATAATGCAAAAATATCTATCCAATATATTCTCGTTAGAAAAATGCAAAAATATTTATCCAATATATTCTTAGTAAAGATATTATAAAAAACAATTCCTTCAAAAGTTCTCTCTTTGTCTCTCTCTCTCTCTCTCCTCTCTCTTATGTAAAATACATCAATTTCGACTTTAATACGGTATAAGATGATCGAACAATATAAATGAATTTAAAGGCACCTGTGCCGCGTAACAGGAGGCATATTTATGCGTCCGTTGATTCGATCATAATTGGTAATGTGATCGATATTACGTTATAAGTTGCGGTTTGAGTAAAGTGAAATTGTTACTCGAGAAGAAAAATGTGATAGTTCTTCTTATCTTCTCTCTCTGTCTTTTCTCTCTCTCCCTCTCTCTCTCTCTCTCTTTCTCTCTCTCTCTCTCTTTCTCTCTCCGTTCCTTGATTCCATCGCTCCAATCGCTCGCCGCCATGGTTCTTTGAACACAGTCTCCATTCTGGAGCGAGACTAAATATCGTTCAAAGCTCGACTCTCTCACCTGCCGCGATGATGATCGCTGATTAATTCGCGATCGGTCTTTGTGAGTTATACGGCGATCGACTATCCGCAAATTACCTATTCATCACGTAATAGCAGCGACGTGCTTCGAGACATACTAAGTGGTCGTGTTCTCTCCTCTCCATCCTCTCCATCCCTCGCAACGCCTTTCTTATTTCCTTGTCGATAATGTATCCTGCTACTCCCTTTTCATTCATTTATTCGCCTCATCCATGGCTCTTCTATTCTTTTCAGTCTAAAAATTGATATTTTTAATCTTCTATCGAGAGTTTTTCATTAAAAGTTACTAAACATTTAATAACTTTAATAATAATTATGTGAGCTCTATTTATTCGTATTTCTTTACTTATCAATTTAGTTGTAATTGTCTATACAAAGAGGAAAGAAACAAAATAAAAGTGATAGTCATATTCAGAAAATTTCGAGTAAAATAAAATAAAATAAAATAAAATAAAATATAAGATAAAATAGAGAAATATTATATAAGAATAGAATAAACGTTTTTGCCATCTATTAAACATGTTTAATTGAAACATCGACTGAGACTTTTATGGAACAATAACCTATAAAATATATATATATTTTTGATTTGCGTGTTGCACTATGTCTCATTTAGATTCTTCCCTTTTTTCACTCACTTTAGAATAAAGTTTTATATACCAGTACAAGAGACATAAAAAAAATATACGTGATCTAAAATAAATGTGAAATAATAGCTGACCCTTTTGTATGATGAGAAAAAAGTTCCCAATTTCTCAATCTAAACTTTTTCTGTTTGTATTTCTTGAATGTTCCTTTTCATAAAAGTTACATGACATAAATACCAATTCTGAGTATCTTTAATAATATATTTCATTATCAACGAGGAACAATGTTCCAAATTCTTGAAATATAATGCGTAAAAAAATAAAACGCGTAATTATTAACACATATTTTATGCTCATCTTTTAGTTGACATATATTTTTTGAAAGAGTAAATAAAAAAGTTCCAAATACGTTAAATAATTTCTAATTAATTTAAATATATTTAATTTTACATTGGATTTAATTTAAATATGATAATTCGAAAAAATATTATGGAATTTGAAAAACATGTCTAAAATTTTATCTTGTGAATTATGTGTATATATATATATATATATGTATATATATATATATATATATATATATATATATATATATATTATGTGTATGTATATATTATATGTAATATATTATTGATATTACATGATTAATAATTCGTCACACAAAAAACGTTGACTATTTTCCAGTTGGTTTTCCACTTGCAATGGGTGCTGTTTAGTCAACATTCGGAAGCCATACCATTTTATCACGGCCATTCAAGCCCCATTAGCCGTGCAGTAGAGATACCGCACATGTCTATACATATATATGTATATACGTCTAGTCTGCAGCCAGTGTTTCTACCGGGTGGGCAAATAAGTAATTTACAATAAAATATAATAAGTTTAACATGTTATGTGAGAGAGATTAGTTTTAACTGTGCTCTACAATTAATTTTAACATTATTTAATTTTCCATTACAACTGTATATCTATACATGTATACTATACATGTATACTAAAAATATACTGAAAAAAACCAGATATGACATTTACCACTCAATAGATAGAAAGTAGAAGTTATCATGAATATTTAACATAAGACTGAATGAGCTCTTAAGCAGAAATTTTAATCATTCAGAATTATACATAAGACGTATTGACACGTAATCAAATTTACATTTCAAATCAAATGTCGCAAAAGAACTCAACAAGTCGTGAAAAATTGCTATCAAATTTATTATCGAAATTATTATAAGCGAATTATTATGTGAGAATGTTACGTTCGACAGATTTTATCTGTTCGCTGACTAATTGTAATAAATAAATTTTTTATTATTCTTTTTCAAAGAGAAAACATGAGCAAATATGATAAGAATAATAAAATACGTATAATATTATCATAACAAATTATAATTGTAATATTAGTTTTTAAAATATGATTATATAATTAAGAGACATATTATAGAGTCAATTAAAGATTTTGTATCGTCAATCAATCTCTCTCTCTCTCTCTCTATCTTTTTCTCTAACTTAATAATTTCAATATATATTTGTCAAAAAATTTTACGCATTTATTATACGTTAAACTTATTATATTATATATAATGTGTACATAAATTCTAAAAATAATATTAACTGTGTAGAAGAGTGGTTGACGAAAGAAACTTTAGCATCAGCCATGATACTATGGAAGATGGTAATGGGAAGTCCAAGCAGGAATGGAGTTGACTGCTCAAGGCCGACTTGTTGGTTGCCTAAAGCGGACCCCAAGTAGGGTCTCCACCCAGAGTACTGATTCCACATGTCTCTTCTTCTATCTTTCTTTCTCGAAAACTATAAGAGAGACCGGCGACACGCACTAAGAGCTGGTTATGCGGTTATCATTACAAGGAATGTATTGTCTACCAAGCGCGTAGTTAATGCAAGGTTCGTTCAATAGAAATGTTTTAATAATAATTATTAGATACACATATTACTATCTCTATTTTTAATTCATTATTAATGCGTTTAAAAAAAACCAATACATTTTTTAAGTAAATATACATGTAAAATTTCAACTAGGATTATTAAAATGTAGAGAAAATAAAAATATGTATATTTTATATAAATGTATTTTATATAAAAAGAGAGAATGAGAAAATAAGAGAAGGAGAAATATTCTGTATAATTGCAGATAAGACGATAACATAAAAAGAAAGTATGCGTGCTATATGCACGACATTATAAAGTGATAGTAATATTAATGTATCTAATAATGCACACTTCATTGCACACTGACGAAACTTGTATTCGCGAGATAATAGTGTAATTTTAGCGTTGCTTCCTCACTTGGCGCAGATATTCAGCAGAATCTCGTCCCGCGATTGTTTCGAGAGCCCAACGATTGCGGTTTAGGAAATAGTGCAGGATCGTAAGGAGAATTAGACGTCTGAAATAGCAAGGCACGTAGCTCCTTAACGATCTCTCGAAAGGTTCGTGATTTTACCGAACTGCCGAAACAATCAATGAAAAAGGCGTAGAAAGAAAGGTAATCTTTACTTTAAATTACACGCCATATATATAACGCGAAATAGTAAAAGAACATCTCTTCGTAAAACTGAATATAAGCGAGAAAATATTACAAGTTTAATTACAAATTTTAATTAAGTCAGTAATCTTAATCCCCCGGTGTCTAATTTTTAATAAATAATTTTAATAAATAAACAACTATATTTATAACTTGATCTGCTTATTTTATGCTTGATTGTAATCACTATCAAATGTAATTATCAACTATATAATAAATAAAATAACGTAATTTAAATCGACCACACTGGCAATTTATTGGTTGCTAAAGAATCACAATGTTTCGACCATGAGTTTTGGTCCTTATCAAGTGAAAGTATCTTAATTAATTAATATATAATGAGAAAAGAAGAAATCACAATGTCAAGATTTCGTCATGTCAACCTCCCGATCAAACACAAAGAGAAAGACACACATGTTTAAAACACATGTCTTTCTCTTTGTGTTTGATCGGGAGGTTGACATGACGAAATCTTGACATAGTGATTTCCTCTTTTCTCCCTATATATTGGTTAATTAAGATACTTTCACTTGATAAGGACCAAAACCCATGGTCGAAACGTTGTGATTCTTCACCAACCAATAAATTGTGATCGATTTAAATTACGTTATTTTATTTTATCTACTGGCGACATTCAAGAATTTAATATTATATAATAAATATCAATTTTATTAGAGTAAAAATTTTAGTTGAAGCGATATAATAAATTTAGATATTAATCATTTATCTTTTATAACGTTAAATTCAAATTATCATTTATAAAAGATATATAATTATATAATTTTCTTCAACACAAAATTATTCTTTTGTCCTGTCTATGGATGTTATAAAGAGTTTCCTTCCGGTATATCTGACAGGCTATTAATTCCAAACCCATACTTGTCCGATCAATCTGACGAGGGATTGAAACGCTTCGACGGTCACTCGTCGTCGTCGTCGTTTCAAAGAGCGGGGAGGAAAGAGGAAAGCCATTTCTCCCGCCGGAAGCTAGACACCCCGAGATCTCCATTTCTATCGACATGCGACGACGTGCCACGTCAGCGCAGATCGTCCACCCTTCTCTAGTTTTTCGTCAGTTCGTACGCCCGTCTGATATTTATTTTCATCGTCGCTCTGTGTCAACGCTACCTCACACACACACGGGCGCTTTAGTGTCTACGAGACACTTGGAACCGATCAAACATATAGATCTATCGACCGACCGATATAATTTAAAGCGGCTTCTGTGCCTGCAGCAGGCAAAATATTTTGCTAACTAATACATTCACAGACGATGATAGCAAGGAAAATTATAGAATGTCGTTAAATGTCACTTATCTGTTTTCATTCGCGAAAAAAACTTTTGATTTAATTATGCGCGATATAAATTTATAATTATATGAAAATATACGCACGTGTATATATTTTAATTTTCTCTTTACGACCTAATTATTTGATTGAAAGGATTATAATTATTTGACTATAAAACTATATTTAACTAACAAATTGTATTACCTATACATAATATAATTGTATAGATGATATAATTATGTTATTACATAGATAATATATATAATTATGTTATATAGATAATAAGATTTGACAGTTAAATATAATTTGACAATCAAGTAGTGATAAAGAGAAAGAAAATGTGTCTCGAAATTATTAGGTAGCTTCTGTGAAATGGTGTAAGTCTTTCGCGTTAATACATCAAGTTTGAAGCAAGAAGACCTATTCATATTTAAAATGGGCGTGTCGCAGAGCGGATACACCGGAGGTTCATTGCACCATTTGCTGCCGTGATCGCCATTTACCACGAAATTATAGACCGAACGATCCACACGGCAAAGTCAATCGAGCGCGTTGATTAACATCATAAGGCTATCTTTAGGATGAAAACCATGCATGGCAACATATCGACAGGCGGGGCTTAGTGCATAACAATTTTCTCAATCGCCCTTAAAAATATAGTTGACAATCTTTATCACTTTGTAACGTCTTTAATCTCTAATCGCGCGATTTAATCTTATTTTGAACCTTCTCCTTTGAAAAACGTTCGTCCCAAAAAAAATATCCCATTATTACATTATCGGATTATTTTAATTATCCTGCAAATTATTGCCTATAAATAATGTCTTGTCCGGATAACTTCGAGCTTAATAATAACATATTTTACTAGTAAAATATTTTTCTCACGTGCATTTCTTTCTTATTTTTATTCAATTTTAATTTCTCTAATAGATCTCTATTATTTATTTATTTCCATACAAATTTCAACAATATCTCCTTTGCAATTTGCTTGTAACGCTCTTTGCTTCTCAATGACTTAAAATTAATATACCGTTTAAATAGAGAAATGTACTTGAAACGCCCACTCGAAAAAGCTTTTGCCCGACGACGCCGCTCGTACCTTATTCAGTATACAAGTCTAACGTGCACAAATAGAACACCGTTTTCCATGGGACATTAAACACATTACGGGATCATATTTTGCACAGATTAAGCATACACGCAGACGTACGGATGTCGGGAAATCTCAAGCCGCGCGAGTGTTTCGAAAATTTTCCTCGGGCCATCAGTCTCGCGTATAAAAGAGCGTCCGTGCTTCGACGAGAGGGTGGGCGGTGGCGGAAGGTGGTATTTGCGCGGGCCAAACGACCTAAATAGAGAACAAACAGCGAGGGTGCACACATAGAGAGAGAGAATAACGCGAGGGAAAAAGGGAGGAGAGGGCATCGGAGATCGGGGGGAGGGTGGGAAGCGAGAGAAAAGGGAGGAAATGGCGCGCGTTACGGAGAAATGGCGCGGAAACTGGGGATAGTGATGGGCAATGGGCGACGGTCGACTCCTCTAACCGAACGAAAACTTGAACCGGAGGAGAGATCGTGGGAGGACACGGCCATTCTACGCGAGAGATCCCTGCGAGAGCCCGTACCACAGCGGGTACCACCGGTAGAAGGGGGCGCACAAAGGAGGAAACGAACTAGGATATCCAAGGAACGGGAATCGCGCGAAAGGGGACGAAAGGAAAGGCCGGAGGAGCCATGTGAAATCCGCCGCTGGAAGGAAGAGACCGTCGGTCTTTTACTCTCGATCCGGCCCCCCCTTTCTTTATCTTTCTTTTCCTTTCTTTGCTCCGTGAACTGCGCGCGGAAACTGTTCGCGGGATTAAACTAACTTCGTCGACCTGCTGACGGCTCCCCCGGAATTCCTATCGCGGAGACCAGTAAGGACCTTCTGCTCTTAATGGACCGCAAGTAATGAACCTCGCTGTTTTGTAGCTGGTAATTTGACCTTGAGATTAATACAGTTGCTTCTCGTTAACTCGCCTCGATCTGAACCGCTCGCGTTTTCTACGCGACATTTTTTACATAAATTTCTTTTAATTTTTTTAATTTTTTTTACATCAATACACATCTCTCTCGCAGTCGCTAATTTAAATTAGAAATTAAAATGTACTAAGAATTTTATGTGATAATTTAAAAGCTTTGTAACATGTAATTATCGGAATAATAATTTTTGAAATAGCTAAATGAATATATAGAAGAGACGGCAATGAGAAATAACTAATCGAATTTGAATAATTCTGTTAGATTTCTTTGAACCATGGTCAGGTACCATAGCCCATATGGTAAATGTGCCGGCATCTAGCGGTAATCATGATAACTTGTCAGTATTGTTTCTATTCACGATCAAGAAATAATCTATGAGAAAGAAAAAATAATATTTCCAATAAAAATATAACAATGAAATATCTATTAAACAGCAATCTATATAAATAACTACGTAGTATGAATAGTTAATCGTCTCGAAACAGATGTTCAAATGTAGTCAACAATACACGTCACCTATATCATACAATATATTTAGAGATACATATCGATACAATTTAAAATTTACGATAATAAAATGTTATGATATATGTATCTAATAAATTATCGCTCGGTTAATATAAATTTTTTTTATTAGTCCTCTTCAGTGAATTGATTATATTTCATGTATCCGAGCGAAGCATATATATTTTCATATATTTAAAATACGTTTTTGATTTTCCGATAAGATATAATATATATGAGAATAATTAAATCAATTAGACAAGTTTCATTAATCCTCGTGAATAGAAACATTATGAGAAATCAAATGTGTTCATATTTTTGATTATTTTATATAAATTTTCCTAATCTCTCCTAATCAAAATTTTTATGGAAGAATAATGTAAAAACCTTAATACATTATTGCAGATTCAAAGTTTTACATAATAATATCTGCAATTTAATATTCGCAAATTATTATTATTATCTTAAGATTCAGATAAGAATTTCACTCACCATTACGATGCGACGGTGGAGTTGTAGAAGACATCAATCTGTAAAATACAAATATATCTAAATTATATAAAGCATTGTTTAAAATAAGTAAATATAATAAACATAATAAAAAGATTATAAATTTAAATTTTTAATGTGTAAACAATACTAATAAAATAAAAATATTTTATTATTATAATATTTATCATTAAATAGTTTAGAATTTTGAACAAGAGATCTCTGTTTACAAAATTTTATTTTGCACGCCATATATTATACAATGATATAAATTATACAATATGAAGTTAAGCGCACAATTAATTTTATAAATTACGGACAATAAATTACCAAAATTATAAGTTGCTCGCACGATTAGTCTGTCGTCGATATCTCCTAAATTTTTTTTCCTGTTTTGTTTGTCTTTTCCTGCCTGTCTTCCTCGAGACACTCACATGACACTTATTTACACAATACAATAGTTATGATAATTAGAAAATACAATAGTTATGATAATTAGTTACGCCAAAGATGTCAGCCGAAGATGAAGATTGTCCGACGTTTTACAACGTATTTTTTTAACCGCATATATTACGCATTTTATTTTATATACGAGGTGAACATTACAATTTTACCTAAATATAACACTGAAAAATCGTATGAACGAATTTACACGGTATCTCCAATGAATAATACATGTACGAATTATATAGTATTTTACTATCTCACATTATGTAATAATTAATTTGACAAATATAAAGAATATAGAATAACTCGCGAAAATTTATTTTATAGTAGTTAAATATTTCGTCTTGTTAAATATTTTATCTTTCAACAGCTTTTTATCGTTACACGGCGCTCACCTTGCGACGAATGGTATATAATTGTTTACATACCTTGTCATTCGGCTGGGAGGGGGAACGTAGCGCCTCGCGTCGCTCCGTTTATTATTATCTCTCAAAGTATGATCGCGACAAGTACTAAGTGATATCGAACGACCGTTGCCTATAAATATTTGAAGGTTATAACCAGTGAATATTCTTTCGCGATTACGTGTCTTATAATCAATTTAATATAAAATAAAATGAGTATCGTGTGTGATTAAAATGTGCGCCGAAAGTATGCTACAAAGTAGATTGTCGATCGTTATTAATGATATTTCTGCGAGTGAGTGTGTGAGTGCCATGTGAAGAGACAGCAAGGGATAAGCAAAGGATAAGAAGAGAAGGAAGAGACGCACGGGGAGATGTCGAGCGACGGCGAGCGACCATGGGGTGAGTGATTTTATTAATTTATATTTTCTTATTTGCGAAATTAATTGCTTGTCCTTATCTGAGTAGTGATTTATTAGTTTACATCATGTAGAAAATACACAAACTAAAATATTGAAGATTTCTCCCATCTTAAAATATTTATAATTAATAATTTATATATATATATATATATATATATATATATATTTCATAAAATAAATTTGTATAAAGATTATAAAATATATATCCAGATTAGTTAAAGAGAGAAATATTCAAAATAATTAATATCTTTAAAAATAATGATTATATATAATTAAATTTTTATTCCCTTTAATAATACATGCTACGTGAGGATATATTTCCATTTTTAATATTAATTTTTTATTAATTGGTAGAAGCATTTAATAATTTCGAAATATCCAATTAATGGTCGTGGAAAGAGTAATATGCACACGCCACTGCATATGCTTATCAACAAGTTATTTATGTGACGAATTTTTTATTTCCATCACGCGTGATGACTTAAAATTATTATTATTATATCGTGAATTGCGGATACGTGCCTTGCCTATAGTGTTGCGAAATAAGACTGCGCGACATATGATGAAGGTCTTTAAACGCTGCAGATCGTAACGAAGCGCCGCAAATGGCGATAGATTAAATTAAGATTACAAAATGAGCCAATTATAAATTAATTGCATGCAGTAGCGCTACGGTAGCTCGATATGGGCTTTAATATCCGATTATGTCTTAACAATATATCGAAGATGCGATCTCTCGTCAATTCCCCGTTTTTCGATATGATTAATATCTTCGCGGACAGAAATGCCAGTCAATGATTTTCCTGTCTATTTTTTGTCGAGATTGAAGATAATATCGACACTGTCATAAAAATAAATCTAAGTATGACACATAGGTTTTCTTGGCATAATTGCTTTAAAAATTACTGCTTAACGTTTTATTAATTATATTATATTATATTCTTATTAATTATACATTTTTGTATATTTATATAATCATAAAAATAATTAATTTAAAAAATTAATGGCATTTATACATATTTTTCAAGAATAGCACATTTAAATTTATGTGCATATATTTGGCAAAATTTCTATATAATATTCCTATATAATATTTTAATGTAATCGGAGAAAGATAAAAAAATAGCACGAAATACTTTTCATAGAAATACATATGAGTCAAGACAGGAGAATCCTATGATACTCTACCGAAACATTGTTCGTGCATTACGGTTTCCCTTGAATCTCCTGTTCATAGTATTATCATGGACGTGTCCTACCCATAAGTGCAAACTCTCCATGCGGAAGGACTGAGAGGTTTTTGTGATGCAAGCTAGCACCAAAAGTAACGTAGAGTTTCTGAGGTAGTAATTACTTGCTAGCCGACGACAAGAGAGTTTGCAGTTGCGGCGAACTATAATAATTACGAGATGGCACTGTTACTTCCGTCTAGTTTAGTCGCAATATTTTTTTGTAGGTGATAATCATTATATACACAGTTCGCGTTTGTATTCGCCAATGATGCGTGTACGTTTATGTGTGTCGGAAAAAAAATAAAAAAGATTTATTACCAATTAAAAGTGGCAAAGATGGCAAATAGGAGCCGAAACGCGATGATCAGAAAGCGAGAAAAAAATGTCTACTTTTAATATATTACAAAATATTTAATTTTGTTAAACAGTATATATTAAGTATGCAATTAGTATATTTAATAGGATATTTAATTAGTATATTTTATAATACATTAAAAATAAAAATTTACTTTGAATCCCCTTCTTTTCCTTTTATTTAAGATTTATTTATTTCACTAAAAGTACAAAAAATATCTCGGGTCATAAGCGACAATACGTACAGGAAAACAAGTATATCGATTTGAAGCAAACATATAAATTTCTGATATTTGTTATAAATAATTGCAATGTCATTTAGAGTGCGAAACTTGAATGATTAATTTCTTATATTCAGCATGAAATTAATCACTGTGGCGCATAATTTACTCCAGAATTTCATTGGACGTGAAACGCTGATAACCGTTTAACGTTTTGACGCTATCGTGTCATTGAAATACCTTTTATCGTATAAAGACTTGTGACCAGTGATATTCAGGATTTTCATAAACATTCGTTAATATCTTTTTCCGTTTTGTGTGTAAAAATACTAAAAATTTCCCCAATTAATCAAGTTTAATTACAAACATTCCTCTTGTCTAATCTTAAAAAAAAACCGCTAAATCATTGGCTTTAGTGTCTCAAGAGCACATAAAAAAATTTCGCGCAGTTATATTTCTCCTTAATTTTAATGTCAATTTATACCTCAATGAGTTACATAAAATATAAATGCTTAGATAACAATAAAAAATATAGCCATAATATTTATCTATAAACAAAACTCTATAATGTATAAAATTATAGAAAAATATAGAAAAATACAGAATATTTTTTGTAAGCCATTCTCTCCGTCTTAAATCCACCTTAAACAATTTATAATTCGTGACAAAATTCAAGATATAATTTTACTTATAATTTTATGTGTCACATGTCTTAATGCATATTTTAATATACATATTTTATATATTTTACTTATTCAAATGTTTTCTTATACGACACGAAACAATACAAATGGAAACCTTGCCCGAATTTTGTCGCAAATTATAGTGGTCTATAGGCGATGGTATAAGAAAATATACCAATAGAGCAGGCTATTATCTAGAAGAAGTCTGTATACTTAAACGCGCATACACTTTTTAGCTACAGACACGCTCCTCTTTACAGCAGGGTATAGTGGTGCAGACGGCGCTAATGTTCGCCGTTACTCACGATTCTCATTTGCAAGATTGCCTATACATCTCGCGGCATCCTATCACGACCTATCACGTTCTTCTATACAGGTTGATTCGTGTATAGGTAACATAACGGGTGTACCAAAATTTTGATTTGAACTTTTTCTTTGTAACAAATCTGTCAAAAATATGATGTCTATTAAAATATTTCTATAAAGCTCTAGTAAATTATTCAGATGCGAATACACATAAATATAAATGTATATTTTATAATTAATTTGGGTTAAGATTTATCACTATATACCTAGTTTATATTTAATTTATAGCAAACGAGAGCATATATATAATCGTAAATAATTGTTTAAAAGTTACAGAATTTGTGTCGTTTTTTTTTCTCGTAAATACGTAGACACATAATGTAGTTTTAACGCGAATGCGATCATCTTCGTTTCGAAAACAAATTCGAAGGTAAGAAACATTGAGAAAAAAATGCATTTTCACGGTAATATTAATCAGATGGGATACCTGACCTTGCGTATATTAGGCAATTTGCTTCATCCCTCTGATAAGTTTGGTGAGATACAATACATTGTCATAAAAACATCATTGTAAAAAAGTCAACAGCATCCGCTAAAATTGCCGTAAAAAAGTCGAGGTTATATTTCGTGGCGGGTAGCTACGTTGGTGCGATAAAAAACCGTTCAAGGGAGAACAATGCAAGTAGAAAACGTTGCGTAAAAGCCCTTTTGTGGATTTTTTTAGCCTTCGCTTGCAGGAACAATGTTTCTTTGATTATTTAAGTCTATAATAACTCTTGGCGTGATTTTTTCGAATCTGAGAATTGTTTTTTTTTTTATTCTTTTAACCTTCGATCTTTGACTTTCTTGTAAATTACGATATTGTCACACCTGTTCCACTAAGCATTCAAATGTAAAGAAATTTTATTAGATTTTATTTAGATAGGAATTTTTCTAAATTGGAAATGTAGTTTCCAATGTAATCATTCATCTTTTATATTATTTCTTAATCTTATAATCTTACAAAAAATGTAGAAAAATTATATAAAATTATATAAAAAGTTATACGTGTATATAAGGAGAATTAATTAAAGTTATAGAATTATTAATTAGTTATAGAAATTTCTATTTAGCGATAATACATATAATTATTCAATTTTTTCTTAAATTTATAGCGATAAAACTGCGTAGTGAAATAAATAAAAAGAAATAAATTGAATATACATTATTATTGTAATACATTTTTTGTAAGAATATAGATTAAGAAATAATTTAAAAGATCCTTTAAAGTATTTTTTCGATTTGTGAATATATTTGAATGCAAAATATATTTTCTGTCTTGAAAATAAGAACTTGTAGATAAATATGACTTTTATTTCTTTTTTTTTTTGTAAACCGACGCTATGAGACGGTAAAAAAACGATATTACAATAATATCATAATATAAGTATAAGAGGATATCTACCATTTATAGTCGATTGTCTCATAATTAGCCCGCTGTCTCATAATAAAGTAGTTTCTTGCAAAATGGTTGCGCTAAATCAGTAAAGTAACACATAAGAACTGATGCTAGCTAATTAATAATAAATTCCAGCAAACATATTTTTCAAATAACAAACAAATACATAGAAAATATATAAAGGAGATATATCCCTTTCTCGTTGATGTAGTAGTTATAGCCTTGACTAGTAACTCGGCTTATTTTAACATATGATTACCTGGGAGTCTGCGAAAAAATCAGATGTTCGCGAGTACAATCATCGATTTAGAAAAGCGCTCATTAGCTACGATTAATTATCGTACGAATAATTTCGATGCTATTTAAAATTTGCATTGATGAGATAAAGCTTGGATAGGCGCACGCGCGATAAATACCGGTAACATTAGATACATCGATTCGACATGTACGTATGTTAAGTATTACACTAGTCTTCCGTATGTACGCGAGTTATTTAAATGCTAAAGTTTCGAACGTCCACGATGTAAATGAGAGACGGAATCCTTGCGCATAATTTTGTTACTGATTATAGTTAAGTTTCGCGCGTTATGAATTTATATACACCCTGTGCAACGTTTGAATTATTCAGAACTTATTTTACTTTTAAACCGCTGCGTGCGTAGAGAAAAGAAAAGTCAACATGCACAGCACAAAACTCGTATCTTTTTATCGCGCACATTATTGTAAATTCGATTGCTTCGTTCTCGGTGTTTACATGTGCATTAATACGATTTCTTTTAAACTCAAAGTCCACCAATTATATATTATAAACGTAGGTGTAGATACTTGGAGGATACAAACATCATAAATTAAAACCACGGCACTAAAAATCACGATTTCTCCTTAAGATTTCGACCGAAGGAAAAAAAACGAGGACATTTCCAAAGATGTTAACTAGTCGCGAGAGCTGTAAAAAGAAGGCGAGGCTTGTCGCCGGCTGATAAACCGGTAGGCTAGATCTGCATCATTTATGAATCACGTGGCTGAGATTTTCGTTTGCGTTTAACGCAGAGGAGCATTTATCGCCTCGAGATGGAGGCGCACGCGGCTGGCACGGACTCCTCGCCGGAAGCCCCTAGGAGAGAGGGTTGCCTCTAACGTAAGATAAAACCTCTCTAGTCGTATCGCGCGCCGTACGATCGCCCTCCCGCGTATACGTATACTTGTACACTTGCCGTGTGTCGTGTGTACCCTTTTGCCGTGTCCGCGAGCTATACGTGCACAGAGACATGCACGCTATACTTGGGCAGGGTTGCATTGCCCATTGGTTGCTGCAGCTATGGCCTATTTCGCTCGAGAGTACGACCCATTCGCCGTGAAAGGGTCGTCCGTTTCGACCTCTCCGGGCTAAGCATTCTTTCCGTGCTTCCTGCAACACGAGGATTTCCGCAAAGAGCTATTTACCAGAGATGATCCGTAAAACGCGACCTATTCGCACCGCGCGAGGCGAAATGATAAAGCTTCGCTCTCTCTCTCTCCCTTTCTTTTTCGTCAAATAAGATTTATGTTAATAAAGCCGCCTCTCTTTTGAAGCGGGACGTTTTTTTTTATCATCCGGGAGAAGGGGATGTGTTTCGTCTAATTAGGGGGATCTGTTGTATCAATTACGGCACTAGGCGTTACGCGAAGCGCAAAGTACATGGTACGAATATACATTATGCCGCTGATAGATAATATTAATATAGAGAAAAACGTAAAAATGTGATCCCGTAAAATGTATACCGCTCGTGAGATAATTTACCTTCCGGCGAACATGTAAGTCTTTCAATTATACGCTAATTGGAACGTACAGATGACTACATTATGCAAATTGTATATTCTAAAAAATTTACATGTGATGTAATTATGCCGTACAAGCACTACACTTAATTTGTACTGCGGATGAAGCGGCTCGCTATTAATACGAAATTATAAAATTATATCATCGTCTCGTTAATGCCGAAAGAGATCAGATAGCCTAACGTGTCGAAGCGCCATTAAATTGAAATTTTTTTGTCAGCTCTTTTCTTTCCGAGAAATGTAAAATAAATGTCGCGCTCTAAATGATATTAAAATATCTCATGGATAGCCAATTTTCCTAAAAAAATATTTGCAAGTATTCTTTTCTAATTTTGGTGAACTTGCAATATTTTTAAATAAGAGATATGCATTTTTTCTCAATATTCATTTATATATATTAAAACAAATTGAAATTGTCTTGAAACTATAAATTGATATTTAATTAAATAAATATCATCGAAAATGAGGTATACGTAAAACTGTTTTAAAATAATTGTTTTAACTGAGTATCGCGTATATGACTTGAAATGCTCTTTGTTTAAAACGTTTTTTTTAAATATATATATGTCACAATTTAGATGACGTTTCCATGGAATCAGATTTATACGGTCGAGCTTATAAAAAATGCATGTCTCTTAATCCTCGAATCATTCTACAACATATTCGAAAACAATGAAGATCCGAGATGGCGGACACGCTTGCCAACGTTTTTCTACTTCGGTATAGACCGTGATGAGCGTATAACGAGGTTGCGTATATATTGCAACGCTACGCTTTATTTTCAACCGTATACGCCCACGTTGTCGTACATGTGACTCGCCGCAGTTTATGCGAGACATTATCCCGACATTACCTGGCCGCAGCATCCCGCACTACATCGGGAAAACCTACGAACCGACGCGGAATTGCTCTGTTTATCGGGATAATGGAAAATGATCGATCATCCTGATATATCAATCTGCTCGCGATTCCAGTTAATTAATCAGATATCCGTGAAATTAACGGAGAGCGTTTCGGGAGATCTCGTTGTGGGCACCGGTTTAAACATCCTGACATTTACAAATGTTTACGTTCCTTTCTGAATAATTCACTCACAATGAGATGTATATTTTACATAAATTTTATCTAAAAGTATATACGTTCGCTCGCATAATTCTTTTGTTGTTGTTGTTTTGCGCAAAATAAATGCGCGACATGAAAAAAGTAAATCTTTTTTATATTATATTTTTATTGCAGCGTGTGCGCGTAGTTTTTCATAAATTGCGCAGCAATGACGTTTCTCGTAGCGTATAGCGTAAATCGCGAATTTTTTCCGATTTCACATTCCACATTATTTTATCTGACAAGAGGGAAACATTTTTCCCAGCAAATTTAAATATATACATATAAATTTCTCTCTTACATTGTCAAATTTAAATACATATGTTATACATACATAATTCTCTCTCCATTCGTCATTGGTACGTTGCATTGCGCTTGAATAAATTGGAGACGATTGAACCAATTTCAATGTAAATTAGTAGGGTTTCGATATATTCATGCCGAATTCAAGCATGATCGATATTCGAAAGCGACACGTGATGAATATCTCTCCCCGCGGAAGAGAGAGGGACAGTTTCCGACATAAATCTTCCATGGTACGGTTTGAAAATTGTATACCTTGGAAATATTCGAGTGTTTTGCGCTACACTACCTCAACATAATGAAAGAAATAATGAAAGAAGATTATATATATGTTCCGAGTCACCCGGTACAGAGCGTGCTCGTTGTATAGTTTTAGCCGTAGTTTCAAAAAGGATGGATACATCAAGAAGGAAGGGGGAGGAAGGGAAGGGGAGATGGAAGTTGGCGCGATTCAAAGTCGTAGGTTGAGGGGAAAGAACGAAATCCATAGCAGTGGCGAGAGGGATCCCGGTGCACGTTGGTGGTGCGGAGGGAGGGCAGGGAAGAGCGACGAAAGAGGAAGCGAGAGAGAGCGAGGTAAAGTAAAGGACAACGGCGAGAAAAAGAGCGAGAGAGAAGGGTGGGTTGAAACGGCAGTGAAGTCGTTGGACGGGGAGAAGGGAAAGCGAAGAGGGAGGTGGCAGCGGACGGCAGTAGCGATGGTAGTTGAGGCGCATGAGCACCACTTTTATTGATTCCGTAACTGCCGCCATGACTGCCGTGGCGCTTCGTTGGAGGGTTGGGGGGGTTGGCTGGGACGATGTCGGGGTGGGTCGGTTTGCGCCGGTAGCGGAATGAGGATGAGGGGGGAATGGGGGATGCGATGGGGTGGCGGGGGCTCCGAGGGTGAGGCTGATGGGGTGGAAACTCTACGGAGATAAAAAGGAACGAGGGTTGGTGCCGTGCCGGAACCGGCGGCGGCGGCGATGGAAAGGGGTGGAAAAGAAGGGTTTAGACGGGAGGAATATCAATATATCTTATTGCGTACAAACATACAGCCGAAGTGGGAATAAACTTGAGATTCTTCGTGATACTTGCGTAAAATAAAGACGACGGCGCGATATGTTGTATGCTTGTATGGACATTACATATTTGATTCGCATCAACTTTTCAAATGGAATTGCAGGATGACGCGATATTTTTTACAACGCGGTATCGACATCGCGAAAGATAAGAAATAAATTCGCACATTTTGAAATCTTTATATTTCCCGTTAGATTACTTAACATAAAATAAATATCGAAGGATTAGTTGATAGAAGTTACAAGAAAGTTTAGTTACAAGAAAGATTAAAATTAATTGATAAAATTAATTGATAGTTTCTATATGCGTTTTATTTAAAAAACGCATTTAACTTGAGTAAAAACTTGATTAAAAAAACGCATTTAACTTGAGTAAAAACTTTGAACGACATCAGAGTGCATCAGAGTATGTAATTGCGACACACGAATATATGATACATTTGCTTATGTATACTCTAATTCGGCTTTACAACGATAAATTCTACTTTATGTACCGGAGGAGTCGACGTTCGCGGATTGGCTGGAAGAGGGACCAGCTTCCGGACGAATGCGGGTGTAGAACGCCGATTAGAAGGGGTAGGCAGCGATGCGTGGAGATAATTAAGCCGCCTGATCTATGGCCGTTTCACGAATTCGCTCGTTATCTCCTCGGTACCTCGGTGTCCCCTCGGTGTATTTAGTTCAGTTTCGGATATACGGTGGATCCGTAAGCCAGAACCGATGGCATTTCGCGTCCCTCTTGCCCGGTAGCGGCCATAGACCGGGAGAGCGCAGAACCCAGAGGTCGACGTTCAACAGTCCACGGCTTTCCGTCTCCATCCCCGATCCTTTTTGGGATTCTCTATCCCTCTCAGACGTCTCCTCGCATCTCTCCCTGTCTCTCGCCCATTCTCTCTGACCCTTCCTCTATCCCATCCTTCTATTCCTCCTCTTCCTCTCGCGTCCAACTTCCCTCTTTCGACTGCTTTATTGTCTGGAGTCGCTCCATCGAGGGTGCATCCCATTCCCGTTTTTAATTGAGACATAAATAAGGTTTGTTTGGCTTTGCCATTCGACCAGTTAGCTATCCCTGGGAATTGGGATTGAGACTCTGCCAATAAAACTCGTTCTGCATAATGGCCGCGTTAAATTTTGCCTTCATGAAGATATGTTGGGAGCATTTTTTTTTACCGAACAGGACACACAGGTACAAGTCTAGTTAAATCAATGTAAGCATCTAATGAAATTCATTTTCTCTCTCCGCATATATCCGTATAGAGTTCTCCCAAAGTTTATAATTAATTAATTCATATACGCATGTGCGTTCGCA
This sequence comes from Camponotus floridanus, assembly GCF_003227725.1. NCBI lineage: Eukaryota > Metazoa > Arthropoda > Insecta > Hymenoptera > Formicidae > Camponotus > Camponotus floridanus. Next base: position 1,137,652 of record NW_020229448.1, on the reverse strand, counting down.
AATTATTTTTAATATATTATTGATTATAAATGAATAAAAAATAAAATATATAACATATATATATATATTAATATAAAAGATAATATATATAAATGTGTAAAAATTGAACGAGATAAATAAGAGAAGAACGACAAGATAAAAATAATAAATGTATAAAAGAATAAATTAAGCTTTTGTTTCACATTATCTAGTTAAGCAAGTGTGACACCCTTATTTTAATCACGATTTCATATCTTACGTATTCACAAGAAGGAGATATCCCGTTGCTTCTCGAATCTATGTAATCGTTTTTACTGAGATATCGAGGAGAGGAGATAGAGTTATTGTCACGTGCATCCTGGACAAAGTAAAAGATGCAGCTGGACCAATCCGGTTCGCCAGACCTCTGGAAGGTCTGGTAGACGTAGGCGAGAGGCCAGCAGCAAGACGCCGAGGAAACTAATGTGCTCGTGCCGTAGAATCCTTCGCTACTAAGATCGTAATTCTCGTTGCCAGGTATCTCGTGAAACTTACGAGGAGCCTTTGTACGCGGGCGGCGGACGCCCCTACACGGTACAAGTTAATCCCACACGAGCCGACATGTATATGAATACCCTCCAGCCCGACAATAATTCCTCCATGTATAGTTGTGATCCGCTCGCGCGATGCGTGCAGCTAGTTTTAACTCACGCGTATCGAAAGCCTTATGCGTTATTCTTCACTTTGCTTTCAGCTCCTTTTCTTCTCATCACTTTGTTGCAATCTTTATTAATATAGGCGTATATATATATGCGATAGATTTAGCACGCTTCGTTAATTTGATGCTTTTAATTGACACATTATTCTTGCATAAGATTATATATTATATATGTGCATGAATATAATTATTGTTTTTTTTTGCTATCTACATCGCTTCTCTTTTTGATTAGATAATTCTGTCATTTAACCATTGGGCTTGTTGAGTCTCTCCTCCACTTCTCTTTTCGTATATCGCATTGCCTTGTACACTCGACCCTATCTATTGTTCCAACAGCTTCACATGTTTACTTCCCCTTCTCCTCTCTCCCTAAACCTTCTTCCGTAGATGGCTAGGTAGAGGTAGAGAGCAGGGCTTGAAAAAACAGCGAGTTGAAAAAATGGTAGCGGTTGGCCGTGTGTAAAGCAACACATACCATACATCACCCCCGGTTTAATCTTGCCTCTCATTTATGCTACTGCGAAACGGCCGAACCCGACGGTCATGGAACCCTGTGAATGCCGACCACTGCGGCTCGTGGCGATTTCGCTGACGTATCTCGACCATCCGCTCCCCCTTTTGTCTCGTCGGTTCGCGAGGATGTAAATGTCATTGGCGCCATAGTGTCGCGCGAGGATCCGAAAGCTCGGATTAAAGTCGCTCGATATACGACTGCGAAAATATCCGAGAAGCTATACAATGAAATAATCAATTATTGATGACCGAAGGGAGGTTTAATTTGCACATATTACCGGAGGATGAATTACATATCGCGGGAATAATAGTCATATAAATTATGGAATGGCGTATTCGTATCCTTAATGGTTGCTTAATATGGATACACTGAAGTAATTAGCCGTAAGTGCTTTGGTTAATTATGAACTAACTCTGGCGAGACAATCAAAGTACCATATAATTGCTTGATTGCTTATTAAGAAAAATAAATATAAAGAAAATAAATATAAAGAATATAAATAAAAAAATAAATATAAAGAATATAAAAATATTTCTATAAATATATAAATATAAAAAAATTTCTTCTCGAAAAATTAAAAGATGGATATTAACATTCTCATCATTCCTTTCTTATCATATATTTGATTCAAATATTTTCGATTAAGATATATCGCTAGAAATAAATCATTGTCATTGTTATTGCGAAACATTTTGAAATACAAATGTTTTCAAGTCGCGTTAAGAATTATCATAATTTTCTACGGTTCAATCTCTCTCTCTCTCATCGAGAAATATCGAACGAATGGGGGGAAGCGCAATCCCAATGACAGATACATTTCGCGTTATATTTCCAAAGGAGGACACTCTCGCATGTTGAAGACATGAGTTATTATCCGATATATGCGTTGCCAACCATGCACAGGATTCTAATCTCGCTTTCCCGCCTCTATCCGCCTTGTTCCACCTCCTTCTTCCAGTTCGAAGCCAGGCAAACTGCTTCGCTCTCTGCCCCGCCATCTCCGCGGGGAGCATCTTCCGCTAATGAAACGCCGGTGAGCTACCGCCGCCTCGTGCCGCCAGCTTTTGCCATAGAGAACCTGGCTGGAATCACCCTCGCGACTTACTAATACCAGTCTTCTAAATCCCTCGCTTCTGCAGAAGGGTGGGTTATATTGAAACTCCTTCAATTTGACTCACGAAACTTTAAATAACGGACCCTCCATATCGATGATGTACGAATCATTACGTTTGCTTGTATTTTTTTTTATAGCAGAATATAACGCGTCGCATAAATATGCTTAACTCGATCGAAACGATCTGTACAAAATGCATATAAAAAGATATTACAAGATATCATTTTTTTATTTATTATTTTATATTCGAAGAACGCAAATGCGTTGCAAGTCTTATTTGAAAAAAAAAAGATGACAATAATAACAATAATAAGCTCTCTAAATAGATGGCATATTAATGAAATCTGTGTGACTAATAATACGCGCCGTATCTCACGGTAGGTATTTCCTTGAAAAAGCGTGCTGAGAGAAACGGAGAAGTACGGAGCGTAATGGCGAGCGAGAACGAGAGAGCGGTAAAGGAAACACAGTTTGTGGAAGCACGGAGACAGTAAATATATACGGAATAGCTCGGGGGTAGCTATATGCAGGACGGTAACGCGGTAAGATGGGCCTCTGCATTGCCAGCATGATTGCCTCTATGGCACATCGAGGCAATCCCCGCGGCTACGTGCCCGACATACATCCGCTTCCATCTTACTTTCTTTCTACCTTTTTTTTCCCCTCTTCCTTCTTCTCCTCGACTTCCTCCTCTCTCTGGCATCTTTCATTTCGTTCGTGGTTTTTGCCCCGCGGAGGGTCTTAGATATGCAGACAGCGCCTATGCAGCTGGGCATTGCGTATTCAAATGACAGATTAAATGTTTTGCTACTACATCACGCTTAATTGGACGAGCTGGACGCGTGCCGATGCCGGAATGATGCTGTTCAGGAAACGAGAGATTTATCTCGCTGTCAGATGGAGAAATTTCGGAAGGGTTTTTTAATTATGAGAGTCGTGTGAAAATTTTAAAGACGAATTCGCTTATATCGGACCGACGCCTTTCCCTCTGTTGTGATTTAATAAGCTATATAAAATAATATCGCATTTAATATCGTTAGGAAATGAACGAGATCTCGAAGTATCATGTGCGAAATTTCAGTTTACTATCGAATATAACTCATCTCTCGCGAAACCATCCACATCACTTAAGTGCGTTGGAAGCTGGCGAAATTCGCTTCCCCTCGTAATGAAGATCTAGTTGCGTATTTAGGTACGAGTAAAGCTTTCTTAGTCGTAACTCTGATATACAACCGTCTTTGGTCGTTCTCCCTCATTGTGCCCTCGACAGGAAGATGCAGGTACGCCATTATACGGGAAGTCATTATTCTTGTCATTAATCTTCTCGGTTTATCGTTAGGGCGATCCGAAATGAATCGGATGTCGAGGAATCTTTGGGAAAAAAAATGCAGATAGAAAGACAATCGACGAATTGACGTGTACGGCGCGCGATGACAGTGACGTAGTGTCGTAGCGTATTATAACGCAAGTGTTGATGAGAGGCAGGTACATTCGTGACCGTGGCTAGGATGTTACCCCGGTAGTCCCTCAGTGGCTCGTTAAGGCATTTGCATTTCATTTCGACCCTCTCTCTCCTACCTCCGGGATCTCATCCTTCCGTCCTTCCGCGCAACACAGCCCCTCTTTTCGCGTATAAATATTAATGCAACATCCCGCTCTCTCGGGAGGTTTTTGTTCCTCTTCTGCCCTGAAGAGCCGCGCCCTCCTTCTACCGAGCACTTTGAATGCTGATGCGCCACGAAGGCTCCGCGTCTCTCAGTCTCTTTCGCTTATTTCTTTCTTTCTCTCTCTTCTACTCTCCACGAACAACTGCGTATACATTTACGTTCCGCAATGAAATATGATTTATGAATGTTTCCCAACATATAGAACTCGCGCGATTGCGGAGAAAAGATGAAGACGAACGTCTTCCGCTTTGCCAGCCTCCCGCAACAACATCAAGACTAAACGGCTCTTTACAAATGGAGAACGTGATTTGGAAAGACGAGCTTTTCCTTACTTCACTGATTTATAAAAATTACAAGGCTAAATTAAATCGCGCGAAGAGATTTAGGAAACGTCAATAATTTTGATTTGTTCCATTTGATTAAAATGCTTTAGGTTAATTGTGGTTTTTTATAGCGGCCTTAAATTTATTTTAAGATTATTTTTGTTTATATATATTTTTTTCGTTACTTTATTTTATGAATGAAATTATCCTACAAGTGTGATTTTATAGACATTAAAAAGAAAAGAATATTGATGAAATTTCGAGTCGCGTATCTTATGAATTTCTATACATTTAATTACATTTCTAAGAGTATTAATAAGATGGAAATTTTTATCGCAATACGTATAAGTGCATTTCTCCGAAAAATCATTCAATTATTAATACCAGGAATAAAACAATAAATATTTCCTTCTTTCTATTATAATCATGTTAGAGAATGATTATCTTAATCAATTTCCCGTTTTAGATTTCGCGTGCGTGCCAAGCGATCACATCGATCGCGTAAAGTCTTATTAAACTACCCTCTATTCTCCAGAACTAATTAAGATGTAGTTGTATTACAGTTGCACAACGATTGCCCGATACAAATTTACATCTGGTATTTAAATGGTACACACACACATGTACACATTATTTAAAGCTCCTGTGCTCATTACGCGTCGGTGGCCCGCGGGACAAAGGAGTAAAATACGATAGATAAACGTTTATTATCTGCAATTTCACCCGTGGGATATCGCCGTGGATGAAGGAGGGCCATGCGAGAGGGGTAGAAAGCTTTTAACACGACTATTATACGGATCACGTGGTGATTGGGTTCGTTGTTGCGCTGTACCATTTCACTTGGCCGATCGTCTAACTCGCCGGTCGATTCTTTGAATTGCCTCTCCCGGCAAAGTTAGGTGAGCCTACCTCCACACAAATCCAAGTCCAACTCCGCAGCTTTCATTATAAATTCACCTCCGCACGCTGCTGGTTCCTCGCTACCACGGTACGTAGAATCCCCTCGACCCTCGAGCTTTCCACTTGTATTAATGAGAACCATTATATCATTGGGCGTTCTCAAGAGATCCGGCTGCAGGGCGGCTGAGAGAATAAGGGAAATACACCGAATGTATTCTTCAATTTGGAAATTATTTTTCGTCTCTGACATCGAATAAGATTCATATATCGAATAAGACAGTCTTCGTTTTATCGATGAATAAATGATACGTCTGATTCTGAATGTGAAAGATGAAAATTTCTTTTCCAAAAACGCCATTTAAAAAAAATTGTTATTCTTTATAAATACAAATTTAATGTATCAATTAAAATTTGAATCAATTGAATTAAAACCAAAACAGAAAAGTGAAAGTATAATTATTATTGACGTGTAGACTTGCAATTTTTCAAGCGCAAGTTAAATTTTCGATATATTATTGTCAAAAATATCCGTGGAAAAGAATGGAAACTACATGAATTCTACCAATATATAACGTGTAAGAGTCGAGTAGTCGGCGCAGCGCGTTGAATTAAAGGCCGAAAGCTAATTTAGTCCGTGCTTTCTACGCTTTTCCAAATTGAAACGACTCAAAATCATCTAATCCGGCCGATCGTTCCAAACGGAAGTGCTCTCTCGCAGATTGTTCGATGAATCAATGGAAACTCGCGGTAACGTTTACCGGGATTGGATTACTTCGCCGTAATACATATTCCTCCGTAAGTTGCGAGTCGAGCCAGGTCCGAGTTAAGGAAACTTTGCATCTGTGCTTTTCAATTTGGTGCGTTGCCAGGAGGAAGATGGGTTGGGCGCGGAATAAACGAGAATCCGCATCGTAAGGTACTTTAATATCTCGGTAGATGTGATTTAGACGTTTTTACAGGGTCTCCTGGCAGTCGCTTATATATAAGGAAGATGGAATACCCTTTCTCCCTTTCTCCTCCCTCTCCCTCTCTCTCGGCGAGGGTGTCGAAACTCGTGAGTTCGGATTCGAATTCGGTTGCGGCGCCGGATGTGCGTAACGACGTCTTACATACTCTCCATCCGCGTGCCCCGCGCTTGTTATTTTTCTACCACCCAGTAGTAGTAGTAGTAGTAGTAGTAGTTCAACGATGTGAAGTCCGCCCTGAGCATCGAACACGTGTTCCACCTCCACTAATCTACCCCGACCATGCCATCCAAAAGCGTTGGAGATGTGGTCCCAGATGCTCTTACACAGCCGTCGGTCGAGAGGAGATCTCTTGTCTTCTAGACACTGACGCAAAGTTGGCACGAACCAGAGGCAAATAGTGACGTATAATTTACATGTATGCCGTGCCACGTGGATGCTGTATGAACATACAGAATTCGCGGAATGCGATTCGCAAATCGTAATGTCACTTCAATTCTCGACGCAATAACGACTGCTCGCGATTTCACATCAACATTTTCCAATGACGTTGGGCTCTTATGATGTGCGAAGTACAATAAAAGTGCAAAGTATTGCGTTGAATTAACTCTCAATGTACGCGAATGCTCGCCAAGTGATATGGTACCGCGAGTTTCGATATTAATCTTACGATGTATCGCGAATAGCCAATTGCCCGACGGCGAAAGTATAGTTTCATGCTTGATATTACCATTCGTCAAAGACGAATGAATTCGATTATATCGCGCTGCTAAAATCAAATGAGACATTTAATTCAGCAGCGATATCTCTCGTAAGGGATCTGCATAAATCTGTTTCAGGAGGCATAATATGTGTCTTAAAAATATGCGTTGTTTTCAAGTGCGAATGCAGAGTAAAATATTTTTCAAGAATTATTCATCACGAGATAAAGATCGTCTTCATCAAAAATTAATCAAAAATTTCGCGCGATAAGAATTGAAGGTAAAAAATTTTAATTTTAACAACTTCCTGTGGGAGAGAAGCTTTACGCGAAACGCAACATGACAGCTTTATCATTTATTTACTTTACATATAAATCGAGATTGAGAACGTGAAGTAACTAGTGATAAGGAGAGGTAGTTGAATTTGCCATTACGCGAGACAAATGTTCTAATTTGTAAATCTCTAACATGAGTCGCTATGTATTGCTAAGCAAGTAATCGCAATCAAATTCGCCAGGAATAAATGGCTTCATTTAGATGAAGCTGCTCGATAGGTGACCGAGCTTACGATAGGCTGTATATCGGGGCGAGAAATGCTTTCTAGTGGAGTAGCGCGGTGTTTATCGGACCGTATCCTCTACCTGATTCGCTTGCTTAGATCCAGAGGTTACTCGTAATCTCCCGAACTAGCTCGACCATCGACAATCGTTCGTTTCAACACACTCCCATCCCCATGGAAATTTTATCGAATGACTCGTCTCTCGCAACATAGTCGGTTTTAATTTATGCTAAGCGATATTCGCGACGTTTCGGTATACTTGCCAGCTGTGATTCGCTACTGAATATTCATTGCCGATTGAATCAATTATCACGAACTTACTCCCGTAAAATGACTCGTAAAACGTCACTTTTTAACGGCACAAGAAATTTTATTATCGCGAAACTAATTACTATGGCTGACAATTTTATTTGCCGAACGTTTAATTAAGAGACATATCTCAGCCGTGGAAATGATAGCCGTTTAATGATTTAAGTTCGTTTTATAGGTATACATTGCAAGTACAAGTTTTAGAACACTTTGAATATTAATATAAAAAATATTACAAATAAAAGCCTGTTTTAAATATGCAAACAATTAGAGCGACAAGAATTTTGAAATTAAAAGGTAAAGATAATGTCGAAGCAATTTTATGTAATTCTTGTACATTTATCTTTTAATTACCACCTCTCTTTTTTCTCTTGTATTTTAATACTTTATATGTAAAATTATTAAAAGAATCAACTTATTAAAAAAACTGAGTTATTAATAGTCTTAAAAAGATTATGATTCTACTTGAAAACTTTAATTGAGTGTATGACTTTTTTAATGAAAGAAAAATTTTCAATATGTTTGTCACTTTAATTTGTTACACACTTAAGCTTGTAGACATTTTTTGTTGTAATATATTTTATTGTTCATGTTATAATTATGGATCCTGTTAATGATATGCATAATTCATACTCTACAGTTGGAAAGTCCAGTTTGTACCTCGTAAAATTATACGGATATCAGCAAATCCACATAAAAGACGCCGCTTACCAGGCGTTTTGAATGACCCGGATAATTAATTGGCTTTGCTTTTTGCGAATAGACTAAAGGTCATAAAATCAGCTTCATTAGGATACACATTGAATACCGATCGAGCTCATTAAATTCCTGCTGGAATTCACAACAAAATTCTTCAATACAAGAAAACGTGGCGCGTATCGCGTTTCAATATTAATTTAACGAAATTAAAATGCCATTAAATTATACATATATTTTAAAAAGAAATATATGTTTAAAAACATGAAATTTGCAAAATATATTCGTATATCATATTATTCATGAAATAAAAGCTTTTTATTAAAAAGTGTTTTACAAATATTGTAGCTTTTATTTCCGCTTGAAAACTTTTTCATTTAAAAACGATTATATTTGGGCATTAATATATTAAAATTAATTTTAAATAACTAAATATTAAATAAAATAAATATATATAATTTTAAATAAATATTAAATAAAATAAATATATATAATTTTAAATAAATATTAAATAAAATAAATAATGTAAATAAATACTAAAATAAATTTTAATAAAGATATAAATACATGATGAATTATGACTTTATACTCTAGAGATAAAAATATATTATTTAAGTAAATCATGATCGTGCTAGAAAATATTATACATGACAATTATTAAATGAAACGTCGTACAAGTGATAAAAATTAAGAACCGTAGCAGCACGAGGGACTCTACATCATGAAATCCGCGATGTGCTTCGACGGTTTGCAATCAAGAACAAGATAATGATCGGCCACATTATTGGCATACCAGACAAAATGGCTTCCGTTCTCTAGATTATTACAGTCGGAATCTCATCATGGCAATAGGGAAGCGATTTCTTCTGGGAAAAATGAGGGATCGGATCATAAACGACGCAAATGACTCCCTTGGGGCTTCTTAGGGATGAACTTCCGTTTTTGAGAAAGTCAGTTTACCTCATTGAATTCTATCGTACTTTCTACGCACGTCTAATATGATCGATATAATCGATCAAATTTTCGCATTCGTTATCTTCCAAAATTCATCGCAACTCTGCCATTGTACGAGCGTTTTTATACGTCTTGAACGTTTTAGGGGAAGTTCCGATGAAAGACCGCATGATTACGAAAGGTATGTAAACAAGGGATCGAACCCAGACGGGAAATAGTACGTCGGCATTGGAGCGAATTCCCATGCGGTAGTAAGATATTGGTTTTCATCCTGCTCGTTCCGGTGCTCGTAACGTTTGATAAAAATGCGTGTTACGCGTTCCAGGCGAGACCCGCCTCGGACTGAAAGGGCGCCCGGGGAGCCGTACACGAAGAGATCACGAAAATTTTCCCTCCGCCTAGTCTCACACCAGGTATTTGCGCATAAGAGGGTGACGACCAGACCTATGCCTATAAATACCTATACGCAATGATATCGTCTCTCCACCGGCAGATTTTTCAGATACTCGGTGAACTGATAAAATCCAGGATGTTTTTACGATTATCACATCATTTAGACGACTTTCTAATCGCTCTGTACAGAAAAATTACTCGGAGAAGATGAAACTTGCGCTTAAATTTTATAAAATGTTTATATAAAACGTATTAATTGTAGCTTTTCTCTCTCTATTAAATTATCTTTATTCGACTTGCGAACATCTCCTCTAACAAACAGCAATGGAAAAGTGAGTTTTCCACTGCGGATATATAACATTTCCAACGTAGTTGCACGTAAGCCCGTACCAACGCCGGGATTTAAACTCAAGCGTGGAAAGCTTATACAAAGCTCCAAATTTATTGGATGGAAATCCTCTCGGCATGAGCGTGCAAGTTCCCTACAGCAAAGTTGCTCGGTAGGATTAACACTTTCCTATCTCCTCCTCAATGCGCCGCTATTCCCGGTAAACTCTTCTGTTTCTACGGCCTTCCGTTGTTTTACTGTATAACTGTTAATAAGCACATATATGAATACATATGACTTTGCAGATAGCATCATTTTTCAAACTTGCATAATTTTAACTAGCTCTTCTTTTATTCAATCTACATTATAATAAAGGATTCTCTCACGTTATGAAAGTTTCGATGAACAGAAAAGAGAGATAAAAGGATCCGAGAAAATTTTTTTTAAATATTTAACATTTTTATCAATAATTTTTCCAGCCTTTAAAACTAATAATAAACATTTCTCTTCATTCTTTTTTAATTCGTATCTTGTTTTAGATGGCGATAAGCTCTTCATCATACGACTTCGTCATACGACTTTATCATACGACTTTTGAGCTTAACCTTTATCGGTGAGAAGAGAACAAGATCGCGAAACTAGGAACAGTGCCCGAGCAACGACAGGCCAATATCACGTGTAGTTCTAGAGTGCAACTCGATGAACTGATGCAATATTATGGTGCAACCATCGTGTACTCAGCAGGAGTTAGGTCTCAATCTCTTCAGCTTCGCCATCAGCTGACAACGTTCGATGTACAAAACAGAACTTAAAAGGTACTTCTTGTTGCTCCTTGACTCTATTTGTCTTTTAACGCAACAATCTCTATTAATTTTCGCGCAAGAATTTTAAGATATCTTAAAATTATTTCAAAATTCTACGTATATCAAAATTTTTGTTATAACAATTATAAAAGAGCATTCGATTTGCAGAATTAATGTATTTTTGCAAACGTCATTGATCACATATTTTGTATTTCATTCTATATTTATGTCTCGATTTGACGAAATCTGCATTACGATCACAGAATATAACGAAAGAATAAATAAGATATATAATGCTCGGTACTCGGCAGATACAATTATCGTTATAATCGTATTTTGCGAAAAGCTTGCACAACCAGCACGTACTGTAGACTACCCCCTCGCTTTCTGCTTCAACATCCATTCAAACACACAGTCGGCGAAAACTTTCCTGGCGGGATTTGGGAAGCGAGGCGAAAACGCGAGCTTTTCTGCCAAGAAAATACGGTTCCGAGGGGGTTCCCAGGGCAACGGCAGCATCTCCCAGAGGATATCAGACGAAAGGCGAAAGAGATATTTCGCGCGAGGAATATTTCTCCGAGAATGTTTCAGAAAAGATTTCGCGACATCTCGCGTAAAGTTGCACACATTATAATCATTTCTAGAAAATAAGGGCCGTATATTTCATAGAGACTTTGCGATAGCAAGAAAAAGATTATGAAATTCACCGTCCTCTCGAAAAAGATAAGTTCAGAAGTGAAAGATCCCGAGGAAAAAGCTAGGAGGATCTAGAAGGCCCGGAGGGATAACTGGATGGTTGGAGATAATGGGAATTTTGAAATTGGATTATCAATCTTCGGGCTTCTCTTGACCTCGGGCTTTTAGAATTGCTTCTTTTCATATCCGGTATTAAGATTCAGGATGAGTTTTCTTCGGTTCTACGTTACGTTGTCTTCCAAGTTAGAAAAATACTAGTAAAAAAAAAACAATTGCCAATTCTTCTCTTCTCTCTCATCTCACTTCTCGAGTATAATGAATAATCTTGAAAGTGTCGATGGCACGTTTTAGTCGCAAAACAAAGTTATCATAAAAAAGCTAATGTAATGAGCCTGAAATGACTCAGCGTTTACCCGGGACGGTTAATTCCGGCGAATAATATCTTCTATCAGTTATAAGCGAGATTGTACATCAGACCACCTACCTGCCCTCTCCTTTTCCGAAGAAAAAAGGAACGGCGTGACATTTATGGAGTTAACATTTCTAAAACTCGCCCGTGTCCTCGTACGACGGTAGAGAGAAAGAAAGAGAGAGAGAGAGAGAGAGAGAGGGAGGCGGAGGGGCGGAGAAGTGGGCAAGAGAAACGCAGAAGCAAAAAAGATAGAAGCGCCGGAGCGAGTCGGGTGGACGGGGATAATGGCAGTCTTGGAATTGCATTATCAATCTTCGGTCCCCTTGGCCCCTCGGCACTACCGCCTCGCCCTACGGGCACTACGCTCGACTCCATTCCATTCCATTCCACCCCTTTTCCACCCCTGGACTACCCTGGAAACTCTCGCGGTACCGTACCCCTCTTCTCTCGCGCCGGGGAAAACCCCCGTCAAACACGGCGCTTCCCAAGCTACCGTTGCCGCGCAAGCCCTGTCCCCACTTTCTTGGCGCATGACGCTCCATTCCCTTAGATGTATATGCATGGTATCCTCCCTTCCAGACTACCACCCTCCTCCTCCACCCCGGGATTCACCTCTCGGCGAACATTTGTATTGCATTTTGTATAATATCCATGCGTTCTCATGCCGAAAGAAATTATTTTGATGAGCAGCAGGGCTCGTTTTAACGTACTGTCTATGATGTAGACATTTAGAAACTTTTTAAAGAACGTCTCGCGTATTATCAAATGCCAAAAAAAAACACGCATTTTAGACTCATTGCAGAGATACGCGGTCATCTAAATTGCTACTTTTTAAATTTGCAAAGATATTTAGCTGTGAATTTTACCTCATATATCATACATTTTTTTATCATAATTTCTAATGCATTACTTTTGAATCTCCGATTAAATTTTTCAAATGCCGATATGAAATATACCCAATTGGATTTTATTTTTTCATGGCGTATCAAGATCTCGAGATGCATATATTATTATATAATATTTCGCCTCGATTAAAGTCGAAAATCGATCCGAATACTGGCTGACGAATTGAGGAGAGATCAGTTCAGAACGCGCGATTTGATCGAGGAGATCGCAAAGCTAGATAAGATCTCTCTTTTTTTTCTAGAGACAGCAGTCAACCTTATTGGCACCTTCATCCGAGGATGAAGACGAAATGAAGATGGGCGAAAGGATGGACGAACGGCAGAGGGAAAGAGCGCCCTTCCCTTATCCGTTCACAAAATGCCGCGGCCGAGCTACGAAGTCGATAGCGTATCGCTTTCCACGGACCCAAAGGTTACCGAATCGTTCTGAGACTATCTTAATGGCAGGATAGATCGTTTGATACTATGGCCGAGTCGTAAAGGCTATTGCTCTGCCCTCCATCCCTCCTTTCTCCTTTCGTCCCCGCCGACTCCTTCCGCAGCTGAGAAAGCTGGCTTAGCGCCACCCGGATGCCTCAACCCCTCGTACCTCTATACGCACCTCGTTCGTAACCCTCAGAAATGTCGACGTAGAGCACCGGTATACTCGATCCAATCCCATTCAGTAGGGCATAATTAATTATTCCATCGATATCTCGAATTATTCCCTAAATCCGAATAATGTGGACGCGTACTAAGGTAATAACTCGCGAAAATGCTACTTTATTATTTTATATATATACGAACTATATATTATTTTCTGTCCCGTGATATAAGATACATCCCGTGTTTTTTTTACGACAAATAATTTATAGCAATAATAAGCGATCTCTTTACGCTCCATTTTCCGGAATAAATTATATAAATTATAAAATGTGAATTTTTTATATAATATTGTAGGGGTTTAACAGATTATTATTATATATATAACGGTCATGCGAAAGTTTGACAAGGAGAGAAAACTATCTCCTATTGTAATTATTTAATATTTCCTTTCTACCTTCTGCGCTCTGACATTTATATGTATATTCGGAACAATGCGACCAGCATGTAACTTAATTAAGGTAACGACGCAAACCCGACCGCGGGTTTGTGGCTACCGTTTCTCTATATCCGGCCCGCGTAATATTATCTAGTCTGTTCTCTTGTTCCCTTCGCAACTCGTGAAACGCCGTAATGCCAGCTCGGAATTGTTGTCTGTTATGTACATTTACTGCGTTTTATCTTAGATCCGTTCCGGTCGAAAGCGCGAAAAGCAGCTCACATTTACATGCCAAATCAATCATTTCTCGAATTGAAAAGAATGAGAATTTCTCGGAATTTTTATATTTTTTTCTACTGTCTAATAGATTGAATTTTTAAATTTAAAATATCCGTACTGTATATCTTTGAATATTGGTTTTTCGTTTCTTCTCTTAAATTATTTTATTTTAAAATATCATATATAAAATCGTAAAATAATAAAGGGCACTCTTGATATTTTCGTAAAGAATCTTTACAAAAATAATGGAAATGCAGATTTAATTACACGTAATTATAATCATTTCAAGCATCAATTATTAAAAACATAGTAATAAATTTAATCTGCGAATATAAATCACACATTTTATGCATATAATTAATAAAAAATTTAATATATAAGAGATAATAAATATGTTAATATTAAAAGCATTTATTGACAATATATCAAAAAGCCTATATAAAATCTGCTATTATATATTTTACCTTTTCTTTACTTATAGTAGCAGTTTCGCATTAAGTTTCGCATTAATAAAGAGCAAACCATAGGAGACATTAAAATATCAGAAGAGGCGATAGGTAGCTCGAATAGAATAGTTGGCATAACAGTCTATTTAAAATAACGATTCGTAAATAAGATTTATGGACAATCATCGTGCTATTTAGCCGGTGTCCTTTCTTTTTACAAATCTGACGGAGAGAACATGAATGTTGACGGGCGCCGACGACGGTGCTCTCTCTCTTTCTCTCCTTCTCTCTCTCTATCTTAGCCCGCCCCTGTCATTCAAAAAGGTGTCAACGGCAATAGCTTTTACGAGATACTTATTAATTGTTACTGCGCTTTTACGACGGCATAAAAGCACGGGCTACGACCATTTGAGTGGGCATAGTGCTGTAAGGGGGAATCCTCCGATGGATTATTACCTCCGACGAGATTGTACGGTATACAGTTACACATATACTCGAACGCGTGCCGGTTTTTCTTCGCCGATTCGACGACAGGTTCAGGTGAAGACCCATAAAAATAAATCCATGAACAATAAATAAAATTGTCGATCATGTTGTGTGAAACTTATTAAAATATGACAGATTATATGACATGTATTTCAAATGTATGTATATTCGATGATCTCCTTTTTAAAACGTAATATATCAATGACTGAGAGCCTTTTGTATTTTTCATGGAAAAATATGATTCTAAGGAAAAGTTTCTACTATTTTAAGAAAATTCAAACAGATATTTTTAAAATGTACATACTATATACATTATTACGTGTTTATCTAAAACTGTTTAATTTCCATTACTATCAAATATAATTTGATATTTTCTAGAACCTTATACATAACTCGCAAATATGTTACATATTTTTAATTTTAAATTTTATTAATTCTATGCATCTCTCTCATAGATCTTACACGAGCATCTGGCCTTGCGCTATAGTACGTCGTGCTGCATCCTACGCAGGGGTCAGTATCGAAGCTGTGTGGCACGTTTTTGACATCGCTGGTTAAACATAAGCTTTGTACATAAATTATATAGGTATGTATAATTTCTGAAGTAATTTAAGAAAAGCTTTAAAGTCTTCAAATCTTCGCGAAAAAATGATGTGTCTCGTAAATCAAATAATTATATTTCGATTTAATATAACTTCCCATAGAAAGATTCCCGATTATATATAAAGATATATGTGCAAAATTCTCTTCGATTAATATGATCAAATAATTATTTATGCAAACTATTTACTATAATATTATATCTATGAATTACAATGTTCTAAAATCAACGATCAAACTTACTTTTGACATTAACACATTACTTCTGTCAGTGTAACATTATTATTGCATTATTATATTATTCTCGTCATTGCTGTTTTTTATCATAATCGAGACACTTATATAAATATATAACGCATATATATTAGACATTAACATACAACTTATTACATCCAGGATATAAAGAAGAAAGTAAATCGTTATTCGTCGAGCTTTACGCAAACGGTAACGACTTACATTTTCATCGAATCATTTCGGGACGGAAAGCGTTCCGTGGGAAAATGCACAAAGCCGCGCGCAGTAAAGAAGAAAAGAATGAGCAAGCGGAAGTGTGCATAGCGACTTAAATGATGCGAATGTTAGGAGTTGGATTCTTGAGGACCGAGCGCGAGAGAGTCCGGGTAACGTCGTCGGATATCGGTGTTGGTGGGTAGGTTGGTGACGTAGTCATCTAGGCTCGGGGCTTTGGATAACGATTACGGAAAGACGACGGAGCAATGCGCAAGTAAAAGAGAGTTTTTCTTTTCTCCCCCGCACCCCCCCACCCCACCCCCCTTCCTCGCCAGTTCCTCCGCTGCGGCTTATCTCCGCACTAAATCCAGCGATTTTAATACGCGTTTCTCGGCAATTTCCGCGCTTACACATTCCGCACCCGCCGCACCCGACTTAGCACCCCCCTTCCCTCCGGGTCCGCGATCCGGGACCCGAGGTGTTTGTGCGTCGCCTCCTTCTTCCCTTCGTCCTGCCGCTCCTCTCCTCGATCCGCGCGGGGTCGCGTTTCCCGCCCCGATGGGGTTCCCCTTCTTTAAACGAACTTTATTTTTACGGTGCTATTTAAAGCAATTTCTGATTTCCCTTAATTCATTACGGCGCCGTTCCCTACAGCCCCCTTAATGCGCGCGAGCATTGCCGGCATTTCTCATCCTCCCGCGGGCGCGGCGTGCACGAAATTGCCAGGTTGAGATTTTTTACGATTCGATTCTTCATACCGACGGTATTATCGGGAGTTGTATTATGTCTCAATTATTCCCGTTGCATAATTTCGGGCAACGCTGAAAATCTCGGGCGTTCCGCGCGCGTCAAAACTTCTATAGAGACGGAATCTGCGAGTTTCTAAATTGCATTTTCGCCCATTGTAGTACTGTACCAGATCGTACTAACACCAGATCGCGTCGCGATGAATTTGAAAAGTCGATAAATCCAGTTAGTTTTGTGTATCCATATCATCCGCGCAAACTTTGCTCCCGCAAAATTGAGTCGGATTTGAGTTATTGAATGGCGTTCGTCCCTTCGAATGGCCCTGGTTCAACAGAACCTCTGCTCTCCTACATCTATTCCACACAACCCTCCTTGCGACACATCTATTGCCATTACATGAGAAACAGGGGAGTAACTTGTAAATAAAAAGCAGTAACGGTGAAATTTAATGATCGATTGTGGTTGCATGCTTTTAATTTGAATAAGAAAAATAATAACAATCGATTATATTATTTCAAAGCTTTTTTCGCTACCGCGTTGTTTTTGTAAAAGAATAAAAATGTTTCATGTTTCTTTACTTCATGGAATATTCATGCCTTTAAATAAATTCTCAAAATTTGTATAACAGAGTTATAAAAAAATCAAAATTGATTGAATTTATTTAATTATAAAATAAATTTAATCAATTTTAATTTATAATTCCCTCATATAAATTTTGAGAATTTATTTAAAGGCATGGAAAATTCGCGATTGATTGAATTGATTGAATTTATTTAATTGATTTAATTTATTATTTATAAAAGACACGACAATTTAAGTTTATTTTTATGAAACTTGTTTCTATCTCTTCATCTTGCCAAAAATGCTTTGAGATAAAATCAAAATTATATTTCAACGATATACTATCTTACGGTAGAAAGATATCCATCTAGTATAATATTCTCATGTTACCGCAGAACTCTTGACAAATATCCCCTCCCTCTCTCTTTCACATAAAACTCATTCATTATATATTCATATCTATTTCAGTACGCTAATCGAAACCACGAGTGTCTCCTCCATATGAATTTACATGACAATTATCCGTGCAAGTCGTAATGGGTGGCTCGAGATAAAAAATGAAAACGAATATCCGTCTGTCGGTCATAAAGGTGAAAGAGGAACGACACAGGTAGACAAGACGATAAATATGATTTTTGTGTGAATCCGGCTGGAAGATTCGGGATTTGATCATCAAGGGTGGTCCCCGTGCTCGTACATCACGTGCGAGGAGAGTTCTCTGCCAGTCGTTTGGCTCCTCCCTCGAGCGAAAAAGACCCACGAGGAGGTCAGCGATACCCATGGACAGTCAGAGACATTCAAAATCCCATGATGTCGTTCGTCACTTGAACCTAAAAGGGGACCGACTCTCCTCTCGTCTCCTCGTCCTCGTCTCTTGTCCCCGGCTCTCTTTCTTTCCGATGCATCTTAATCTAGATGTACCCGGCCCCTGACCGTCGTGCCATCCAACAACTAATCCCATCTCGCTCGAGCCTTCCACATCTCACCCTTCCGCTAACACTTCCCCTTTCCTACTGTCTCTCACGTCCTCATGTAGCTCCGACAGGTTTCTACGGTGTGTGCTCGTTATTTTGGCGTTATGTGCGAGCCGGCTTTTTCCTTCCTTCTTTCTTTATTTCGCCGCTCTATTTATGGACGGCAAACGAGCGGACAAAGCGCGAGCTGAGTAATCTCCGTGACTATCGCTGATATAGTTGCTTGTTCGACCGCCCTTAACGACTTCGACCGGCCATCGGGATTCATTTATCCAATTTGCCATTTGTCTCCCTACAAGCGCCTTCGGCTCTTAATGAATCCTTTTAAATGCAGAGTAGCCGCATAGGTAGAGTTGTACATAATACAAGCTTTTTTTAGAGCATAAAATTCCGATATAAGATTATAAATTATCATTATACGATGCTGTTTAAGCCTCTATCACATTGCAAAATATAAAAATACAAATATTTATATATTTTATATATATGTAACTCTCTCTCCTTTCTTTTTACTCGTATATCTTTGAGAAATTATTTCGTTATTTATAGCGTGTTTAAATTAGCTCGAAAATAGAAAATCGATAATTTATATAAATATTGTTATAAATTTAAAAAGTTTATATTATCTATTGTTCCTCCTCTCGGTTGCTATAGCGATAACACCACCGAGATTCGCCCAGATTTACGAATCAAGTATAAACATTGAGGAGATTACGGGAGAGCTCGTTTTAAGTTTTAACGAGATCCCCTCAGCGCGGTGTCGGCGGCATTATCAAATAATTGAGAGATGTAACTCAGCGCTATCTCGCTGTTCCCTGTTCTTCTCGTTCCTCTTCCAATCTCTCTCCTTTCTCCCTTATTCGCCTACTAGACCAGGCTACATCGATTCTACGATATTATCTATTTGTTGATTACGTATTCATCTAGCAATATAAAGATCACGCAACATAAATTACCACCATGTAAAATATATATTTCGATAAGATGCATGCAATTAAAGATATTTTATATGTACGGAATCAATTTTCATATTTTGTATCTATAGTCTACACATATATATCGTAATATATATAATTCAATTAAAAATGTTCGTTTCGATAGAAATTTCTATTATAAATATATAGTTTGAAATTAATTATTTTTTCACGAATTACATTTTGCAGGTGTTCAACGAGGGAAAATGGCGTCGGGTAATCTTTATCTTCCGAGGTAACGTACAAGTGGCCGAAGAAGGGAACAATGAATATTGCCGAGAGATATGATGGCATGAATATTCGGAATCCAGCGTAACGAAGGTATCGCATCTTCGCGGTGTGATCCAACGAAATATAAACAAGCCCGGCGGGCGGTAATGCGTCTCGTACGTCACGTAGAAAGATTAAACAGTTAATAAGAATAAGAGTCTCTTCGTCTCGGACTCTCCCCCTTTATTCCTCGAACGGGGTTCCTTTCGTAGGTCGCGGTAGCGAAGGAGGAAGTGAGAGAATAAATGGCAGGAGGGGAGCACTTCCACGGGTGGTTGGAGGGAAATGGCGGCCATCTTTCCCGCGGGCTCTTCTCGAGAACCAATCGCCTCTCTCCTACGGGCATTAAGGCGGCAACTCCGACTGAAGAATTGCCTTTGCTACGTTAGACACATTTTTCTCGCTTTTCCTTTATTCTCTCCTCCGGCTCCAGAAGTCCCGGGACTCTTTCCTCCCTTCCCTCTCTTCTCTCTCCCTCGTACACACACACACCCATATTCTCTCTTTCTCTCTCTTTTTCCTTCGCGCCGAAAGGAAGCCGCTCTTCTGCTATCTTTCTTGTCCTCCGCCATCCACGACGCACCGTTTCGCATCTCTTATTTTCTTTGTTCAGTCGGACCAAACCCCGTTGCACCCCTAAAGTTTTTCCTTATATATAGGTATGGGAGGGGTGTAATAGTGTTCATCCCTGAAGTGAGCTCCATCGAGCGGCAGGTGGCTGACCTTAATAACGCGCCAGGAAACGTTCCGCAAGATCCTTCGATAAAAAAAAAAAGAAAGAAAAAGAAGAACGCCCCGCACAGGTACTATATTTGAAACGTCAGTTGCGAGATTTACGCGCAAAACTTTCGTCGCGGTTCATCGCGATAGATAGGCTGGAGAGCGGGATCGAAAGAAAGACTTTCCAACTCTCTCTCCTGTGGGAAAGTTCCAACAATCGATGCGTTTCATCTCGAGAGATCGTAATAGACACGAGTATATTTAGGTCAAAAGTGAATGGTGAAGTGTCTATAAATGCATCCCTGACAGTTTAGGTTTTCGATTTCGTCACGTCTCTCGGGCACGTAGAATTTTGATGCGCAGTAATGGCTCCATTCTTCCGCTTTATTATATTTATTTTGACAGAGAATTGAGATTACATAATGCCTTGGAGAGCTATAAAAGCTGCAAAGAGAGAAAGAGTAGCAGATGCTGGGTATATAATGTCTCGTAACGTAATGTCAACTTTACACCACATGGCTTATTTCCTATCGATGTGTACCATGAAAATCGTATGGGACACACGTTAAATTAAATTGAGTGAAATTGAGGTATTATTGTACTTAATAAAGCAGAAGTTGCGAACATGTAGAAAGATTTTATAAAAAATTCTCCGTTATTGTATATTAAGGATGTTCTCAAACCGCAAATATATAAATGATATAGGTCACTGCCATCACAATCGCTGTAATCGTACGACGCTTTACCGATATAGAGCGGTTTACTCGTTGTGCAGGTTGTTTTGTCGTCACATTGTAGGATATTTCCAATTCATGAACGACCCAGCTGAACTCGCAACGAATACTCGCTTATTTCGAGTACCTAAAGTCCCTTACTCCGTGAAACGTAAATAAAGCCCCGCATCGCGAAAACAATGTTTTATTCATTTAGACAACGACCGATCTCTGTGGGATATAAGTCTCAAATAAAAAATTTTAGAATGCAACTTATAGTTTGTACCCGCAGTATCTATATATTTAATGACTCTATAAATAAATAAAGATCTCTCTTTCTTCTTCAAATATTGATTGACGCAGCGTATGGCATTTTTTAAGAATAAAAAAAATACTGCGAATATTTTTGCTAATATTTTATCGCAAAGATTATAAATTTAGCATATAAATTATGCAAATGTCAAAAATTTCATTTCTATAAAAATGCTGCATAGTATATAAAAACAGCGCATAATTAAATTATTCATATTGTATTAGGGATAATGATTAAGAATTATTGATTGACTTGGGGATAATGATTAAGAATTATCGATAAGTAAATGAATAAATGTTAAATCCTTTTCTGTCATAATTAAGGATATACATATAAAGGGGGATGTAATTTATATACTGTAATAATGATTCTATAAGTAAATTTGTCTTTCTTTATCAAATATTTACTACAATGTGTGATATTTTTTCTTTTCGAAAAGAAAGAAATATTGAAAATATTTTTATTAAAATTATTCATTATTGTAAAGATTATAAATTTAGCATATAAATTATGCGAATATTAACTGTATATCAAAAGTTTCAAAAGCTTCTATTATAAAAAATAAATCGCATATAATAACATAAAATCGTATATAATTGAATTATTCGTATTGGGCGTAATAAAAGAATGTTAGGGGTAATGACTAAGGATTATTGACAAGTAGATAAATAAATGCCAAGCCCTTTTCTGTCACGATTAAGGGTATATAGAGGGGAAACCTCTCTTTCTTAACTTTATGGCAACTCGCTCGTGCTGTACCGGCAGCACTCCGGCAAAGTCGTCAAAGACTTTTACGAGCGGGCAAACGGGATTTAAAGTGACGATGATGCAACCTCAAGGTACTCACCTTATCCTTCACAGCCTCATAAATGTAACTGATGACATTGCCAGATACGTTTGACTTCGCATCTCGTCTCTTCAGTTCCGCCACCCGCAGCGAGCGTGGATTTATCGATAGAAACGTCGTGAAACACCTTCTCTGGTGAGACGTTAGTAGTCATAAAAATTTAAGGGACCCATTTATCTGAACTAATTCCGTAGATCGTTTGCTACCTATTTCATTAAAACATTATTGTTTTATGTTTATCATTTGAAATTGCAAGTATATACAAGTCAATAACAAAAATTATCAAATAATCATTTACAAAATAAAAATAATTTAAATAGAGAATAATTGCTACAAAATATTGTTACTAGAAAATGTTACAAAAAATGTTATGTAAATATTAATTTTATATATACTAGAAGGAAAAATGATTTTATGATATTAATTTAATATATGATTAATAAATATTGTATCAATTAATATATTCACATACTTGTAATGACTTTTAGCTGTTGATATTGATATTCGTCTATGTAGACATGACTTGATAACTCTATTTTGTTATAATATATTTCAAGATTGATATAAACGTTTGAAAGTTAAATTAATCTTTTTTTCTTCTAAATAATCTTTTAATTGCATATTTTCTAAGCAATCAATCATTTTTTTATATCTACAAAAAAAATATATTATAGAGATATGACCATATTATATTTGCACATAAATCTCATATAATGTTGCTTACTTTCATATTGCCTGTTTGAAATTAAACTTGCAACTTAGCAGCCACAAATATATGTATATTACTGGCTTTAATATATGCTTAGATATTGCTTCTCTTCTATTTTAATATTTTGATAAGTATCTGCAGAACCATCATCAAGGTAGTTAATTAAATGGACAACAAATACTACTTCCTCACTGTGTAGGAATGTGGTGGACAGTTTTATAAGCAAGATTACGATGTATCTAAAATATTTCATGGTTCTGCGTAATATATGCCAATCTCTAAATCAGATATAATGCATTCTTGGCCTAAACGCAGCATTCTTGGCTTTTCAGAAGAATAAGTTGAATAAAAAGGTTCATCTTTGTCTTCAAAATTCTGATATAATGAATGGTAATTTGACCATTAGCAGGAACAATTTCTTCAACTTTTTGCTCAAGAAATTTTATGACCTAATAATATAACATAATTTCATAATTAAAATTTTCTACATTTTAGATAAAACATGCAAAAAGATTACACTTCATTCATTTTGATTTTCACATATCGATAAAGTATTTCTGCAAGTTTTATTTAATTTTATTGATGTATTTTCATTTTAATACATCAAAAATATTATATGTTATCTCTATTATATCTCTTTTATGAAGAAATAATTCATAATTTATAAATAATATAAAATCTGATTTACTTTTGATTCGTGATCAAACTTGTTATCTTCGCTTTTAATTTTGCAAAGCTTATAAAGGGATACAGATCCTTTCTCATCGTCTCTATCATCTTTATCTTTAAAATTATTCATGTTTAATATATTTAATATTCCTCGTTGCTAAATTGTACAATTGGTGAAAATGAAAATTCATTGCCATCGTTAACTTTATAATCCTCTCTAATTTCAAAGGCAATTATGTGTTTGCCTATCAAATCCTGAAAAGAACAATATAAATCCATATAAATATAAAAATAGCACAGTCTTGTATATGAGAACTATGCAAGTTTATTAGAAATTGATCAATTTTAATATACTTGAATCTGAATCCAGTTATCGCAGGATTTGATGTGTTTTGCCATTTTAATAAGTTGCCTAATTCTTCACAAAGAGATATCCTTCATTTTGTATTTTTCAATTCACTTTTCGCTCCTGAATCTCTCGTCTTGAAGCACTGTCAAAAGATATATGATTGATTCAATTCTTTTCCTTTTTCTCCCTAAATGTTCTTATAAAAATATATATTTAATCTTTAAAGAAAATACCAATTTACCTCAAAACCAACAGTTATGACATATTCGGACATAATGCGACCGGCTCGAAAATACCTAACAACGAAAATGAATGTTTTGAAAATGAAAGGTTACAGAAAGTAATGCAAGATGCGTCGAAATAAGAGGACAAATCTCTTCGAGGATCCAACAGAGGTCTCTACAATCTCTCCCCCTCTTTCCCAATCGGTACCACTTAATGAATAAATGCATGAATGATTACATTCATAAGCATTCGCACTTGTCAATGAATACATGAATGATACATGTATATTAATGAATGACAGTCATAGGCATGAATGTACGAGTGATAGTCACTGGCTCCATCTATGGTGATTTGAGATAAGCGACACGAGCGACAAACCGATATAGTCGAACGGAGATTTACACTAGGGGAAAATATTTCACTCGCTCGACGACAGAGGGCCCGATCTTTCGTGCCTCGCGCCGAGCTCGGTCGCATTTAAAATTGCTGTGCAAATGTCTTTCTCGCTGATTTACGGTTGAATTAAAAGTGACAATTATCGTTATTGTAACATCATATAAGGAAGTGGCAGGTAATAAATTTGACCGTAAAACGCTTCGAGCTTGGCTACGCGTTCTGTCAGGTTGGTTTAGTGCCGGATCGCGTGTAACGACGCTCGTTAAAACAGCCGTAAAGCACGTAACCGTTCGCGGAGCTTGTCTTGCAGACGTCGATGTTTCACAGTCTTACGCGTTCGAATCAAATATATAGGATTTTTATATCCTACTTGCTGTACTGCTTGCTTGGCCTAGCATTTGTAATACGCATTTTTATTTGACACGCACGTGCAGTCCTCGATGATGGTATGTAATCGTCATCTCTACATTTATATTTATATTTATATTGTTTTGAATTAAGTTTTACGCAAAATGATTTAAATATCAAGTGGAGATTCTTATTGAAAATTTAATTTTGATATTTGTAAACTTATTTGTCAAGTTTATTGATTTGTTTCTTATAAGAATGTATCATATGTTGATGTAGGTCCTGTTTAAATGTCCTCTGACAATTGGCTATTTGTAAACTTTCTACTGGTGATAAGTCGGAACCTAGGACTCCGCAGGCATTGCAGGAATTATCCTTCAAGTATTCCAATATCGAAACAGTTTAAGACTCGGCCGTAAGAGTGACATTGTTGCTGATTGTATGAAAATTGGTAAGAAATTTTTATTCTCTTTTCACTTTTGATTTTATTTTAATTATTGCATTGCAATGCGGTGAAAATATTTCAATTCAAGTGATATAAATCGCTTCAAAATATTTAATTAGTATATTAATATATTTTCTCGAATTGTAATTAAATCTTTTCTTTCAAATTAAAGATAATGTCTAATAAAAGGAAAAATTAAAGTATGACATTGTATCACATTCATATTATTACAGCATAATATTGAAAAAATATTCTGTTATTTAAATATCTAAAATATAAAAAAAATAAATTACAATATTTATAGCATCATTTTCACAAAATGTAAAAAAAATATAAGAGTTACAGAAGAGTATAAATTCTATAAATAGAAATTGTTGAAAAATATAGGAAAAGAGAGAGAGAGAGAGAGATACGTATAAATATATAGAATATTATACATGTGTGTGTGTGTGGAGCTTGCTTTGTATCATACATATTATACTTTAGAAAGAATCTTAATCCTTTTCTTTTATTACAAGTATTTTGTATAATTCTTTATTTTCGATAAAATTCTTAATAATACGTATTAATATGTTTAATAATTTTCATTTAATATTTTGAAATTTATATAATTCCTTGTAAAAAGTATCTCAAGCTTAAGAGTAATAACAAATTCGAAATAAATAATTATCAGTTTGCAATTCTTTCTTACATTTTAAAATTTCCAAAAAGTATTCCGTATATTTATACATATATCAAGTTTGAAGAGAAATACGAGACATAAAAAATTAATGTGGCTCTCTCTTTCTCTCTCTAAATTATTTAATATTCGACATTTGCTCATGTAAACATATAGATGCCGAAATGAAAAACGAATTGACATTCCACATTTTCTATCTTTTTCTCTACGTGTCCAAAATACATCGATAATTCTATCCGAAATATTGGAAAAACTTGTCATAATGAGAACAAATTCACATAACTCGCGACATGAAGCACGTGATGTACGAGAAAGGAGAGGAATATTTTTATCAATAATTTATAAAAGAAAAATGCAATCGCGCTTTTTTCTCTCCACCCCATTCGCGTCTGCTCTCTCGATTAGGCAAATATAGATTTACCGCCGTAAACAAGCGCGCGTCTCGAAATGGGCATTAACGTCGCAAGACGGTCACTCCCGGTACCGTCCGATAATCAATTCCCGATTTACGCGAGCCTCTCGTCACGATTTCGCGACTGGGGACAAAAAAAATCCATATTTAAAGCGTCATCTGATCCGCGTTGTGCCGCGATCCTGGCCAATCGCGAGCGTATAATGGCCACCATGGAGCCACGTAACTTCACCCGACTGACACTAGATGTCGGTGGCGTGGTAGATCGTAAATCGTAGCGAGATTCCCGCCCATCGCATACCGGTAGGCGGTGCCACGGCATCTCATGACGTCATCGCGCATCCCTTCCACGTGGCAGCTCTCTCTCTCTCTCCCTCCTACCCCATCGCTCTCATCGCCGCGAGTCCCCTTTTTTCCTCCCGACCCGTCGTACAGAGGAACTCTCTCGGGTGGGCCACCATCCCCGGTCATCTTCATAAATGCGAGATGGCCGTTTGAAATGGTATTGAGGCTAATTTGAGCAGCGCTTATGTGATACAGTGTTTGTTTATTGCTTACTAAAGCGGCCCGGATTAAATATAAAACGGTTGACAGAGAGTAGACGTCGAGCTAGACGGAGTGGCGGCTTCGTCGAGCGGCGTCGTCGTCCGCCGACGGGGACGCCTTGTCTGCACGCGCTCCGAAAAGCATATGCACGGCCTTACGAGCCGTTTATTTTTTTCTCCCCCTATATACCGTCCCTCCCCGGGACCTTCGTCGTTCGCGAGTCGTTCCCGTCCACCGTAAGTTCCGCGCTCTCGCAAAGCGCCGGCAGCCTTCGGCTTAACGTGATATAAGCGACTGGCAGTTGCAGCGTTTCTTTACGAAGCCGACCGAATCAGCTGATCCAGACCTAATCGGATCTCTACGTCAGCTGACGCGCGATAAATACCTCGGTCATAATTCGGGCATCTCTTTCCCGGACGTAAAACTTGTAGGGAAAATCTGAGCTGTTTGAGACTCCAAAATTGCTAAGGCGCAACATTCGCACCCCTAATCTGAAAATATGTTTCATCTCGACGCGTTCGTTACGCGTTCACCTCCAGCGCAACGGGAGATATCGGATGCGTACCGACACTTTAACCGACCTCCTCCCTCTTCGACATTGCGCATTTATACATATATTCGCAGCGCGATGTTCCTGGCAAATTGTGTTTATAGGAATAGTGAAACATATTTGTCCCAGAGGAAATATAGACCTTTAGTCTCCGCGTCGAGGGGATGGAGCGGGGCAGGGCGGGGGAGAGGGAGTTGGATTGTGTCTGTGGAGACGCTATGTCACTAAAAAGATCAATACGCCATCGCTGTGCTCGGCGTTCGCCGGAATCTAGATGGTGCGAGTGTTCGTACCTACCTAAATAGGTATACACGCCAAGACCGAAGCATCCATCGTCACCTCTCGATACGCATAATTCCAAGATGTATCATCTCGAATGTGTCGATCGATCGACGATCATTAATAAGGGAATTAAAAAACAAAAAAAGATACATATAATTACAATCTCGCGGTACAATCTCGGTATTTTATTCCTCCCCAACGTCCCTGTACTCGTTATATTTACGATACGAGGCCTCAAAAAAAACTCCGCGGAATAAATCGCGACGCGATATAAGATGCATTCCAATTCCGCTCGCGGCGAGGAATCGAATTCGAGCGACGGTACTTTTCCACAATTCGAGGCGTATTTATGTGTTTACTACGCGTGTGGCATTTTTTTCAGAACTCGTGCTTGTATCACTCTTGCTCAGGAAAGAAGTGCGGGCCGTATGTATGTGTTTTTCAGTTTTGCACGCGAATCGGAGTATGATCTTTTTATGCGCGGATATTATATTTGTTTCGATGCTTTTTATCGACATCGTACATTAGCTTGTAAAATCGTCCATCATTATCATCTGATTCATATAAATTATGATAACGAGAAGTTATCTCTCTCTTTTTCTCTGACAGATTTAACAGAATGTGATTGAGAGGCTGCTACGCTTTCATACATACTCAAATTTATATTCGATTTAAATGTTATTCGTATGCATGGATAACAACGTTCGCGTCAGTCTGTAAAAATTCGATTCTGCAAATCAGTTGGCAAAAATTGGCATATTAAAATTATTGTGTTTTTTCTACGATTGAAAATGTACTATAATAAAAAATATGATACAATGAATTAAGAAATTACTAGAACGTTAATAATCAAATTTAAAAAATTCAAGTTATTATCAAATTATAAAAATTCAATTTGTGATAATGACGAATGTGAAATAAAAATTTACTTAATAGATAATGAGTAAAATAAATTTACTTATAAATAACGAGTGCGCAAATAAAATATAATAACGAGGTATTTAGAACAATGACATTTATAGCACATCTTCTTCCTCAAAATTTTCTAGTCTACTCGTTAATATAATACACACCTAGGAAGTAACGTAATAATTTAATGAAATCAAAAATTAATTTTAATTAACACACGGAAACGACGCGGGGCGTAATGTGATAATTGCGTGATTAAAAACGTGCCTCGATCAATAATTTTCGTAAATGCGTTAGAAGTCGAAACAACGATGATATATTTTTTTTCTAAGGATGTAGGGCGACGTGCTTGTGCAGTTTTAAATCCGCGTGCGTGCATACGCGATATTAAACATAGTCACCCGTGCGTGCTAGTACGGCATCGGTGTGTACCGTTTTACACGTGTAACACCATACAATGGCCGTAAATGGTATCAACAAGTGGATGCTTAAGTGCCATTTATGAAACGTTGATTATGGACATAAACCATATTATGTATTCGTGAGTATATCAAGATAACGCGAGCGCGTTTCTTCCTCTACTCGCGATTATCGCTAGTATATTGTACGTAATCGAATAAACGCCGTGAAAGCTCTCTTTCGTCTACTCTTGAGCGCGAAATCGTCAACGCGACATTAATTCGCGGAATTAATTTGTATAAATTGCCGCATCGAGAATACTTTAATGCGCGTCGGTGAGTGCGCGACAAGCCGCGACACGCATAAACAACCGTGCTCAAATCGATCGATTAATACCGGCAATAAATGTTTATGAAACGTGAATCCATTCGATTAGGTTTATGTGCCTCGTATGAACGTTTGCATCTTTTTATTGTCCCTATCTCGCGCGCTTACTCGATACATAGACATATCTTTGGGACATTCGATAAGTAAATGGAGCAAAAACAAATTTCGGCAATACATTACAATTACTTAATGGCGTCTGCGTCATTTTATCCGGGTGTAGTTCTATGTATCCTGAGATATCCAGAAGCTAATATCTCCTGAAAAAGGCTAATTCCCTTGATTACCGCTTCTATCTGAGTTTGCTTAATATGGTTTCCTAATTAAGCGTTCACATGCATTTTTACTAATCGCTTCGATACTTATTGACTGTGCGACTTTTCAGAAACAATTAGTTTTTCTATCTCTTTCTTGTAATTTTTAATATTTTAATGAATTATATATTGTGGTAGAGAGGCATGGAAAGTGACCTATGTTTACGTGTGTTATCAAAATAACATATTACTAAGGGTAATCATTCTTTCTCTTTTCTTAAGATAAGATTTTATTAATTTTTCCGAGCGTGGTAAAATTTATTGGTTTCCCTCGAGAATGGAGTCAACTTCATAAAATTCTAAAACGTAAATATCCACAGAGTGGAATATTTCCGAGTCACATAAATATGTATTTTAAATTTGAATAATTAAATTACACTTGGTTCGTTTAATCTTCAAGAATTGCCGACTATATCACGGAATAGATGGAACGATGACGCTGTCATGAATATTGAAAATGACGCACTACAATCGATATCTTTTCTCAAACACAAAATTCGGTCACTTGTCGTCGCAAAATTTCGTAAAAAAAAAAAAAAAAGAAAAAAGAAAACCAACACGATTTACTGGCGGATAGGTAGCGTGCGCTCGCCCCCTCGAAATGCGTTCCTCTAATCTGCACGTCAGCAATTTACTCCGGCGAGCCGACCAATTATGTGGAAAACGGCGAAGAATTTGCGAGCACCGCACATGCAACGCACGCACGTAGGGCTGACGCATATTATGCGGCGCAAGGTAGTCGTTAGAGACAATCTGGGCTTTTCATCTCCCGGTTAAGTTGGCCGAAGGCGCAAGAACCGGACGGAAGAAAATTGCGACGCGAAAAGAGAAAAAAAAAAGGAGGAAGAAAAGCAGAATATAACCCGGGGATAACGAGCGTGTGTCGGTTAAAATTGCCGACTACGATAACGGCGGTCTTACGATCGATATTTTCGAAGTTGTCCAATACCTTCGCGCAATAATAACGTGCGAAATGTCGCGTAAAAAGTTATCTGTAGTTTGGTATCTATCTACCGTCTCTCGCGCTCGCCGATTGCGCCGATGAGGTACAAATTTGATACGTTTCTTTCTCTACTTTTTTTTTGCGACACGCGAAACGTATAACGACAAAAAAAGCCTAAATTATCGGCGATTTGCTAAATTCTTCTGATCTTTTATCTCTGCATATCCTATGCCTAAATATTTAACTTACGATATAATGACATAATGTGTTTCCCTTGTTATTGAATTATTAGAGATTTTAATAATGCTCTTGCCTTCATCTATTACTTATAAATATATATAATAGTATTGTGAAAACAATGTTGTTTAAGCAATGTAAAATATTAAATATAATTAATAATATCTTTATAAATCGCATGCATCTTGAATTGATTTTCGGGGATACGATAAAATATTAATTCTTTTTAAATTTATATTATTATTTTTATTAGAAAATATCTAATATAATTATGTACTTACCCGAGTTAATGTCAACAGCAATTAATCTTGTTCATAGACTTCGTCAAAATTGACATTGATTTTCTTCGTCACATAAAGTTTAAAATACACACATATTACATGAATTACAGTCAAACCGTAAAAATATTTACAAATATATATATATATATATATATATATATATATATAAAATTACAAGATTATAAAATACACTAAAAGTGATTGTTTCAATGACTCGATATATATCGTTGCAGATTGCGAAAATTTTTAGAAGGCAATGGACCTCATCGAACGAGCGAGAAGAAACTGGCAGAAAAACTTTACAGTTTGATACATCCCTTCCATACTAGACAAAAATTTTCGTTGGTTCAACCTTTGCTTGCTTGCAAGAGAAAGGCTGTCGCGACCAAAGACTTTCTTTCAATCCTTAAAAAAAAGAGATGAAATCTTTATGGGCGTCCTATCCGTGCGGGTGGTGGTGAAAGTACGTGTCCTTCTTGCCGGCAAGGATTCTTCTAGAATCATTTCACAATCCTAGCAGACTCACTCTCGAAACCATCGCGCTCGAAGCCGTCGTCACGATATCTGTAATATTTGCCATTACATGACATGTAACATTTATCAAGCACGCTTGTAATTTATCATTG
Source organism: Camponotus floridanus (assembly GCF_003227725.1). NCBI lineage: Eukaryota > Metazoa > Arthropoda > Insecta > Hymenoptera > Formicidae > Camponotus > Camponotus floridanus. Next base: position 1,105,633 of record NW_020229448.1, on the reverse strand, counting down.
AATCGTACGCAGGAGTGGGATGAGCCGTCTTCGACCGCAAAATATCAGAGTTTCTCAGGAGCGAATGCTGACGAGCAATCTCTCGATTCAATGTCACGGAGTTGCTAACATCGACGATTTACATTGTTGCGCATGGGAGGAACGAAAGCTCATAAAGAGCAAAGAGATACGATCTCAATTAGCTCGGGCCAAAAGTACCGGTGCGGAATGAAACAGCTGATAAGAACCCGACGACGTGTTCCATTTACGGTACGCAACTCTCGAGAGGTGAGTAATATATATATCTCTCTCCCTCCTTTCTTTCTCGTTTGAATAATTTCTCAAGCGTATTTCTTATAATCATTATTCACGTTAACTTTACTCGTAAAAATAATTTAATACTTGTGCAATCGACATACATTTAATAATTTCCAATTATCTCTATGTTATCTCTCTCAAAAAGAATCCAGAGCGTAACAGCAATGATTTAATATTTATGCAGTCGACGTACATATTTCATTACCAGATCTATGTTATTTCTTTTAAAAAAATAAATAAAAAGTAAAAATAAAATTCACGCAACATGTCGAACCGTATCAGCAATTCGATAGATTATTAATTAATTCCAGTTAAGAAATATCTCCGTCGAAAAATATTCGAAGAAAGTTCGAACAAAAAGTTTCTATTTTAATTACGACACAGAATTACAATTGTATCATAATCCTCACTATACCATAACTCTAAAATAGCTATACCTAAGATACAGAAATTCTCGTTTAATATGAAATAAAAACTTGCAGAAAGATGTAAAAAAAAATATGTAAGAGAGATATTAAAATGGATAATTCCAGAAATACGTTTTAAACGGCATGCATTTTTCATGTAAAGCCACCGGCTCTCTGGAACAGACATTCGTTAAGAATTCCATGACGGTAGGACCGGAAACCGTTGGAATTTAGAACGATAAAGAAATAATTCGCAGAAGGCGATGCTACTTGCACATAATACAAAAGAGGCTGATCTGACCCTTGCAATGGCGTCTCTCTCAGCCAGACTCGGAAAGTATAGAGCGGTTGTAATGTTACAAGCACAAGGAGATAAGAAACTGTGAGACACCGCGGTCCGAGGATAGGACAATAAAGTTAGCTGCGTATAACGACCGAGATGCGAAGGATATGTTTCCGTCATTCGCGATGTTACAACGTAACTGACTGATTACAGCCAAAAATCTCTCCTTGCGTTCCATCTCCATAAAGTTTTAACAATTTTGACCCTTTAACAACGGTTATTTTTCTTGAGAAATCAAACTTTTACAAAATTCGCATAAAGTATATAGTTAATAAAAATAAATGTAATTTTGATTAAAAATGAGTTAAAGGATGATAAACGAATGTCTGTTCCAGAAAGCTTGACACGAAAAATGCATAAACATTTAAAACAGATCTCTTGAATTTTAATATCTCTCTAACGTTTTTTTTTAACAGCATTTTATATCATTTCATATTAAACAAGAATATATATTTACCTTTAGGTATGAGAGAATTACGTACAGTGAAAATTATGATATAGTTATAACTTTGTCATAATTAAGATAAGAATTTCTACTGTTTGATTTCTGATGGAGATATCTGTTAACTATTAATTAATTAGCAATCTATCGAGCAGTTACGAATTGATATATATATATATATATATATATATATATATATATTGCGTGAATTTTATTTTTATTTATTTTTCTCTTGAAAAAGATAACACAGATCGTTATTAATTAAACATATCTACATCGACTATATAAATATTCCTTGAAGCAATTTTAATTAGAGAGAAACCAACATTGCCTTTACACATTCATACCTTGACTCTAATTTTTTTTCTTCTTACATCAACTAATTACAAATGTTACATATTTTTTTTATAGACTTAGATTGAATAAGACAAATGAAATGTTTATCTCAATAAGTCCTAGATATTTTCCTGCACTTCAGTTCCAATTAATTTCACATGTCGATTGATAGGTTCTTTGATCAATTGAATTTCAAATTGATTTCATTTTCAAAAAACATTAAATTTTAGAAAGGAAATGAGTAAAAAAATGAGACACATCTATCAAATTAAAGTTGAAAACATTTCAAAATGTCCATTTATGTCTGTCATTCTCAAAGAATTAAGGAAAGTGGTAAATTAACAAATTTAGAAAAAAATTTGACAGATAGATAAGCATGATTCTAAGATGATAAATTTATTCATCGAATTGCATTTTTCAGAAAATAATCATAATTATAATTATACACAAATTTGTTAATAAATTTGTTAAACTTGCCTGAAAAATTCTACTCTGCAATATATCAAATCGCGCCACGTATCAGGGGACGCGTCGTTAACAACGTGCCTCTGGGATACTTAGTTGTGATCTACGGAGAACAACGGCGTCGTTGTGCTCAGGGTCACCGCTCTTCTCCGCGCCTTCATCCATTTATACGTTTCAGTTAAAGTCCCCGAGGGACGTCGCCCTTCGCCTCTGTTTTCTTCCTCGCGTAGGCAGCACGTATCCTTTGGATCTCGTGGCGGGTTCTCGCCACTTTCTTACTTCCCCGGTTTACTTCGGGGAGGCCAACGAAACCAATAAGTAAGGGCAGAGAAACGGGATGGAGGACCGGTGCGTCGGAGAGAAGACATACATTCGAAGCGACGTGGATATATGCGCGCGACGTGCGAATATATACTCGTACAGGCTGTCCACATACGTATATATGGGTATGTGTGTGTATGTACGACGTTGGTAACCTTAACCCCGCGAATTAATATTCCATACGCGCCGCTTGTACGAGGCTTCGCGAATTGCCAATGGCGGGAACGTACTGGACCCTCCGGAAACACCGGGCAAGGACAAAGAGACCGGAACGACGAGTTTCACCACACCAGGATCTATTTCATTCGTCAATCAGACAATACCGAAGCTATCTCTCTCCGCCCTCCGTGGAGAATAAGATTCTACAAAGCGGATTCTCTGCGATCCCGCGTAATATTAGGGGAATGCTGCCAACAACTGGTTTCGTGCATTAATGGTAATACTTTGTAGCTTCTCCTCTAGAAACTCAGGTATAGGGTGCTTCTAAAAAATTTGAGAGGTAATTTCTTAGGTAATTTCTTGAAGAAATGTTCATGTACACCAATGTCCTAAATGGCATAATTTTCGAGGGATTTCGAGGGGTTTGATATTTGAAAAAATAAAAGAGATATATTTTGACAGAATTAAATAAAATTTAGGATATTTTATTTACATATTTTATCATAATTAAAGAATATAGAGAATAGATATTTTTGAATATATTTGATAATCAATGAGATGGAAAACAAATTCATGTATCATGGTTGAAGATGGTCATTTCCAATATTTCCTATAATTTTGTTTAATTTTACTTTTCAAAATATTTTTAAATCTAATTTTTTTAATCTTAAATGCCTTGTAACTTGAAAACCGTTACTTAGAACACGTTAGTGTATGTAAATTTTTCTTCAAAAAAATTATCCAAGAAATCACTTCTCGAAATTTCTCGCATATGTTTAAAAATGCCCTGCACATGTATAGATTTAAAAACTCAATACTGTATAATAAGATAATATTTTTTTTAAATTAATTAGAAATTATTCTTATATTATGAGAGCACTGAAAGCGAAGATTTTTTTTACTAAGCTGAATTAAGAAAATAAGATATCATTTCGTTATTTTATTCATGATAAAAAATATCATTCATAAAAGATTTTTTCTTTTTATTCTTTGAATATTTTTTTATAAACTTGTTATGTTATTTCTAATATCGTATGACTATATTTTTCAGATAAAAAACACAACATTTCGGGATATAAAAGCAATCGTGTTTGAAACAAGAGGTGCGCGATACGAAGCAAAAATGATGCGATACGCCAAATACAAACGGATTGTAAGAGGAATGGGTGATCGGCAAATAGGAAGGAGAGTCTAGGGGACCGTAACGCATAAACCGATACGGTTATTTCCAAATATCCGCAGCCATACGCGACCACTCGATGCCTCCATTTCAATGTTCCGCCCTTGCGAGCGTAAAAGTGGCGAAAATTCGACGAGGAGTATGGGTGGGGAATGGAAACCTAGGAGAAAATAGGAACAAAAACCTGCCATTTTCATATTCGGAAGTTTGCCAATGAAATGCAAACCCTCAGGTACGAGAAAACGCTACCTTTTCTTCTAATACTTTGTAAATAAATTGCTCTAATCTACTTATACATAATATAATTACATTTATACGCCTGCAGGGAAAAAGTGATAAAAAGAATGGTAAGGATTTTTTTATTAAAGGAATAGAAAGAGAGGTATCCATAATTTACTATATATTTTTATTTCGTTTGTATGTCATAGATATAGCTTATGAATATAATTCTACATCAAGTTTTGAAAATGGATACATTTACATTCATTGTCAATGAATTACCACTTCGCTCGCCATCATCATCGTTATCATCATCGTCGTCGCTCTTGCCGCCAGTTCTCGTCATACGGCATAATACTAATCATTAATAGTCAGTAGACATGAGACTCCATTATTCTGTTACTCCTATTACTTAACGTGGTAGGTAGGTAGGTATTGAAGGACAGCTACGTCCCCTTATGGTTACAGTATTACGTTAATTGGGTATCATCAATACGTTAAGACCCGCGGATTCATTCGTCTTAATTAATTAATCTCCTCTTGCGGCTCTTCACTCACTGGGCGATGTTAACGTTACATGGCGTTTAATATTTACATCGAGAATTGTCGAAGTAACGGCTTTCCATCCATTCTATAGATATAGATAGAACAGTAATAATCAAGAGATTAAGTTTTCCGTGCTTGGATCATTCATCAACACGTATATGAAGATTTAAGCGAAAATAGAAGTTAAATTAGAAGTCGAGAATTACTCTTATATCAGTTTTGCAATACTAACATTACGAAGAATTAGAAATAAAGAAGTTTTAATTTATGAGCGAGGAAAAGTCGAGAACTTAAATAAGAGAAATAAAAGTCGGATTATTTCTAGAATCCGACAGTCATCGATATTGATAAAAATGTGCACAGGCCCGGTCTTACTGCTTTGCGTTGCAAAAAGTCGACGAAAACGTCGTCTTAATTTTCGAACAATAAATAACATTCGATCAAACAATCGGAGGCGGACTAATGTCCACTGATCGACACGAATCTATCAACAACACATTGGGAATTTTTTTTTTAAATAGATACTCGGTGGCACGTAAAAAGCAATGAAATGTCATTTAAAAAATGACTTACGTTTTCGCACAAATTGTCGCACACGCGACACTTTCGACGAATGACGAGAGAATTCTTTGCTGAACAACGAGGAGTATTTTGCGAGATTTCTCCGAGTATCGCCAAGTTTTACGAGTGCGAAGAACAAAAGAAACTATTATGCGTGTAACTGCATACGTTGTATAAAAGGCGCGGGACGCGCTGTCATATTTATACATATATATGTATATGTGTATCGTTAAAAGGATTCGAAACGTAAGCGCAAAATAGGACAGCTGCCAACAAGGAAATGTAACACCTAAAGTATCTACGAAATTGATTAGCTTATCACTTTGCGGAATCATTTGTGAGCAATGTCGCAAATTTTAAGTCGTAAAAAAATAACAATAAGGACAACCGATCATTTCATTCGCGCGCGAATAAACAGAAACAATCTAAATACGTTTAACATCGTTCGAAGTTGTTCCGAAATGTCAATCTCCGTTCAATTTCCGCGTAATTCGGGACTGCTCACAGTCGATTCCAATCTCTTAAGTGTCCAGATTTCCGTGATTACGCTAATCGGACACGCTAGTTAGATCTAACGGACAAATGCGATAAGTATAATACAACCAGCTGCGCAAAAGACAACGAGATTGTTCCGTACCGGTCGTACCAGCGTCCTTTTGCCAAAGAAAAAGATTAGAATTATATATAATTTCTCTTTTTTTTCAGCATCCGCGAGATATTTAAACGAAATCGTTCGTGTCAAGCTCGGAAAATTGTGGTACGCAACAGCATCATCGTCTTTGAGAGTGTACAGGATATTAGAAAAAAAAATCTACATAATATATTTATATATATATATATATATATATATATATATATATATATAAACACACGTCGAAACAATAAGAGACGATAAGCGGTATTCACACTCTATATTACCGTAAAAAAAATTCGTCATCCTTATCCCTCTTTCTTTTCACATTAACAAAAAACAAATATACGAAAAAAATACGTAAAATAAACAGTTTATAAATAAACAATGACATATATAGATAAAGAAAATATATAACAAACAATTTTTTTCTCACTTCGATTCTATGGGTTCCGCCCAGGTGGATTCGGCTACTCATATTCCATATAAATATCATTTCTCTTTCCTTTTAACCAATATATATATCGCGAAGAATAGGTAATATATTTAAATTTTGCCAATAGATTCGCTTATACTGACAATACGACGTGATTTACGCGTTGCATATCCCACGCTCTCAGTATCTCTCTTTCTCTTTCTCTCTTTCCATCTCTCTCACACACGCGCACACGCATTTTCCGTCCTTCCCTCTCTCTCGTTCGCATTCGTGCCTTACCGTTCGCTCATCATTCTCGCATGCAAACACAAAAATTTTCATTCTCAAGCTGATTCTCTCCTGCTACTCGTACATTAAATGTTACTACATTGTTTAACCAATGTTTGAGCCACACTCTAGTGTTCGTTTTATATATATTTTTTAATTCGGATAAGAGAAGTCCTCGCGCGGGGGGTTGGATGGGGCTGGAGATTGAAGGGAGTTGCTTCAATAAATATTCTTGTTTTAACGATCAAAGAATCGTGACCGTGGCCACACGAATTCAAGAAAGACGTGTACGCGAGTTTGGCAAGTCGGGCAATGTTGTACTACTATAACATATTACATGTGTGTGCTTCCTTTTTTTTTCTAATCTCTCTTTCTCTCTCTCTCTCTCTCTCAGTAATTACACCTAATCGGTACTATCAAATTCGATATAGTATGTCTACGATAAAGATTAGAACAAGTAAATGGCAGAGAGGTAGAAGCAGAAGGGAAGAGGGGACGAGGAGAAGGATAAATCTTTAAAGGAGAATAAGGGGAGGGAAGAGAGGGTGAGAGGAAGCGTTATGAACGTTATATGATATGATTACGCGTCTCAGTTATTTGGAATAATATTCTATATAATCATATAGAGAGTTGCTGCAGCTAGCTTAGAGATAAGCCGAGAGAAAGCTTCATATGTGGACGGCGCCCGCACAATTTTTTTTTTTTTAGTCTAAAGTTTCCGCCTTAGTATATATCCCTACACACCTCCTTTTGACCCGTGCGAAAGATTCGAGAAAGGATTTCGTCTCGTTGATCAGGATACATAACGGATGCGCGATAACTTTAATCCGCGCGATTCAGAAAAATCTATGCGAATTAAATCTATATATTTTCACGTACGCATTTCTTATTAATTTTCTAAAAAAAACAAGAGCTGATATCATATTTCTTATTTGCTTTAAATTACTCGTATACCTCTGGTAAAAATATAAAACGCGAGCAATTGCAAAGCGCTCTTAAATGTTTCTCGATTAAAATTTTAATTTAAATACGATGAACGAAATCTTATCTTGAATGAAATAGCGCGCTGTAGATAATCGATAGATATAAAGAAAATTTTCTTGAGAGTCTCTCTCTGTCTCTCTAAAAAAGAATCGCGTATAAAAAAAAAGAGAAGATTTACACTGATCCTCAAGTCGTCGATCCGTTTCTCAAGTCCGACACTGTGAGTCGATGTCTGACGTATGTACGCAAAAAGTCGGCGCGACTTTGTAACGTCAATGCCATCCGCTTTATTCGCCGCATCGCTTAGTTAAGATTTAATGTATCGTACGTAGAAACACTAACACGACCGCTCTCCATAAATCTCTCACCGCCCCTGTACTGTACAAACTCCTCGGAGACTAATAATTATTAATAATTATTATTATTACGCATTACGTATATCTCTAATTTGTCGGACGTATCGGCGCCGCCATCGTTGCAGTACTTGCTGCTACCGCGTCACTTAATAATTAACGGTGTTTTCAGTTATAACATCAAAACATAACTAAGCAATATAATAATAATAATAATAATAATAATAATAATAATAATAATAATAATAATAATAACTCATAATAATAATAATAATATTAATAATAATAATATATGAGTATAAGCACCAGGTTCGTCTTGTAGGTTTAAAAACTACAGGACGGACCTGACAAGCAATTTTCCAAAACAAAATAATAATAATATTAATAATGATGATGATGATAATGATAATAATAATGTAATAATAATAATAATAATAATAATAATAATAATAATAATAATAATAATAATAATAATAATAATAATAATAGTTTGTAAATATATATAATATATATAATATATATATAGTCATGTGTTCCTATAAAGCTTTTCTACAAATAGATACACCGATTTTTTCGGGGCTAATCGCGACACATGCGTCTTTCTCACTTCTCGATTCCACGATATTATTTCTTTTTTTTTTTGTTCCGTATACAATGAGCCGGAGTAGATTTAGGCGCGATCATACTTCTCTCTTTTTCGACATTCCGACAGAACAACCGAAAGATCCTTGGGCTACGGCCACGAAATGTACAATAATTACGTTGTGTAATCTTAACACGATAACAGATTACGTGGAGTGGAACCGATATACGACTATGTTGTGTTATTCCATAATGTTTCTGTATATCTTTGCGTAAGCCGAGAGCACAAGCACGAAATATGGTTCAACACATCATCTAACATATATCGCATTCATGAACAATAAAGAAAATATATTTTTGATAAAAGAAAATATGATTTTTGAATTAATAATAATTTTTACATAAATAATTTGTCTCTTATGTGTATGTATCTGTGAATGCATCACGAAATAGCGAATATAATATTTCTTGAAGCCAACAAGTTTTATAATTACGTGCAAATAACAAAAATATATTCGAATCAAATAGAAAAGATATCGACAGATTCAATTAAATTAATACCAATCATTATTAATTATTAATTACAGTTTGCAAATTGCATCGTATCGCAATAAATCAATGTAAATCACATAAAAATAATTATTATCAACATAATCGTGTATGATCATCATTATGAACGATGCATTAATATAAGATGCAATAAAGAGACGATATTAATTTTTGAATAAGAGATAAAATATAAAGTATACATGTATACTCATCTTTCTCTTTTTGAATATTTTAATTACAATTACACTGAGCGCATACAATATCCGATATAGACAACCATATTTCTCTGCGAATGCTCTCTCGCTCCCATTATGGTCAGACTTAATTTCTGCAAAACTGTTTAATCTTACACACGCATATATTACGTTCTACCTTCATTCTTTTTTGCACATTACATGTTAAAACATTATTACGATTACGGTATGTAGGTAGGTACTTCGCTATGTGGGGAGATATTTTTACGTGAGTACATCAGTTTACGCGGACTCACATACGCAGCTTAATCATTACATTACGTATGGGAATATTATTTATAGTATTACTTTTATAGTTTAGGTAATTAGAGGATAAAGTATTAATACGAATATACGAGTTTTTCCTTCCACTTTTATTTAAATGTGATTTCTTGCTTTGATTACGGACGTTTGTTGGAGTTGCTCGTCGTCATTATGCTGCTTTCATTCAATTAAATTAATAAGGTATCTCTTTTTCCTCAATTTACGTACTTGCGTTTAAACGTACCCTAAAATTTCACCGCGCCAGCAAAAATTCTGCCTTGGTGCGCGATAAACAGATTCATCATTTTCTCTTGTTTGTTCTCATTATATATATTATATGTATATTTATAATATACTTATTACTTTTAATAATATATATTATGTGGTATATTGTGTACAATATATGTTTTACGTCGTTATATATTACTAGACGATTTATGCAATAGATCTTGACATTAATCTAAAAAGATCTGATATTCTTGCCGCACATTTTACGTATATATTTTCACTTGTAAAAATCTCTTTTTCAAAGTCTCATCTTTTTTTAAAGACAAATATAATATATATACATATATATATATATATATATATATATATATATTTCATTCCACCCCTTTTTTATATAACAATAATTGTGAAATTGATAGAATATAAACACATTATAGTTCAGTATTAAATAACAATGTGTTGATTTTCTATCGATTTTACCATTATTGAATTAAGAGCGATACTTCGCTTCGAATAAAATTTAATCGAGACTTTTTTTTGATAAAGAATCAAGATCTATGCATCGATCGCGTTAACATGGAGGAGAAAAAAAATAATTGGGTAATAATTTATCTTGGTTACTTTTTCCACGTGTTTTACGTTTCTTTTTTTTTACGAATTCTAAGTAAGTAATACCAACAACGGATTCTATATATCTATGGAAAGGTCTACCCTGACACCAAATTACGTATTTAATGTACTAAGAGTGAGATACTCGTCCGGTGATGTGGCTCGTGTTTCTAGTACGTATGTGTACAAATGTATGTATATTTAATTTTTTCCATAACGTTTCTGTTTCTCATTTTCATCAAAGTCAGTATGCATTCATAAACATCTACGTCTATAATTTCCAACAAAACGCCGATAAGAATAACTGAAGTCTGTGCAAATTGAAACAATAAAAAATAAACGTTATATAAATTATGTTATAGAATTTAACAATTGTAAAATTTCACATGAATCTTACGTTAACGATCAATGCGTTTTTTTCGCAATGAATATTGATTGAAACATATGTTTATTACGTACGTGTATATAAGTCTATCAACACGGCAGGATAATCGAGATAATTTTTGCTGAATTTTTGGCAAAATTTGATCGCCAAATGTATATTGTACAGTTATTATATTATCCATCATGCTTAGAACATTCAGAAAGTTTTCTTTTTGAAGTTCAATATTTACGCGTTTATGGCATTGTCATTTCACTTTTTAGCGTAGATATCGTTTGTGAATAATTTTGGTGAATTCACGTTTCTTAAATTTTTCTTTTAAATTCGCGAATTCAACGACGCTTTTATTGCTCATGCTAGGATATTTACTTTTAGTCTCGTTGGTAAAAAAATAAATATTCTAATTTTTTATTGTGTGTCGGATCTAAAGTAATTTATTATATTCATCGATATTCATTGACAAAAAGTTTCATTTATTGTGATTTATCGGAATTGACGTATATTGAAATAGCTGAAAAAAAATTGTTATGTTCCTTCTACTTATGAATATAAATTTTTTATCGTGAATTCGTGCGCACCAAAAGAACTGGTGAATACAAATATTCTGTGTTGCATTATATATATTTTTATAATTTTTGTAAAATCATATTTCTATTTGAGTGTGTATGTATTTGTATATATGTGGCAGAATTATGCTAAATTTTTTTTTTATAAAACTCATCATAGATCATCAGGTAGCCAGGTAAAAATGTTAAAGCAAGCAAGAAAGACAGAGAAGTTTTGCTACCCGATGAGAAAAAAAAAAGAAAAAGAAGAATGATATTTATGAAAAAGTATCATTATAAATAATACAATAATATTTGAACAAAAATTAATATAATTATTAAATAATTATATTAATAATTATAATTATATTACAAATTAATGTAATTAATTTTTTTTAAGTGCAGGCAAAAAAGTTACAAGAGGCAGGCTTTGCCTGTTCTTGCTCCTTCCTGATTCGTAGATAAAAAGCCTGTTATAGATAAAAAAAAAGTTGCAAATATATCTTATTCAATAAGAATGAAAGCTAACTCGTTTAAAAAGACACAAATACTGCATCAAAAAATAACTATAACAAAAAAAAAATAATGGATTCTGTCGCTCGTTGATCAAATGGGCGTATAAACAAATAAGTTGTACATGCCATTTATAATTTGAGCCCGATATCGGAAGAGGATATCATAAATACTTGTCCGCAATCGCGCGAGAGATATTCGTTGTTTTCACGAGAAGGTCGCGAGTTTTACGCCTCTATTAATTTTCATTAACGATCGTACGCAAAGGAAGCAAAACGTTCGCGTGACGTTGAAGATGAAACATCTCAACATCGAGAACGACAAGACTGTTTCTTCGAAGTCGCATCATCGTTTTCTTCCTCCGGGACGACGATGTGCTCTAATACAACAGGAGAAGATGTAGCTGAACTCGGAAATTCGCACGTAAGCGATGGCTCGAAGGTCAGCTAAATCTTCATTCATACACTCTCTTCATCGTCATACAATTGGATGCTAGGATGTTCGCTTGTGCTGGTTAAATTACTTCCTTCTTTCAAGATTCGACCAATTAACTCGATTAATCAGTATCGTCGTAGTTGATAATTCGGTTGGCCATACGACCATTAATCCTTCAGTTCATTTCGGCCCATTTAACTAGTCTACTCACCGCCTCGACATAATAATTGGCTCTCTCCATGGCAGTATCACGCCAATTCGTACGTTAATTATGGCTCATTGTGTAGCACCCGATTAACAATATACATTATACGTTCTAGGAATCAGTCACAGGCTGAACCCCGAGGCGACTTCGCTCCGGGGGCTAGCCAAGTAAGTACGTAGCTGGGGGATAGGGTGCATTCATTTTTTGCTTTCAGAGTTCTTTCTCTACTGTAATGTCTACGTAATTTTAGTTTCTTGAGTAAAAAACAAAAGGGAGAACCGACTCAGCAAGGCATTCATACCTTTCCCTGCTCGTAGAAGACTGCGTGCTCCGTGTATCTTCCAGGTCTCTTAAATTTTCGCCATCTTCTCGCCTCGACGTAAGACCGGTGACCGCAAGCTTCTCTATTTGCGAACTCATCGGCTTCATCGGAGAAGATCGCAAAAATCTCTTGCAGCGGATGTTCCGTACCTGTTTCTCGCATGCAAAGGTGAGACGAAGAGAACTCGGGATCGTCTTCTTACGTAGCCGAGCTTACCAACTACTTCGCTTCGGAGTCTTCGTCCAGGCCGCCCCAGTCTCTTGTGTCTTCCTTAAAAGAAAGAGAGTCGGCTCAGTAAGGTATCCTATGTGGGTACCTTACTGACTGCCTTCAGAAGATCGCTTTGCGTCTTTTCCAGGCCGCTTACGTGATGCTGCTGCTGATGCTGAAGGGCAGCGCTCTGCTGCTCCTGCTGCAACTTGGCCTGTTTCTCCGCCTGCTGTTTCTTCATCATGTCTTGCTCCTCGCGCTCGCGTCTGGCCTGCTCGTTGATCTCTTTAACCGCCCTCAACTCCTTTTTCAGCTTCATTCGCCGATTTTGGAACCAAATTTTGATTTGCCGTTCTGTCAGGCAGAGTGCATGCGCGATCTCTATTCGTCGTCGTCGCGTCAGATAGTGGTTAAAGTGAAATTCCTTTTCTAATTCCAAGGTTTGGAATCGCGTGTACGTTTGCCGGCCTCTGCGCCTCGGACAGCCATTCGGACCTGAAAATGTTAACAAATCTAATTTTTGAAATTCTCTTCTCGATAGTCTCTAAACTTCTTTTAGATACGACGTACTGAAATATTAATATGCAAACAAAATGATGAATATGAGATTAAAAATATTCTTTCCAAATACCTTTAACTCAAAAGTTTTTTCGTTTGACATTTATTAACGTCACATATTCGTTGCAAAATATTCCATTAAATACTTAAATATGTAAATTAATTATAAAAGCTGTAAATATGGAAAATAGCAGAGAGATGCATATTTAATTTTATACATATTCCATATTTCTCAGTAAAGAAGAATATTATATTAGAATTTTATTTTCCATCAATTTTACGCTTTTGATAACGTTTTATTGTAAATAAAAGAGCTGCTTCCTTAATCGCGACCAGCGATTTATTGTTAGCTAACAATACTCTTTTTTGTTTCCTTTCTCAACGTAACCACAGGAAACTTTCCGTGCTTTTTCACAATTCTAAACTCTCTCTTCACTTTCTCTTGTCAAAAGGAAAAAACAGTTTTTTATTACGAATCTAAAAAAAAGATAAAAGATGAATGAGAAAACAATAAATAATATTCGGGATACTATTGCTATGCGACAAACGTCTTTCCAACGTTTTATTCGTCTTACTTTCCTCAAGAATTTATTATTATAAAGAGAGATGCGATTTTTAATTTTCTTTTTATGTTTAGGATTAAAAATTGGTGCAGATTGCGCGATTATGAAATTTGTGTTGTACGTCAGTAAAATAATGAGATTCAATTTTTTCCTTAAAATCTGACAATTCTGTAAATTAGAGTGCATCGAATCGAAAGATACTTTCTCATTTTATCTTCAGAGCAAATTTCAATACATTGACGTAAGCATGTGTGATTCAATCATTTATACAAGTGGATGTTTTGTTGACGCGTTATAAAAATTCCGATTAACATTACAAGGGAGATGACTCAAATAAAGTTTCTTAGCTATTATTCGCATTGTCAAATGCCGACGAATGCAAGTTTGTACATGTGCATATAATATTTATATCCGACCTTGATTCACGACCTTGAGCTTACACTTTTTTTCAACCTTCCGAAAACATCTTGTTTACGACAATAAAATCATCTCCGGATTCTTTTCTAATTTTATGTTCGGCGGCTCTCTTTTGATTTCAAATACAATTTCACTGTTTAAAATTTTCTTTGGCGTCACAAAGCATTCACTTATATAAGTATTATTGCAGAATCACGCGTGCTCATGCAGCGTGAAACTTGTACTGATTATGAAGGTAGAGTGAAAAAATATTTTTCGGCTCGGCGCAGTTTAATTTTTACAGTGTTTCCAGACTTAAAAAAAAATTGAATCCTATTACTTTACTAACACACCACATATATCTGTGAAATGTCAGATCTGGAAGAGATTCCGTGACAGATGAACGAAATAATTAAATGACATAATACGGAACTGTCAATTTTAAACAATAAAAAAGCAGAATAATAATCAAGTAATAATTTATTACTGCCAGAGATAAATTTAAGACACCTACATTTGATGCGAGAGAGAGAAAGAGATAGAGAGGGATCTCTTGATATGCCAATAATGTCACTGCTGAATTTCGAACAAATTTTCGCAATCAATTCGAAGGTAACTTCACTTTCAGTTGTCGTCACGGACGTCTCTTCTGAGATCGCTAAGGAACCGGTTCCTTGGTGCAAAGAGCGGACGGCTATAATACCATCATTCGCGAAGCGACGCTGAGTGGCCATATTATTGCCTCGTGATGAAGCAAATGCGTGCTACTGACCAATAAAAGATAGCAAGACTTTTCGTTCCCCTTATTTCACGACAATACGGAGATTGTGTAGGTACGTTAAAAAAAGGTGAGAAACCTAATTATTCCTAAAATCTATTATTATATTAATTATCATATTGGAATTCTTGGGAGGAGGTAATAGCTGATTACGGGTATTTTAAAGAATCTATCGTAAGCTAATTTTTTATTACAAGATCTCTTTGTATCAAATCTTCGTGGTTTAAAGGCATGCGAAATTTTGCGTCAGAAATTATAAAATTGAGACACGTAATTACATGTCCGTTAAAATGTAACTCTGGGTACATCGGAGAATCCCTGTAATCGTGAGAAAAAGTAAACCGCGTACACGAGACACACATTCTATAAATACATTCATTTTCGTAAATAAACCAAGACATATAATGATATTCCTAAAGACAGTAATACTATTCATGAGATCGATTAGCAAGCGATAGCAATTTACGCTGAATTTATAGGCGAACGTGATCCGCTTACACCTCGCGGATTGCTGTATATCGGAGGAATTAGATTAACAAATAGCGAACGAGGGACGGGAGGGGAAGGGGAATTATTCAATGGCAGATTTAAACGTAGCGACGCCGTATTTTCCATCTCCTGTCATAACGATCGGTCGTGCGGTGGCGCTCGAATGACACGCACGTGCGCAATTTCCGATGCAGGATGACCCATGAAATACGTATCGCTCTCCGAGCAGAAAACTCTTGGAGAATGCAGAGAATGCTGATATTGAATTCAGCATGGCCGTTCTCGCCGGTGCGGTCCGAGCTCGCGCTCGCGCTCGCGTTAGTGTACGTACCTGAATCAGCGACTCGCACACCCGCGAAATCCGCTTTTTGCGTGGGTGTAGGTGTGCGCGCGTCCGTATTGGGGCGAATCAACACGGTTTTTAGCGGCGTAACCGTGTGCGTCAGTTTGGCACACGTACGTCGGCTGCAGCCACCACCGGGGTGGTTACCGCGAAGCCCGAAGGGTGGGACATAGGGTTACCTTGGCAACCAGAGGGGAAACCATTCCATCCTCCTGGCGGCATATCACGCGAGAGAGGCCAGCCTGGCAGAGCCAGAAAACTCTCGCGTCCTCTCTCTGCCTCCTCGACCCTACGAGAGGAGCTCGTCGCTCTTAGGAAGACGGGTGAACTTGATTGCGCCCACTCCATTCGCCATAAATATGGCCCATCGGCGAAGTGCTGGCGCGAGCATTATCAATAATTTCGACGCGGTAAACTAATGCTGGGGTGTGCCAGAATTTATTTGGCGAGAGAATAAAGTCGCTGAGATGCGATGGCTTATCCCGAGTGACGTTTGTTCGACGAGCGAATAACAAGAAGCTAAATTTCCTCGGATCGAATGCGAAATATTTCCAAGAAACAGCTGATGCGATTAGCTAAGCGTCAGGTCTCTTTCTCGAAAACAAGAAACGTAACGCTTATCTAGAAGCGTTAATTAGAGTTTTATCGCGAATGATTCAGGGACAAATAAATTATAGTCAATTGCCGGTGGTCCATTGCCACCCTACACAAGGGCGGCACAATGGGACGCGCACACAGAAACGCGCCATTACGGATGGCACGGGCCTGTGTCTAATTACGGTCATATACTAAGTTTAATATCTGCTTTAGGTCTGCTTTAGCAGGCGGTTCGGGATTTTGGGAACAATCGTGGATATTGTGGAAGTTTGTCATGCCATGTCCGCCGTTCCACGGGGGTACCGCTAAGGCATCCCTTCGGATTTAATCAAATCGTTTCGGCGCCCACGCCATTTTTTCGAATAGAACTTTACCTAAAGATTTATCGCCTCTCCTCTGTATTGAAAGATAAAACGATGCGCAGCATTCATATTGCGTCTCTTGGATTTCAGGTCTTCGATAAATAAGACACGATTATTCCAATTTTATAAATAATTTATCCGCAATCTCTTTCCGACCTCGATTTCATATCTGTCGCATTATGCACGAACATCGCAGACTTGCCCATTTTGCGTCATTGAATGCGACGCGAATGCTTTTAGTTTTTCACGAACCGATTTATTAATATGCTAATTAATGCGATTTATTATCAGCGTTATCATCTCTACGTAAATCGATCTGCTCTTGACTTGTGACTTATTAACGTCACGCATTAACACGCCAGAACGCTTCGCTTCGCTTCGCTTAAGCGGCGATTAGGATCGCGCTCTAAACATTCCAGAGGATGTGGCGTCACGTGGGAGCGCGTTCTAAGATTAGCTAGCGCCTAGACTATCAATCGCGGCAAAAAAAATTTCGAGCGAATGTAGCGCAAAGCGAGGACGGGACGAGACGGCGGTTCGTCGTCCGAGAAATGTCACTGGTGTTTTGCGAGCGGCAACCGCACACAAGTCGGATGGATAGCTTTCTGGGACGGCGACGTCGCGACGTCGCGTCCGGGGATTTGACAGCACCTGCAAATCGCGGGGACCCTCCTCGCGTTCTCGGATGCGCGTCGCGTTATACGGCCTGAAATTCTCTTTGTCCGACCGCCGGAGGGACCACGCGTGAGCCCCTCTCGTAGCGATCCATTCATAAATATCTCAAAACGGCTTAATTTCGCGGCGCTGCGGGCGAATAAAATCTCGAGCCGGTGAAAAATGTAGACAGTTCGCCAGATGAAGGGGAACGGCGGGAGAGGGGCGAGGGGGGTGAGGGACAAGAGAGGAGATACGGCGTAGCCACGACCCACGGTTCGCTTGATCGCCGTCTCGGGTCACTGCAACCTCTGCCAGAACGATAGAGTTGGGCGATCGGGTAGGAGGCACGTTGAAGGAAGGGAAGGGAATAGAGGTGGAATGCGACTCTGCGAGAGAAACGGCGGAGAGAGAAAGAGAGATGGGAGAGATATGTAAAGGAGCGAAAGGAGAGATGCGGAGAGAGTGCCAAGCGAGGAAAAATGCCCACGATAACTCCGCCGTCCGTTCCGTCGCGATTTCAAGCCCGGCCGCGATTTATGCGGCTAATCCCCGCACTTTTTCTTGCCTCTGCATCTCGCCAGGTATCCGGTTCAAAGGCTCTAATTCAAGACCAATTATTCGGCTTCGCTAAATATATATGTATTGTTCCATCTGACCGTTGTTGATTAAATTCTTTTTTCGCATGTCCGGTTGTTTGTTGCGCGATTGCAGTTTGTTATCGGAAGCATTAGCGGCATGAAAAATCCGGGTCTGACGAGCGAGCAGAGCGCAATAGTCACGTGAGTAAAATGTTGCGTATGTAAAACTTGCAAACTGTGTTATAATTTCTATTTTGTAACTGATAACACCGGGATTTTTTTCTGTCACAGTGTTACGGAAAAAAATGATATCCGACAGTGCGTCGGAATTGATATCAATGCGAAAAATGTATTACGTAAATTTTACATAAAGTTTCCGTTTGCACGTAATTATTGTAAACGGTACACGAGAGGGAAGTCCCGATTAAATCTGCTCGAATTTAATTTAAATAAAATTAAATAAAATATATCATTACGTTAATTTTAGTATTTATAGGTTTCGATAATTTTATAGTTTGCAAGATATATATATTCCGAACATGAATTGTTAAAATATTATTTTTTAGAATATATCAATACATTCTGCTCTTGAAACAACTATTGCCAATACATTCTCCCAAAATGCAATACGATTTAAACGATTATCCAATTTTTATCTTGATATTAAATTAAAGAATATTATTTTCCTTATTTATTCATTGTAAATTTAGTGATTATAAATTGAATTATTCTAACATGTCACTTTTTTCAAATCCAAAAAAAGATTAGAGCTTAAAGTTCGATCTCACACTGCAAAAAAAATTTTTAAATTTTTAATGCAGTTTACAAACAATTTTAAATTAAAAGATACTTATATATATATATATATATATATATATATATATATATATAAATTCCCATTTTATTTAATCCAATATAATTTTCAGAGAAAAGTTCCTTGCGGATATCATGAAAAAATATCGCTGTTTCAAGCTCGGAAACTTAAAAGAAATATGTACAAGATAAAATTATACTGTATGATGTTAGTAAGAAAATTGATTCCAATATTTCCTGTATATAAATAAGAGCCGAATGAGTCAAATTAGAGTAAGAATAAAATTATTGTTTTCGATTGCCAAGTTTAGTGAGAAGAACCAAAATTGTATAGAAGCAAGCACAAGGCGAGCGGTTGACATTTAAACGCCTCTTTAGATTTACGACGATCTGGCCCTATAGTCGCTATTACGGCACAGTAGTCTCTACAGCTATTTTGTTCCAGTCGGAATGAATGACCGTTCGGTACTTTTGAAGTGAGCCACTTCGTGATACTCTGGAATCCCCACATGGTCTTATCAAATATTGTTTTTGCAATGGTATACAGTTAATAAATCATCTACGTAATGTAGATGTGCTAATTAAAAGGATCAATTATATAAAATTATATAAAATTAGCATCTTTATAATTATATGTACATACACACATATGTACATATGTACGTAAACACATAATTCAAAACATCAAGCGTCATTTGCAAGAATGCACTGATTTATGTTATGTAATTAGTTGAAAAATCAGCAATATATTAGCTATGATAATTAATGATTGACTCATTTTTTTTCATTTCTGTTCATTTTTATCATGTTTATTATTGTTTATTAAATATCATTACATTCATTTATGGATAGGTTGTTAAATCTATAAAGTTTAATAAATATCTCTATCTCTTCTTTATTCGAATATTTATTAATATTTTATTAGATTTTTTACATTGCTAATTATTTTATTATATCGAGGAAAAAATATTAAATATATATATATATATATACATATGTATATTAGAAGTTTTGGGACTTGTATAAATTATATTTAATATGTAATTTTTATACATTCAGTTATATATATATATATATATATATATCAGAATTTTTTCTCGCCTACAACATTTATCGTGATTGTGTGTGACTACGATTTGTCCCCTAACTTACGTAAGAACATTTTTTTTACAGATGTCATTTACACATGCCGGCGTATCATGTTGTGGCTATAAAAGAGGAATAGGCACAGACACTACAAGAACAATCTGAAGAGATCTTTGGCGATTTAGAAACTGGAGCATTTTTCTGCTCCGGTCGACTGCAATGGCTGACCTGACACTGACATTAATTACCGGAAGCGATTTATCGCTCTTCGGTTATCACATACATGGCGGTACGAGTATCACAAATAGTTGCAAGGACATATATATATATATATATATATATATATATATATGTGTGTGTGTGTAATTTTATATTTTTTAATAATTTGATTATTCATCCAAATCTAATTATATATTCGATCATAAATCGGTTAATATCAGTTAAGAGTGAAAAAAATTAAATTTCTTTAAACTTTTGTTTGCAATTAATTATCAAGATATTTTAATGTAGAATTGTTAAACATATTTCCGAAAGAGATGAATAGCGCTAATTTTACTCAAGCTCGATAAGATAGACGTCTAATAATCTGGAGGAAAAACGCGACTTCTCTGAAAGAATCCGTAAATAAGCATTTATATGTTATTACATACATCGAAAATGACGCAAAGATGATACCGACACCTGGAAGCTGGATATACAGGTGCGCGCGCACGCGTAGCACGGTCCGTCACGACCGGCAATAGACTTAAATCCTGATTGGTTGGACAGCCAGTCGGAGACTGTGTGCGAAGCACACAGGTAAGTCCAAGGGAGCGTTTGGAGGGGTGAGAGCAGATCCAGTACATATATACAAAAGTATGTATACATATATGGAAGTTCCTATATACACATATATACATCGGCCGCGGCAATAAAGGATTCCGACAAGGATGGATGGTGAGAGGGGGAAGTTCGCTCCATTGTTCCCGGCGGAACCCAAAGGCCCCATCCATAAGGGTGCCTCCCATTATCCGGCGTGTATCTACCACACGCGCGCGCCTCGACGTGCACGCGTGCTCTCGTACATACACGGAGGATACGCGGACTCTCGTTCGCCTAAAGATCGAATGTACCCAGATGCGAGGCGGTACCTTTCGCGATGTGTAGCGTGTATCGTACCTACATGGCGATCAATTGTGCCGCCGCGGCACAATAAGAGCTCTAATCTCCCACGAAATTGTAAAGTCGAGGAGGAAAATTTATAAGAAGGGTCCAGGTCTCCCGGAACGACCTGATAGAAGGCGTCTTGGAAAGAGAGCCGGCGCATATTTCGCGGATTTGGAAAGGATAAGCTGCCGGCGTAAAAATCCTCTCGCTAACATCCCTTTAATTTTCTAGATGTTGATTAATTTTAATTTAAAATAACAAACATGATTTACAAGTACGAATTTCTTATCAAATATTCGTGCGATCCTTTTTTAAAAAGTATGAGGAGAAGTAATTATTTTTAGATATAATTTTTTTATTCGTTATATGAATATTTAAAACGATGGCTGAGGAATTTTTTATTAATCGCTGTGTCCCGGATTGTAAAATTACGGAAGGTACTAAATTCCGCACGACATCCACTCGTGTCACGTACGCAATACGAGCGTGCAGATAACACGCAAATATAATTGAGTACCTGTGCGAACGAGGAGTAAACGTCACAGTAACTTTTATCAAATCGATAATTCATTCATACGCCGAAGAGCTGGCCATCTTCCGTATACACATAATGTCGCATAGCTGACACACAAGTGCGCTTAAAACTGCTGCTAAATTTATGAAATAAAGCGTACGATGCACATTCCGAAAATTTATTGCGCAATCGACAGCGTAATTTTTATTATTAAATAAACACATCTCGCGCGCTAGTCGCATCGTACGCTCCTCCAACACACGCTTATTTAATTTTCCTTGCCAAAGAATCTTCAAGAGCAGTTGGCGGCAGCAGCAGCAACAGCTCTCAAAAATAAACCTGTCGGCAAAGCGCCAGGCTCGAAATACGCGTAATCTCATCCGCAGGGCGAGGGCCGATACGAAACGAGATTAAATTTTAATTTTACAATAAAGAATGAAGTATTAGAATGCCGTTGGCAAACATTCCTTCCCCTCTTAAAACTCGTAACGAAGGCTTGCTACCCTCTATATTCCGACTAACGGCCTCCACCTCCACCTCCGACAGGGCAACAGCGCGAACAGCTACCCCCATGGAACCCCTAAGACTCTAATTACGGCCTTACATCCCCCACCATTTCTCTCTCTTTCTCTCTCTTTCTCTTTCTCTCACGCCCTTCCGACTATTCTCATATTTTCTGACACTCCCCGTGTTACCACACTCCACTACAACCCACCCCCTACGCCATTACATGCAAATGCCACGGTTGTCTCTTTCCGCTAATAAAAGTCGTGCCCGTGCAATTTAGAACATCCGACGTTGGGCGCTATGGCTTCCGAAAGATACGAAACGAGACGCGGAATAAGTCTCGAAAGACAGCGAGAGAGACTTGGAGAGGATTATTACTCATTAGTAGAGTTGAAAGTAAAGACGCGCAGCA
Organism: Camponotus floridanus; assembly: GCF_003227725.1. Lineage (NCBI taxonomy): Eukaryota > Metazoa > Arthropoda > Insecta > Hymenoptera > Formicidae > Camponotus > Camponotus floridanus. The sequence goes on along the minus strand of NW_020229448.1, from coordinate 1,082,810 downwards.
GACGTTATGCAACTCGAATTCGATGAATAAAAAATAAAATAAAAAAATCCCCTTTTTTAACTTTTTTAAATATCATACATATTATATCTAATATTTTTAATTGAAATAAATGATAAATGTAATTAAGATTTTTTTAAGAAAATTAAGAAATATAAATACTTTAAATTTATATATCAATCACGATTATAGCCTAAAATACATATAATTATTTATCTTGTTCGAATTGTATAAATTAATATTTTAAAACGCAAAATATACACCGCTGTCAATAAAATTTAATAATTTAAAATAGCACTTATGGATCACTGAGTCGAATATTATTAATTACGAAAAATTTTGCATCGATGTATAAGAAAAGAATCGTGCAAACCTATAGTTTATACTCATGAATGTGTAGTAAGAAATGAATCCACATAATGTTTAATCAGAACACGTTGCGGGCTTACGATATTAGCCGATATCACGTACTCTCCGTTTTATCCTTTTCCAACCTTCCTCATTGAGAGGGTAATTCGATCTAAACTCTTAATAAAATGTTGGAAAATCTTTCGATCGTTTTAAACTCTAGCTTTTTGTAAATTGTCATAAGCATATATATTTGTAAATTGCCATAAAGCACATATATTTGTTTCGTACATCGATATTTTTTTTCTTTCTTTTGATTATAACCAGAGAATTAAATCTTTTACATGTGCATATGTAGGGGAAATTTAATGTTTTATGAAATCGCGTGATAATCCTGGTAATGTAAAACCGATAGAGATTGTCTGAAAGTCTCACATATCGTAATTCTATATTCGCTGCGTTAAAATTTGATACATCTGTATATCAAGAAGAAGGTATCATGTATGACTTGCTGCTGATAACAACTCAATCAAAATACTAAACTTGTCACTGTGTGACCTTCGCTTCCATTAGGGATATATTTAACTAATAGATCATCGAGTTTATTGAGTCTGATAGCTTGTAATATTTCTATTGAGGCTAAAGGCAAACGTCACATGAAGTATAACGTCTCTCCAGACGCATAGAAATATAGTGTTCTTTGATTTTACGCCAAGAAAAAGTACTCCTCTTCTCTCGTTCCTATAAAATGCATTCGAGAGAGTGCCAGGTATATAACTCCAGATATATCCCCGTGGTTTGTGCGTTTAGCGTATCAAAAGCTTCCGTGAGACAAGGATCTCGCACTGCATCTAATAAATTGTTTGCAGATGCCTTGAAGTGAATTATTCCACTTGCTCCGAAACGGTTAAACCTCGAAGAAATTATCGCGTCGTTAAAACGTAAACTGAAACCCAATTTTATTTATCTCACATGTGTGTTCTAGTTTAATAGTTAAGTTAAAGATACTGTGCAATTTTAATCAATAATATTCAAACGTTGCATTCCATTGCATTATTAAAAAAAAAAAAAATTTTAGGAAATTTCCAAAATTGAGAACAAGGAAAACATTGCTCTTAGCTCATCAGCGAAAAGTCGCATTATGTCTGTCTATAGAGATAATCTATAATTAGGGAACCTTCGCGCTGGCCAAATATAATAATAGCTACAAGATAAAAGAAGACTCTGAGAGAGAAAAAGAGAGAGAGAGAGAGAAAGACAGACTTTCTTCTCCTCTCTCATACTTTCGTACACGCGCTTCCTCTGGGACTCTCCGGTTCAACTTGGACACATCACGCGAACAAAGGGGATTTGCGCGCACATGCGCACTCGATTCCACAGCACTGGTAACGATTCTAGCTCCTGTTATAAGCTAGCACACCCTCTAGTTCTCTCTGTCTCTCTCTCTCTCTCTCTCTCTCTCTGTCTGTTTCTCTCTCTCTCTCTCGCTCTCTCCTCTCTTCCTGGCTAACATCCATTGACTCGACAAGGTGCTGGAGTAGCTTCTACGCACACAGTGATAAAACAATGCGCGAATGTGTGAACGTGCAATGTCAAACGGAGGCCAAATGTGCATCTCGATATTTGAGAATCATAATGAAATATATATTTCAGCTGCACACACACACATACACAATGCAAAAAAAATTTATATATGCGTGCACAAATATATACTTCAATTTTATTTACCGTACGTGTGTTGTAATTTAATGATTGCGATAATTAAGCCAGAGATATTACGCGATCGATGCAGGCTGCATTCCGAATCCTTTCGAAAAAATGTTATAGAACGTGAAACTTTGGCTTTCAATTTCTCGATAAAAAAAAATCGCGAAGTATGTTCTTATATGTCTATAAAGATAAACGTAGAGACACGGGAAAATATAGTTACGTATTAATGTTTATAAAATAATCAGACAGTGAAGTACTTATGCAAGTATGTTGCTAGGCGAGATTGGAGAAAGCGAGAAAAGGAGGATAGTATGTATCTAAAACGCGCGGGACGACACACAAAAGCTGGAAATAGTGCTCTTAGTTTTTATCGGAGGGGAATAACAGTCGTGGTAAACGGTATCAGAGCCGCCGCGTGAAACAGTATGCTGATGTACTCCATACGTATCTAAACCGAATCGTTCTACGATATACAACTATTCCGTCTATCGTGGAGCTTCCGGAAACTGTTACCATTACCGTCAGGATATTCTAAGAGCCTACGATATATTAAATATTACTCCGTTTTATCGAGAACATCTCCATTTCTCTAGGAAGGCTTAATTAAAAACACACAGGGAATAAAAATTTGAACCCCGGAAAGAAAATGAAATGTATGAAAGAGCACACGTGGTTCACCAAGTGTGATTGATTTACGTTGAAGTGGATGACTTTGGAAGAAGTACGTACGCGCTTAACAGTATCTCTCCTAGGCTTCTATTGCCAGCCTTCATAGATGAGATAATGCGAAATTACGAGTAATTACGATGATAATTACTTGGGCGAAAGGTATTTTATTACAACAAGTCAGAAACTTAATTCATGAGCGGAGTAGTTAAAAGATTAGTAGTAGATTATATCGAGGCCGCCCAGGGCAAACGGATCATCTTACGAACGATTGAACTCCAGCGCCTCGAAGCGGTAACTCTACCTCCTCTTGTCGGCTGAAACATCGTCTCCCCTCGAGAAATCCCCAACCGTCGTACATTGTACAAATAATACGTTCGACAATCAAGCATCCCTACATACGTTTCGCCGCACGTTAAAATGCAAATGTATTTCCGGACATCGATTTCCAACAAATTACACGGCATTGTTGCCTGCAACACACCCAGGCAGGAGGCGTACGCCATCCGGCATTGGCTATCCGGAGACATAGGACAGGGAAACCCCTTTGGGGATGCCGCGTCGCCCTACGAACCCTTAGGTACCGCGTCGCGATTCGCCCTCGTTTTCCTTTCCTCTCGCTTCCTACGCTACGTCAACGAACCCGCCGAGCCTTCTCTCGCCCTAAAGATCCCACATCCGAAGATCTATATCGCCGCCGTCAAACCTGTCCAAATTGCTCGTTGTCGTGTAATGCAAGCGACCACATTTGTTACGATAGTGCCTCGTCGGGGTTTTCATTCTTCACTATTAGTGTTGGTGGGGGAACCTTCCGACGGCTCTCACAGTGTGCATGTGTAGTTACGTCATGGAGCATGTGATCGACTTTACCTCATAAGTCTAAACGGCTATACATTTGGGGGGTTCAATTATTAATATTTTTGTTACCTATGTTAATAAAAATAATAATAATATAAAGTTTATTAATTATTTTTATCAATTAATCAAATTTTATTAATTAAATTTGATTAATAATTCAATTCAATTTGATTAATAATTCAATTAATAAAATTTATTAATTAATCATTAAAAAATTTATTAATTATATAGACTAAATAAATAAATTTTTTCTCTAATTAAATCTCGTTACTATTCGCAAACTGTATTTTTAGTTAGTTAAAATCTTTTTATTACATCTCCTTCATTATTTAATATCTCTTATTTCTTTTTCACACAACGACATCTTTTATTCCAGTGAAACATATAAGCATGACTAAGACGGCGTCTGCTAGCGTTGACGATTACACATGCGTGAGATTTGTCCCTCCATATACTGCTCCAAGATTGCTCCACTACCTTAGTCGAGAAGACGCCGAAGAGCACGCACGCGGCGAAGGAGGTGCACGGCTACAGCTTACGTCGCACCCGGAGAGCACGTTTTCTCGCCTGGACAACGTCGTTCCGTGTGTCAACGCTATACATTTCCGTAACTACGCGAACGATATTCCCTCCGGCGTTGAGTACGAGCTCTCCCTCTCTCTCTCTTCTCTCTCTCTCTCTCTCTCTCCTCTCTCTCTCTCTCTCTCTGCCTCCCTCTCTCTCTCTCTATCTCTATAACGTGAAAATATGAAATACCTTAAGAACCTGCCGGCTCCTTTATATCCGGAGCCGCTTCTCCGTTCACATAATGGTATACTCCGAGGATGATCATGCGAGCAATGGCATCGGAGTAACGCAGTCTTAATCCTCGTAATGTCGCGAATATATTTGGTAGCAACGAAATTTTTTTTTTTTTTTTCGTATAAAAAATCCTGAAATACAAAAAACTTCCACTCACGAGTGATAACAATTTTGTTATGTATATAAAGATATAAGATATTAATTGTTAGAGACACGGTGTACATTTTATATTATAAACATATGCGTATATAGGATGAAAATATTAATTATTAGAATATTAATTATTAGAAATGATATAAAGCATGTTGTATATAACATCGATATTTGGAAAAATTCATATTTATTAAAGTTTAGACTTGAGCGTTTTAGAGAAAGAATTTCTCTTCCTTTCGATATCATAAAATACTGATAAAAAAGTATCGGTAATACATAGTATATGTTTAAAAATATTTATCTCAACATGTTGCAGACATCGCTTCAAAAACAAATGATTAATCCGAAATATTCGCGGAAGCATCCGTGGGCTGATGATTTCGTGCCATATTTTCCTTGTTTTATATTTATACATTATTGTATTTGTTGATTTCTTCTTCCACGTACGTTTTATTAGTTCCGCCATCAATTATTATACTTTCTTTATTGGAATATTATTTGCTTCAATAATTATTACTTGACATCCATAGACTATATATATATATATATATATATATATATATATATATATATATATAATAAATGTGTATGTATAAAAATGTGTTTCGATCAAAATGTACTAATTATCCAAATTCACATAAGTATACTTGTAGGTTAATTTAAAAAGCCGATACATTGCGCAGTGATAAGTGCATTGCGAGCGTTGTTTGTTTGAAATAATTTAATGAGATTACAACGGCAGTTCTGCAGATAATGATATCGTTGTTTAGAGTTCCATTTGACGCCATGGCACTCTATTAAAGCGATAGTTCAGTCTTTGATCAATGACTCAGAAACTCTGCCGTTCTCTAAAGTTTATTGACGATAGACTTTATTAAATATTAATATTTTAAGTTACGAATTTAAAATATAAAAAATATATTTCTTTTTATAATTTTTATTAGTATAATTATATCATTTCTTTTAACTTTAAATTTTACATATTTTACATATTTTTATATATACATTTTACATATTTTATATATAAATTTTACATATTTTACATATTTTATAAATTTTACATATTTTTTTCTCTCTATTCTCTTTTTCTATAAAATTTTAAATCATGAATTGTGGTCAATAATTAAAAATATATGCCTAAAAGCGATATACAAATATGTTGCCGAAATGTCTTCTCATATGTATTTTTAAGCAGAAACTCGAAATGGAAGATCTTAATTCAACATCTCAATCTCTCACTTATTTAATTATCATTTATGATTAAGTATTAATCGTTTGTCAAGCAATAAGACATCTTGATATAACGAGATATATTTATCAAGATATATTCATTAATTCGAATACATTTGCAGTTATTAATTTCTTTGTAAATTAATTTATTAAATCACTTTTTTAGTAAAATTCATTTATAATAAATGATGCAAAAATTCATTGCAGATATGAATAATAGCATATTGTCAGGCTTCGATAAAAAAGTGATATCAATATGATAAATAATATTAGATTGTAATTTTTTATAGCAAATTAATCATTATCAAATATAAAGAATTGATGATTATATTTGATGAACTATATATTTTTATAATTTAGTTAGTAAGATGTGATTTTCACATTCTTCTATTCGCATTCGTTTTTGTGGTACAGAAAATATAAAAATGATTTTCAAGTATAATTCGTTTTCGCTTAAGATATAAATTATATAAAGCAGTTTCGCTTAGGATATAAATTATATAAAATCTGCTACCAAGAGTGCACGTGTACCATTGTAAAGAACAAGATATACGTATGTAACATTCTTTATAATTCACATGTACATTTGATTAAAATTTAAGATATAAGAGAGACTTTAGATAATATTATAAGCGTTTATCTTTCAATATTACTTGCTGCTATTTAATCTCTAATTCATATATTAAAGATAAATCTTAATATCTCTAATTCATATATTAAAGATAAACACAAATGTAAAATTTCTATTACGTTTAATGGAATAATGATGCAAATTATTGACTAGCTTACAAATAAATAGATTAAACATGATGTAATCGCTATAATTATGATTCATAAAAATTATTATGTAAATAAATTGAACACTTGCTTGTCTCAATTAATTTCAAAATTTTAAATTATATTATAATTTTATATTCATTTTATAATAATTTCTTAACATTAATTATTAATTTCTATTGAATGATCTCAAAACTGCATCTGACAATTATTTAAAAGAGAAAAAAAAATATTGAAAGAAAAACTTTAAAAGACGTCCTTAATATATATAACTTGATATTCGAAAATTAAAGGATTTCAAAGTTTATTTAGTGCGAGATTTTGAAATTAAAACAGGAAGGAAACAAATGTAAAGAAAGGAATGCGCCGATACCCATGACGTCCTTTGTCGAAAATGTCATGCGGTTGATTTTTATATTAGGATACGATCAAAGCCTTTACTTTCACTTGGCTCAGCACGAAACCACGTTGTGATTTATACATTTGTGAACAATATCTTAAATTGCACTTTTCCAGTTTTTTTCTTCTTTTTCTTTTGATTTCTAATTTTCTGAAAAAAATACGCAACATGTGACAAAGAGTGAAAGTTTCAACAATGAAAAGATTTTTTGAGAAAGAGTTAATCCGGAAAAAAAGATTTCCAAGAAGAAAGAAGTTTATTAGACAACTGTCATATCAGTTTCTTAAAAAAAGCAAGGTATATATTAAAACAAATATTTTATAAATTTATTGGACTAGCTTTATTTAGAAAGGAATAGGCATAGGAATTTTTTCAGAGTCCTTCGAAAAAACGCATTGACCAAAAATAACTCCCCTATACGCTTTGAAAGTGCCAAAAATAATTATAATGATGTAAAGGTATAATGACAAAGGTACAAAAAATAATTATAGTGATGTAAACGCATAAAATTATACACTACATGTTCCGAAATACTCCGTACATTGAAAAAAAAGTATGAAAAGTATTTCAGAAAGATACGTACAGATAATCTTCTCTCTCATAAATATCTTCTTCCTATTGCGTAATAATTCTCCGATTAACTTTGCATTAATAAATAATTATAATTTTCTTTTCGATAAAAAAACGCGAAAGTGCGAGCCTTACACATTCCTCAGATTATTATTACATTAATCAGGTCCTCGGGAGTCCCGATTCCAAGTGTCCTTTACCTTACGCGGTAAGATACCGGGTGGCCGTCGCGTAAACGTTATACACACTGATATTTGGAATCGACCGGTCGGGCCTGAGGATTTGACTGGTGCGATGGCTTCGGCACGCGACATAACGGAATACGCGCCGCCGTATGACCATAAAATAAACGTTCGGGGTGGTGGGCGCGGGCCGAACCTGTGGCGGCGTATAAACACTTATATAACGGCAATTAAACTGCTTTTAAGGCCCATAAAACTGCAGTTTCAATAATCTCTGTGACAACACGATTCCGACCTGTCTACGGGAGCGTGGCTTACCTCGGAGGAAACGTCACGCGCTCGCTGCACTGATAAAAAGAATTTCGATCGTCGCCCTCCACCCCTCCTCTCTCTCTCTCTCGACGCGGCACGTATTTCTCTCGATCGATTTCGCGTTCCCCGAAAGTTCCTTTTACGAGCCGCTTCACGATCAACCCTCCGATTTCTCGCGCGCACCGCGTGTTTGTTACACGCGTCGATGTGTTTTGTGCCGACATCGGGGAGCGTATATTAATGGCTAACCGAGAAGGCGATGGGAAAACAAAAAAGATGGGAAGAGATGCCGTGAGCCGATGGCATAAAGCAGAATTCCGGATGAAATTTTCCGGATAAAATTTCGATGGGAACTACTATTCTTTCTCTCCTAGCCAATGTCGGATACCTGCTGGATGCTGATGCGATCCAGGCGAGGGAGGATAGCGTGCGAGAGAGAGAGAAACGAGGAGAGCCGACGAGATCGGAGGCGGGAGAATACGAAGATAGGGTCCAGGTAGGGGAGGCAGGAACGATGAAATGGGATAATACCGACGCTGCAGGACGCGGCAGCCATCATCGAATGCTAATGAGGGGTTGGCGGCTTTTGGGGCAGTGGACTCTACCCGCCGTTGTCGGCGCGCGGGATCGGTCTGATTATAAATTATACATTATCTCCTGCTAGTCCCCGTGTACACACCGTAATCCAGTTAGACATTCACGTGCCTGCGAAACTCAATGTCAGAATATGTTTCCATGCTCGCGAGAGACAGATTAGAAATTCGTCCGCGCCAGCAATTTCGCTTGGTCGGAGTTTAGAAATTTTGTTAATCGCCGAAATATTCATTTCAGTCGCGCAAATATTTAGACTGCCTTTGTTCTTAAACTAGGAGAAAACGAAACGGTCGGGAAGAATCTGTTGAATTTCGAAACGTTGATACAAACATAAAGCCGTTTTATCTTGCCGATTATCGGTATGAATAAAGTGATGAAATTGTCTTGATCACACCGGTACGCATTCTCTAAAACATATACTGCGTTCGCAATCTCTATACATCGTTAAAAAAATTTGCACATATATACATAATAATATTTAATATTTAATCATATAATAATTAATAATCTAATGATAAAATGTAAAAAACCAACAAGAATTTTGATTTCTTGTTTGAAAATACAAATAAAAAAAAATAAAATTAATATTTTATTGATTTTTAATTGATGAAAAAATAATTTTGAATATAAAAATTATATACATCTATTTAACATATATTTGTACGCTTATTAAAATAGAATTTATTGTAATAATTAGATGCAATTAACACATTATTGTTACAGATTCTAGTATTATAAATATACTATGTCACAATTAATGAATATAAATACCTAAAATAAGCATGTAGTGTTATGCGAATAAATTTTGAAGACAAAGAGAAACTTTAACATTTCAGTAATCAATAAACAATCAATATACAAAATATTTCTTGAAAACTAGGTAATGAATAAAAAATTTATTCTATGTTTTTCGGTTCTCCTTTTTCAGAGAAATATCAGCGACTCATCTCTCGATTGCACCATAAATTACTGTACTACATCCCTATATTTCTAGATGCAACAAATCTTAATAAGATGCGATCTTGAAAAACAAGTTTGAATCATTTGCCGATTCGGAATTTCAGAGTATAGCATTCACATATTAATCACATGAGACAATGAAGAATATAGTTAAGAAGGAGAATTTAAAAGCACTTTGTATTCATGTATACAATAGATGCGAAAATGAAACGAAAAATGTTCTATTGTATACTATACAATAATAAAATATTTATATTTTCCGCGTCAAAATATGGCATCAGTTAATATGACAAAACATTAAACATTATAATAAGTTTAACCATATGTGTTCCAATCAATTTAATTAAAAATGGGATCTAAAAATTAAACTAAAATCGAAAGGAAAATGAATTTCTATATGAAAAAATATTCATATATACAAAGATTAAATTTCAAAAAATGGCACGATATATTTAACATATTTTTCGAATTAATTAATACTGCGACTAATTAAAATAATATATTTATTAAAGTAATTTGAATTCATAATGTTTAATATTTTCCATTTTGATTTTTACCATTATTACGGATTATTATTTTATCATTTTAAGGTTATTTTGATGTCATTTACTGTTGAATTGATTAATTTTATATTTAATATAACATATTTAATATATTGAATATAATACACATAATTAATCCAAAATATATAAATGATTTATTCATTAATGCTAATGTAAAATGATAAATTAATCTCACACATTTACATAATGTGATATAACTTGAAATATACAAGTGCAGATTCACACGAAAGATTAATAAGTTATGGTATAATGGCGAATGCGTATTCTCTTCGGCCAATTGAATATATACGGAGACAGATATTATATATCCCGTTTAAATATATCGGAATGTAATTTCCTACCGGGCTAAGCATTCCCTCTGCAGTCGGTAACTTCATATAGTGATCGCCAATGCCTATTTGAAATTATGATACGTCTGATGTAAACAAACCATCACGATAAAAGCCAACGACTGAAGTTTTAATTTTATCTAATCGGTATTTACTGCGCTATTGTGGACTCGTAAGTGGCCGTATAAAAGATAGTCACGGAGATTATTCGCGACTAACATTATCACGGTGACGACAGGTGTAGTTGCCCATATACATGTCCTTCTTGCATGCGCAACTAACATAAATGAATAGGGTAAGGACTTAGCGCGTGCTCGGTAGCACGATCCACGTAAACGATCCGAACAATGACCTTGGAGCACAGCACTCGAAATTACATCATTTTTGTTAGTCGCAGATTTATGATCAAGTCATTACCTGGTCGATCATATAGGAACAAATTGCTTTGAAAGCGTTTCTTGTAACTCTCAACTTTATATGTAAAAATACAATGTCCATATAAGAGTTCCCTTCTCTTGTGGTAATATATATACATATATAATCTATCCTTTTCTTAAATTGTGTTTCAACAATACTTTATACGTATTGTTGAATACATAAGGTTTCTTCTCTTATATGGACATTGTATTTTCACATATATAAATTGAAAGTTACGAAAATCGCTTTCAAAGCAATTTGTTCCTGATCGAGCTACTGTTCAGGTAACGACTATAGGTATATATATTCAACAATACGTATAAAGTATTGTTGAAACACAGTATACAGTATTCTTTTTTAGTCCAACAAATGGCCGTAATGTTCTGAATATATTTTGTCTACACATTAGATTTAAAAAAAAGTTGAAAAACATATTTGTCGTACTTTTATAACTAACAATGAGCCATCTGGTAAATCTGATTACCTTACCGACAGCTCGATCATAGAAACAAATTGCTTTGAAAGTGTTACTTGTAACTTAATGTTACACGTGAAAAGGTGATATCCGTGTAAGGTCAATGTTGTTGGAAGAAAACATAAGAAAAGGATAGATTACTAGTCTCATTCAGTTCAAAAAATGGTCGTAATGTTTCCAGTATATTTTGTCTATAGATTAAACTTAAGAAAGAATTGAAGAAAGGAAGAAAAATATGACTAGCACGTGAGGTCATAACTTTGTATATGGAAGGAACCATTTCCCTCTTGAAGGCTAGTCCTTGTCTGAGACATATAGATCTTATATTAAACACTTTTATTTTTGCGAGAACTCATTAGGTCCTTGGAACAAAAGTGAAAATAGAGAAAGATTTTTATATCATATTAAATTTTCATATTATATAACACTCTACACATAACACCTATGAAAGTTATTGTTATACTAAAATAATTCATAGGCTTAAAATACTTTTATATACGTAATATTTCTCGAAATACGTATATCTTTCTCTCTTCTATGCTTCATAATTAATATAAGTAGGATTAATAAGATTGCAATTTAAAAACCTATTATTTTTATGACTTTCCGAATAATTAATATCATCTCTCACAATTAAAACTTTTAAATTTGCGAAGAAATGTTTCAGTTTCAGATAGCATTTTGCATATTCGCAGAAATATGGAATATATATATATATATATGTTACGAATATGTGCGCAAATAATGATAATATCGTATGTATAATAATAATAATGTAAAAACATTTCAAAATTAGCAGCAATACTCACCGCACACGACTCTGTCAAATGGACTCATCCAATCTGGAAAATAAAAAGATTGATCAAAACATTCGAAGAAAATTATTTAAACGATTCAAAAAGCGTCTTCTGCCCCTCTTTGCATATGATGTTGAATAAGATGGTAGTATTTTCAAAAATTAGCTACTCATGCGTAGTTTCAAGCGATAAAACTTTCCACATGCACTTGAGATAAAGCCTTGCGATAGGCAAGATTTCTTAAGCATACTCTAAGTCGCAAGACACATTATGATTCCAACGCATAATAAACACATACATTAATATTAAACATTACATAAATACATAACATTAAGATACAATTTAGGAAATCGACAGAAACTATATAAATCTGATTTAGTCAATCGAAAACATCAAATAAATAAACGATAAGACAAGGCAAACGATTGGATTCAATGAATAGGTAAAATTAGATTGACATTAGTAATTTGCTAGACATTAAGAAATTTGAGATAATCCTTGACTTCTCACAGTGAAAAATAAGTATGATTTTAAAAATATCTAAGTTAAAGATATTGATGTACATATATTGAGATTAATTAGATTCAAAATAACATCGATGTCTGGATTATATATGTATATCAATCCGATAATTTATTTATTGACAAAACTTTGTTATAATACAGTTTTATACTAGAAAAACAGAAACTGCAATGTTCTCACATATACACGATCTCATATATACATCAATTATTCACAGTTAAACTAAAATTGAAATTAAATTATCTAAAATAATATTAATTATGCGCTATAAAAATGTATACTTATAGACTGCCAACATGATTTTGATTCGACTATAGTCCCGCAAACTAAAATCGTCACGCTACACTGTCGACTGAATCATTCACCTCGACTCCCCAAACCGTAAAGTTATTCTTATACACACATAAAATAGATAAGAAACCTATTGACGCATGAATAGACATATGACAATAAAAGTGCTCCAAAAACCGCAAACTCTTTAGAGCAGTTAAAAGTAAATCAAATGTGAAAATAGAAATAAATAAAATTATAAAGGCATTAATGCTTACGCACTAGTGTAAAAATAATATCAGCTGTGTTTTGTTGTCAGTTTAAAACATGCGAAAGCGGTACTAAAATAAAAGATGACGCTTTAAATAATGTAAGAAGAAATTTAAATACGAGGCGAAACGCGAAAATATTAGACGTTAATTGTGCATTTTACAAGACTGATTAAAGTGATAGGAATAATCGCAAAGTAGATCATTCTGAAAATTATGATTGAGAAAATTGATTTGGGAGATAGTTCGCCGAGTAATTTACGCGAAAGCGATTTAACTTTCTAGATAATGTAAATGCAATAATTATCATAGGTTAATTTCATTCGTACGTATTTATTTCTTATAACGACATATTGTACATTTTAAACGGAAAAAGTATATGGAAATCTATGAAATTCTATTGCTAATCAGCTCCATCGCGACGCGCATTAGGAATTACACAATTATGATTCGCATAAATCGGGCATAACGCGAGACCTCACGAGTTGGCAAAACGGAAAGTTAACACGTTAACGCCAAGTATTATTATAACGTGTTGATAGCGAAATGGACTTCGGAAAATAATTTGCATATTCAAAGATTACAACTTAATCGCAATATATTCCGCGATTCCCTTACTTCGCGAGGGTACGCCTTGCATTATATTATTATTATGCGCGTTCGCAACACACGCGAGTGCGCGAACGGAAGATCGTTCCCCGAAAAATTTGGGATTTAAGCGGCAATAACGTTTAAATAACTTGAAGCCGGTTAAAAAGTTAATTCGTCGCGTGGATTCAAGCAGGCGAATCAAATACGGTAATTGGAGTTTTTACCGGAGATATATACCTGGAACGATAAATCGAAAATCAAATTGCGACTTCGCAAAAACGCGCGCGCTATTCGTGCGTGAAATGTCACGGCGAGTCAGCTGATTTCCCTTCCGACGAGGCCCGCTTTTCGCGCGAGCCTCTCGGAGTTATTTCGTCGCAACAATATCACAAAACGCGAGAAAAATACAAACTAAACAATTTTCGCGCACGTCAGCGACAAGAATGAGACAACAGGACCGGCTGGCGTTGCGCTCGCCGCAAATATACGTGATAAATACCGTCGGCGCTTTGTCCTAGCTCGACACCTCTTGGCAAACAAAGACGCTGTTCCGACAAGGCGCGCACGTACAATGTATTATACGGACATCGGAATAACTCCAAGTTTCGTGCGGCAACAACAGCGTCTGGAGGACTCAAATTTATATAATGTAAAGTTTATTCTTCAATAGTTATAGGTATTCTTCGAAAATTGTCCGTTACGTTCCATTTTGCGAAAATGTTTCCGTCGACAATGTTATTAATATATAAGATAATTATCTTATTGACGCTTATCTTATATAATAATTACAATTATAATGACGCAGCAAAATTAATATTATGCGATTCCAAAAAATCAGGGAAATTAAAATAGTGTGAATATCTTTATCATCTTCGTGCATATGTGTGTTGTATTTTTAAAAATTAATATACAAGTTAGTTTAAATAGCATTATAAATGTGTGTAAAATATCATTAATTACTCTAAAATTATAAATACATCAATATTTTTATTAGGAAAGAAAATCAGCAGAAAAATCTGTCATAAAATGAGAGTACTCTTGTATGTATATATGCATGCATATAATAAAAGTAAGATTTTTTCTCTGATACATGTCAAATTATGAAACAGCTGATCTCATCTAGCGTTATCGTAAAGATGCGTGCAAGAAAGAGAAATATAATTATTAACATATAATTTGTCTCGGAAAAACAATATTTGTATACTTATGCATGTGCAACGATTTTACGAATAAACTAACGTCTACACAATTAACATAATCATTTAATTAAACATCTCTCGACATAATTATAATGAAAATTGCAACTTGTAGAAATTAATTAAGATTGTAAATTATATATAAAGAAAATTACCGCTTTTCTTCCATATTTAAATTTCATATAAACACAATGTCTGATATACATTTATATTTTTCCGCAAGTTGTAATTTAAAGAAGCGATTAATAAATTAATCTAAATTATGAAAAATAACAATGAAAATAGAGAAGCTATCGGGAGTTATTTATACGTAATTTTTCATCTTGTATTTTGTATAAAAATAACATTATGTAACTAGAAGAGAATTTACTTTAAATAAATTACGTGTGAATTAATGTTATTGTACAGCGATAAATGATAGTTTATGGATGATTTGTGATAGCATTTTGAACCGCTCTCATATTTTTTTATATGCTACATTATACATTCTTTAGATTAATCGCTATAGAGAGTTGTTTAATATTTTTTGTTATCATCTTATGCTGAAAATTTCATGCAAATTGCGATCATCGATGCAATTTTCTCAATCATGCAATAAAGAAAAAAAAAGTATCGCAGCATTCAATCGAAATATTATAAAAGTGCAGAAACAGACTTATATACCTATAATTAATTTTCGTCATATTTTAATAATTAATAACATAATCGAAATAAAAAAAAACATTTAAAATCCGACATAAATATAAATACAATACATTGCATATATATTCTTTTTAGTAATTTGCAAGTGGCGTATTACAATTTTATTCAGTAATTTGACGATATTAATCAAAGAATTAACCAATTGAACGGCAAATTAGCTGAAAGAAAACCGCCATGGGTCCATTTCACGGCGCCATAAGTCTACTTTTGCAAAAGTCGATTCGCGCATACGGTGAAGCTACGGCCGACTTGTCGCATTGGTAACGAGAAGAGGAGACTCACCGGTGATGGACATCCACGGATACCGGGGTATGTCCGAGATCCCGGGTTGGCCGGTGGTGGGTTGTTGGCAGGACGTCAAGGGATCGACGACGGCCGATGCGGCGGCCGCCTGATGATAAAACTGCGCGGCCGCTGCCATGGAGGCCGAGGCGGCGGACACGGCCGAGGAAGCGGACGCGGAGGAGACGAGGCTACCGGGCGTAGCGCCGTTCTGATGATGGTGGCCCAGGGTATAGTTGACCATGGGATCGGCCGAGGCGGGTGCCACGTTGCCGGTTAGGCTGGCCGTGTAACGGCAGGACTTGTCGCCGGCGGTGGCGGCGTCGACGGCGGCGGCGGCTGCCAGGGCAGCGCTGGACGCCGCCGTGGAACCGAAGCCGGGCACCATGCTGGACGTGGCGCCGAACGCGGCGGCCGCGACCGCTTGCTGCTGCTGATGATGATGATGCGCCGCGGCGGCGGATACGTAGGGATACATGCCGGAGGTGGTGCGCGCCGCCGGTGACGTGGAAGCGGAGCTACCCGAGTGCTGGGGACTCGAACCCGTCGGGCTCGGCGAGTTGTGCTGTTGCGCGTAATTGACAGCCGCGGCCGCTACTGCAGCCGCGGATAGGCTCGATTCTAGACTGGCGGTGGCCGGACTCGTCGTGCACTGGATGGTACCGGGATTCGCGCTTGAGAACAACTGTTGCGGATGAAACTGTTGGTACTTGGCAGGTAGCATACTATCAATTATGAATTTCGTACTCATATCGCCGCTGTCGGTGCCGATGCGGACCCGATGCCGGTGACACGCCCGCGCCGGGACGAGTGTCTCAACACCGACACCGCGACGACGACGCGTCCATCGGCTGCTGCTGCCTCATCGCGTACCCCGGGATCCCGCGCGGATCGCGACACCCTGCGCTCCTTTCGTTAGGTTCCTTTTCGATCGAGGAAACGAGATGCACTTTATTCTTCCTCTTCTTCGCCGCCCGCTCCAACGAGACGCCTCGCTTCGGTCGCTCTCCCCGCGACCCGTCCACAATTCTCCTTGCCTATCCGGCGACGTCCACTTTTTCCGGTACCACTTATGCAACTCGGCACATTATCACAACAACAATACCGAACGCGGCGGCAACGGGTCGCACGCGGTCACTGGGATACGACTGGACCACGAATCACCGACCGTCCGCGATGGCAAATGACATGTCCCTCCTCTCGATCTCTCTCTCGGGGTCGGAAGAGCCGCGAGACGTTCGCGGATCCTCGCGTACGAAAATTTCGACCCTCGCCTACCTTCGCTATCGTAATCGCGCGCCCTCCCGATTACGAATCCACCCCCGGTTTTATCGGAATAACAATCGGCGATAAAGCAGCGGGTCCTTCCTCGCGATCGGACCCACCCCGGACGACCCAACTCGTAGTCCCAACTCGGAAATTGGGCGACGATGAGAACCCGGCGACGGCACGAGGAGAGAGAAGAGAAGAGCGTGGCCCCTGTCAGGTGTTAGAAGCCGTTTCTTGCGTACTTCTCGGATAGTCGACGAATCCTTTATGGGCCATGCATGAAGGTACTATAGCCCCCTATCCCGAACGCCGCGTACTACAACCCACGGCGAGCTAAATGTAACCCCTTACAATAATGGCGCCGCTTGTCTCTCCCGTTCCGTTCCCCCCTCTCTTCGCGCGAGTCTCGAGCGCGCCGGGGTACCAGCTGGTAAACAGAGCGCCGTCCAATCGCGGCGCGGCCGCGCTCGTCGCGGACCAATCGTGGCCACGCTAGGCGCGCCAAGATGAATGGGTCTCTTTCTCCATCAGTTCTCCTCTCGCTCCGATCTTCCTTTTCGCCGATACTACGAGCTCTCTTCCCACACTTGGGCTTCGACGCATCTCTCGCTCGCTCGCTCGCTCGTATACCCGGCGTGCTCCGTCCGTCCGACGGTCCGTTCGCCTCATCGCCAGTGCAGTCGTGCTCGCCACGTTGCCTTATACTTTGCAACGTTCCAACGTCTCACACGGTATTTTCTGTCCTTCCCTCGCTTACTCTCTCTCTCTCTCTCGTTCGAGTGCAGTCTCTCTCTCTCTCTCTCTCTCTTTCTCTCTCTTCATCTCGTTCTTGCGCTATCTTCGTCCTCTATTCCGTCGAAATTATTATTTTTTTTCCTTTAGATCCTACAAGGCAGCACTGTTTTCGATTTTTTGCTTCGTACACGTTATTCACTTCCTTTCCTATCCTGTATTAGTTTTAGGATTTTAAAGATGCAGAGACTAGATTTGTGACTGTTAAATCTCTGAGAGCACACTTCGAGGATATTTCTCCTTTTATTTGCAATCGGAAATTACTCCTCTTTGTATTTTTTATTTTAGCAAAGCATTCTTCTCATTCCTTCTTAATTGATAATCTCTGATGTGGTGATTATAATTCTTCAAAAGCAGCACACGGTTCTTCATAAATATGTATATCATATTTTTATTTCCATTCATTAGACTCACTATAAACTTTACATATCCGACGATAAAGTAATTTTATGCCACATAATACAAAGCGGAGTAAAACTCTATTCATTTTTTTTCTTATATATATTCATTATAATTATTATTGTAATTATAAGAATTTTTCATTTAGAAGCTTGTGTGTGTAACCTTTTTCTCGTATTTACCATCAATTATTTATTGCTTTCGCTAACTTTCTATTTTTCTCTTTTATATTTGATATCAATTGGTTGGATTTAGTCAGTAATATTATAATTTAATAAATCAAACTAAAATGTTACAATCAATTAAGGATACAAAATTAACAATGTTTTATTGCATTGAATATTGAATTATGAATCATCGAGACATCCGAAAATAGCTCGCTTCACAAGAGAAATAATTATATTTCATCATTTGTGCTTTATGATTTCTCATGCAGAGCAATGTGTTTACATAGCTGTCATTATATAGTTTAAATTTCATAAAGCACATTTTAAATACAACTATCTTTTTCAATCTATAAAATATACGTAACTTGTCAGCTATCTGTCAAAAGTAGGAAGACATTTGATTCACATTTTTCTGCCCTTTTTTTCTCTTTCTCCGTGTCTCTCTCTTTCTCTCTCTCCCTCTTTCTGTCTCTCGACGCTGCTCTCGCCAAGTTGCAGAAATTGGCGCGATTCAGCTGCCGTCGAATCGTCGACTTTTGGAAACCACTGAACTCGTCCCGGTTGGGATATCGTGGCATTTCTACGTGAGAATAGTGGCGCCGCGTTGGGGCGAGAGGTGACGCGGCTTTCGCGAGAGGGAGCGGCTTATATCAGGGGGCGAATATCATGATAGAAGGTGTACCGAGAATATCGCACGCAAAGGTAATAAGGTGCAAGGGATTGGTGGGGGCGGATAAAACTTACAGCTTGGATTGCAACGTATCTTACCATGGACAGCTCATTTCGCACATTCTATTTCGTTGGCATACTCTATATACTTTTGTCTAGTAGAAAACACATTTATTCGTTTCGCAATTTTTGTATCGCTGTAGTCATTATTTTTTCTATGTAATTTTAATTAATTAAGGAAGAATATGATATAAAATGTAATTTATTATTAAGAATTTCGAGAACTTTATTTTTAAATTGGTAGTCAAAGATCATTTATATAATCACATCAATAAATTCGTTTTTAATTGTGTCTTGGTAGCTGTTATCAAAGACATAATCGGTTATTGTTTCAATAAACAATTTTATCTTGATGATCTTGATGATAATTTTGATTCTAATATTCTTTTCCTTACTTAATTATCACAATTTCAAAAAATAAAACAAAAGTGCCATGCGTAAAAGTACCAGCTTATTGAAATTATTAAATTTAAATTATTAAAAGAGAACTTACCTCTCGTAGAAGCATTCACGTTCACATAAATTTGTTTAATATATACAAATGTGTATGTTAATTAAATAACGTAACTTTAGTACTTTTGCATTTATGAACTACTTAAAATCAACACAACACCAAGTACTTACCATATAAAATATTGGATGAAAATATGAAGATTGTCTTCTTCTGAAATCAAATTCAAAAAACCTTAGTTTTGACATTTTGAAACGTAAGAGAACACAATAGTTTAATAAATTTACTTCCTTATTAAGACATTCTTATCATTAATTTTGTTATAGCGTATTTACAGCATATTCTACATATTTCAACTTAAATGCAGCTTATCTATTATAAGTGTAAAGCTACACACAATCTACTTTGAAATATAATTCTCATCAGTCGCATAATTTTAAGAAAAGACAAAATTCAATAGAGATAAAATTCAATAATTCGGTGTAAAATGTAAATTGAAATATAAATAATTATATGCATATTTTAATTTGCTTTATAAAGACAAATATCTCTCCTCGTTTTTAAGATATCGTTTAATAGCTCATATTCAATGTGCATATAAAATATAAAAAACGCAAATGTCTGCGGTTCTTTGTATCTGTGCAATACGATCAACATACAATAGAAGTAATAAAAATATAGTTATATAAATAAATAGCTAATTAAATAATTATGTAATTATTTATTATCATAGAAGAATGAATATTTACATTAAGTTTATATCATGTTTTTTTGCTTTACATTTGAGCAAATGGACAGCAATTAAATTCGAAAGAGCCTAAGACTCGGACTAATTTCGTTATTTTTGGTTAACGCTTAAGCGCCTTTTTTCCTTATCATTAATTAATAATCTTTCAAAACATATCAAAATCGTCGGAATTCCGTGGAGTGTAACTAATTCGTTGTTGAGCTGCACACGAGTAAAGTTGTTGTGATGAGTTGAGACAAAGAAGTTTCAAGAATGTAATCCCAGAGAAAACTGACCAGAGTGTATAGTCCGACCGGTCCAATTATATCAACGATCGCTTGTCGGATCTCAACGTCTTTGCTCGACCGGATAAGGCACGAACACAAATATGGTCAGAGTTGCACACGCATACACATTCATAATACGCGCTCACACATACAAACACAAACGAGTGCGAGCATGTGAACAGACCTACCGTCTCCTCTACCATCAAGACGCGTGTACCTGTCTCAAACATCAGAGAATGTAAATTGCAACCGCGCCAAGCGCTACAAAAGAGATGAAGAAAGGTGAAAATTTCGTGTGTGTATCCGCAGAAAGATGTGTTAGGGGATGGAGAAAGAGAGAGAGAGAGAGAGAGAGAGGTGCACTCCCCCCCGATGAAACATGGAACGTGTCGCTCTATCCAGTGGACTCGTTGGACACGGCGAGTCCTTCGGCGAATCCGCAAAGATCTCTCGGTGGCTGAAAGAGAAAGACAGTGGATTGGATCGCAAAAAGGAGAAATCGGGCAATGGTCGGTGGATGCTGGTCCTCGAACCCATTCGGGGAGACGCCCTAGCGATTGGGGAAGAGCACCTAGTGCGCCATCTCCGAGAAGATAAAAGCATTTCGCGACTGCACATCGGTATGCCTGTCTGGCAAAAAATAGCTCGACTTTGGGATATCGGATCCTCCTAGGAACTTAGATTTATGTCACGGATAAATTTACGTAGAATAGAGGGAAAGTAACGAGAGACGTCAAACAAGATCATTAGATCTATCGTTATGATTAGGAAGATTGAAGTAATTTTAGATTGTAATTATAAAGCACTTTGCTAAAGTAATAACAATATATGTTAATAATATCCAACATCATTATATAAAGTGAAAATTATGCTCTTATTCCCATTTTTATGGGAATATTAATGATAATATCAATATATATATATATATATATATATATATATATATATATATATATGAAAAATAGGATATTATATTAATTAATTTCTTCCGGTATATACTTTTGTTATATAATTTAACAAAATGTAATTTTACATATTTTTTTATATATGCGCGTTTTTATTGCGTATTAAACAAGGTCAGCTATTTTTATATTTTCAACGATCAGTTTCTGCTAATAATTTTTCATATGCCAGTCTCCAATTTTATTTAAAGGCATTTATTTTGCAGATAGTCTTAAATGCCGAGACATCGTAGACATAAAAGTAAATAAACCAGCAATATATTATATTATGTATTTTATTTTAATTTTATATATTATGCATCTACATGTGTGTGAAGTTAACTACTGTCATAAACCTTCAACGCAAATCGTTTCTCGTAAAAAATTATCATACATATTATCTAAACAAAAAATATGTATTAAAAAATAGTAATACTGTCCAAAAATATTTTAATGAATTTTTAATGTTAAATCGATAGCGGTATACTACTAAAGCTCAAGTTTTAGGATTCCTTTAAATGCCGAAGAATTTCCGGCACGTGGATGCCAATTCATGTCGTTTTTTGCAATATATTTCAAGTTTTCCATAAAAATTTATTATTTTTATATATAATAGTTATATTTGTTGGCATAATATATATATGTCCATTATACTTTTTTATTTTTATTTCAAATAACAGTTTAAATACAGTATGTACACCTAAATGTACAATTAAGGATATTGCATTGATAGCAATCAATTAAGGATATTGCATTGCGGAGTCGAAAATTTGACATTTCACGATTGTAAAACATAGGATCCACACCAAGGTCAAGGTTTTCATGTCTACATTATCGACTGTGTGCAAGTTTATCTAACTAAAAACTAGCTTTTACCTCGTGAGAAATTTTAAAAATTAAATATGTTATATATTTATTTAAAAAATGAATTGAAATTCTAATAATTCTGTGAGCTTGCATAATGGCATACGATAATTTAAATGGTATTTGATATTACACAATTTAATTTTATCATATATATTGAGAATAGTTATTTTATTTTATACAAAAGTTAATAATTGTTGTCGACATAATGTAAAAAATATAAAATACATAGTTTCCTTGTTGAGCCTGTTACGATTCGCAATTTTAATGTGTGAATGAAAAATTTATTTAACGTTAGACAAAATTGCTACTAATAAATTTGATTTAGTAAAATAAAATCATCATGTAAATTTTATTTTTTCTTAAGAAAAACATCTCAACAATCAATTTCAGAAAATACAGATCCGCCATTTATAATCACATAAGACAGACCTATCCAAATATTTACTTACAATCAGAACGCTTCCTTTTTTTCTATCTTTAACTTTGCTAAAGAAGATGGAAAAGAATCAAAAAAAATTGATATTAAGTCTCATCCATATTACATAAAAATTCTTTTTTTATATCTATATAATATAAAGTTATTATGATTACATGAACGATTACAGATATGAAGCAACATTACAAGCGATTGCAAATAAAGATACGACATATATTCTTTCGATTGATCATTTTGGACAAGCTTGCGAATGAATTTACAAGTGGAAAATGGAAAATTACGCATTTTATGCTGCTCTGCGATTTATGAATTTAATTGGCCGATAAGAGAGCAAACATTTCACAAGTTGCCGCATTTTATGCCACAAAACATTCTAATTATAAAATTATGTATTCACGATATAAACTGTAGACACTTGTGAAACTTTATGACAATCTTAAGTACCGGAAATGCGGGGATTATTAAGCTGTTGCAAGGGTTATTACGCAAGTTTTTCTCAAAGCAATAAGCTTTAAAAGTTTTCCTTCCTTTAATGTTTCTAATCATTGATTTGTGTTTAGTTGAGTTTCTGTCAGAGAAAAATATGTATGTATGTGTACTTGACAGATTCTTGCACGATGATTATAAAAATGTTGTAAAAAAGAGAAAACGCAATATGCAAACATACACATATATTAAGCAATGATTAAATATTATCGTAGTTAATCATATAAAAATATTAATTAAAAAAATATTAATCCTTTCATAAAAATATTAATCCTCTTTCAATGATAATAAAATATAAATAGTTAGATAATCATTGATATTTTACTTTTTAGTATTTTACTTTTTAGAAAATTGTTTTTTTTACATGACACACATATAGTTGTCAACAATCTTGATAGGATTATAAATATTCCATATTTGATTAAACAATCTTATGCACATTATAATCCTTACGACACAGTGCAAAATATATACTAAAATTATAGTATATAATATTATACGAATACAATATTATAAAATAATGTACCTCCTGTATATATATCATTTTTAAATCTCGTAAAGCTTACACGATTGTTTTATAAGCGATAATAACTATTTCGTTGATGAAATTGCGCAAGAATAAAGCGTTCGACCCTTTCGAGCAATTTAGCTCGGTAATGACGTGACAGAGGGCAAATTAATGAGAAAACTCCTTGGTTTTGCTGCTTGCGCGTGGTAAACCACACTCCTCGCATACAACGAAGTGCTAATCGCGAGGCCGCGCGCACGACGCACGACGCCGAAGAGCCGACCGCGAAGCACGTGACAGTCGACCGATCGTCTGACAGCCGTGACGTTAGTGACGTAATGACGTGCGGAAGGTCCGGAACGTGCGGGACGAGCGAACGAACGGAGGCGTGTGTGACAGTGACAGTCTCGCGAACGGGGCCGGGCCTCTTAACGACATCAGAGAGAGCAACGAGGAAGCGAGAGGGAACGAGAAGCGGTTGTAGGGAGCGAGCGAGACAGATTGAGAAAAGCAAAGAGGCAGAGAGAAAGAGAGAGTGAGACGGAGAGGAGTTACACGCGGGGCCAGCAAAACGGTCGGACTTGTGACTCGATGCGTTTTACTGCTGCTTTACGGCGGTTTATTGCGCCATCAAAACATAAAATGCCCGGGAAGCGTGCATGCGCGTGGGTACCACCCCCACTTCACTTTTACCGCCGACTGCCGGTTAAACCGGGCAACATTTTCCCGATTTCTTGCTCCGGAGAACGTTCCCGTCCGGCTCCATCTCAGATTCTCTCTTTCCCCCCTCCTCTCACCCTTCTGCCGGTGCCTTCTTCCCCAAACGCGGTCACTGGCTCTCTCCTCTCTAGCCCGTTTCCTTTCTCGTCTCTTTCCGCCAAGCTCACGCCCTTCTCGATATCACGTGAATTTTATTCGCCACATCGTGCCTACTCTCGTTCTGCATCGAAAAAAAAGGTCACTTTCGGATCGCCTAAGATTTTCGGTAGCTTTCATCTCCAATGATCGCGGCAACTTCGAAGGCGTTTCCGTGAATATCAAATTTAGCGATTTACGGACGCGAGCCAAGAGTTTCTAATCTCGCACCATGATGAAATTTCATTTTAATTGTTGAAGTTGTAAATAATATAATCCTATCAACAATTAAATATAATTATTATCATACTATTGCTGGCATAAATTTGTAAAAATATTGCTCTTTACATTATTTCTTTTAGTCTTCTTTCTCTCTCTGATAAAATTCCAATCGATATAAATATAATAAATTTAATATTATAATCTCTTTAATATATATTTGTAATCTTTTAATTCTTAAAATATATCAGATAGTGATACAAAATATTCCAAAATATTTCAATAAGAAATTTATGTAACTAAATATTTTAACTTTACAACTAAATTACAATGATGATATAAATTAAATTTCTCATACGATGTAATTTCGTCAGATTTTATTTCTTCTACGTTTGTTTATTATTCGAGATGACGAGAGTAGAAATTAATATAGTAGGTTTTAGAATCATGTAATAGTTTCACTAAACTTTTGCAATCTAACAATAATATTAAAGAAAATGATGAGCACGCTTGTGAGATGCCTCGCCACGCCATTATTTTTTTCTTGAATTTACATTTAATGCGTTTGGCGCATATATTTCGTCTCAGACGTGGCTTTTAGATTTCCATTTCGATCCGCACGGCAATGGATACCGACATCGAGATGCAACAGCGCGCTTTCGACAACTGAGAGAGGTGCATTATGGGATATTTATTGGACCGCGAAGTTCGTAAACCAGCCAAGCTTGTGTTGCAAGTTTTATTAATCGTATCGTGTTTGCTCGTAACCAAGAGCTCGAAAATATTTTACATTATTCCTCGGTGTAATCTGATTTTTATATATCTGTTTAAAATGTTACCTGTATAAATTAATTACCGGCAGTGTACATTTAATTATATCGCGGTCTATTATTACATCTTATATATCGTATTTATTTGCGTGTGAAATATATATAATATCTTTCATATCTATAATATATCGTTTGAGAGAAAGAGAAAGAAAGAGAGAGAGAGAGAGAGAGAAAGAGAGAGAGAGAGAGAGAGAGAGCAAATGCACAAATTAAAATATTCTCTTTGAAAACTTAAATTTAATTTACATACATTTATAGAGAGAAAGTGAAAGGTCGCAGGAAGGAGGAAAGGGACAAAAATTGTCTGGAAATTCATATTCTAAAATACTCAAGTGTACAAGTTCATAAATTAGATAAAAAATTAGAATAAAATTAGATTAAAAAGTGCTGCAATTTTTTTCTATATTTCGAACGAATTTTTTAAATTATGGAATTTTAAAGTACTTGATCCATTCCCACAATATATTTATATGATATTCAGTACATTTATAAGAGAAAGAATGAAATAAAAATAAAAATATGTATTACAATTTAGTGTTATTGAAAGCACATATGTATAAGTGATTATCGCACACGAGCACAAATTAATTTTATTTAATTTGAAACACACACACACAAATAAAAATTCCATAATTTATTTTATTTACTTTATTTCTATATTTTTTTTTTTTATTTTTTTTTTTTTTTTTATTTTATTTATTTAAAATAAATATAGAAATAGAGGGTGAGAAATGCTCAGCTTTGCGTGAAAATCAATAATGCTCCGACAATGCGGTTTCTCACGAGATGAGTTGTACGAAAGAATGCTGCTTTTTATTTACTTTTTTTCCATCACAATTATTTGCAAATTATATGCACACACAAATTACAAAAAATTGCAGCATTTTAAATACTAAAAAAAGTTGTAAACAAGAGTTTCGATAAAAATTTATGCATAATTAAATAATTAATTAATATAACTAATAATATCACATCATTTAAAATTATACGTGCCATAAGACAAATATATTTCTGAAATTTAATGTATACATTCATTTTTATTCTAGGAGATTCTCTTTTTACTAAATAATTTTTATTTGCGAGTTTTTTCTAAATAATTCAATACAAATATTAGGTAGAGTCATGCACGTTTTATATTTAATTAAAGTGAAAATTAAATCGAATAGAAAGGAATAACACATGTCTGTTTTTTTTACAATTATTAAATGATATAAAGATTGCAAAAATATTGCATTGTACTGGCGTCATCTAGCGTGGGGTAGAAAGACTAAGCCATCTTTGCTAGATGCACCCTTCTCCGTGTTTTCATGCCTCTCCGCAAAATCTGCCGATCAAACAGAATCCGATTGGCAAAACCCTCCCTTACTCCTGTATCCCGTAGTTTTCGTGGAAATCTGGGGTGTACCCTCAGAGATAAATAGTTCTTCCAAATGTCGCCAGGGTGGCGTTAAAAAAAGGACAATTTATGTCAAATATATTTTGTTACATTTCCAAATTGTATTATATAAGCGCAAGAATAAGTAAGAATTAAATTTAATAACACGAAAATAAGTGATAAATGTATACTTTATCTTAAATATGACTTAAATATACTTCATCTATAATATTTAGGAATTTATTTTGCAAAAAAGTTTGCTTGAAATTAATTGTAAATTTACATGCACCATATATGTATATTATGTATAGTCAAGTCATAGTTTGATTATGATTATTTCCGGGTATACTTGAATTATTTCAAAAATGTATGAGCTTTGCCTTTCGTGATACTTTTTTTTCTTTTGCTTTATCAAGCATTTAAGAGCAATTTGTATATATATATATATATATATATATATATATATATATATATATGTCTCGATGTAGCAGGAACTTTTATGGCCTCATTATAAATTTTAATGTATTTGTCAAAAAATTCAAAATATTTAATTACACATATTGTATTTACATAGTTGTTCCTTGATATCTATCAAGGAGTTATTCATCGCACATAAATTGTGGAATGTCACGTATAACACACCCGCGTTCACATAAGTATACTTATTGTTGGCAATAAATGCCAAGAAGTTATAAACGCGTCTTCCGCTCTTCTCTATTCGTACGAGCGATATTTCATTTCATGCCGTTAAAAAGTTTTTATACTTACTTTTATATTCAGAACCACCACTAATGTTATAAAATGCTACATTTAATTTTATTCATAGATATCGTATTTATTAATTAAATTGCCAATAAAATGCTCGCGCACCGTATTTGCATTCTAACATTTCTCTTGAAATCTTATCGCATAGCACAATATGTATAGAAATATACCGATTTTCGAGTTTGGTAAAGAGAGAATAAATTCCTTGATTAAAGTTGCTGTTTTTCCCATTAATTACAATTTAATAAAATAATTTCTCATTGGAATTGATAAAAAATTTATAATTTTACAATAGATAATTTTATAATAGATTTGCTTTAAAATTTCATTAATTAACGATGATTTAACAAATTCTTTTCTTCCAGAATTAAATTAATATTTCATATGTTTGCTCCCCTATTTTTTATTTAACCAAGATTTGGGAAAACAGTCTTTTGCAATATTGAAAGAACTATTGTCCTCGCTTTACGAAATACACAATATATTCGATTCGAGCGGATCAGCTTGTGACATCTCTCGCTGTGTCGCCGAAACACGTGGCGGTGATGTTCCTCAGACATCCAACGGCGCAAACCGTCCCGCGGTAGCTGTCCGTCGACCGACACATTCATAAAACTTTAACTGCTTAATAAAAGCGTTATACGAGCCACTGTCTCGTGCAGAAAGTCAACGCCGAAAGCCGAATCGCGCTGTTCATGTAGCGCGTCGAAGCGCCGGCGTTCAAAGTCGAACGACTTGTGTTTTTACGCGGAACGAAAGAGCATGCATTGTTTAATTATGGTGCTCATTTTATTAGACTCTATTTTAATAAGAGCATATTTAATAAATAAGTGAATATATTTATTAATATTTCTTAAACAAAATCTTTCATTCCTTTCGCGTGCTTTATTTATAATATTAAATATAAAAATGTCAATATATTAATGTATATGTTAAAATGTATTTGTTATTTTTAAGGGGAGACTAGAAAATATGATACGTTACGTCGAGAAAGAAGCCGAGATCTTGGATATTAGTAGGACGGTCTTTCAGGGTGACATAAAGTAAAGTGCATAGGCGCTGCTCGGATCCGTAGAAGGGTTGCGTGGTTGGCCTTGGAGGGTCGTTTGCACCGTTCTTGACCGCACCGCACGGAGTGGCCATCCTCCGTAGAGCGGAGGTCCTTCGAGGAATGCATGAATCTCGGTAGGTGCATTAGACTCATTGCAGAGATAGCGCACGTGAGTCGGATTATTTTTTTCGTGCAACGAAAATAATCTCGCGTCTATTTTCGATACATTAGATTAAAAATATATTCACGTTTAGGAAATATTGAATTTTTCTTGCGAAATTCTCAATTTCTCTAAAGATGTATTTTTAAAGATATCGGCTTTTTACCTAAATATAAGTCCCATGCTAGATTTCCCTCCGACTACATCTGTATTTATATGTATAAGAGACAAATGATACACAAGTATTAATATCTGGTACATTTCGAGAAAGAGTTTCGATGCATGAGTGCGACATAGTTGCATTCAGTCGCCCTGTGTCTCGATCACATCCTGCCTCGTCTTACGTTTCAATTCCAAGTCGAATGCAAACTGCTATTATTGCGACGTGATGAGAATTCTTACGAAAATCCTAGAAATTGTGGTGTGCGCGCCCGTATTGAAAGAGTGTGAGCGGAAAGAAATATGGTGGAGAACAACGATGGAATATCAAAGTATAAGCGGAGGACTACTACTAGTCAATATTTTTATTTAACGAAACAAAATAAAAGCGTGCATAACAAAATTACACGCGCAGTTATTAAAGGAAAAATGTCTTTTTCCCCATCTTCAGTCGAATATTCTTCTTTCCAACTCGCTCTAAAGCTTTTCACTGAAAGCCGCGTCAACAGATTCTCATTTCATCATAGTCGAAAGAAACGTGAAAAGGAACATAATTAAAATTATATAAATCATCTCGATGCAATAGTGCTGTAAAACATTTGAAGCGAAGCGTAATAAGGCGGCTTGCTTCCTATAAAGAATGCGAAAAACTGACATTTAACAACGTAAACCGTGCATTCAGCGGGATTTAACGCGGCAGAGTTATGGTCGTTCGATAAGGATGAGAACCCCCATCGGATTTACGATGTCGGTCGGCGGATGATCGCTCGCGATTGCACGGCCTTGTGTCGTAAAGTGACGATGACGTAGGCTTACTACATGCGTGCACGCATATGGCTCTCTTGACATCCAACAGAGCCATCGGGACGTGGAAATACGTATAGAATCGCTAGCGAAGATTCCGCGCTTTTGTTTATATTAAAAATAATATTTTTCAAAATCAATAATTAACTCCTTTAAGCCTTTAAATCTTGAATATTACGCACGTAAATTTGCAGAATTCTGATACATTGTATCCGATATTAAATTCTTCAATAAACACTTTGACAGCTCTTACATCATTAATCGAATACTTGTATTATATTAATTTAAAGGAGTTTTGAGACATGTCGCATATTGCAACATTTATCAATTAAAATTAAATGTATAAGCATGTCCGCAGATAAGAAAATCACGCTACTTAAACGCGTGGATCGATACACAATTATGTAGATTAAAAAAATGTATATTTTTAATAAAAGTGCACGCGAATGACATCATCGAAGAAACGTATCGTTGTCGATCATTAGCATAATCGGGCGTTGTAAATGGTGCTAAGAAATTACGCATCAACGGTACCAACCTGTTAGAGGAAACTTAGACTTTATCAACCGGCCGCGCCACGCAATTCCCTTATATTCGCAAAAATGCGAGATTGTAGTAAAATTTAGCCCGTGACTATAGTAAATTCGATAACAAACAACAGCGCGAGAAAATAAGTTCTCCGCCAAAGTACATAGAAACCCATCCCCGGATAACGCGAACGGCGAATACAGGCCACAAGTATTTAGTACGGGCGTATAATATCGTGAAAACGAAAAGCGAAGGTTCTCAGGCAGGCAACCTTGCAGCATTCGAATGATAATTGCGCCTGGATTTCTTATCTGCCTACCTTCCTTACTTTTCGGTCCCAGACTTAAGTGTACCAAAAGAGAGAAAGGGAAATTATTTAATTTGCGTATGGTGTACAAATTAAGATAATGGCAAAATTATACTCTGCCGCTAATCAGATTTTTCGTATTTCAATTTACAAAGAAAAAATTTTACAATCCCTTTCCGTTTTATCAATTGCACGATTTCTATTTTCTTTGTGGATACCGCAAATTAAATCAAAATTAAGTTTCATCATTCCTTGTGCATCTCGATGCACAAAGTTTTATTTTAATGTATGATTCTCGACGAGAGAAGAAAAGAGCCTTTATATTTTACAAATTTTATTTTACAAATGGATAATTTTTTTCTCATCTATAAATTCGGATAAAAATCTAAAGATGTCCCCGTGGGACGAGACTTTTTATTTTATCACAAAATCAAAACTTTGATAGCAAATTATCCCGTTGTGAGATAACATTAGTTATGTGATCTCGTGCGCGCACATTTCGATTCGTTGACCACCGCATTATTAATCTTGACGTACGCTTTATATAAAGGAAAGATAAAAATATCTCGGCGAGTATGGCCGCTTATTCGTAACATAAGGTTTTATATGCATGTATCTTGCGCGGGATATTCTATCGGTCACAGAAATGTCAGAGTGCCATTTTTCTTACGAAGGACTTGTATTTATATCCCCCAATTACAATGAAAATTTATATCACGAATTATATTCGATGATGCGAGGATAAAGATAAATTATTAATTCCTCATTTACTCCGTGTCGTAAGCGATAAAAAGTGACAAAGAGCGGCGACGATGGTTTCCAGTGTACCTTGACATGTTAATTAGAAACGGGCGTCGTTTCGAGAGGGCAAAACGGTCCCCGGATCACTAGATAGAAACCCAGCGAAGTGATACAAAACAACCGCTGTATCTCGGCTATCTTCGGAGGACCTTCGAAAAGATCCTCCGACGAAAACCACACGATGAAACTCCTTAATCTCTGCTCCCCGATAAAGTGACCAAGAGGCGAGACACCGTGCGCGAATCGAGCGGCGAAAAACAAGGAGCGGGACGGAAACGGCAAACGAAACGAGTAGCAGAAGGGTAGGAGGTTTGAAAAGGGACAGCGATAAGAGTAAGAGTGCAGTTCGGAAAAGGATATAAAAGGAAAATATATGATAATGCGCTGTGTGTAGAGGGTGGGCTGTCCCCGCGGGGGGGCGCCGGGGGGACGGGGAAGATGGGGGTTCGAGATCGCGCCGAGGGTTGGGCGTGGTGCCTAACGCTACCCCCCTAACTTTCCATCTCCCCTCGGCGTCCCTACCTCGCCTTCCTCGTGCTCGATCTCACCGTGGTCGACCAACCGCTCGCACCCACGGTGGTCGATACCACGGGGCCGCGTGCCTGACAAGCGTCGCGACGCCGGAATTCTGCGCCTGTCATGGCCGCCATTGCGTACGTACGTGTGTGCTCGCGCGTCCTCGGCTCATCCCGGGATTCCGAATTTCGCCTCACCACGGACATCGGTAAGTGACACTCTCCGCTAATTTCTATCGTTGGAATTTGGATACGTCAGATACCCTCTCCTCCCCTTTATCGCAAGCGTCTATACCTGGCGTCGCTTATGTAATTCAAATAATTTTTACGCAACTCGCTCCGCAAAAGGACGAGCAAGATTCCCTCTCTAGAGTCTGCCTGAAAAATAACATGCCACGTGGAACTTGAATAAAAAGAAAATAATCGTGCGCTTTCGACGTTGTGTCACTTTGAAAACGTCTCGACAAATGAGACGTCTCTCCGCTCCTCATTGCGGTCTTTGTGACCTTTGACTTTAAATCCGGTATCGATCCCGACTCGATTGCGCCTGGCCCCGTATGCTCCCATAAGAAGCAGATAACGATTGACAATATTCGTCCCAATCAGAGCACATTCATTCGTCCGCGTCTGGTTTAATGAAAAAGAGACCTCGCTTTTTTTTCCCTCACGAACGGTTTAGTTCCAAGTGCGGCACTATCCTCGTAAAATCGAGGAGTCTGACCGATTTACAAGTGCCATGGAATCGTCGCTCCAAAAAATCGCCCCGGAAGATTCTTGAAGAGGAACACGTCGAGCTGCAGTGCCTATCGAGGCAAAGCAGAGAGAGGCAAAGCAGAAGGAGGAGTCAAGTTGTTTATTTGATGGCGCCATAAAAGGCCTCTTTATGTTTATCTCCCATTTAAAACGCTCGCATAAAACCAGTGACTGCGCACACAAACCATCAGCCGCGCATAAATCATGTTGTGAGCCGTGTACGTTCGAGAATCACCTCGATACGTACGCGAGAAGCAATTCGTTGCATCAGGAAGCGACGATTGCGATCGCGCTCGTCGGATTTCCTACAACAGTAGATATCTTATAAATTATTGACATTCACGTAACAATATAATCGACGCCTCGAATTTAAGGAAAAATTTCATGTAGTTTTAGATACAAGAATTTTTATCACATTGAAAGAGATACTTGAAATTATTAATAGACGCTTTATATTTAGAAAAAAAGAGAGAAAATGTATGATACATAAAATGAATCATGCGAATGTGAATGACGAAAATCGCTAAAATAAAAAATTTGGAAATATCAAAATTATCGATCGATCCTCCTCGTGATCCTTCCGTCTCTCGTCCTTCGTTTCGCTGATAGAGGAAAAATATTTCACTTCACCGACAGGTAAAAAAAAAAGAGTCTAAACTTGCTAAAGAAAAGTGCCATGGTCTGGGAACAGACCACGTCCTTGCTTCGCTATAATATCCGATACCTCCTCCCCGAGGCGTTTCTTTAACTAAAAGGATAAGGGAGAGAGAAGATGGACCTTCGAGCGAGAAATAACCGCCAAGTATCGCGTGCACGCGGTTCATAGCTCGCTTGGACTTTGAGAAATATGTTGCTACGTACAAAAAGTGTGGCGAGAAGAGCCATATATTTTGAAACACACGAAACAAATTCCTTCGCGAGGAGCATCGACGGTAAATATCGAAATTACGAATTTATCCAAATAGCATACGCAGTCATTAAAGATGATAACTGATGTTTGTCACGCTGTGAAGGAATTAAAAGAAAATATTTCATCTCTCGCGACGCAACTTAATTTACATAATATGATGTAACATGATGATAAATCATTATTCTGAATTATTTCTACCGCTTAAATTGCAAATTTCAATGCATGCAAAATTGTATTAATAATAAATAATACGAAAATGAAAAAATAAAAAATAGGAGAACAGACTGCGTGAGCGACAGGCTCGCCTGGAAGATTTTTAACAATGCTTTACTAGAAAAGCCTTGCGGCGTCATTAAGCTGCACTTTAGGTCGAGTCAAGGTTAGAAACCTGGATCGCTAACAGCAGTCACAGCGGAAAAGGGTTATTTTGTGCGTTTTACTGCCGACAGATCAACGTCAAGGTTAAGACACCACCGTGGCAAATAGCAACCCTTTCTTCCGTACACGCGGTCTAAAGAGATTCTCTTCGGCTTTTGTGAGAAAGAAGAATTTAACTACCACTTACACTGTCTGGTTTAAAATTTAGAATTATATAACATCCGTTTTTTACCGGGCGTCGTGTGAAAAAAAGGAGCAGACGCTTTTTTTTACGACGAGGGGTGCAAAAGTGGCGCGCGATCTAACCTGGCGGGTTGACAGAACCCCCGTCCGAGAAGCGACGGGACCTTCGGCGCGTCGTAAAGGGGTAATCAGCCTTCTTCGGGCCGAACCTTGACTGTAAATGTCTCTCTAGCATGTCCCATTCTGTGTTGTTAGTGCGTGCGTCAACCGGTGTGTCAGTGTTCGCGTCGGTATGCGTGTCGCGTCGCTGCGCTTCTGTCACTCTACCGTTGAAGTTTGTCTAAGAAGCATGGATCACAACCGGTGAGCCTCGTGACTCGTGTTGCGTTATCCGCTCGTCCCAACGCGCTCTGGTCCGATAACACGATTGCGAGAAAAATGTGTGATTTACGTTTATCATCAACGGCTGCTGTACGTGAGGCTCAGTGAATTGTGCGGTTGGTTTGTCAAGTGTGTTGTTAAAAAGTCATTTGATGGTCGGTCGACTCTCTGGATAAACACGAATCGGCGACGTCCATACGATATATCTTTTATCTCTCTATCAAGAAGTTAGTGCATGAAAGGTAATTTCATTATTAGAACTGCAACCTGTCGGTTTTATTTATCCTTTACTTCAAACGACATTATAACTAAATATTGAATAGATTTGTTCCAATAAATTTATTATTCAAACAACAGAAAATAAAAATTAATAAAATACATATTATGTAGAAAATATACGTAAAATAAATAACGTACCGTGACGTTTAATGAAAAACAATTTTGATGAAGTATAAAAATAATGCTATAAATTGCAGAATTCCAGCTATCTCATCCTAGTGAGTTTTTTTTAGAAATGATTCAACATTATTATATGCTTGAATTTATGTTTGAGAAAACTAGAGAAACACGCAATTATATACGATTGACATCACCTCTAATAAATTTTTCAAATCCGACGGCATCAATGTACTAGACGCACGTTTGCAAATATCTCTGGCAAGTACGAATCTCTCGAGATACGTAATAATATTATGATTATAGTAATTATTGTCATTAATTAATTAAAATTTAATATAGAGATTAATTATGACAAAATTTTATCTACCATGTAAGAAATAATTGTAGCGATTTGCGAGATGATTGCGCAAAAATTGTAGACGGTATTTCGCATTTATCCTCGCACAAACGAAAGTTATGTATATAAACTTATTTATTCTCACTTGACTGAACTATTTATTGTCATTTCCATTCAAATAATATGATTTAATTGGCTAGATATATTTTAATGAACTATAAAATAAAATATATATTCTAAATTAATTCATAATGACTTCTCAGAAAATGCTCTTGCATTTAATTTTTTTATCCCCATTAATTATTATTTCGTTTTAATATAAGATATTAGACAATAAAATTTTTATATTAAAAAAGATTGATATTTATATTACAACATTATATTATAATTATCGGTATAATGATAGCTATTTAATTAATTAAACGATATTTTTGCAAAATTCACACACGTTACAAATATAATAAGTGACAGTAAAACAAATTGTTATTATGGAAAATATTTGAATTTTTAATATTATCAAAGCAACGATAGGAGAAATTTGAGAGCTATAGGGAATGGAAATGTAGCTCAATCATTGCCTCTACTACTTATATTCTTTGCATACCGAATAATATTTTGCGTATAAAGAAGATACGGAGGTGATATTCGACGCAACTAAGTTTATTTAAATAATCATAAATTCTGTTGATGTAATATTTGTGTAAACTCAAATTATTTTTTTATACGTAATGCATAATCAAAAGTTGCATTAAAAATTCATCTTATTAAATATTAAATATTTCATCAATTTTTATTAATTTAAAGAATTTTATCAAATTCTTTAAATTAATTTTCAAATTAATATTTTATTCCTAAATAAACTTTATACTTTAACAAAAGATAGTATTCGACTATAGTCAGTTTGAGCTACATTTTAATTCCGCATGATATACGGTTTTTACGCCGTAAAACTATCGGTTGAAGTTTGATAACGCTACAAACTCTGAGCGTTTCTCGTGATAATAATAATTTCAAGCGCTATGCATCGTACTGCAAAATTTTCTTAACGTTCTATTATGTTTTTACTTCTTCTTTTTACCTCGCAGCTTATCATAATGAATTTGCCGTTTGATCTCTTTTTTACTTCGATTCTGACTAACAACTTGTAATAAATTTCTAATTTTGCTTACATCGCTGTGAATATGTACTATTCATAGTTCTATTTTATTGTACTGAATACTATTTTATATCATAATTGCAATTGCGATATATAAAAAACCAGGAAGCAAACTATCAATGTCACGTAAGTCAATAACTCGAATAATGTTGAGCTCGATAATTAACATAAAAACCTATTACTTTCAAACATGCTGATAAAAATTAACAACTTTTTTACGCTTTTTTATAAAGTGTTATCGATAAACTATCAATATGACTTTTACTTCTCTCTAGTTTGCGTCATTTTCTTTATATGTCACATGATTTTTTTCTAACGCATGTGTATAATGAGTGCGTTTAAGATGTATGTATGCGTGAATGGAATTAATTGCAACATTAATTGATATACTTAGTATTATAAACTTGCATAAATTTCACAAAACATAATTTTCGACTAATTAAGTTTCCCTCTCTTTTTCTTTCTATTTTCTTTTTTCGTTTTATTAATATTTATCAAATATTTATTATAATTTAACAGAAATACAAAAAATATTAATCTGTTATCCATTATGCTTAATATATATAAAAAATAAAATCAAATTAAGCGCTCATTTATTATTTATGCAAAATCAATGCATTACTTATAATTCTGAAAAATAGCAAAATATCAAGGCTTTGTTAACTCGGCGTTTCTTAATTATCTCGTTAACAAGTATATTGATTTGGCATACATACCGCGGTAGCCGATGCGATGACACGAACATATATCACATAGTGATATACAGACATTTGTACCATCGATAATCTCATACTTAATGACAGATCGCGAAGGACAAAGAGAGGTAGCGAAGAAGAGAGAATGCGATATGAAATAGTTAATAAACATGGGATAATCGGATAGAAACGAGAATACGTAATTGGTTACGTAACATCTATCGATGGCAATTCCATTTTGCAATACAAGCTCGCACACATAGACGCGCGCGAATAAGTTTTGCCCAACGGCAACGTTCAGGAACATACATTTCTTCGGCGAGCCGTAATTTCCCAAATGATTGTTATTAAGAAGCGATAATCATGCCGGCAATCATTCCGATTATGGATAGCAAGCGAGCTGTATATTTCGCAGTTTATATTCCGCGATGCAGCGCGGACGCTCTCGCGCATAAATATCCTCTCGGCGGCATACTCAGCCGCATTAATTGGCTGAGAGAGTTTGCACGGACTGTCGCCCGTGTCGTACGTGCCATTCTATGCACGGCACGCTGACCCTAAGGATGCGTGAATGCACGCGTTGCGCGTGCAGCCATCTTAGGGCGCGCAGCCTCGCATTGTCCAACATGGTCCCCACGGTTTTCGAGACTGGCGGCGGTTATCCTCGCTACCGGTTGTGGGGAAGGGAGAGAAAGAGAGAGAGAGAGAGGGCGGCCATTTGTATGGCTTAAACCCAATCCACTGATGCTACCGACGTCGATATCATGGCAACTGCTATCAGACCATCGACGCACGATTTTTCACTGTCGCTAGCTAAAGATCTTTTATCGAATCGAATCTCTGATATATCGCTCCGATTTTATCCGAGAATTTCCTCGCAACAATCAGAAATTACACACATGCGATATATTATCCAAATACAAATCAAAAATCGAAAAATACATTTTAAAAATTTGTCTTCTTGAGAAATGATTCCCAAGAGAATTCAACGTCATGGAATATTTTTAAATGGTTGTTTAAATTCATACAATCTAATCAATATTGATTTATTTACGATAATAATAGTGCACATGTCATCTCGGAAATTTCAAAATATCCCTTATTCATTTATAACAATGTTGATAACACGATACAATATAACCGAGTCTAACATTTTCTCATCGTATTATGATTGCAAATATAATTGAAGGTACGTCTTTAATTAGCTTTTGAAAAATTATTTTACCAGAAGTATAGAGATAGCGAAATTCGTGTAAAGAAATCTCATCCACTTTAATAAGAGATTACGATGTTGTTTACGCGTTAATAAGATCCTATCCCGATCTTCATAAATGCAGACATTCAGCAATGTATATTTTTGCCGAGTAAAATATTAATCTAAAAAGCAATGATATCTACTGGTCTTTTGATATTGTGTGTATCGGTATCGCGTATGTACTCGCGGGAACATACACGTATTATTATAGGTTGTGAGCGTACAGCTCATGTACTCCACGTAAACAGTTAAAGCAGGGAAATCGCCGATAATAAACCTGCGCCAATGAGTTTTAAATGACCGCAAGCGTCATATTTATATATAGAGTTTAGCTCATTAGCTCTCAGCGCAGCAATCGCGTATTCCTTCGTACCGCGCGTTTTCCATAATTATGCTTATTGCGATAATTATACAATATTATAGGGGAGAGGTACTCCCCTCCCTCTCTCGCGCATCTTCGCCAAAAATATTGCGAACGCACAAATACCGAGAATTCTGGCCTCCAGCGCAGTTAGCGCAGGTTGGAAGAGGGAAACCGTCGCTACAGTTCAAATCCAAGACACTCGGGCGGGTTTGGGGGGCATTATGGGCATCATGGAGGCAGATACTTTTTGGTCAGCAGTGGCAATTTCGCCAAAATCGTTTGGAGTCTTTTACGGGAGGACGATAAAGAGGGTTCGAAACGGCTCCAGATAAGAAGAATAAGAGAGAGAGAGAGAGAGAACATTCGACAATCCAGCAAAATTAGGTGGGCGTATTTCATCATAGAAAAAATGCGCCGCGTCACTCATTAGATTTGTTTGTTCGCGTCGATGAATAATCTCTTGTATACGTATAAACAAGATGACCACTAATCTCGGAAAGATACTTTAAGCGATCTCGTAAATGAATTTATGCGTAAATTATGATCTGAGAATCGAGCAACGATCCGTATTTATAAGAGCAAAATGACATAATTCTAATCTAAGTCGCATGGATCGCTATAATAATATAAAATAATATATAATAATAATAATATGAAAATAGCTGTATAAACCTTTTTGCTCTACACTTCGTGCCTAACGTTATTTCTTTCCACTCTGATTACATATTTAATCGTACACTCGACGATAATTTGCCTCGCATATTTCAAGATTAATAAAATAATCGGATACGTGCTAACGAGGCGGAAAAATACCTACTAATTTATTCAAGTGGATATACAACAAATAGACGAATATAAAATGTGAGAATCGCATCGAGAGCTAAATATAATAGACCTACAATTTTATTTCCTCCTTTTCGATACAAGGTTAGAGATGAGCACGTTCGCTAACAATAATTGTATCATTTAATTACACGACAAAAATGTCTGCGAGATATCATCGCGGCGAGAGAATCGGTCTTGCGTTCTTTATCCTGTCGGTAAAGCGCTAATAAAACGTAGTGAAAAACATATTACGATAAGGATCAAAAGATCGTACGCTTTATTAATAGGTTTCTCGCATGATATTCGCGCATTTTTGCTCCTTCTGTCTCTCTCTTTCTCCGCGCCGTTTCAATTAACCGGATGAGTAACCGTCGTGAGATAGCGGACGCAAAAATGTAGAGACGTGAAATGTTAAACAAGTGGAAAATCCAGTATAAACGCGTTATTGTACGTGTGCAAGAGAGATGCGCGCGATGCATATCGGCGCCAGACGTAATCCATTCTCAGTGAGCGCGCGCGCGCGCGCGAGCGTCACGGCGTAAATCAGCTGAGCGTCTATCTGCCTAACAATAAATCCATATAACATTAAGCGAACAATGAAAACGGCCTTTTCGCGTGCTCGACGTT
The DNA here is from genome assembly GCF_003227725.1 of Camponotus floridanus. Classification (NCBI taxonomy): domain Eukaryota; kingdom Metazoa; phylum Arthropoda; class Insecta; order Hymenoptera; family Formicidae; genus Camponotus; species Camponotus floridanus. The sequence goes on along the minus strand of NW_020229448.1, from coordinate 1,042,148 downwards.
GTTCTCGCGTTATGCAAATTTCTTCCCCCCTCCCTCCCATCCCTTCTACCATCCCGCGCATAACTTAACATTTGCTTAAACGGCTGCTGTGTTACGAACCGATAACGCTCTAAATATATGCGATCGGACTGCAGATTGTTTCAAGCACGCATTTATTTTGTCTACGCGTCTTGCGTTTCATCGATTGTGCGAAAATTATATTTCATACGCAACAATGTGTGAATATATTCGATACGTTTTAATGTGTAACATCCATCACGATCGGGTCTTGGGGAGCAATTAGTATCGCGTTTATTAACGTTTAGTAACGTCGTTTTCGTACACGAATATCCATCGACTGTCCCCGTATAAATTTCGCGACGCCCTGGATTCGCATTCGTAGAAATCGAACGTTAATAATGGCACGTATCAATTTTCATCGTTGCATTAATAATCGCGTCCGATATCGCCAATCGAGATTCGCCAGGATTTTACTTATGTAATATACATAATCCGGGGATTTACGTTACGGGACGAAGAAAGCGAATACCTCGATAAATCTCTCGCAACAACGCGTTTTACGAGGTCATTCGCATTTACGATCATGTTAATTTTCACATTCATAATTTCCAGCGTTGATCCTTATCCCGGCGGACATTTCGGCAATGACGGATAATTTGCGACTCGCCGGACGTTACCAACGTGCGAATGGATTGACGATCCCCGGCTACTTTTGTCACTCGCGAGCGGAAACGTCGTAAATAATATCGTCGCGACCACTGAACATTTAACTATCTCTAACTATCTCTTTTTCCTCGCCTCTTTTTTTCCCGAAACTGCCATTTAACGGGCGATCGAATCACGAAGTAGACTTCTTGCGCGATCACAACTCCAAGTCTTGTAAATTATTTAAAGATACCCGCACATGTAAATAAAATGATAAACAAAAATAGCGTTCGAGCTAGTCTTTTTATGGCACTTTGATCACAATTGCAATACATGCATCGATATATTCACTCTCTTCAGGCTGCCCGCATATTTAGAACTGTGTCATATTATTGTATCCTTTAGCTAATCTTTCTGTATTTTCCTAGTTGACCAACATTTAATCAATATTTTCCATAATTCCTGAGATAAAAGTTGGAATTTTAAAATAAATCTTCTATCTTTGATCTTGTATGATTTTTACTATAATATTATATTTTTATAATATCATCTTTATGATATTATATTTTCTAATATTATATTTTTTATTCTAGTAAATAAAGAATTAGTGATTTGCATGATCGTAATATTGTATAATTAAAATATCGTCATGCTTGAAACATTTCGTCAACCAAATATCAAGGAAATGCTGTTGTAACTATTATTTGCAACTGGAGTATCGATAATTCAGTATTGCGGAGAACGCACAATTTCCCATGCAAACGTAACAAACCGCGTTCAATGCCCGGCTGTAGGTTAACCGCATTCCCATTCTAGAAACGTGCGACTTTATAGTACGCTACACCGGTGCTCAGCATCGTAAGGAATAGTTGGCAATTAACGTTTGATGCTGATGGAAACATCGTATAGGCTTATAAACTACAAGAAGTCTTTCAAGATTTTATCCGACTAATTAAAAGAAAATATATACATGTATACATAAGACTGTCATACTTTATAAATACATTATTCTATAAAAAAATAATGTATTAAATTAATTTACGTAAATTTAAAAAGACCCCACAAAAATATCTATCGATGCCCCTCTGATGGATTGATTGACTCCTTCATATTGATAACTCTTCAAAAAATCGAATTTGACATTTGATCATCATCGCAGTGACAAACAATAATGGCGTTTGTCTCCCTTGTGAATTACTTTATCGAAATACGAGAGTGAGCGGAATTACATTAGAGATTATTGAAGTGGAGTTCGCGTTGCGCGCCAAGCTGTGTGTACCGAGGGCGATTTAGCGAGTGGAATCGAATCGAGTCGAGTCTCGCGATTTCAAGTGGAAGCGCCATAAAGCGTGTTCGACGTCGGAGCGCTGGTTAACCGCATTGCCATTCTAGAAACGTGTGCGCCAGCCGTGCGTTGGCTAGAATCATAAATAACATTTCAGCAATTAGCACACGCGACAGAGGAGGGACGTTCTGCGACGGTAGGGTGCGGCTTTTATCCCACCGAATCGTGGCTCGAATATAGGATTCACGTAATAATAAGGATCAAGCCACGGATCCGGAGCGTAAATCCCTCTAGTTATCTCTGTCAAAGCTCTCAACTCGCTTCTCGACGCAACGTTCGTCAGATGCATGGGGCTCGGGTGCGAAAGAAGTGCAAAGGGATCGGTGTAACTGAAGAAAATCCTCCGTAGAAATTAACTTCGATGTCTACGACGAGTCATCTACTCGGAATCTGGCTGCTCGAATCGAGGAGATTCGAGGGGAAGAACGAAATCTCGAGGCTTATTGCGAAAAAAAGATATAGCTATATACAAAGTGCGTATCTTTGGTCGAGACCAGACGATTGAAGGTCCATGAGACACGGTTTAACCATTTCTTTCGAGACATTTATCTGCCGCGCAGGTAAACGATGAATCGGAAAGGAAGAATTCAAGGTGAAAATCCGGCAGACGAATCGATCGCATACACGCGCAGCATTTTCCAGTTTTATTTTTGTAAATATAGCTCTCTTATTAGACATAATCGTTATTGAAATGGTATAAAATGAGAATTAATAAATATTAAATTTTATTCAAAAAATCATTATTTCATTACTCTCCGAGCAATAGTATCATTTGATACTATTGATCATTTAAATACAGCATATTATTATGCAGTTGATAAATATATTTATTAGTTGAAAATACGACGCTTGATAATAAATCGATTATTTATAGTGTAGTAAAAATTAATATCGAGGAGATTGATTTATCTTATCTGCATTTATTGTGATGCTAATTTAAATGTAATTGCAGGTCAACAATATGATATAAAAAAAGATTTTTAAGAAATCTTTAAAAAAAAAACATATAAATATGCACATATATAATTCAGATTAAATCAGATAACACAATGTGCTAGAAAAATGTAGTTTAACATTCCCAGATAAAAATAGCATAATTTATTTCCGAAATCATTCATATGCATGAAATACAGTATGCGTTTTATATTTGATTGAAAAGTTCCGCTATATCATCAAGGAAACAACATGCATCCTCCGGTTATTGCTTACTAAAATAGCAGTATACGTCGTAAAATGACGTCATCTCTAATGAACTATATATTAATACAGTATTTATAGCACTTCTCTTCGCTCATAAAATCTTTAGATCAAACTAATAAATATAGAAGCCAGTTTTCTTTCTTCTATTAGTTTAATTTTACATAAAATTCTATATAAAATGTAGTTTAAATAGAAAGATTATTCTCTTATATTAAATCGCATTTTGTACGTTACATGTAATTTAACAAGATTTCAATAAAAATACAATATTATATAATATACTCTTTGATTTATAAGATCTAAATTTATTTTAAACAAGTGGTTTATTTTGCATTCAAAATTTATGATAATTTATAGTAATTTTAAAAAATTATCATTTAATAACGAAATTACTTATTAAATACATTAAGAAAATTAAAAAAAGGACCAGTTATAAATATTAAAATAACTTGAAATTTTTATTCTTATAGTTATTACTCCTATAATGATAATAATAACTTTGTGAGTAGAAATAGTAATTTTAAATTGCCGCTAAAAATGACTATAATTTATTTTTTTATCAGTATAGCAATATACAAACTTATTTTCTATTTTCCTAACGTGTACTAAATTCAATACAAATATAACCGTCGGCAATATAAAAAGAACTATATACATAATGTATGATGCATAAAATGGATATAAATAGAACTATACTCATTAAAATTATAAATAGGACTATACTCATTAAAATAATGCAATAATTATACGCATTGATTATTCCTTGGTATAATGTTTCTTCGCTATTTTTATGCAATAATGTTTGACGCGTAAATTTATGCATTTTTGTGCATAAATTTAGGCGTCAAACATTATTTACATGCAAAAACGTACAATGTAACAAGTGCGTGTCTGTAATGAGCGTTATTTGAAAATTTCTCGCGTGCAGTTTAATAGCGACAAATTTACCATTAGATAACGGAGACAGCTCTCCGACAAACTTGAGTTTCGTGTCGACGTACATACAATGTAGCTTTGCCGCATTCATGAATTATTAAACGTACGATTTATATCGGATGCAACCCCTTAACCTGTAAATTCGATGCATAACGACCGCAACGGATTTTGCCCCACAGACGAAGTTGAACGCCTGCGACAGTAAAGAGGGGCGAGCGGGACATAAAGAGAGGATGGAAGAGACGCAACATGGAATCATGAAAGTTCGCAAACTCGTGCGAACGGCCGGTTGAATGCATAAAAAAAGGGAAGAGAAGAAGAAGAAATAGAGAAGGAGAAAGGGAAAAGAAGAGAGAGAGAAAAAGGATATGTTCTAAGATACAGCTACAGAATGATAGAGAGAGAACCGGCAGGACAAGAAGAGAGGAGAACGGAAAACGGAGAAAGAGGCTAAAGTTCTATTCGTAAAGCGAATGTGTATGGAGGCAAAAAAAGAGGAAGATTACATTAAGAAACTTGACTGCAGTCGATAGTACTCGGCTGCTGGTATGCAACATGGTGGGCTTTTCGAAGAGAAATCTGTGTTCTTCTTTCTCTCTCGCTCTTTCTCTTCCATTCCCATATATAAACATACATGTATAATGTCCTCTCTTTTTCTGACTAACTGGTCCATTTACAAGTTATTAGAGGGACGATTAAAAATGTGACAAATATAATGACGGATATAAAATTCAAAGTCGAACAAATTATAATTGTTGCTCAATAATTATTTGCGAGTCTCCTTTCTCAGTGTGCTCTATATCTAATACTGAACACGTCGTGCGATAAAATCACCTTTAATGAAAACTGTTCTTCTATCGCTTGGAAACTACAACAAGCCGTATAATAATCTCGTTAAACTCATTAACTGTCTGATCTCGCGTTACGCGATTACATCTTCTTTGAAATGCAAATGCGAAATAACGTTAATTTACGACAGTGTGTGTTGAATGCAAACAGAAAGTTTTCTTTAAAATTCTCGTGTTTATCGCGCACACAACGATAAACAATAGAATTAAGTCTCGCTGACTCGAGCCTTAGAGACGGGAATAGGAAAGCGCGACATGTCTTTTTCTTATCTGGCTTACGAGTTATATCGTGGAACGGCAGAATATGCAAATGACTGAAAAAGAAAGGGCTGAACGAGAGAGAAAAGAGGGATCATCCGCACGCAAAACTAAGAGTTACGTATCGAGCCAGCGTGAAATACGTCGGACGACATCAAAGATGGTCGATGTGTGATCGCGTTTCAACGATTCGGAGACGTGCCCGCGAGTCACCGATAATAGCGATCGACCTGTAACGACCGAACAAAGAGGAAGCATCGAGAAGAATCCTCCTAACGTTCCTATGCAGATTCAAGCGCGAGATTAAACAGAGGATACGGCAGTCCCGTATTAAAGGGGGCGAGAAGGGCAAAAATGGCGCTGGCTCACCTCGCGCGATAGTTAGCTTCGAGTACAAGGGAACACACGTATTGCGGAGGTAACAGGAGAAAGAGGAGACGAAAGGGGAGAACGAAGAGAGAGAAAGAGAGAGAGAGGGAAAATCTGCATATAAAGTGGACGGGAAATGAACCGGGTTACGTCGAGTCGGTAGGTAAAAGCGTGCGCCGCGATGCCTCTCTACCAAGTTTGCCCGCCTTTTTAGTCGGTGTACATTTCGTTTACATAGGGTACACGGACGTGTCCTACGGGAAGAGCGCGCGCGGCTATATCCGTACATATATACATCCGTGTGTATGTACATGTATATAGACGCAGGCGGGTGGAAGCGAGTGGAAGGTCGAAGCCTGGTTAAAAGCGCGCAGGATGCTCGCAATGGCCGGCCATTTTCAACTTTTGCTATCGCGTAGCCGAGAATGGAAAATGGAGAATCTCGTCGGCGAAATATACGCCTGAACAGAGCTCATTTAGTTCGAAAGTTTCTCGAGGATCTCTACGGGTTTCTCGTTCCCCTTTTCGTTTACCGATCTCTCATGTCCCATTCTCTCTCTCTCTCTCTCGCTCGCTCATTCTCGTTACTCCTATCAAGATAGCGGGCGGATGACATCGAACACGTCGGTGCGTAGTCTCAGCTGACAGATAAACGCCGGGCTCGATACGGTCGATATGTTTTCCCGAGAAACAATCCCCAGATATTCCTGGACGATCTCGCGAAGGGAGGATACGATCGCGCGCGTACGCACGAATGCAATTATCCCTTTGTTTCCAAGCGGCCGCTAGGTGTTTTAATTTGCAAGTGAAATGTACGCGGATATGGTCCGCGCTCGCGGCGCGGACGTTCAATTAAAGGGATTTGAAATACGAATGCTTCGCATTCCTGCGGCGCAGTTTTGCCGATGCAGCTGCAGCTGGCACGATTCCGCAAATGAAAACTTTTTTTCGCATCTGTGACCGAACGTTCTCGCCATCGCCTAGGTGCGGACATTCGGTCGAGCGTTCTTTCTCGAAATTCGATTTTCGCACGATCCGATTTCTTTGATAACCCTCTAAATTCGCGCAAAGCGTAAAGATAATAATTTCGCGACGAGCAAAATCCGGGGACGAGTAACGTGGATAATTTCTCGCTGGCGGTAAATATAATACACGATCGTACGTGTCTTCGATTGATCGACATTAGGGACATTCGGGTCGAATTCTGATCACAGTAAAAGTCGAAAATGTAATTCCGCTAATGACAAGCAAATAGAATACACGGGGCTGGAATGTCGAGAGGCACAAGTTAACGATCGTCAAAAGTCAGGGAGCCCGATCGTAAATTTTCGTATGACGTTTATAGACGGACACCTCGCGGCTGAAATTCTCGCTAGGACGAGGATCCGAGAGACGTACGATGATCGTTAATCCGATCGGCCGTGACGAGTACGAATTGGACTTTAGAGTGATTTAACTCCCGCCGGAGTAGCTTGCATTTGTTTTAATCATTTACGTCATCCCGCGTATTATCTTGGGAGAGGCGCCGCTGATCATTTCAAGTCTGAGAAGCCACTTTTGGCCCGCCTCCAAATTGTAGAATTTTCAGGTTTGAGCAAAATTCTGTCCCTCTCTCTCTTTCTTTCTCTCTCGCGCTACCATTCTCATAGAGTTTCGATTAATGCCAACATTTCCAATTTTTAAAGTCAAGCCATCTCACCGAACAGCTTTTTGACAGATTTCTCGTCGATAATAAAATGTTGATGAAATAATACATGTGTGCTTCTCGATGCAAAGTTTCAATATCTCGTGATTATAAAATAGCATTCGATGTTTGTAATTCGCATAAAATACATTTCATTAACTGTAAACAACTCGTCATTGGCAAATGGCATACCTTTCTCGCGATACCTTATCACGCAGCTTACTAAACTAAGTAATTGCGAACTTTGGAGATTTTACGCAATCGATTCGATCCGAAATCTAATCGTGTTTGCAAACTATTCCCGGAATCGGATATCGGATTGCCCATCCACGTTTGATTCCCCCTTTGGCGAAATCTTCAACGACCGAACGCCAATAGAGATGCAGTACAAACTGCAGCCACGACGATTCGAGGGAAATGGAACAAAGTGCCCGTAAAAGTTGCCATGATATTGGTAATAATGGCGGTACTCTTAGCGAGCGAACCTGCTCGTGACAAGATTGAATCGGTAAGAATCCATAAAACTTTCGCGACGCGGCACACGATTGCGAAAATCCTATGGTTAAACGGAAAAATATATCTCGCAGATTTCTCGGCGATTTTTTTTTTTTCGTTTCGCATAATGCACAAAATCTCGTCAAATTATCGAGAATAGAATTTTTTTCTTCCACAACGAGACGGTAGATATTTAAAAAATACGATTATTAAATCATCGCTTAGAACGTTGCCTTTATTTCCTCAAAATTAATTAAAACGAAGATGGCAATTCTTAATTCACAGAGCGTAATTCCTGCATCTTTTTTTTAGCGGTTCGTCGTCGCCTCGAAGGAAATTCGCATAAATGAAATCGCCGTTAATCGATAATCTCAGAGGACTGATTACGCATTATCGGAATACGAGCGATTGTGACAAAGCGGTCCTCATCGAATAGTCCTTCGTCTACGACTCGACATACGCGCGTGCACCTCTTGCATGGATCTCTTTACCGTGAGATTGCTGCTGAACTCATTTAGCGTCTACCCAATCTCACTGGTCGTGCATTCCGGGCCGTTTTTAGATTTAACCTACCCAAATATGCAAATTGCCGAGAAACGTAGTCGAGCTACTCCGAAGATTCCTGGAGGAGAATGGGCGATTCGGCTGGCTTGTGCTGGAAGGGGAATATAATCTTCGCCTATGGGAGATTGTGGGCAGCCGAAATGAACGAGCAAAAAGGACATCAGGAATTCGACTGGCTGTGTACGTGTGTGCGAGTGCCTATGTCCGTGTGACGATTCTCTATTGGCGCCGATCAACATCTGCGAGAATTAACAATGTGAGAAATAATAATAATAATTCCACATGACAAATCGATACATCTTTGTCAGATTGAAACATCTTGAGCTTTGACGTCTCCTCTCGTCTAGGATACACGCGTGTCAGGTGCAAAGTCTCTATACGTAATGTTTATTCATCACCTTTGCACAAAGGTTAACTTTTATTTCTATCATTTTACCGACAAACGCGCATTCGATTGTTACGATTATGTCATACCTAAGCTTTAAATACGTAATCGAATCGAAGCGTCCGAATATTGCACCGATGCTTGTACACCTTAGTCTAAACATCGACATTGCGAGTCTTCAATTCAATCGCACCGGGAATTCGAATCTTAACAAGCAAAATAGAGTCCGAAACAAATTGTCACTCCGTCCAGATAAGCCGCGCCGTTTTAGAGCTCTCCCTCGCGCACTGGAAACAATTTGCCATCGGGCCTCGTGGTGCGCTCCGAAAAAAAAAAAGAAAAAAGGAGAAAAAAATAGCCAACGCCACTTCAGAAAATATGCATTACGGTGCCTAATAATCGCGCGCCGGTCGAGAGCATGATGGCGGCACACAAGGCGGGGCTCTCCGCGAATATTTCTGTCTACGTAGGTAACTTAAGAGCGCACGTACAAGAGAGAGAGAGAGAAAGAGAGATGAAGGAGAGAGAAAACGAGGAACGAACGAGACAGAGAGAGAGAGGGAGAAACGTGAAGGAGGCGGGGGAGAGAGAAGGGGGAAGGGGGAGGAGAAGAGCCCGACTGCAATCGTTCCTCGATTCAGCCAGAAAGGGAGTCCGACGTTCCAATTCCCGCCGTTCTCCTTCCTGCTTTAATTAAAATCAGGAGTTGACGACCGGCCGCCGGGCGCTGCGCGTCCTACCTTTTTAACAAAAACGTAAAACGTCGTATCTTAATGCGGCGGAATTGTTTTCGTTAACCCTCTATCGCGAGGTACCGCGGCGATGATTTCATCCGATATATTTCAAAGAGGCCCGTACGCGCCGCGCTCCAACTTCGTGTATAATACCGCTATTTATCGTTTATTCCGTTCATTCCGAGATACTAATAACGCCGCGTATGTGAATATATAAAACTACGGGCTCTCCCGAGAGCGTCATCGTCCGGTAAACTTGCTCTTTACGATAATGCTTGATTTGTAATATTCGAGATTAGAAATAACGAAATAATTAGTCGGGAAATGCCAGCCGCGGATAAATATGATTTATTATTAATCATCCGAGATTAATTAGCGCGTATCCGTATTTCCAATAATCAGCATGAAAAAACTGAAGATTACTCGAAAATAGTTTTATATAATAATACAGATAATGCAATCTTCTCTTAAAGACGCGATGTTAATCGATAATATTGATACTATACGATGGCCAATTATCGGGATAAAATTAAGAAGTCTGGCAACGAGTCGGGACATTCAGGATTATTAGCGGTTGGTTCGGCGATGCTGAATAAAATGGAGAGAGAGAGAAAGAAAAAAAGAAACAAGCTCACTTTTTGTATCCTTCAGACTAATCTCTTCCTTTCTGGATTCTCCCGCATCGCTCGGTAATTAAGTAACGAATAAAAAGTGATATTAACACGGGCTGTTTAATACCGGTTCCATTCACGGTTTTCCATTGCATCTACTAGTATTTTAAGAACTTTATCATTGCGGTCTCTCGAGTCCTCTACACGTTCCATCAATATTCTTTCCTCCGTACATTTTTTCTTCCACGTATTTTATCGTCGCGTCGAGTATTCTAACGTTTCGAGAGATTCCTTGTCGACATCTCACTCGAAATCTCGGTTTTAGAATTTTCATTCGAGTATTAATACCATTATCATAAATTTCTCTCGATATAAATTTTCACTCTGATTGTAAATCAATAAGATGAAATTTTGAGAATAAGCATGCGTGAATAATGATGGAGAATTTAAACCTGTAACGTGATATCGCAAGACAATCGATCATATGTTCGATAAAAGGTCAACCGTAGAAAAAGAGAGGAAGAGAAAGAAGTAGAAAGATTCGCACATAAAAGCTGGCAGAAATAAAGACAAGGGTATAGGTGTCGGGGGATGGATCATTCGCCATGACCATCCTATGAAACCGAGTGCACAGTCTTGGGATATAGCAGATACCTCCCTCCCATTTTCAGTACGAGGAACTTTTATTGGAATAAAGGTTATAAGTAGAAGAACGTGTGAAGAGGAGCGTATATGTTCCTGCGACGAGCAAAAGGGGGAGAAATAATGCGGAGGCGGATGGAATAGACGGTCGAATGGGTTCGGATATTAAAGGTCGGCATGGGAAGCAAAGAGAGAGAGAAAAAGCTACGCGAAGCTCGATGGTGCTCCAAGTTGATCACGAGTAATCGTCACTTGGAAAATTCGCAGTTTGCGTTACGTCATTTATTTTCTATCATTTCGCCGATCGCAGTTTCATGCTTCTCCGCATCAGTCGAGTGATAATTTATACATCGAGCTTTGCGAGCTGCGCTATAATCGAGCGTAAGAACAAAATGAATCGTGCATAATCTTAATGACATGCCTATCATCGCATCGGATACCGTGCACTCGCTGATTGCACGCTGACCGCGAAATACAAAGAGTTACGAGCTAGGAGAGGCTGCTTCTTATATCGAAAAAAAAAAAGAAGAAAAAATCCGGCGACAAATATCAAAGCGTTGCATTAGCTTTATCTCGACGTTTTATCCGTGATTCATGCGAGCTGTAAATAACGACCTATTCCGAAAGCATATCTCTCTTCTCCTCTCTCTCTCTCTCTCTCTTTCTCCGGTTCTGGTATGTGCGTATCTAAGTTTGCGAGCGAGCCAACGAACGACGAGACGCTAGATCGTCTCGCTCGATTCCCCGACATGCCCCATCTTAACTTTCCCCCCCGTCGACATCCCCGCCCGGCTCTTTCCCTTCTCGTTCCCGCTGTAAAGCCCGGCTTCGAATCCGGCGATATCAACGGATTACTTTAGCGGACGTAATAAGGAAGATAGCAATACCGTTAAATCGATACGCTCCTACGCGAAGACGAGCATCGTCCTATTCAACGATCGCGATTCTCTCCCGTCGCGAGAACCTCGCACGTGCTCGGAGGGAGGGCGGGGGAGGGAATAAAACTCGGCGCGCCGAGTTTGAAAATATTCCGCCCTGGCCCACGCATGCGCTCTAGGAGAACCGGATACGCGTCCGGGACGTCGGGGTAGAAATAAGATATTATAATCTCGCGGAGGGTCGTAAATATCCTTGCGGTGTGACGCGGGCGTTACATAAAGTCGCGAGACATGTTACACGGAGCCGTGCTCTCGCGACTCGTTTACCATTCTCTCTCTCTCTCTATCTCTGACAGGATACATATATATATTTCCTTCATTTTTTAATTTTTTTGCCATCCGGGACTTACACTCTCGCGTAAATACGTCGTCCACTCAAATCTGGCGCGATTGCACCGCCACTAATTAAGGCGCATCGCTCGTAGATTCGTGCGACATCTCCTATACGTATGTCGATGCACGTGTATTTTGTTTGATTTTATTTACGCTTTGAAATGTATACATATGTAGGTATAAATAGATGAGAAATGTGTTGAAATTGTATGAGAACGGATAGATTAAGATTTAATATTATTTATAAAATGTTCCTCGTAAAACACGTCTATTTATGCCGAAGACAAGTAAATTAATGTATTCATCTACGACGAAGAAAATGGCGAGAGCGCTCGAATGTTGAAAATAACTTTGTTGGTAGGATATAACTATGATCATTAAGTATCTTAAGAGGAATCCGTGAAACTCGTTAATTAAGAGATCTACGATGTCTCGTGGGTGGTCTCTCCTCGATAATTGTAAAGGAAAGCAGAAGAGAGAGGAGGGAAGACGGTAGAGAATGTACAAGGATCAAAGACTTATAATTCTCTGTTTTCGGTGACTGTGTAATCATTTCGGTATCTTGTCGAGCATCGTATCGTTCCTCCATTATTTCTCACGACAAGAGACAAGACCATGTTAAAATTATCAAATTTTAATAAATATGCCGCATAGAAATCGTAATCAAATTAATGAAAAAAGTCAAAGGCGAAAAAGGAGCGATTATGAAAGAGTTTTGTATTAATCACAGGAATTTTTATCATTTTATTTGTTTACAAGTTTATGTATATTCATTTTATAATATCGTATATATCGCAGAAATAAAAAAAATTAATAAGATATTTTTGTATTATTTTCATTTTTTGCATATGCTTATTATCAATAAAAATATTTATTTGAAAGTATGCTTTGCAATTCCGGACGAATAATTAAAAAAATGATATGAATAAAAGTGCCAAAAGAAATAGATGCAAAATCTATCTAAAAAAAACCGAGAGAAAAATTATGGCGAGCAATGATCCACGTCTGGATTTAAATAAGTTGGACTAAATGCGCGTTATCAAGATTATATGTACATGTCATCGTCGTTCTTACTCAATCTGCTGCGGAAGCATCCTATTAAGTCCATCTCGCTCGGAGGGGCGTTCTTCTTCGATCGTCTCGTCTCCATGCGACGGCGTCTCTCGTGCGCTTTGTGAGAATTATACGCGTATAACATGTCGAAAACGTGTTTCTGCACCGCGCTCTAAATGCGTCCTTCGCTTACGTCAACTCGCGCATTCGTATTTGCGTGACGATATCAATTACCCGGTATTTTTCTCCCCCGGTTTTCTTTCGGCGAGCCGGTTATACTCGCCGTTGATCGCAATTCGCGGCGACGTGATACGCGACATTATAAAAATACCCCCGTTCAACGTGTTGGGGGGCATCGCCGGTAGCCATTACTTCTCTCCGGTAACGTCGGATTACCGTCGCGTTACGTTCCCGACGATAAATGCAGCCCGGCACTCTCTTTCGCGGGGATATATGTGTAGCACGCGATATATACGTGCTCGCGCCAAGAGACATTATAATGCGCCCGGGTCATCTCTATTCCGCATAGCGTACACCCTCGATACCTTCTCGCCTCTTTTGCCTTTTCCTTTTTTTTTTTTCGCCTCTATTTCGCCGTGAAATGAAACTGTGCGACGCGTGCAACCCTGCTCGCGCTCTCTCCTCTCTCTCTCTCTCTTTCTTTCCCTCTTTCCCCTCCCTCTCTTCTCGCTCGCGCGCGCTCTCACCTTACTCGGCTTCTCCCTCTTTCGGTATTCGGCTCTCCCCCTCCCTCTCCCGAGCTCATCCAAAGCTGAATGCGTTTGCCGTTCCACACCCTTCCTCGCTCCCTTCCTCTCTTTTCCGACGGTTTTTCTTCCACCCCCCTGCCCCTCCCGCCCCCGAGCCCCACCGCGCCTCTCCCTACCAGCTCTTTCTCTCATCCGCTACGTTGTAGCCAGCCCTTCCCCACCTTCTGTTCTCTTACCAACCGGGCCGCACGAGAATACATATTTTACAGGCATTCATGATGGCCGCCGCACATCTGTGCGAACCTGCCTGCTGGGCTGTCTCTGGTCTGCCTCGGGCAGGCTCGCCCCTTTCGAACCAGAGCGATACCGGATCTGCCCAGGCTCTAACCCTGCGTTGTCTCTCTTTCTCTCTTCGATTGTGATATTATACCGTTGAAATGCGTTGCAGACGCATAATAATAAATATTTGTATCAATTAATTTATTCATTTTTAATATTTTTTGTAGAAATATCGAATTACGATATTATTCAATTATATATGAGGCACATATATATGGATAATATTACCGAAATAATTTATAAAAAGAAACGAAAGTAAATACGTAACACATTATTTCATCAGAGATATCGTTTACCGTAAAAGGCTGATTAAAATTAAAGATTGTGAGTGGACAGTGATATATCGAGATATAATTAAGAAAAGTGAGTGCGAAAAAAGTGAGACATGGGATATTAAGTAATAATTACCTTTGCGAGTAGAAATTTATACCGATAAATATACGTTCTTGTTTAGAAAAGTGAAGGAAAATTATTTAATGTATTTTAATTAATGCACAATATCATTCCATTACAATAAAACATTTCATTTAATCATGAATCGAATAATAATGTGAGCTGAGGCAAATAAATACATTAATTATTCCACACCTTCTGTGCATTTCCAATATAGATTCCCGATTAAAAATTTCTTTCGCACACACACACATGCACACGTACACACAATATCGTATATATTTGTACACTAACATATATATTTTTTATATCATAATTTTATTCGTCAATAATTATATTAAATTATTATATTAATTATATTAAATTATATATAATATATTCAATATCATATATACACTTCTTTTCTCGAATCCATCGAATGATTCTTCGGCCAGATTCTGAGCGCACACTATGCATGAGACGGTACATTATAATTATAAAATTATAATTGTAAAATTTTATGTTAATTTACATATATATCCTACCCCCTCGCCTATTATTCTGGCATCATTCCGTTCGGACGTCCCCCTCCCCCCTCCTAGCTCTTTTCTTCCCCCCGTGTCTTCACGCGTCCTACCTCTTTCTCTCGCTCTCCAGTTTTACGACGGTTTACCGAGAGATGCGTGCAAAGTTATTGCCACCGATTTTAGTGTACCTACGTTGCTTATGACTACATCGGCTCCCGAAAGCCCCACGCTAAAGCCTCGAGGGAGGATCGAGTTTTCTGTCGGTGGCCTCGCTCTCGTTTCTTTTTTTTTTTTTTTCACGGGATCCGGACGATTAAGTTCGGATTTTCATGGTGGCGTTTCTACGGCCGTGCTTCTTTATGCGGTATCGCTTAACTAGATACCACGGAATTCCTTTGCATATATTAGGATCCCAGTCGCGAGATGTACAGAATCGGGCAAAAGTATGAATTTAATGTGACTGAGAAATTAAAAGAAATAATTGTATCATCCATTTCTTATACTCGCAAGTCGATACAATGTGACGTTTCATGTTTGAAAATTTTATTAAAAATATATAATATTATTTCAATAAGATTTATGTCGGAATTTTAATAAAATTTAGATACATTATTTTGAAAGTAATATTACTTGTTATTAATCGTATAAAAACCCGAAATAAAAATGTATTATTTATATAAATATATAATCTATATACAAAATATAATGTATAAAATATGATATAATAAAAAATAAATAAATGAAAATAAATATCTTTATCCGAATTCTAAAACCATCTGCCAATTCACAATACAAAGTATTAATAGAAAAATTAATTATAATAAATTTGAGAAATGAGACTCACTAGAGATATATTTATATTAAAGTTTGACATTATATGTGGCTATTAAAATTAAAAAATACATCTTGTTAAAATGTTATTAATTACTTTTATTATTTTCCCTTTGATTTTTAAATGATTCAAGTTACTTTTTAAATTATGAAAAAAATAGAAATGTTAACAATAAAAAAATTCTAAAGGAGTAAGATTCCATTCATCTTTAATCTATAATAATAATGAATGAAATAATCGCATATTGTGAATAAATTTAAAACGAGAGAAACTAAAATTATCATTGAAAGACTTGGTTTTTTCTTCGGCCAAGTTCTCTTCGAAGGCTTCGCTTATATTACTGATCTAACTATATAAGCATGCTTGCATGCTGCATGCATACATGTTTACATGTGTGACGTTGTGTAGAATATCCGTAAACAAGTGTCTTGGATTGTGTCGTGCAGATGGCAGCACTCAGCAAGGTTTATTCCGTACGAAGGTCAATACAACCGAAGTTTAAAGGAACTCGGTCTTTCATTCAATAAAGCTTAATCGATACAACCGATTGAATTTTTCTCAGATTATTGATACGATATAGCACACAATTTCTTCTCATTCGTGTAATTAAATTTATCATCAAATAATCAAAGCTATCAAATATCAAAACTGAGGATTTTTATTTTTTCATACAATTGCCCATTATGTATCAATATATCTTAAATTCTATATCAATTAACTCTAACAAATGCAATGCCTGTTTGAATTGAAGTAAAAATCTGACTCACCATTCTTTAAATGCTGCAGATTCGACTTGGCCCACTCGACCCATTCTTCTCGATTTATGGTGAATGGAGACAAACTACTCGAGCTAATAATTTTCGCCATCGCATAGTTTGTAGCAAACTAATGCGCGAGGTCGTAACCTTAGTGGACAAAGCGTAAGTTGGAGAGACCGTCGCGAGGGAGAAACGAGGAAGGAAAGAGGTGAGACAAAAGTACAGGGGAAAGATGGCACGGTACATTTGCGCGAGCCCTCTCTCTCTCTCTTACGAATGAGAGCGTCGCCCAATAAAAACGTCACGATTCAGGGGCGAGGAGTTTCTGGGTGGATGCCGTCTGGTGGCGCCAGGCTACACCGCGTTCTCGATCCACGGGGAGTTGCATAAAGCTCGCCGTCACGCGTAAAAAATCAGCGAGTGGTGGGGAGAGGCCACGGGGCGAGACGATATCGCACACAGAGACGCGGTGAAATCAAATCGACGCCAGCTCGCTTCGAAGGAAGGGCGATAGCGGCAAAACTAAGCGTCGAGAAAAACAGAGAAGATATTATATGAGAGGGCAGTCAAAGGGAGAAAGAGATAAATAATGGACGGAGACAGAGAAAGGTAAAGAGGAAAACTCTTGCGGGAGAAAAATGGCTACGAAGTAGACGAAGAGAGCACAAATGGAGACAAACGGTAGATGAGCGAGTAACAGAAAGGGATTGATCGATCGTGATGAGAGCAAAAAGGACGGAACAATCTGGAGAGAAGCAGTAGGTGAACGAAGGAACAGGGACAATAAGGATGAGAGAGAGAGAGAGAAAACTAGATAGAATAGGTGCGAGGTAGAGAGAGAGGTTGTCCCCCGGACGCAACGGAAGGGACAAGGAGAGGGAGAGAGGTAGAGACAAAAAGGAGAGACAGAGACGGAGCGAGAGGGGTTGGTCGACCCTGCGCGTTATCAAGAGCCGCCCCTCCCGGTCGCCCCTATATATCCACCCCGACTTTATATACCCCCCGTGCATCCAAAGAGTACATGCATTCGTGTGTGCGGTGGTGAAAACCCACACAACGTTGACGTGGCTCGTCCCTGGACGCGCAGAGCGACGCCGCATGGCGTCGGCGTCGCGAGGTCGACCCGGCGCTACTCTTCTGACGTCGTCGGAGGAAGCCGCTTCTTCGCGGCGCGTTCCTGGACGGAGCACCACCGCGAGAGCGCCGAGCACGAGGAAGAGACCGAGAGAGCCCGGATTGTCGTGAGTGACGTGCAAACGCCGCGACGCCGACAGTCGTCCGCGGGACGCGTCACGATCGTCTCGAGAGAGATCGACGCCTAATCCAGCTGCAGCCACGCTCCCCCGAGTCGACGTCTGACGTGCGGACGCGCGGCGCCGATATACGTCACCGATCGTCTCTCTCTTCCTCGCGCGTCTCCTCTTGACGATTTTCGTTCCCCGGCCGCGCATTCTTTCCCGTTCTATCCGTTCCTCGCTTTCGCGTCCTCCCCCATTTCCGTCTCGCTCCCGTCGTCCCGTCTCTCTCTTCCTCCTCGATGCGTCGAGCGCTCCGTCCACGACTCGGCGGACGAAAGGGACCGAGCGCATCCGCTGTGAACGTCACTCGTAGCATGTAGACCGAGCGGAGCTGTCATTCTTGTACGTCGCGAGGACGGAATCGGAGTGCCTTCTGTGATTGACGACCCCTCGATCGGCCCTTCCAAGCCCTCAGTGCGCGGTGCTCGACGTATCGTTCGGAAGGATCCTACGTCAGATTTCACATATCGGATTGATTTCAGTTGGCGAGGCTCGAACAAGATCTACGACGCGACGATGATGCCCCGGGAAAAGGTTGCCGGATCGCGGACAGAGAGAGGGAGAGATACGGGCGGAAATGATATAACGAGCAATCAGGTCAGTATACTCTCTCTACGAATTTCTTTCTTCCAGTCTGAAAATACTTCTACACCCTGTATTACGATGCGATCGCGCGCGTAAACATATGTAATGTACGTTGCATGCTCATGGCACGCAGATGGATATTGATCGATTGTCGCGCGAGATGCCTTACATTTCGAAGTGGCCCAAACTGCAGGCAACCGGTCCGACACCCCGGCATGCTGGGCTTCCAAGTTCCACTTGGCTTTTCGGGAACTACGGTTCCATTCATAGGCGAAAGATTTTACGACCGTTTAGTCACCGTCTTCTACTCCTTTTTTTCTCGTTTGCATCCTTTTAGGAACGCGTTACATAAATCATCAATCTATCGTCCTCGTGCAATTTCCGAGATTAAATCTTTCGGTCGACCTCTCTTACCGTCCAGCCTCCAATATCCATTAATAACTCGAGTGTTATTTATGTGTATCCATAGGTAAACTCGAGACACCGCCATGAAAAGTGAAACGCGTACTCCAGGCGCTACTCCTGACGCTTTAAGACGTGTTCTTTGAGCGATTGATTCAATCGGATCGTCGCAAGATTACTCGACCTTATCGTAAATCAACAACGTTTGATGAGAAGCAGCAGCTCATGGCAGCCTAACATTGAATCAGGCCTTGTCCGCGGTCAAGACTGTTTGCGGTGAGAGACGTGAGTGTATTAAATATTTCTTCCATGCGCGAAACTTTAATTAGAGAAATTAATCAAAACTTTACCTCAGACTCAAGAGTGGAAGATATTAACGATCGACGTCGTCTGCCGCATCGTGCCAGCAGTTCCGGAAGATGTAACGCGATAGACTACTGTACGCAATGCCAGACAGCCGTCGATCTTATCAACCTTGGCATCCTTGGCAGGAGCGAGGCGGTATCCGATGAGGAATGTGAAACCCCCTGTACGTATACTGAATGTATCCTGAGTGTATTCCTGTCCGGTATACCTTCAGTATACGTAACAGGAGGCTACACCGAACAACGCTGGACTTCTTCATCGGCGTATATTCCCAAAGCCTATCTTCGTGCTATAAAACATAGAATCTTAAGAATATAGAGAATAATTTACGCATAGAAATAAAAATAAATAGAGCAAAGAGATATAGATTTTATTCATCTAAGATGTAAGAAATTATCTACCTAATGAATATATCCTTTGCTTATATTATACATATTTTTAATATAATAAATTTCAACACTTAGGTTTACATTGCGCACATCATTACACGTGAATTAACTGTAAAGTGCATCAATAAATTAAGTAAAGTATACCGATAAAAATATCGCACATAATTATATAGATATAATATTAATATGTATATTTATGTGTACATGTATACATATGTTGAGATATTTTTTAAATACTAAAAATTATGTTTATAACATCAGTAAATTAAATATTTATGATATTATTGCCTAGACATTCACATATACGTATACAATCTTTTCCTTAGTTTAAAGAAGCTTCAATTGTTTTTCAATGATAAATATTGCGTTTTCTTTCAATCGAGTTATAAAGATAAAATACTAATGACTTGAATAGTTTATAAAATAAAGATTTATATTACACGTTTAAAAATTAAACTTTGCTATACCGACAATTATTAGTATTAATTATTCTTATCCCTGTTGATTATATAAATCTACAATATAAATATACTCATGCAGACGGAATGTCTGATAAATCGCGACATAATATCTTGAATAAATTATACACTTTTTTATTAATATTTTTGATTAAGTAAATTCAATGATCATAATATATATATATATATATATATATATATATATATATATACAATATATACATATTCTTAATGAGATAAATGCAAAATGAGATATGCGTGTGAATTTGTACATAAGAATATATGTCCTGTTGTATTAAAGGAAATATATAAGAAATTTAAATTTTCAATTCCTTATATTACTTTCTCCAAGTGAAACATATAGATTTCTTACATAAAATACTTCATATATATATATTTTTTAATTAATTTATATATATATATATTTTTTTAAATTAATTTATATATTTGTATATTAAAAATTTTTAATATTTAAATAATATTTGAAATAAATAATTTTCACATTCGCTAATTATCCAAACTATAATGTCCATTTTAAACAGAGGGAGAGAATAACAAAATTTTCTCTCAAAATTAGAGATAACATAAATAGCGTTTCCTGTTGTACAAAAATAGAAAATATTCCAATCATTTTGAAATAAAGCGGATTTAAGGAATCTGCATAATCGTAATAAATGTTTTTAATTTCAAAAATATATTTACAGCTCTTTTGATATTTTCTTTTCAAAATTTCTCTTTTTTAGAATTCAATCGTTATTTAATAAATTGACTAAAAAATTAATGAATTCATAAAACTTGAATGTTCCGTTTTAAGAAATTATTGTAAATACGAATTAAAACGTCTTTTTTCTGCTAAATATTAAATTAAAATTAAAAATATCATTAATCATCCTAATCGCGTAAAGTATATTCATAATAATAAAACGTTATTTAAATTATATGTCTGTGTATAGATATGAAAAAAAAAACAAGTATTACATTATACTTACTTTATATGTATATACATAAAGAAAATAAATATAAAATTAAAAATCAGCTTTATATATTATATACTAAATCAATTATGAAATATAAAGTTTGCTAATAAATTTTCATCGAGATAAAGAAATGATCTATTTCACTCCGAAGACAATAATACTTTTAAAATAAACCTTTCTTCGCGTTTTATTATTGTATAGAAACAAACTTATGACAGACTTTCTCTTGTAAAGTCTCACTCATAAAAAGGGTTAAAAAGGGTTAAAAAGATATAATCCGAAACAGAGGTGAACGATGAATGAGTTTTGACAAGTCGAACGTCGGCGAAAGGGTTAGAGAAAGCGGCCGAGTACGATAGAAATAGAAGAATGTCTGGAAAAAGGGTGAGCCAGCTAATGGTGGGGCGAAAATTTCACTTTTTTAACCGGAACATGCCAAACGTCACTCAGTTTTCGTCAGTCAACGAACGAGTTTATACAAATAAACAAGTTATTTCAAGGTGTTACTCAAAGAAATTAGCAGGTAAGTTGCTTGTTTTATTGCATGATTTATGAAGTAGGTCATATAGATTCTTTTCTATCGATGGTAGGCTTCCTAAAAATTCATATAATATAATATCATTTCTGTCTGTCACCTGATCTTTTCACTATAATATTATAAAGGGGTTTATTACTCTTTTACACTAAAATTCAATATAATTTAAAATGATAGAGCAGAGGAGGAAGATAAAAAAAATGAAACATCATCTAATACACTTTTCAATTTTAATGGTCTACATTTCTCGTATGAAATTATTGTAGGATTAAGAAAAATTAATTTGATGCATTCACTTTGCTATATCAGATTAATGTTGCAAACGTTTCACAATTATAAATAAATAATACGATTATTTAAGCACTTATATATATTATATTTTACAAAATATGATTCTCGTCTTTTCGTTAAATTTTTATTGAAAACTTTAATTTCTGATAATACGATGAGTCCATTTATATCAGAGAGATTATATCTAAAATTTTCTGTTTACAGTAAAGTAAATCTTAAATCAAATTAGATGGAATAAAATTAATTTTATTTCCTTTTTTCTTTGTAATAAAATGACAGTGTCATAAACAACTATGATTACAAGAAATACCGTCGCCGATGTTTCGTTGACTGTATCATACAAATAAAAATTATAACACATTTAAGATGTTATCGCGCATTTAAGTAATTAAATTTGCGTAAAATCTTGACGTACTAAATATGCAGAATAGGGCAATAATTCGAGACTTCTTTTTCGCATGAACGAAGTGACGTGTGACAAATGCAATGCTTTTCCCCGCAAACGTAGCATGTATCTAAAATATCGAACTCGCAAAATAAATTTCACGTAGGCCCAAGGTAGAAACGCAAAGGGTCGCATGGTCGAAGGATGCTTCTGAACATGTCCGACAAACATGAAGAATAATAAAAAATAAACCTAACTTTACCGCGACGCAGAGAGACTGGTGGCGAGATAGTGAGGCGGAATTCGCGAGGGGAGAAGAAGGGAAGGTAAAAAGGACGAGCGGAATTTAGAACGAGACGGACGAAGACGTCAATTCGGAGCGAAACCCGGGAAAGGGACGGAGAAACGCGCCATAGGGGATGTTGGATAAAGAGAGCATCAAGTGCAGGAGGAAGGGAGATGGGACGACAGACACGTAGCGAGAAACGAAGCGAGACGGAAATGGAGAGGATCTCTCTCTTCCTTTCTCTATCGCTCTCTTTCTCTTTTCCGCTTCTCGCGGCCAATGAGTCGCCATCGTTTTGGTGGCCCAACCCTCGGAGCAACATGGCCGCCAAGTGCAAAAGGGAGCTTAAGTAAGGGTTAGGTTAGAGCTAGGCTCGTCCTTCTGGACCCGTCGCTTTTGTGAGAGCGAGAGCTGCGCGCGGACGGGGTGGGTGGGGGAGTAAGGGGTGAGACGTTGTCAGCCATCATGGGAGAGACGCGGGATAGGAAATGCAACGCACTCCGTATCTCCATGGTTCTGGAAACTTTCGAAATAATGGAAACGTAATCCGCGACTTTGGTGCCTAAATAACCCGAGATAATTGTTGTCTCGCCGGTTTTTATGACAAGTGTCGTTTCAATTTTCTCACGCTCGGGCGAAAAAATTTTACAATGTCAAAAATAGTGAATATACATATAGATTAAATAGTACTAACTAAAACTAATTGAAACTAAGTTAAATTAAACTAACTTAAACAGTTTTTCGCGAAGAGAGAAACTTGCCTAATATATTTACTATAATTAAATATTATTAAAAATACAAATATTAAATATTACAACAATATCGATATTAAATCGATATTAAATATATAAAATCTATATACGTCTATTACAATTGATAATCGCGAGTGATAAACGAGATTAGTTTTTATTTCGAGAAAAAAAGAATGCTTTGCAAAATGAATCGTGTTAAATTATTTTCTTACATAGGAAGAAAATAAATCGATTGTTATTGAAGATCACCTAGTATGTAAAACATAAGTTCGCTAATATTTGTCCTCTTTTATCACATGAATAATCCATGATTAGAGAGAAAATTTATAATAATATACAGTATTAACTGCGGGGGGCAAATTTCGAGAAAGTTTAAGAGATGAATTGCTATAATTCCATCATTTGCTTATCGGTAAAAATTAGACATTTATATAGAATAACTCTGAATAAGAATATCTTTAGTATAGCTTAACATCTTAATTATATATTAAAATTTGAAACTATCCAAAAAATATTTGATTCTAAATGAATATTATCGAAATATTTTAGATACGCGTGAAACAATAGATAAAATTTAGACAAAAGTTTTGATTTAATACTTTATCATATTATAAAAAATAAATTTATACATTTGATTATAATATTCATTTTATTTTAAAATCGCGAAAATAATAAAAAAACACGACTGTCTCAAAAAATCGAATATAATTTCTTAGCAAATTTAAACACATAATTGAGGGATGCATTAACTATACAAAGTCCTATTTGAAAACACTCGTTTGTACATCTCAAGACTTCAATTCATATTCGCATAAAACCAAAGATGTCGATTCGGCCTGTAGAGTTGTGTCAGTTTCAACTCTTTAACACGCGATAAAATGCTAATAAAACATCTTTTATTTTCTACGTTATTCGAGAGATAACATGCTTAAAGTTGATCGAAATCGGAGACGAACGCGTTTCCTTGTTAGACTGTAAAATCAGAAACGCAAGTGCGTTCGAGCGTTACTCAAAACGAGATAATACGGATCTCTCGAAGGCGTCTTAAAAATGCTCGAAAACATCGCGGCCCGCGCAAAAGTTCCAAGAGTCGAGAAGCGCGAAGGTTACGGCATAATGGCGTCAATTAATTCGATGTAAAATTGGAGAGGCGCGATTACCTCGCTCGTCTTACGATATTAAGCCTGAAATTCATAGCGAATCTGGCTAATTAATTCCCGTCCGTCTTATACGCGATTGACCCGCGAACGTACGTACATTATTGATCTCCCGCGAATACTCGCCATTTTACACCATCGTTCAAAATCCGAGGATATAACGTTACACACTTTGAAAAAATATTCCCTCTCTCTCTCTTTCTCCCTCGTATCCTGCTAAAGAAATTGAAAACTACAGAGCTAACGTACGACGAAGTACATAATACGAGATTCGCAACACAAATTCGGTTTATAATACCAGATTCTTGAGAGGAACTGCAATCGGCGGAGTCCCCGAGAGGTATATTTGCGAAAGAGTTACACTGTAAGGATACGTATTCCTCGATGTCGAATCGGCGTGGAATGCTCGCGGATTCGCATTACGCGCTTACCGACTCTCGGGCATTAATGTATGCGTGTATATGATCCTATCGGCGTCTGCTTCTCGCGGTGGGAAGCGTTTTTTCGTCTGAAAAACAGGAGGCGGACTTTGCGAAGGGAGAAAAAGAGAGAGAGAGAGAGAAAAGATAAGAGGAGCGCGTCGGCTCGTTTCCGAATACGAATGGTCATCGACGGTATCGGTTACTATAAATTGCGAAGAAAATCGTACCTATCTGCCGTAAAGGGTCAAGTAAAGTAACGAATTAACGGCGCAGGGTGTGTCGCGGAGAGCAAAGTGTCCACGTTCCCGGTGTACGTTTCTCAAGTAAGCGTCCCCTCGGCCGCCGCCACCGACGAGAGATCTCTGGCTGCGTCTGACGTAAACATGAATTTATAATGGCGTTGTACTTGGCAAACTACCTCTTAGGGAAGTTATAAATTACGTCTCCCACGACTAACAAGATAATGTCGATTGAAAAGGGATGCCCGAGGGGGATCCGCCGGAGAGAACGGGGTAGATTCATACCGAGAGGTAAACCTCGCGTACATTCTTGCGTTCCCCGACTTCGAATTAAGAGGAGAGTAATACTGCAAATAATACGAAGAACAAAATCATCAAGTGCAACATTTTCAACGTGAATATATAAAGAAAGTTAACTGTCAAAACGTATAGAATTAGCTTTACGTCGATCCAAAATGTTTGCAAGCGCAATTAATTTACATAAATCAGGAATCATCAATATAATAATTTGACATTTTTAACGATATGTCTGAACATAAATTTCCCTTGCGTACTATTTCAATGTGTATTCGTCTCAACATAATAAATAAGTACTTTTATAACGGTAATGATCAAATAGAAAGTTCATCGTTAAAATATAGAATTAATTTATGTCAATCTGAAGAATTTGCAGGCGTACTTAATTTAAATCCGAAAATCAAAACAATTCGATATCCGAATATAAATTTATCTATCTTGCATATGATTTTAATATATTCATCTCCATTTATTCAAATATATGATCAGTAATATATTTACAGAGAAATGGTATTTTTATAGCGGTGTGATGATGCAAAACTAAAATTTATCACAAAAATAAATTCACTTTGTTATTTGACGTGTCCATAATAATTTGCAATATCCGGGTTTGTACAACGCGAATGATCAAAAAATAAAATTCGTTTTTTTTTTTTTTGAACGATGAAATGAACCTTTTTTGAACGATGAAATGAACCTAATAACATTTTCCATCGATACATGATGTAATGAACAGCAAAAAGTCCTTAAAGGCAATTACATGTATAATCGCAAAACAATATTTTACATTTTCCCTGGTTACAATTAGCGTAAAGTACAGCCGTAAGAGGATACTTGCAATTAAAGTTGTAATAAAACACATGCGGTTTCGCTTCAGCGGTTCTTCATGATCGTCGGTCTAGAAAGTCGACACTGAAGGTCGACGAGAAAAATTGTTAGAAAACTGGTCCGCGTTGCGTTTTTTCTTTCACGAATGTAATCTATCACTCAAAAAAATGTTTTGCTAATGTAGATTTCTAGATGTCGCAACCAAAATTTATCGCTATTTTTTGTATCTGTAGAAAATTTTTGCTATAGTTGCAAGATCATTTTACTTCTTTGATACGTTGTCATTTTTACTACAACGCGTAATCATTTCCGCGAATCTTTTATAGCACTATCCGTTGCACTATTTTATGTGCATACCCATGTTATAAATGCCAAAAACCCGGAAATAAAACGAACATAATGGCCATTTTAATAGCCACTACCTCGAATTATATTCAATTTCTTCGCGATGTAATCTATTTCTTCATCGTACTCTGTTATTTTTCTAATTACGTTATCGGAAAGTACACAATTATGCGCAATAATTTCATGCTTCTTATCTATCTGTAATTGTCTCAAACTTACCACCCCTCGGAGCTCGACGACTTTCGACGACTTAGCATGTTAGTAATCTGCAATTAAAAATAAGAAAAGATGTGAGAGACTGAAAAAGTCGAATGGCATTTAAAACCTAAATTTTTACGAAACAAATCTCTGCTTTCGACATTTGTTTCTTCAACTATCAGATATTTTATGGAGCATTTCATAAGGATACAGAGAGAGAGAGAGAGAGATGAGAGGATGTAAAAAAATAGCCTAGAATGGTGAAAGCAACCTCATGGTGTCGCTGATGTGCCGCTTGATTCTACGCTAAAAAGGGTTAAGAGAAAGTCCCTTATTTATTGCGCTATAAAAGCGCCAGAAAAAGGATTCTTTTTTTCGAAGTCAACTCTTTTTCTATCGAACCTTTTACTATCGCCGTCGGCGTACTGCGGTTTCCCCAACAGTACGCGATCGTTTCATAGCGGGTAACTGAACTTCGTCTTTTACGAGATTGGAAGGGAAATCGGTTAGAAATTTTTTTCTCGCGTATTAAAAAATTGTTTAATTGAAAAAAAGAAGACACGTTAAAATTCATTATTTTCACACGAATAGGAAACTCGCAGATTCTTTATATTACACAAAGATGTTTCATTCGTGAGGAGATCGATAAAAAGTTATCAAGTGTCGCTCACAAGTTTTTTTCTCGCGTATTCAAAAATTGTTGAATTGAAAAAAAGAAGACACATTAAAATTCATTATTTTCACACGAATGAGAAACTCGCAGATTCTTTATACTACACAAAGATGTTTCATTCGTGAGGAGATCGATAAAAAGTTATCAAGTGTCGCTCGCAAATTTTTTTCTCGCGTATTCAAAAATTGTTGAATTGAAAAAAAGAAGACACATTAAAATTCATTATTTTCACACGAATAGGACACTCGCAGATTCTTTATATTACACAAAAATGTTTCTTTTGTAAAGAGATCGATAAAAAGTTATCAAGTGTCCCTCGCAAATTTTTTTCTCGCGTATTCAAAAATTGTTGAATTGAAAAAAAGAAGACACATTAAAATTCATTATTTTCACACGAATAGGAAACTCGCAGATTCTTTATATTACACAAAAATGTTTCGTGAGAAGATTGATAAAAAATTATTTTTTATGTTGCAAGCGTCCCTCGCAAACGTTCGAATTGTATCAACGGCGA
Organism: Camponotus floridanus; assembly: GCF_003227725.1. Classification (NCBI taxonomy): domain Eukaryota; kingdom Metazoa; phylum Arthropoda; class Insecta; order Hymenoptera; family Formicidae; genus Camponotus; species Camponotus floridanus. Next base: position 1,014,173 of record NW_020229448.1, on the reverse strand, counting down.
CACTGCGTGTTTAATAGAAAGTTCAATTAAAGGGATTGTGTGTCAATAGGAGACAATTGCGTGAAGGCTAGAGATGTTTAAGAGTAATAATCGGGTGTCACTTTATCGCCGCGGCCGCAATATTTGCGTGTACCTTGATGGAGACCAGGGTCCTTCATCGCGGTTTCCCCCCTTCGCGCGAACGATTTATGCATCCGTCGATGTATTCACGGTAACTTTGCCGCAATTCACACAAGTCACGGGGGAAACACTCGTATATACCCGGCGGATCATTTACGGGGAGAGAAACAAACCTCGCTCAATTAAATACAAATTGTCTTACATCGTCGGATATAAATTCGAAGACATTACGGAAGCCGATGCTGGTTTTACTATTATTTTCTCCCTTTCTCCTTCTCGAACGATATTCAAGAACATTTCTTCTCTCTCTTAAAATCCTTGAAGTCGTCTATTCCAGCATTCCGTATGCGAAATTAATTTGCGCGCGTAATCGCATCGAGCGTGTGCTTAATTGTGTGGCTAATTACAGTGCACTCGAGCAAGTATTTATCGAACAAATTCTCGTTTTTTTTTCTTCGTCACTTAATTTTCCCAGCAGAATCCTCGATAAGATAATCGATAAGATAGAATTGACATGTCCCGTGTGTACATTAATAATTCACTAATAGGACGCGGTAACTTTTTACAATACAGCTGTAAACGTCTCGCTATCAGTAACAGTTGTTGTAATTTTACGGTACATTAATCTACAATGCGCAATCCTTTTCGTTTTTATGTTTCTCTATAAAGTTTTAACTTTCTCGTCAAGCACTCTTTTTTCTTTCTGCCATAATCATTTCTCTTTTTGCAATAATCTTTTTATCGACGATATGATAACTATGATGATTGAAGTGCTTTAATATTCGTGTGAAACGTACATTATTTAGCAAAGTGATTCTTACTTTTTACATGTATATTAAGAATTTCAATTTGATCGATACGTAAAAATTATTTATATGTAAGAAAACGTTTTCGCTTAAATATATTATGAATAAAATTATTTCATTCGAAAGAGACCAACGGCAAGAACTATGTAAGTTATTAAAAATTGGAGAACATTTAGAAAATTTATAATATAATAATCAAATCTTAAAGAATATAATTTTAATCAAAATTTCTCAATGTCCCAAAAAGAGTGGCTTATTTTATTATTGAATAAAATTTGTTAAGCATTAAAACTCGGATGCGTATCTTTATGGAATACAGTGGCAACGTAATAGCAGTATGTAACTTCGGCAATAGAGCGCAATAAACGACAATTTCCTAGACCTAGATAACTTATGTACTTACATAGAAGGGGAGAGAGAGATAGAGAGAGAAAGAGGGAGAAGAGGGCCTCGTTGTGGATTTATCGCCGCATCTCGCGCATTGTTTACGTCTCGGACGAGGACATAAATCCTCATCCTAAAGCGCCACAAACTGTCTGCACCCACAGTTTGCACATCTCTGTGCTTCTGTTCCCTCGGACGACCACATATTCGTGTACTCTCTACAAGATGCATCTCGATAAGAAGAAACACCCCGCGTCTTTAAATAAAGATTCGTCCACCTGCTGCGATGTATATTGTTTTACAATTACTCATCTTTCTTTTTCATAAACTTACAAAGAAATCCATGTTTAGAAGCCATAATCTCCGGTACAGTAAAGTCCTGATTTTACAGACTCTTATATCCTGTCTTAAAGGGAACTACGGATTTAAAAGTTAAAAATGTTTTCACAGGCAGAGGGCAAGCTGTTAATTAACGGGATATGTCTCCATGTCGACAAATAAAAACTTTGTTTGTTTTTACGATTACCTACTGTTATAAAATATATTTATCAAAACTCTGAATTGATTTTAAAAAAAGCTTAAAATATTTAATAAACAACTTTTTACGGGCGTTAATTATTTGAGTTTACAAAGCCGTGATGATATATTGACAAAATGCAAAAATGTGATTTATTTAATTAACAATTGGAATAGAAAGCTTTGTAAAATTTGAGCGTCGGCGAAATTATACATCTCGTAAATTCAAAGAAAGCGATCGGCAAATGGAAACTTTGGCTTAATCGAGAATCAATATAGCCCCGTCGTTCGCTTCTCTAAGAAGTTCAGAATTTTTTACAAAGAGACTTCTCGTGTGAATGTCGACAGTTCTTGGACGGTAGATTTTTACCACGTCAGCGTTTAAACTTCAGATACGATGGCTGGATCATGCATGCGCAAGAAATATGAATCGGATAATATTGTGCCACTTGTGTGAAGTGCCTTCTATTTCTGCAACGGCACATTGATATAATCTTTGTAAGTTCAATAGAAACTAAATCGAAATCTCGATGATCCAGGTTTATTAAACATTTATCAAAATATCCTTAGTCATTAAATCATTGATATATATCGCGAAATTTATATATAATCGTGTAGTAAAGAAGCTCCAACAGCTATTGCGATTCTTCTGTGACTTTGTTAAAAAGATATCAATAAAGATATCAATAAAGTTTTAGGGAAAAAATCGCGAAGAAATCAATAACATGTAGCGAAGATAGGATGTATGGAGATTTGCACAACATCTTGAAATATTCTAGTAGTAACGTGCAAAAATATTTTACGAGGCTATAATATATCGTGATATATCGTAAATATTCTATAAAAATTCAGAGCTCTATCGCATAATCGTCAACAAGAAAGCAATATTATTATTTTTACGTTGACTGATCACTCGAAAATCTACTGAACGAAACGGAGAAAATTATTGCAGGCGAAAGAGATCACAAAAGAAATCAGCTACATACTTTTGAAAATAAAATCGATTCGATTAAACGCGTTTAATGCATTTGTAAAAAGATGATACTTTAATAATAAATTTAAATAAATGAAACAAAAATAATTGATGTAGCAATTACTTTCAATTTTTACAATTGCACATGCTTTGAAAATTATATATTGTATTTTCGAGGTTAAAATTTATAAAAGATGCTTATAAAATTTCCGAAATCTTCGTGTAGCATTACAAAAATTTTCTGTTTCTAATTTAAAAGTTTCCAAGTCGAAAAGAGAGATCAGAATTCGTACAATATCATCTCGAGTTATCAGATATCGAATACAACGATATTTGGATGAGAATCAGGTCAACTGATCGTAAGTTCAATCGCTTACTCTTATAGCATTGCTTTTCTTGCAAATAAAACTGACATTTCTCTTACGTAAACTTTTACGGGAGGAAAATCTTGCACGCGTATTCCAATCTCTGCATCCATATATCTATACGTATATGCATAACCGCAAAAAATATCATTTAGATTTATCTCAGATAGATTGCGTCGCACATGAATGACTTTCAAAAATGAGTCCAATAAGTTTCGCTAAGATTAGACAATAACGGAAAAGTATTTCGTGTCAATCTAGTTTAAGAGACGAAGGCAAGGACGTGACGATCGAAAAGAGAGCCATACTCGAGAGCAGAGGCGGTTCGATCGCGTCTCGCTCCCTCGATCCAGCCATCGCGATTTAGCAGCGGTCGACGCAGACACGTAGAGGACGAGAAGTTGGAGAAGGTACGACAGGAGGGCAACAACCAGGTGGAAGAGGACGAGAGAGGGTCGAAAGCAACCCTCCGTTCCTTCAGCGTTTCTCGGAATAATCCGGCGTATAAATTGGATTGTTGGTGGGACATGGAAACTGAACTGACGGCAGGGAGGAGAGAAGGACCGACGCGTTGCAATAGCGAGACGAGGAACACGTATCTATATAGACGCGCAAATACTCGCGTATACACGTGCTCGATTACACACAGACATACATACACGTATATAAATACGCATACATGGAGCAGTTCCAAGCACCTCGTGATTTCGGCTGCGCGAATTCGACGCTGCAACTACTACCGCAGTGTAGAGTTATATGAATATACGCGCGGATTTTCAGATAGGAGAATATACGCGGATAGGGGAGCGTCTATACCGCCCTCGCATTTGAGTTTGCACGAGTTCGTGGTACGTTAGGGACTCGATGAGCAAACAAAGTCGTTCCGAAGATTCCTTTGTAATTTCGGCTACAGGCCCGATGACGTCGCTACGGAAGAGAGAAGCCGCGGACGCGAGATGAATAATTCTAAAGCGCGTAAACTTCGTTTCATTCGGCCAAAATTAGTCCACCCGAATTTTCTCTCTTGTCAGAAAAAGTTAAATAACAATTCTCCAGCTTGTTGGACGCTCCTCGCGGAATGATAAATATTTAAAAATCATCAAAGTATAAATAATCTAACGAAATATAGTCGAGGAGAATTTTCCCAGAACTTGGATTAGAGAGTCGATCGTTGTAAATAACTTATCCCAAGTAAACATTTTCTTTCACATAAACATTCTGAGATGTATTCGCGCGTATATAATATTTACAGGAGCACGAATGTGTATTAATAATAATTCAAAACGTTATATAAAAGAAATTCTAGCTATTCAAATTATATAAATTCTACACAAATTGACATTTATGTATAAAGAAAGTTTCTTTTTTTACCTATAAAATATAGGATTAAGGGAAATTTGAACGTATCTGTCAAAGATGCCGTATTAAATTCCGATGTAATTTAGTGAAATTCGCTCGGTATATTATTGACATTTTGAGAAATTTTATTTGCAAAAATTTAATTACGACCGAATTTTTTACAAATTTAACTCAAGATCGCAGGATCAAAGAAAGACTTAAATAGCGAACTTAAAATCTGTAAAATTCAACAATGAAGAAAACTCAAAACGACCGCCCTCGAAGGCGGCTAATTAATCTTCACAGATGATCTCTCGCTAACGAGATCCGCGCACACAACATGTTGAGGGTCTTGAACCGTGACCGGCTTCATCTCATTACATAGAAATAAACACGTAATACGTGAGAATAGCCGCGTAAACATTGCAATAAATTAAGTCAGCCAGCAATTTATAAGATACGAGAATCAGAATGTGTTTCTATGCGAGGTGAATTCAATAACGTCCACTCCCTTTTTAGATATCTTGAAACTCCTTCGAGCGAATCTCAACAGGCGCGATTGTTCAATACATATTTGACTTTTCGTACATTATTAACATGTAATACTTGATATCGAATTAAATTAATTTCGATCTCGCGAAAGCTGGTAATCGAATAAAAATGAACGAATATTAAATTCTGTCTGAATATTACATTCGTGTTCTCATTTCTAAAGTGGATAAGGATTCTAACTAATATATTATCATTGCTTTAAGTAATGTATCTGAATTTTTATTACTTTACGCGATTCGAAATTCGATTTAGATTTTTATTAATTCTATTTGAATTTTTTATTAATTTTGTGCCAAGACTAAGAATCATTTAAACACTTTTGCGTAGATTTTTCACCATCACTTCTTGAAGCTATAATACATCTCCGATTGTGTGATTCGAATACGTATCTTATATTGCTTATCGCAGCTAAGAATTTATATATTATATATTTTAATATATATTTAGATATTTTGCTATTATTTACATATTATATATTTTAATATAATTTATATATTATATATATTTTGTAGTAATATATCTTAAAAATCGATATTTTAGAATACGTTGAGAAAATGGCGACGAATATGTTAGCGCAGACGTGTTTTCTACATGCATGTGTGCACGTATATGTATATAGACGCATGTGCGCCCTTATAATAAATTCAACACACACCGATGGTGTATAGGTAACCTAAGTAAACTGTTCCTTCAAAACAAGAATACGCTGTTTCTTCTGCGCGTTGATTACACATGTCCTCGTCCCTTCTGAACCATATTGGCGAGGAACCTGATATATGTACGTAGGACGTAGGATATTCCATTTTCTCCCTCCCGTCTTTGCAAGCTTGACAATGCAGCGATAAAGACGCCATATTTTTCGAGAAGAACCTTCAGATATATATAGGTAGAAAAATCGATACTTGCATGTCGATACATTTACATGAGCAAGGTAGAATTCTCTCTTTTCTGTCTCACGAGAATACGCTGTTTCTTTTGCGCGTTGATTTCTTGTTAAATGTGCAAGTTAATCATTTTTTTTCGAAATATTATATTTTACTTATAATTTTGTGAAAGGCTCTTTTATTAAATTTCTAAATCGGAGCTGTTCGTTCGACATCACCTTCGAAGGTACAAAAGGTAAGAGCTCGACTCTTGTATAAATTAAACCTATCGAAATTCTATAAAATCAATAAAAAAATAAAATTGAAAAAGGAAGCAAAAAATCTCGACTCGGGATTGTTCGATCTGCACACGATGTCTAATTTTTCGCATCGGACGAAAGTTCGTCCGAGACCTTTTCTGAGACCGCAAAAGCGGCTTCAAGTCCTATCCCAACGTACGTACATGCGGCTAGTATATGTGTTCATACATGCGCGTCACTATATTTTTCTCTCAGCCTACGTTACCACGACGTACACGATACTTGTTGTTTATTCACGGGAGAAGACGTTGCCTCCTTTTCTTCGTCTTTTTTACTTGCCCGTCGATACCACCTCATCTCTCGCGCCGCGCCAAGACCTTCCTCGCCATCCTTTTCTCTCTCTCTCTCTCTTTCCTTCGCTTTTATAAAATATAAGCAATTTCATGCTTTCCGCTTGACTCCCGAGCGGTTCGCCGAGCATATCTTTACAACGTGGCACTCCGGATTTTGCCAACTTCCCGCGCCTCGTCATTTTACTGATAGTTTCTTTGTAGGATGTAGGATGTGTAATCTCTGGTAGAGAAGTCAAAACAACTAGCTTTTTAAACCAGCAACTTTATTAGAGTCTATTCCTTCCAACCTTGGAAGAAGACTTCGCTGCCATCGAATTCACTCGGGGATGAAGTAATTTATGCTTCCCTCGAAAGAGAGAAAAGAGAGAAGAGAAAGAGAAAAAGACCAGAATAATAAATATTAGATATAATCGAAATTATTAGAAAATTTTAATTTTATTGATTGTTAAATATTGCATAGAAATATTAAGCTTCCTTAAATTATCTATATAAATATTGAGATTGCGACATATCACATTGTACGCCACAAAGACAGAGATACCAGCGATCGTTTTGCAATCTTCGATTCGTTCACGTGTCGAAAATAGACAGAAAAGGAAAAAAGTATTTTTAATTCTCGATTCGTAGTCTTACTCATTTCAATGCCATCTTCAGTCTCCGAGTACACCCAATTCCCGCTGCCAGCCACGAAGCCAGTCTCGTCCATTCTAATTTCCTCCGAGCGTCCCTGATTGGAGTCTACGAGGGACAATTTAATCCCACCTCTCGTGTGCACTCTCCACTTACGAATCCATTCCACTGCAATATGCATGTTGCACCTGCATCCACGCCCACGCTATTAACCAAAGACAAGTCTGTCTTGAGGGAAAGCGTGTGCTCGCGTCAATACAATAATATAATAACGATAAGAGATACGTGTAAATTCGAGCTCTATCATTTTTTATTTGGCCACATTATGCATTAGTCACGTACACGAATCTGCTTTGAATATTTGTCTTCTCTCACGTATTATCGACGGTTATCTATGTTTCGCAATCCAAAGGATTAGCACGTATTCATCGACCGTAACTATATTTCTTATTCACACATCATGAATATTCTGTTTCGAAAAAAATGATTAAAATAATTTACTTATTTTATAAATTCCACAATGATGTTAATTCACATTTATTCACACCAGAGGAAGCGTATATTTTATTCAAATAAAAGCAGCGAGTTTATAGAATAAATTTATCAGAAAAAATATATTTGCATTCTAGGTGAGTAGAAGGATAAAACTAATTACATTTAAATTATTTTAATTAAATATACTTCTTCCTCTCTTCACTAAAAGGCATATAAATCATTCGCCGGCAGTTTGCATTTGTCGCATTGCGTAAAACGATTTTACTAAGATATGTATTTCTAATACACTAGACGAACTGATAAATTTTTCTCTTTCAGGTTGATTCCATTAAATTTTCGCTTCAACCCGTGTCATTAGCGCCAAACAGTTCGCGACACCTGCACAGCGCAAGTTTGAAATAACGATGGTCCCTTTTTCCGAGAAAGCGTACGAGAACCGACGCAGAGGCAGACATAGGGAATCGTGCTCTCTTCCTCGCGTTGGATTATATAGGTGGGACTGGGGGATTATCTCGCCAGACGGCGAAATGGTAAAAGTTGGACCGCTGTGCGTGCCGGCATAAGAATGGACGAGGGTAGAGAAAGTAACGGCGAGCTTCTCAGACCTTTTTCTTCGTGGAGCCCCGTAGACGCAACGACACGCCCTGCTCTGCCACTCCCTCTCTTCCTCTCCCTCTTTCTCTCTCCTTCTCTTTCTCTCTACACCTTCATCTTCTACCCTGAAAACGTCGATGGAAACCCACGTAGGGTAGGTTTGACTACAAGGTAGGGTCGATTCGAGGTTGGAACCCTTGCCTCGGTCGGCGAGGAGGAGGGGATGATGCGGATATCGATGCTGGCTGCTGGTATCTACGTGCACGTCTGGACAAACTAGCGCGGACGAAACTTGTACGTTCCCTGCGATGAGCGTGTATGCGCCGTCAGACGGGGCCTGTACCAGGCGCTTCAAGTACGCTCGTGTAGCAAAGACGCGAGAGTCCGTGTGAGCCCCCGGTATTAGTACAGCTGATTGTGTAGGTAGTCTAGGCACTTGTGTCAGCTCTTAAGGTGGGTGTGGATGCTGGTACGCGTCGTCCTGATGGTAGTAGTGGTCGCTCCAAAGTGGTGCTCCCCATTCGCCCCTCTCGTCCTAGCTCGAGCAGGCAGGTCCACGGCGCTCAGATCGATACTCGGCTCCGGCTCACCTATTCGGCCGCGGTTCGGTATCGCAAGCTTCCTGCATCCTTCCTGTATTATTCTCCTCTAGTATGCAAAAATATCCAATTGTCCGTTTATCAATTCCACTGTCTCATTGTGATAGTTAGGCGTACGCGTGCCCATGAAAACGTTTGTCCGTCTACTTTCCTCAACAGCTTTATGATTTCTTATTGACTTCGCATCCTTGTCGAGACAAATACCAAGGAAAATTATGAAAGTCTTTGATTTAACTTTCGCGTGTTACGTGCTTATTTATGTCGCTATTATTTATCCGTACACAGTGAAAGACGAGGATATTTTTCTAGCACGAGAAATAATTTATCGACATTCTTAGCTGTGCCCTCGAGAACGAATGAGTGGTTATATATAGATGCAATAAGCAATTCTTTTTTCTCTCATCCTACAGAGTTTTACGACTATCCAGTATTTCACATTACGCGGCGGGAAATTAATAATAATTAATAAATTTTTATTAAGGATTGCATAAAACACCTCTTTATCACGTGATAAAATTGTCACGCGCGGAAAGTATGCGAATCAATCATCGAATCGCTAATTTTTCTCGAATAATTATTCCGTATAATAACCTGCTAATGTATCATTTGCATAACGCACTTACTTTTTTCCTGTTAAATCGTGGTAAAATTATTGTCATCCCGCGTAAAAATAAAGATTCCTCGATGATATTCTTTTCTTCAATTTCCCTGGTGAGACGTAAAACAATATATCTCAGATTGGCTCGAACAAAAAGTTATTTGTAAGAAGCACGAAGCAAGAATTACTATCGGGGAGTCATTCAAAGTCCACAGTCACGCAGAACGAATCGACTTTATCGGTCAACTTTGTCAGACACAAATTGGCAATTTTATTGTTCATTCGCGAGGGACTATCTCTTTTATTGGCGCGCCGATTTCTTTCAGCTTCTTAATTCAACGCGAAACGGATCGACGGCTTTAGGGTAAATTGGAGCGATAACTTGAGCTCCGGTGTCAGTGAATCCCTAATAAATTACCTACATAATTAACTAATTACTATATGCGTTGTCGCAATCAGCAGCTCTTCGGTGCAATAGTATGCATAATAAACGTATTTTGCATATGTTATCGTCGAGTGTATAACTTTGTTCACATCTATGGATAAAGCAAGCAACAAGAGCGTCTCGAGAGAAGCTGAAGAAAATGATTAAATAAATAATTACAGCGCTTTTTATATCTGATAAAGTTGGCACAGGAATCCGATAAGTCGTTAGTCCCGTGGAAAAAACTTGAAGATAGGCTCGCGTGTGCAAAGATTCTCGTTACGTGACTCCTTCATCGGATGACACGAGATGGTGGACGTAATCAGTGAGCTGAAAAAATCAGATAAAGTTGTAAGCATCGTACAATACGAATGCAAACAAGTCCATATTTGTTTCGTCGTGTCTCAATAATAGGAAGATAAGCAGCATCTTCTCTTTCTCTCTCTCTCTCTCTCTTCATTCGTATAAATTAAATCTCATCAATTATATAAAATATTGGATGCTTCTCTTACAATGTTAATTCATGTAGCTAAATCGGAGATAGGAGAATTTATTTCTTGTTGTATAAGGCAAAATTGCAATTAAGAAAGATAATTAACTCATATATTAGCTGCAATTAGATTTCGCAGTTGACTTACATCATTTAAACATTAAGGCTGCTTGTTTGATCTTGTTATTTTGATATTTTTCGAAAATAAATCAGATTCTCGGCTTCTCTCTCTTTCTATATCACACTTTTTCTCTGTATTTATTGCGAAAATGTGCGCATATCACGGTCGGAATAAATAAATAAATTAATAGGAAATGAGTTTTATCTTCTCCCTCGTCCCGACTCCTCCCTGCTCGCAAAGAAATTGTACGAGAATCCGACGTTATGTTAAGCAGCCGGGACCTGCGAGCTCTCGGGTATAAAAAGTACGCATTATGTGAGCTGTCCAATGGGAGGCCACTAGTGACGACGTGCAGAAAAAGACGAGCGAGAGACAGAGAGAAGCCGGGATTATCGACCGACGGAGAAAATCGTCGCTGTTCCTTATGGAACGGGTTCGAGTTTTGCCAGAGGATGTTGGCGCGCTTGATTGCCGATACAAACCGGCCATATGGTCCGGCGAAGGACCGCTCCGCCGTTCGCCAAGAAAAGAGGGAACGAAGAGAGGAGAATGAAAATGGCGGGGCTGCAAATACAACGAAAGCCGTAACTACTAATCTCCCCTACGCCCCCTCGCCGGCTCTGATAAGTTTAGAACTCTCTCTTGAGTCTTCATCGATAGTTTGCTTTACTCGTTCCACATATAGATGCACGTGGGGCGTGCGGAAAAATTTATCACGCGGATGAAATATTGTATTTTACGTATAAAGTGCCTTTAATTAAGTGACGTGTAAGAAACGTCCGATAAAATAGCCATCAAAATTGTTTTATACTGTAATAGCTCGACGATAAATATACGCGCGAGGCGCAAAAACATAAATTTTTATGTTTATAACTATTTTTTTTTATATGTTTACATATATTAAATAATTGTTTACAAGACAATAATATCAAATCACGGGCGACAATAATTGTATTTTACATGTTTATGGAGTAAGCTGAATGGAAAATAATCTTTTTATTTATTCAGAGAATTGCCCGATTCAATTTTCGCAGGATAGCATTGAGTACCAAAAAAAAAAAACACTTTATGATTATTACGTATTCCATAAAATTAGACTATAAATAGCGCTGTAGCCGTATAATACAGCGTTCCATTTTTCCGCGTGCTTTTTTTAAATCCTCTTCCGCAACGGGACCGGACTCATCTTGCGGGTGTATTACCATAACTCAGCTTGTAAGGAACGTGTGCATAACGATTGCATCTTCCAGCGAATATTTACGAGGTTCCTGAAACGACACACGTGCCGACCACCCGTGCTTTTGGCGCGGCCGAAAATTCGCTATCTTCAATCTGGATTCTACACATTGCGAAATTATTGACCTATCGAACCGTTTTGCGAATTATAAAAAAATACAAGGACCGAACAGTCATTATCATTAAAAAAATGCGACCAATAAATACCACGTATAATACACTTTTGTATTTTATTAAAACACGGAAAACATTTAACTCTTGCCCGAAATATTTGGTCAAAAAGAGAATATGTATTCTTATGACGTATGTATTTTTGAAATATTTTATACTCGCGACAATGAGTAAAAATATTATTATATGCAGAAATGAAGAAGGCATTTTATCTAAAATATTTTAAATTATTTTAAAGTTTTATTGCGTAAAATTTATTGACAGGATCGCTTTTGATGAAAAATGTAAATGTTTTCTGTATTTTTATAAAAGCTAAAATCTGGAATTTAATGCTCTCTATTATCATCGGTCTTTAACGTCGTCATATAAATTAACGATAAGACAAACGAAAGCAAATACAATTGCGAGAAAAGAACACGCGCTATAATTTTTTTATAAAATTGATACGAATCAAATTATATACTTGATATGATAATCCAATTCAAAATTCGCCTGATATCGCGTTACAAAATGGTTTCATTAGGTGCTACATATTTTCTGAAATAAGTATATGTTGCGAATTAGTCACCTGTGATTTGTCCGTGTATCGAGAAAACGTTCGTTTATCGCATAATTTAAGGTTCTCTCTTTCTGACTGGATTTTGTAAAATCGAATCATGTGTCTCATGCTTGAAATAAGTAATTAATTATAAGTCCTGTCGTATATTTCCGCCTTGCAGTCAATTAGATAGTGCGTGAGTTTTCTTTTCATTCAGGAATATACGATAATATTTTCTCGATAACGTTTTCCTCGCATTCCCAAGTGGGAATTCCTCTCACATACAGGTATATAAAAAAGCTTATCTAAAAACGTTCCTCGGACAACCGTACAATAAAGATACGTACATGCAACTCTCCGGATATTAGCCAAACGAACATTCCAGCCACTTTACACAGCGGGCAATCTATACATTGTCATCAATCCACGGACAGTTAGCCAAAAAAAACTGACTAATACCCGGACACGAGAGGCTCTTTCGCGGCACCGCAATCGTTCCATTCCAGTTTAAAGCATCAACTTGGTAATTTTATAACGTCGTAAATAAGACGCCCTCGTGAGTTACGCGTCAACTTTCTTTCCGCTTCGGTTCCCCGATATTTTACACGAGACCCGCGGCAGCGGGGGCAAAAGAAAAGTGGAAATAAACAGTTCGTTGGATCTTCAAAGCTCGTCGATTCGAGAGGATCCGTCCAAGCTGGTTGTTTATCCCTATAGCTTACCTGGACATCCCGCGTACGCTGTACACGGTGTCCCTTCTCGTCGTTCTCTTGCTGCCGCTCCAAATTCAGTCGGGGAGATCCTTACAGGAATGTCCGATAATGACAAAAATAAATTGGGATTCATCGGCGCGCGATTGGATTTTATAATGACCGTAACATATGTGTACATCAAATGGAACTTCTACTTTTTTTTCATTTCCGTTATATCGCCCAGGCCTCACGATGATTTCGAACGATGTCTTGCAGCATAAAATATGGCAAGAATAAGTCGCCATCATCGGAGAAGATATGTTCCATCTTAGCAATAGTCTTTTTTCATAATAATATGTATATAAACAAATCAAGAAGCTAATATTTATTTGATATTCTTTCTAATTATTCATCTGTATTATTTATTCTCAATATGTCAAAGAGATACATGTATCCAACTGATTAATTATTAATTCAAATATAATTAAGAAAACGTAATTATATATAATACTACAGTTACTGACATGCAACGAAGCATAAAGAGAATGTATAACGTCGTTTGTAGAATCCGATAAAATTCATGAGATTTTTATCTAAAACCTGCAATTTCTGAAACGGTTATCTTATATGCATATTGAGAAAAAAATACGGTTAAAAAAATGAATATTAAAATTAGAAAATGAATATTAAAATTAGAAAAATGAATATTAAAATTAGAAAAAAAAAATAAAATTCAAGTCCAAGAGAATAACTTGGTTAATGAAATTGTAAAGACGATTTTCCAAATGACAAATTGTGCGGTTGGTGAAATTTAATTGTCGTTGGCAAAAAGTATCCGAGTGTCATAAACAGAATTCTCTCTTCATGAAATATTTATCGGATAATGTCTGTACATTTAACGTGACTGGTATGATTAAAAGCGTAAAGATATAGCGATATACCACGATATACTATACTTATAATTACGTAACGTTCACTTGTAGACTCTCCTCGCATCGAATATGATCTGTCGCCTCTCTTTAAAAATTCCTGATTCGAGATAGAAATTCCATAGAAAGTTGGATGAAAAATGTAAATCCCGGAAAAAAAGAGAGAGAGAGAGAGACATAGACTAGAGAAACAAGAGCTTTATCTTTCGAAGAGAGTCTTGCGCATAGATTTCGTGGAGGGAAAAGGAGTTGCTTCGAAATTACCAATCTTGCCTCGGAGGGTTTGCAGTCCAGACAGCGGATATATATGACCGCGCGTGTGTACATTACACACACACACACACACACACACACACACACACACACACACACACACACACACACACACACACACATGGCCGCTCGTCTACCTACCTACCTACCTACCTACCTACGCCCAGGCTAACTGCTTCAGAATCGACGGGGGAAAGAGAGAAGACCGGCCATCATGAATTCCAGCCGTGACTTTTCTTTGCACAAACGTCTCTCCGGCTCTCGGGGATATCTGCTTGCGCGAGTCGTTCTTTTATCCGACGAAATAAAGTCGCGGATAACCGAGCGTAATAAACACGCCGACATAATTATCCGGATCCAAGATGCGGATAAGGTTGTCCTCCTCCTCCTCCTCCTTCCTTCCACCCTCTCTTCCTGTCCTCCCTTTAAAGTCCCGCGCGATGCTGGTCTCTCTTTCTGCGGGATAGGGTTACTGTAAATTTTCGTTTCACTTTTTCGCATCTCTCGGCATATCTTCTACTCGTCCGCGAGGGGAAAATATCCGTGAATTTAATCTTTCTGACGCGTACAGCATCAAAAGATGGAATAACATTGCATGGGCAGAGAGAGGTCGCATTAATACATTATATTTTTAATACATTGTATTCTCCTTGCTTATCTATTTCGGCGGGAGAGGCGGGGAATATTGTGGTTTTTTTTTAAATTATCCTAGATCCCCGAGGATGATGCCGACTTTTAATTAGCTGCATTCTTAACGAACACGATCGTCAATCGTAAGAACCTGCTTACATTTGCATATTTTAAAAAATGTGTTCATTATGTGCGAGAGATAGATACCTCATTTTTTATTCACAAAACGTGTATTTTATCAATGATGTAAAATATATTATTCGACGTAAGATATATTATCGAGTGGCTTAATTAAAGTTGGAAGAGACGTTACTTTTCTTGTATATAACTCAATTTATGACAGTATCATTAATATATTCTTCTATACATTCTTAGTATTGTAACATAAATAACATATTCTTCCATATTTTAATTATAATTCATGTATTATGTCGTACGTATTTCTGTTGTATTTATAAAGAAAAATTTTAAACATTGCGCAATCGTTTGATCATCACAGAGAAATTATAATATTTATTATGTATTTTTTATGTAATACGAAACACACAATTTTATTTCTTGCTTATTAATCGAAACAAGCGATTATCATTTTATCAGAAATACTTTTTCTTCAATATAATGTAATATATACATACAAGTAGTACGATATTCAAATTTAAACAATGAATGATCAAATTAATTTGTTCTCGATTAAAGAAATAAATTGAATTTTATCACGTCATCATTAATATAAGATCCAGATTGGAATTGCTGATGATATAATTTAAATAACAACACTTTAAACAATTTAAATTAAACACAAATAAATACATATCGCGTGCTATCAACATACTTGCTTTCAATAAACATGTGATCATTATTGCTACTAATAAGAACAAATTTGTCGATTAATTAATTATTGCATTGTAATTATCGAGATAAATGTAAATAGACGTAATTTTTAAAGATCCACACGCGCACGTGTTCTAAGCGGTAGAGACATCTACCGGGTGAGCTGTGAAACCGGAAGTTGCGGAAACGGCAGGCAGAGTGCAGGATTGACCGTTTTTATGATGGCTGCCGACGAGAGCGCACGGATTGGCCCGGAACGGCGGCCATCATGAATTCCAGGCATAGAAGATTGCATAATGAGCCTCATGATGGCCGACGCAGCCACCAATGACGTCAGGGGGGTGGCACCTGACGAGGAACATTGTATCGATAAAATGGCGCGCCCTTTTACGCAGCAGCAGACATACTGCTCCGAAAAGTTCCTCGCTCGTCAAGGAAATATGAGCGTAAAAATACGCATCGTCTTATATCAGAAACTAATAAGCTCTCCCTGTATATTGCAAATTAAAAGAAATGCCGTGATAAAATATGTATCGATACGCGTAGATCGGAATATTTTTATAAAAATATGTATATATATATATATATATATGTGTGTATATTCTTGAGTAAGTCCGGAATACGTCTCTTTTGTCGAAAAATATGAAATGTAAATTATGTAGTTTTCCTTTTCCACGCACGACATACGTCAATGGCATTCGGATGAAATGTGATAAATATCTCATATCGGACGGGGCAGCGTTCGCGTGGCATCGAGGAATTAAAACGAGGTCAATGTGCCTGCGAGTAGTAAAAACAATAAAACGGCGCGAGACCGTAAAACCCTCCGCGATACTCCATCGCGATCTCGAGTGGGTGGGGAGGGCACGCAGGAGGTCCGCGTGTAAAAACTTTTATGATCGCAGTCAATAAAATGACGTAACCTAAGTGGTCTACGAGTGGCAACATGACGTCACAGACCGGAAGTTACGCGTAAATGCCACGTCGGATCGATGCGGGGTGAAGGAGGGGGAGGGGGGGACAGAGAAATAGAGACGACGTCGAGGGGTGGGTCGGTGAAAGATACGCGCGCGGGGGGCGAGGGGGGGGCGAAGGGGAGACAGAATCGGTAAGAATGACTGAGCGAGCGACCGGGAAGGAGGAGGAGAGGAAAACGAAAGGGAGACAGAGCTGGCTGATGGTTTACGACATTCTGTTGATGGCCGTAGTGGCGTAGTTGCGGCGTCGAGCTCATAAAAATGTAACGAGCCTGTAAACGTTCGTTTATATTGCCCTGCCTTTACACCCGTCCGGATTGGGGCAGGTCGTGGCGCTTCTCCCGCGAACCTGGGGTACCAGTGTGACGTCACGCGTATAACAGACGGACAGACACACGTGGAAAACCCTGTACGGATGTACACGATATTTTACGGGGTGAGGCGCGCCGTTTCGCGCTACGTATATCGTATCTCGGCTCGTTTTAGAGCCGATAAACGAGCTTCTTGGCCAGGCGGTGTATCGTTATGCTTCAAGGAAACGGGATTTGTACCTCGCGTTGGTGAACGCGCTTGTCTGCGACCTTGACTCTGAACGAGGAAGTTAGCTAACACTTGAAATAAAAAACATTTGCAAACTCTCACCCTCTATATCCCTGTTTTTCCTAAATCCTTTATAATATTTTACTAAAATTTTCATTAAAATTGATCATTAATTGTATATCAAATTATTGTTTTCGTTTGCTATAAGAAAGAGCATCATATTTCCTTAATAAATAACGCTTAAAAAATAATAGTGTGATATGTATTGCATGGATAGAGTAAACCTTCATTATAAAGGGGTGATAGAAAAGATTTGTCCAACGATGAAAGTAGCTTGGCCCAACTGTCATTTACGAACCCATCGCTCTATTTGCTACTCGAGTAGTAACCTTGACATCGATGGCGTGCAGCCACGATTCACGCGAGTGACCGACATCATTCAGGTGTTTCGTGTATGTGTCGCACACAGAGGGGCCCAAAGACGCGCGATTTAAAAGCCGCGGCGAGGAGTCGGAGTCGCCGCGCGTCGCTCGTTTCGCTAACACTTAAAGCTTTATAGACGGTCGTAAAAGCGCTCGTTTAGCTTTATTTGGGCAATAAGGAGCGGGGGAGGGAGAGACGGTTCGTCTCGACCGGACGACGTGGGAGATAAGAGATACATTCTTATCTTATCTACCGCTGTGCATTCGGTCGTGCATTCTTGAACGCGCAACGTGCGATCAACGATCGGAGGAGAGCAGACTGATGATGTCGCGAGACTTGTCAATTGAGACAGAGAGAGAGAGAGAGAGAGAGAGAGAAAGATCATTCAAGAAAGGTCATTCTTCATAAATGGAGATCATTTCTCGGACCATTTAATCGCGCATTAAGCGACGCATGTGGAGTGCGTTTTAAGTGCATTCCAGCGACAGTCGTAAAAAAGACGCGTATCTCTTTCGTGATTCCTAATGAATGCGATTCAATTAATTTTTTTTCCTCTCCCACTATTTACAGAGAGAAACTCTTTGCAAAAACAGAGACGTTTAGGGTTAATTAAAGCGGTTCGGAACTGTAATAATCCGCGGTCGACGTTGCATTAGATATCATCGCGTATCTCTCCGGGCTTGGTTTACAATCTTGGTTATCGTGGGCAGAGCGAGGAAGATTCATGTACTGTCTGGACGCAGTCTGTCCGCAAATTTTATTGCCCACATAACTGCCGCAATAATTTATTCCGTCAACTACATATGGTCAGACCTAACTACAGTTTGCAAGATTGTAGAATTGAACCAATTTGACTCGATGATAACTTATAAATCGAATGCGAAAGAGAAGAAATGCTTTTCAAGTGACATTTCGTCGCGCAAGGATATTCTAGATTTCTTCCTAATTTATAAACGCTATCAAATGATGAGAAGGAAAGACCAAGAGATACCAATGTCCTCTCTCGACATCCGTTACATTTAAAGTCACGTTATTCAGAAAAGAATATTATACACGCAATATTTTGATCCGTCTATTCTATATCGTTCGTTTTACATCATGATAATATCGCTTTCTGGTTGAGAAAAACACAAACACTATCAAAATTATTCGCTATAAATAGAGAGATAAACATAAAGAAAGACTCATTGTTTTCTCATCTCACTTATATATTTCCTCATTAAGGCTATCGCAATTTGCATTATGCGGGTCATTGCGCCGCGTGTCATTGCCTTGTGTTAGTTTCTCGTAAAGCAGTTGAACGATAAAGACGAAGAAGTTGAAAATTAAAAATTCCATGCAGATCTTTCATTTATTTACTCCAACAATTTCAATTTCCATCGCTCTCTTACGTCTCATCATCTTTCGTATAATAAATCTCGTTATTTTCTCGCAAACAAGAAGGAGAACTTTATATACAATGACAGTTCCAACTCGATGGGGAAAATTAAATTCCCAATCGTCGAGGAACGCGAGTGCGAAGTTTGACAGATCGTTGTTGACTCGTCACAGCTGACAGATCGCGATCATCGTGTTATAATGGCGTGCACGGGTCATCGCCGCTGCTCCTTGTCTGGGGACTGTCTAAAGACATAGAGATACCGCTTCGCGTTTGCTCGTAAACTCGGCCGGTTGCGTAATCGCTCGTTCCCTCGGCTGGTTGACTGGCTGCTACGCTCCTACGACACACGTACCGCCTTCATTCATGCTCGCAAGCCATCCTGAGAGGGAATTTTATGCGACCATCGTAAACAGACGTTATGCTCCTCGTCCGCAAGCTCGTTCTTTTTTTTTTACGACGAGTTCGACGACGACGCGCCACGCGCGACACGCGTTAGGTGTCTCCTTCCTATTCCGGTTCGCCGGAAGTACCGTCGACTTGCGGCAATTGTCGCTCGATTGGCGTCATATCTCACGAGCCATACGATGATCAACGTTAATTTGCCCTTGGTTACGTCCCAAGTGCGTCATCGTAGGACGAATCGATTCTTCAATCGAATTTTATCTCGACGTGCAACGATTCGACAATTCCTATCGCATCTCGAGAGAAGATGATTCGAACGATGGCGAATTATCAAAGACATTGACATTGGCCTTTGTGTTTCCGAAGAAACAAATTGCAAAAGGTCAGACAACTCCTTTGAGAATCCTCGCTAGTTCCGCGGTACAAAAAATAGCGTGGATGTTAAATATTTATGATTTTTTCTAGAGATACGCCGAGGTTTCGCACACTGCCCGACCTTCCACGATGAAACGTAATTCCCAGCCGATAAATTTTTCCTCGTGCTCACCAACCACGTATTCGTATTGGCTTTTGGTTTTCGTATCGAGATACTGACAACGTAATTTATGGCGATAAGAGAGTCGGAATTTATAGATAGCACGCGAATTTTAGAAGGAATTTTTCTGATTTTTCAGAAATTCATTTTATTGTTAAAGTAGTTTATATAATGCACTTATAGTATTTTATATTCCGTTAAAAAATCAATAGTTTTATATAACATTTATATTAACTATATGATTACATTTTTTCTTTTTGGAAAAAGTGATAATTTTATAACAAAGCAAAAATGAAATTTTTTAGGTTTTACTTATACATATAAAAAGGTAGGAGAATGATTCACATTCCACTGGGGAGCGATATTTTCCAACGATGCTTTTCGCTACCGGTGGAAAACATAATTTGCCACAAGTAAGATTGCATCGACATTGAATAAAAAGCACGCAAAAAAGGACGTCCAAGGCGTACGTGTAAGCGCGCATTTACATAGCTCCGAATTAATTGACTAAACTTTGTTTACGAGAGGTGGCAGCGCGGCTTTCTTCGTCGTAAAATGCAGTTTTTACACTTCCGCTCGAGTCCGACGATCGCGGATTGGTCGGGCTGATACGGGATGGGAGGAAGATAAGACGATATCGATAACAACATCGGTTAGCCGCGATCCTGTCATATTTACGAGCCCTCCAAGCACCAACTGGAAGGAGTCGGAAGAGGACCGAAAAAAAAGGACGAGTGGAAGGGCGACTCGCGTAAGAATTCACGTGAAAGCGGCTGCGTAATTGCGTTGCGTTACGGTTCATTAGTTCCACCCGAAGTTCGAAGCGTGGGAAGGGTTGAGAGCGAAAGAGAGAAAGAGCGCGATGGATCGGGGGGAGAGAAGAGAGAGGGAGAGATGGTCCGGTGTTTATTCGCGGAGCCGGTAGGGTCGTTATCCGTTCGGTGCCTGGTAATATTTCGCGATTCCCTCCGTCTTATCCTCCGGTGCACCCTCTTAAGGAGAGGCCCTTAATTAGAAACTTTACTTTGCCCGTTTAAATGTATTACTCGCCGTAATATTGCACAATTTATGCTCTCAAGTTGTAACTGTGTATATGATGTACATGTATACGTGCTCCATTTGTTGTGTGTGTGAGTTCGCCGGTAGATAATTAATTGTAAGAGAGTGGAAAAAAGGATCGATTATACCGCTGCACAATTTTGTAGTGAGATATTTTTATACGATCGAACGACTTGTCGAGTAAGTTATCACATTTTCGATATCACATTTGCTCGCATAGAGGATAGGCTTTACTTTGCTTCTAAATTTATGCGCTAATTTATATTTATTATGTTTACTTACATGCTAAGAGACGCTCTCGAAGGAAAGTAAGAGTGCAACGAGAGTAAGAGAATCTTTTACGGTCGAAGACAGCCATTCACGAATAGCAATTTCGTCGTGCCTGTTTCGTCCGATAAATTCGAATCACGTACCTAGCAAACGATTCGATTCCATTGGAAGTCAACTAACCGAGCCACGCCCTGCATGATCGACTAAAATCTCTTTGGCTCAAATCTCGGAGCTTGACGTTTCAAAATCGAACGACCCATGTGTTCGATTTGGAATTAGAAGTGTTAACCTACCATATATTTTGAATCAATAAAAACTTCTGACATTAATTTCTGACATTAATTTTTTGCAATACGCCTGTTATAATTTATTAATATTATGCTATTAATTTTATACAATCAAAAAAAATTGAAATAAAATAATTTTTAAAAATAATTAAAACCTGCATCTTTTACATCTTATCAATATTTAATAAATTCGTAATCGTAGTAAAAAGAAATGAATAGAAAAATGGCTAAAAAAATGTAACAGATAATTTCACCGAAAATTTCTTCGGTCAAAACACTTAGCAGTGTTAGCGGAGAAACAAAAATTACCATTTTACGCATGCAAACGTATCATCAACGATTCTACGCTCGACTGCATATTTCCCGTCAGGTCTCAAAAATTATATGCCTGTATGTTAATTATTCTACACGAATAACTTTGGTTCCCTCTCTCATTCACGTGTTTATATTTACAACTTCTCACGAAATTGTGATTGTTGCTGTTCTCGCACCATGCATTTTTACTACTTGTTTTTGTTATTTATTATTATATTATTCAGTTAATTACAAAGAAAAGAAAGCGACAGTTTATTTCATAATATTTCACTGTAATTATTATGTTCCTGTGGCAACTACATTATAACAATTTTTAATTTAATTTTAATCTGATTTGTTCTTAAGATATTTAGCGAAAAAGACATCAATATTTTATTCTTGGCATTTTTATTTGTTGCAAAAACACCATGGGATAAAATTCAAAACAATAATACAATTTTAACATCATATGTTATATTAATATATAATTATCGTAAATATATAACAAATAGAATTTATAATCAGATTATAAAATAAAGTGGAATGTCGGCTTTACAAAGTTTAGTCAGCCATTTCGCGAGAGGAATTTCAGCCTTCCTTCTTCAGAAGAGAACCAACTCTCGTATGCATATTTATCCGCTAAATACGCGCGAGATTAAAGCGCGTATATATGCATATGTATAGCATGCGAAACGATCGGGGAACTTTCCGATTCAATCTCGATATGCTCCTCGCACATCTCGACATTTTCGGGAATCTCATTTGCGTAATGCGAGCTGGATTGTACATTAAGCTGTAATATTCTGTTCGGTCATTCGCTATTTATTGGGAATGAGCTTCGGTCGGTTCTCACGCAAGCTTAGCGTGTCCACTCCGTTAATTATTTCACTTATGCTAATTATATTGAAGACGACGTACGCGAGAAAAAAGTGGCGAGCACCTGTGTCTAATTAAAATCAAGACGCCATGCGTCTAATTAAAATCATGACGTCCTACGTTACTCCTTGCATGATTTTCGGAGTCGAAAATACCGATTAGTGGAATATGTGTGACATGTACATATATATGTATGCAATATTCTCATTAAAATTATTCCAAGAAATATCATTCGAGATCTTGTCATGTCCTCTCTAGACCTCGTGATGCCTTATTTGGATCCAAGATGAATCCTAGATGATATGTTAACGGCCATACTGTGTTCAATAGAAAAACTGGCCTACTCTGATTATATCGTTACTTTAGTTACGAAATGCTCAACTTATGCTTTAATTAAAATTCATAGATGATGAAAATTAAAATTATTAGATATGGAAGATTCTTTAATACAAGGGTCCCGAAATGAAATGCTAGTCGTTTTCTTTCTTAGGAAAGTAGCAATGTACACGACGCATCGAGAACCACATATATTTGGTCTAACTAAATTCGAATCCCACAGAAATACTGTCATATACATGTACATATGTTCGTGGCGAACCAAATGTGGACGCTCATAAATATTCTCTAGAAGCAAAAATCATAAAGAAACCGCTTGCGGGTCGGAAGGGTTAATTTTTTGCTTTCCACAGAAGCAAAAAAAATCGCTCGCTGACAGAACAGCCAGCTATGGCCGAAGGTCATATGTGAGAAAGGGCAAAAGATTCCATTGTTTCTTTATATAATTAGCTACGGAAAAAGAAAGGTTACAAGTAGGCTTACGTATCGACTCGAATTTTGAGATATTTCGCAAAACGCCCTACGTTTCAATTTACTAGTGAGAATTAAAATTTTAAACATTTCTTATACATTGTGTTAAAAATTATCGATATTCGATTTTCAAGATTTCAATAAGAATAAAAATGTTTCAGAATAAAATATTTATCGATATAAAAGTAAACATTGAAAAATAATAAATTAAAATATTTCGAAATAATCTGAAAGAGAGAGAAGGAGAGACGCAATGTAGGACTAAATCCCAAGAATCAATAATATTTTTAAACCATAATAATTGTCTTGGCTTCGAGAAATTCATGCGTCGGTCCGCGTCCACTAATTAGAGAGACGGTCTGTATATTTAGCTTTCCCAATTTTAATTCTGAAACCTTGTCTGCCACCGACATGGGTTACGAAATACCTTCTGCACTTTGGCAACGAACAGCCAGGAAGATCTAATTAAGCCAATTGAACTAGACGGTATAACAACGATTAATCTATATGAATCCTACAGCGTATGACCTTATTCCAGTAATCCACTTATATCGAACCATTTCAAATGATCCATTTGACTTATACTTTCTATGTCGAAACTTTTAACAAACTTCTCTCGATTCAACTTATTCTACTCTCATTTCTCTGAGAGCTCAAACTTTAATTAAAATCATCATAGTTAAAATTAAGTCGACGAGATATAATATTCGTCTAGAAAACAACTTTAAATACAAGATAAAATTTTTGTGTCACATTTTAGTATTACATATTGCGTTTATTTCATATAGATAATTATTCTCTGTAACAACTATTGATGAAGAAACTATAAAAATATATTTATGCGTAAAACTAATAATAAAAAGGTCTGAGAATGATATCAAGAGTCTCATATCGAAAGAAAAGAAAAAAATATTCAGAAATATTCAGAATAAAAGAGATATTTAACTGGAAAGCTAAAGTAAAATTTTATTCAAAAACCGGAACCGTCCAAGAAATTGCGCAACCAAATGAGAGACCATTTGAAGAAAAAAGACGAGCCAAACCGTGGCAGTTTTTACACCTGCATCCCGCTACAGTTGTGCCCGAGAGAGAAACAAAGAGATGGCGACCTTCAGAATTTAAATATTCATGAATCCACACCGAGCTCATAATTCCATAGGCTACCTAGGTCTCGTCGATGGACGCCTAGACGCTCGGGGAAGACGCTGAAAGGGCAAACGTGACCGCCTTCATTGACTTTACGACCGTGGCTTTATAGTTTACGCTCGCGAACGGTTCGCAAAAACACGCATGTGTTGCGCGGAACATTGTTCCCACATGTACGTTGCGTGTTACGTTGAATATGCACGACATTGCTCCCCCCGTAGCGTACGCGATGCTATTTCCCCCTTTATATATTGCACGATATATCCGTCAAATTCTCTTGCATCATCCGAGGAATCGATACATCATGCATCAACACGAACGATCGTGTATATAACAATATATACATATAATAATACTTTACTTACAAAGAATATGCCTGCAAACTAGATATCTCGAGACGCGAAATGTCGACCTGTTATCGTTAATGCAAATTTTTTTCTCTCTACCTGTTATTCAAAAATTTAAAGATTATTACACAAGATTAAGATTTAAAATATTTGCACGCAACATCACTGAGCCTTTTTATTTTCATTTCTACAATATTTATATATCATTTTGATATATGTGAAAAATAAATATGAGACTCGATGATGAAATTCTTTTTTGAAAGCGAACAAAATAAATTCGCGATGTGTATCAAAACTTTACAAATTTCAAAAATGAATCGTTCATGTAGTCAATTATCGTTTAAATCGATGGCCCGGTCAGTCATCGCAATATCAAACTTTGAAACTTTAACGTTTGTGGTAAATGGTCTTATGTGATATTCAGAAAATCTGCAATCTATGTATAACGTATATAAAATATTTAATTACGATAAAGCATAAATATTTTCTGAATAAGATAAATCATGAATAAAATCATTAATAAATATGAAAAATTTTTTAATTACTTATATTAATTACTTATATTAATCTTACTATATCGGAGTTATTTATTACTTATATTAATCTTACTATATCGGAGTTATTTATTACTTATATTAATCTTACTATATCGGAGTTATTTCTTTATCTTAATTACTTATATTAATCTTACTATATTGGAGTTATTTCTGACATAACGTATTCATACTTAAAATTTCTGTTAATTTACTGCAAGTATTTTAGCGTATTAAATTTTGTTACGCGCGTGTGTCATCCAATAAGGTAAAATAGATCTACGAAAAGGATGTAAATGTCCTTCGGACAATATTCCATAAAAGGGTTCAAGCAAGGCTCTTTGAGAGATTTTGACACTGAATCGCCGCGAAAAGCTATAAAACTATAAAGCGAGCATAGTAGTGAAAGGGTTGAGAATAGTCGGGTCTCGCACACCTCGTCATTTTGACCTCGGGCTCTGAACTAACTTCCTATCTTTCTTTAGATTACTTTTGGCTAAACCTTCCTGGTGAATATTCCGGACGAAGACGTTTGAGAGAACGAACAGTAGTGAACTGACTTCGGCAACGCACGTATAACATTATAAAAAGTCTCGGTAATAAAT
Source organism: Camponotus floridanus (assembly GCF_003227725.1). NCBI lineage: Eukaryota > Metazoa > Arthropoda > Insecta > Hymenoptera > Formicidae > Camponotus > Camponotus floridanus. Next base: position 987,910 of record NW_020229448.1, on the reverse strand, counting down.
TTCACGATGTAATAAAACATTTTTATGCTCCTAGGACACATATGCTTGTAACCGTTGTAACATTCCCATTTGCATTCGCAAAGAACAAGATATTTTTCAAGTTAAATCAAATTTAAAGTTATAATATATAAAAATTATATTGACATAATCATGCCTTTCATATATAATCATATATAGAATACTTATTAATACATACAATCATAAGTTTTGAATTAAATTATTTTATATTTATGTGAATTTTGTGTACTAAAAGTTGTGTTATTATTTTAAAAAATGTAGACAAAAAATATAATGACATCTTTTAAATTAACTAGGCTTTAAAAAAAAGCTTCTATATATTAACCTGAACACTCCTTTAATCTTTAGCAAATTCTAATTTTAAAAAATGAAGCAGAAAAATTTAAACTATTGACATGTTATCTAAAAAATGGATTTTATAAATTTTTAAAAATATCAAAAATTAAAATTACATTGAAAGTTCTCGTGACGAGTAAAACTTTCCTTTTAAGAGGAATGTGATTTTTCAGCTAATAAAATTGTAGTGTCGGATATTTGTACAAATTCCTGAATGTGTAGTTAATTTACATGAAATCAAAGATCTTATTAACATAGAAATAGCTGCGTCACGTACCGATAGCGTGATGAGATTTCCAACTTTTCCAAGCTATATACGATCACCAAAGAGATTTCGTCGCATTTAAGAAGATGGCTGAATTGAGGAAGAAAATAAATTTGACACTTTCAACGAAACCATCTATCGCTATCGTTAAAATCACGTAGAGTATAAATTTTATTCATTTTATTGATTTTTTTTATATCTACATTTAATTATACTTTATGCAATTATTGTTAAAGAACCGTGTTTTACTTCATTAAAATTTATTTCAATGACAATTCAATTTATTTGTTCATTTCGTTATATTTAATTTTAATTTTCCGTTAAAACATTTTTATTTGTTTTATAAACGACACTCATTTCTTTTATCTTCTTTTACATTGTTCAATAATATTTTCTAACAGAATAATCGTATTTGAAAAAGAAAAATGACACTTTTTATTTGTGAAAAGATTTCTAATTTTAAAAATAAAATTATTACATACGTAAAAACTGAACTTATTTATCGACTTTTTTAATAATATATAAAGAGAAGGAGAAAGAGTGATATACATAATCAACAAATATTATTAAATTATGTCGAAAAGTATCACACGATGAATATCTCTTTGGTATTTAAGAATCATCTTATTTTCAAGACATATGGCCAATTAGTTTGAACAGATAATTTTTGTGATGACATGTATGATGTCAATATCAAATTAAATCCGACAAAGAAAAATATAAATTTTAAATGAATGAATTAAACATGTTTTGTTTAAACGCAGTTCTTGATTACTTTGAATTGAAATTTCTAATGCCACACTAGGATTTTTTTTCACGTAAAAGTTAATAGTCTCCAAAATCTTTCCTCTCTATATAATTTACTTTTTCGACAATATCATTCCTTTCTTTCCGTATATTTCTCTATGCGATTCTTTTACAAGCACACATATACTTGCTGTATGTAATCAAAAAGAGAAGAGAGTTGGCAACTTCCTCGGAGAGGAGAACTCGGTATACACTGATAAAACTTTATCCGTCACGAACCCCATATTCGCGTATGTATTTCAGAAGCAATATTTCTTTCAACCCGCTCGAGCGCCAAAGCGGACGGACCTTGTGAAATGGACCCTTGCGGAGAGGCACAGCCCATGGCGTAATCCCATGGGAGTTACGAGAAATGAATTATACACTCGGTGTCTGACGTGAGAGGGGAACCAAACCAGACAAAATGGTACCCTAAAAGGAATGTTCCCTCCGTTCCCTCCCTACTTTCCTGCCCGCTCCGTAACTTCTTACTCTTTTTCTCATGGCAGAAAATGTTTACGACACTGGGTAGGTTCTGCTCTTGTAGATTCCGCCCGGAACATGTATATATACGCGTGTGCTCTGACTAAAATGTTGCGTACATTTACGTAGAAGACGAAGCGACCGGATATATATGTATATTGGGATATGGAAGTAAGATGGAAAAAATTACAATCACAAAGTATCGTACGTTATTTACGTACAACGTCGCCTGCTGTCTCGACTGAATCGAGTTAAAAGCGCGTGGGCACGTCGCGTCTGTTATCAGGATATTTATTTAAGGCTCTGTTTACCTTCCAATCGATATTTCCGTGAAGCGTTCGGCGAGGAGGAGAGAGAGGATCCCAGATAAAAAAAATATACCGTTCCGAAAAGGCGTTGTCCGGTTGTTGTGCGCGCGGATTATTTTATCGTGTGTAATAAATTTCCGTTCGAACGATCTCAACTTCTTCTGCTAATACATTCGCGCAACGTTGCTAAGATAACATTACAACCGCGGAACCTGATTGTAAGGCGAGAGGCAAGAAGAAGAATAAAAAAAAGTAGTGGCAAAACACAGGCAAGTTTTAATTAGAGCTGGGAAGATGGGCGGATGATGCTTGTATTTCTTATTGCGCGAAAAGAGAAAAGAAATTTTTGACAGCTTCAGCTGATGCATCAAATCCTCGTGATCCGATTCCACGGACATGGGTATCATCAAGTTGGACGATAACGTAATAGTCGAGAATGTTATCCTGAAACGTTATCAAGAGAAGATCGTCGGAAAGAAAAATCACGATAAACGACATCACATGAATGCTTGAAAAATTTTATAAATAATAAATAAATGGCATTTTATACGAAGATGTCCGGTATCGCTGATGTCGACTCGTATTCAATGCCTCGTAATATTACTTTAAGCGAAATGTCGAGGGACACGGAAATCCGGTTAAATCACGAGAAAAAGCCGCGATAAATCTCGCCAGCTTCCGAGATACGGCGAGCTTTTACGAGATCTAGCTTTCTCGCGCGCAAGTTTCATCAGCTGACCGTGAACGAGATCGTGGCCCGATGGAGCACGAGCGTAGAGACGCGAATATATACCCCTTACTCGCGGTAAACTCGACATATTTGGAGGCTGCGGGATGAACCGTAGACGGGTCGACCGGTTACCACCGAAATTGCCGCGCCGGCTAATTAGGACTTGATTGGCACCCCCTCTCCGTCCCCCCCTCGCGCCCTTTCCGCGTCATACGCCGACGAAATCCACGGGTCCAACTTCCCCCACCAACCCCGTCATCCTCTCACGTCATCCGCTCGCAAGCTCGCTAAACCAGCCAACCCGGCGCATCATCTTTCCCAGTCGATGCCGACCTTCTCCTCCCTTTTCTTTCCCTCCTTCCTCCCCTCCACCCTCCTCCCTCTTCTCTTCCTCGCAATGTGTTTTCTTTTTCTTCGATGCCGTCCAGAATGCACTTTGCGGCCAGTGCCGTGTGTAATTGTATAATTTACTCGATAATTTACTCCGCAGTCAATTTATATAATTTTTACCGTGGCTCTGTGCGTAAATTTGACCGCCCGAACTTCTCGATATTTTTAAGAGGCACACATTTTATGCAGGTATCGCATGTTTTTCCAAAGGCATCGGGCTAATTTTTTTTTTTTTGAGCAATGCAACTCCCAGAGGTATGCGAAATTGTGGGGATATTTTTATATACATATGTGTATTCTTTACAATAATAATTCTTTAATTTAAAGTATGTATAAACATTTTTAAAGTGCTATATCAATGCACAGAAGATAATTTATTTCGTAATGAATAATTAATGATTTATAGTAACATACAAATCATACTCAATGTTTTGCATACTTGACGAGAGATATCAAAAAAGGAATATGCAATCGAGAATTATTTAAATCTCAATTGATAGGTTAAGAAAATAAATTACGACGTATCGAGACAAGCATAAAACTTTATATGAACTCTTGAGAGAAACCGAATATCAGTCGGCTTGCATACAGAGTCGATTTTAATTCAAAACATCCGTTTAAAATAATTTCAAGGAAATAGAGAAAGTTATGCATAAAATTAAATTAAATAAGGAAACATATTTTATTTGTATTTCATGAATTTTAAATTAATAAAGTTATTTGTACAAACAAAATTTAAATAGCAAATTTTGATATTTTACAAAAATATGTAATAATAAATTATATGCAGAAATAAAATCAAGTTTCAGGGTTCAATCAATAAGACATTTACTTTGAAAAATAAACTCCCTAAAAAATGTGCGTAAGAAATAAATTTATTCATTCATTTTTTACGTCCACGTCTGCCAAACACAATGCGTCATAGAAAAAAGTCGCGACTATCGTTCTCTCTATGTCGATAAAGTGCTATTTAAATACACTATCTTTGCGTTATCACATCTTATAAGTCTTCATCCCACTTAGAATTCTTCAGGCGTTTTACGAAAATATGGAACGTGACGGAAAGAATGTGTGATTTACGGGCGTACAGTGCGTCGTAAAGAGTGTTTAACGTGTTTAAGTGCTCGCGGAGAGTCGGGATTTTCCTTATCTGGCGTAACGAGAGTCCCACGCGTGTGATCTGCATGCACGAGCATGGCTCGCTTATCTCGCCAGGTACGTTGCAGTTGCACACAGTTACACGTCGCACGTTTGCCGATTTACATACACAATATACATGTACATGTAATGCTTTCTCAGATAAATGCCAATAAAATAACATAATTTACTTTTATCCCTTCAAACAAATTTACCAACGTGATCGACCGATGTGCATTAGACGATAGGAAAGTGATTGCGCGAAATTGATCAATTCGCATCTCTTTGGCAAATTGAATGGAGAAGCGATATGCCGAGAATGTAAAGCCTTTTACGATTGATAGATGACGAAACACGTCGCCGTAACGTGTCGTTAAGTATGTAACTTTATGGAGGCTTCGTGACTACCGATACATTGTTTTGCATGATAATTCAGAAACATTTTATTACAATTTCGCAGTGAATTATTTATTGTACAAGTAACTGCGATTTTGCGAAATATGATATTGCTTAATGAGTACATTTATCTAGATAAATTCGCAATTATAATAATCTTTCAACTTTGAAAAATGAGATATTTTGATTAGATATTTAATAACGCAATCTCTCTCTCTCTCTCTATCTATCTCCCTTAAGTGCGGTTTTATATATCGCGCAAGCTGGAACTTTGTACAAAAGGATTCGCGGACAACAAGTTTAGCAAGTACTTCAATCAGATGGAAATACTTATCCCGCGTCAAAGCTTCATAACTCCGGGACTCACTTTGCTTTAATAGACGTCGGTAGATATCGGCGTCCGCGTGAGAATACTCTCGCTTTGATATCACGCGATAGCGTTAAAACTTTTCTCATCTCTCGTTAATCTTGAAAAATGGTCTCTTTCGAACGCGCGTAGCTCGTTCACTGGAAAGATAGAGTGCGTATGTGCACAATATACGCATGCAGGATAGAGTATTTGTATACGTGTGCGTGTTTACACATATCTGTTACTTTTTCGCAATTTTTAGCAACGTACAAGAAAAAGATGAAACGAGAGAGCGCATCTGCTGGACAACAATGCAACTTTGGAAAAGATAATTATTCTGCAGAGAGAGAATTTTGCTTCGCTTCATATTATTTTCGTGACGTATTCTCCTATCTTCTTTTCATATTCCAACAAACTGTCACGTTTCATCAGCAGACTCATAGAGTTTCCTCGTTTTTTCTTTCTTGTTCATATGTCAACCCGCGAGAAAGTAGCTTTGCGGTAGAAATGTTTATTTTTAATTTAGATTCGAACAAGCCACAAAATTTTACATCGCAATGAACGAGCTTTTTTTTCAAAAACAATCACACTGGTTCTTTCAGATCTGTAAAATTCCGCCAGTATCCTGATTCTAACATTACTTGAATAATTTTACATTATGTTATAAAATTATATTATATTTTAAAATTATGTTATGAAAAATAAAAACAGAAAATATAATTTAAAATAATTAGGATTATTTCTTTAAATAATTAGACTCAAGTGTGTATATTAATACTGTATAAAAAATTATGCAATTTGACAGAAAATTTTTTAACGAATTTTAACGAATTTTATATTAAAAAGAAAATTACAGAATATATATGATTCTAATAATCGCATTAAAAATTGATACCGAAGAATATGCATGCAAGCCTGTCTAGAAATTTTGCAAGAATTTTTATCACATAAGCTTTCTTTACCTAATAATGCAATTATAAAAAAAAGTCTATACAGTGGATTTTTTCTCTCTTTTATAAAAATGAAAAAAATATCCTGAGTAATGCGTACAAATTTTTTGACGCGTGAAATGTCAGTAGGGACATAAGAGTCTGTGAGAAAGGTTTATTATCTTAATGCAAAAGTTGGCTGAACAGCATGAGGAATCACGAAAGTAAATGACCGCGTATCCCACCGCGCATGAAGAAAACTAACACCACGCAGCCGAATGTCGCAATAAGCGAGTATTTACCATGGGAAGTGTCTTTCGGGTTGAAACGTGAGGAAACTTTGTACAACGGGTAAAATGGAAAGACTGACGAGAGATGGAGGAGGAGCAGGGGGACGAGGAGGAGGAGGAACAGGACTGGATGCAAAAGAGTAGCTCTGGGAGAAGAATAGATGAGATGCGTTTTCCTGAGTAGGCGACGTTCGGGAGGATCTATGGCTCTCGATGGTATATGGTACACGTATGGCCGAGACTTAAAGAGGCTGGGTCAGCCGTATTGAACTGTTGCGCGCGCAGCCCCAGCTACCTTGTTCTACCTCGAAACGTGACCAGATCATCCATGACCACGAATACATACCAACCATATATCGCCATTACCCGAACTATGTTTCCTTACCGAACCTCGCTTTCGTGCGAGAAAAAGGAAGCAAATATATTGAAGAGGTCACAGAGGGTCGGATGCGATTTTAATAATTTATCGTAAAATATTTACCGATAACTCATAAGTTCCATATTTTTAACGCAAATATTTTTATTAAATTCTTTAAATTTAATTAAAAGTTTTGCGTAAAAAATATCTTAAATACAGATATTTTCCATACAAGTCTTAAAATAATTTGTTTTGTTAGAAATCACAATGATGTGTTTTCAAGTTTAATACTTTACGATACTTTCGATAAAATATATTAAATGGCAGCGAGTTAATAATTGTTGGATAAAAATCGATATCTTAGTACAGCAATAAAACAGTCTTAAGCCCGCGGTTCAAGTTGATGGGCTAAAGAGAGGATGATTGACTCCGCGTAAACACTCTTTTATAACTTTTCCACGACAAAATGACGACCATTTACCTGATGTTTACCTTGACAATAAAACATCACATCCGAAAAGAGAGGATCCGGTCAGTTTGCGCGCGGGTTGTAATAAACCGTTTTAACCTGGAATGCGTGCTAAAGGCTGACTGAGGAAGAGGGCTTCTTTCAAAAACGGAAGATGAAGAAAAGCCCTTTCGTATGAATTAGGCTAAAAGGGTTACCCTTTTTTCATCGTTATATTGTCTCGACAAATGTCGTGACGACGAGCAACTCGGAAAACCACGAAACTAAACATAAACGAGCATACAACGAGACAGTCTTACGTCAAGGATTCGTGAGGGAAGTACGTTCCTGGACTCTCCTCAAGGTTAATACCGCCTCAAGGTTCGCGAGAATACACTTGTCCGACGTACACCTGTTTGCGCACAAGGTGAGTCTCCTCCTCGTTTCGTGTACACCAACCTGTCCGATAAAAATGTCCAAGCATTTATGTGTGTGTGTAAGACGCGACTTTTTTTCGTAATCAGTCGTACGTTGCCCGCAAACGCAAACTATTTAGATAAGGGAGGTTGAGAGCGAGAAGAAGGTAGGGAGACAGCACTTCCGCGATAAATGCAATTTCCATGATCGATACTTCGTATACTCGTTGTGGAGAATATTGACTAAACCGTCGCGTTGCAGATATACGATTTATTCCATCGATGAAGCACATAAAAACGAGCGTTAAAAAGCAAGGATTCGCGACATCATGTACATCATAATTTATTGTATAATTTATATCAATGCATAATTTATGTCAAATATTATTTCAAGAGCTAAAAAGTCTGCGGAGAAATTAAAAGCGATTTTTTAAATATCGTCGTACTTCTTGCGAAATTTATGTCGCGCGATTATCTTAAATTAAAGAGTTATATCTTTTTGTAACCGGAAGCAATTATGCAAAAGCTGATAATACTTATATCGAAATCGCAACCTTTAGACGTTGTACATCCGTCATTAAAATTAGCTAAATATTTATCACTAAAGTTACACGAGATATCAAGTCTTGATATTGTCTTATCTCGGAATTCGAACAAGAGAAAATTTTTAATTAGCTATTAAGACAATAGGTTGTCAAGATTATTTAAAAAAATTAAAATATGTATATTTATAAATTAGATGAGAAAAAATTATACTTATTAAAGAATTTATTTAATAAATAAAAGCTTTATATTAATAAATTTAGGAACAATAAACAATATAAAAAAATATTATTTTAAACAATTGTTCACTATTAAAAATTAATTTAAAATGAAGACAAAACAATACAAGATTTGAGAGACAAGATTTAAATTATCGAAAATTGTCTCATTAATATAATATTTTTACAAATATTGTAAGATTTGTGCAAATTGCATATATCACGCTTGACGAATTCCGAGGTTCTAACGCGCGAAATGAACAGAGGGAGATCCATTCATCGGCACTAATATACTTCGTGATCCGCGGACCGCAAAGTATATATAATGCGAGGTGTATATACATAATATAATGCCAAGTTTATTATAACGTCGAACGGCTCTCGCGCTGGCGCGGTTATCTATCTCGCGCTAAGAGGAAGCTAACGAAACTCGTTATCGTCGCGAATATTCGCGCGTGCACGTGTGTCCGTTTGTTGACACCTCTGTGTGGTAAGCGACCCGTATACGTACACGTGCGAGATCTTACGAACCGCAATTTCACACGCGGGTAACTTCGGGCATCGCGGCACTCGTGCAAAATTTGTTATTCTCGTTTGCGATAGCATTTAGTGGTAACCGGTAACCTTTACGCACATTCCGGTACCTCTAGAGAAAAGTTATGAAGTTGTAAACTTTCGTATTTAGTATCTATTATACGCATCTCCATACGCGCGAGTTGCACTTTTCGATTCGAGAATCGCGATATTCGGACGAAAGATGCCGACTGTGACGTAAACGTATATGTATATCGTAATCAGCTGATGTTTCCTTTCAACATTTAGAAATGAATAGCATTAGAAAGAAGTTGGGCATCACAAATTAAATTAATAACAGAAGCATTAAGCTTGAATTAAGACAGATATACATACACATGTAAATATGTCAGTTTGTAAATTTAGGGATATAAAAATCATATGTTTTTTTAAATCGATGAATTTCCTTGAAAATAATTCAAATAATTTTTGTTATATTTATTTTTATGCTAGGCCACGTACACAATCGAATATATATGTATATCGGGGTACGCCATGTGCTTTGTTATCTTGTTTTCGCGATTGCCAAAGTGTGAGCGAACTCCCCTAAATTCCGTGGCGCGGAGAACACCGAATTCTGTTTACCGAGACGAAAATGTTGATTCTACCAGCTAGACGCGTACACGTGTGTGGGAGGCGGAATAAAAACGTCAGGGGATATTCGGGAGGCGAGACAAAAGAGGTGAAATAAGATGGGGAGAGTCTCACCGAAAGAAAACGGGAGATAGGTGTTGCCGCGACACACACGGCCAAGTCGATAGGGTGGGACAACAAAACTTCAATTTCCAGAAATGACGCAGAAAAATCTTTCTCGCGTAACGCGCTCTCATCTTTACCCCGAGCTGGCGTTCTAAAAAGAAAACAAAAAAAAATGGCGTCCGTGGATATATTTTTCGTTTCCCTTTAAATATAACACGCGGGAAAATCATATCGTATATTATATATTGGACGTGTAAATTCGTATATAAATTAGAAAAAATATTTTTCCACTCGGAGTATATCGATATAAATTATTTATATCATCTTACGTCCGATTCTTTGCTTTTTTTTTCAGCGGAGAAATTTTACGCGTATATTCAAAGCGGACAATGCGTACTACATTTTCTCGGAAAAATGAGATATTGTTAGTAGCGGCTTTAAATTTGGGCGTTTCTCCTCGTCCGCGCGTATGCCTGGAACAATATTTCTTCAACGTTGCATCATAAAGGAACGCGCGCAAACAGATTGCAAAGAGCGGAGGTTGGAAGAGCCGGCTGCTACACGAGATTCCACTGATCTGCAGAAATACCTCGGAAAATAATTTTGCAGCTGTTCTCTCACCGCCATCCCTATATCTGTCGTTTTCAAAGGAAAACGTAGATTTATCGGTACTCGGAATTCTCAGACTCCAAGTGAAAAAAAAATTTTTTTTGGAGAAGATTTTTTACTCCGAATAATTCAGCGAGATATATTCCGTGAAAAAGAAAACTTAAAACTTAAGTTAATACCTAAATAAAAAAACACGAATGTTTTAAAGAAGACACTCTCGTTTAAAATTGATTTTATGTTGTTTCGAGAATATGAAATATAATAATTTATGAAATATAAAGAAATACTTTTACTAATAAATATTTTAACAGATTAATTTTATTATAAAAAGATATTGCTCTTTGTTATAATTATATAACTTTTATTATCATAAGTGAGGGGGAATTATATTAAATCACAATTTCCTATATTTTTTTTATTATTCAGCTATTTTTTATTATTTTTTTAAATTATTGCTCTAGAGCAATATCTATAATTATATTAATATATAATTCTCTAGAACAATGTAGCTTTAATATATTAATACACATATAATTACTCCAGAACAATAGCTAAGAAATAATAAAAAATAGCTGAGAAATTGTGATTTAATAATTCTTCCTCACTTACCACAATAAAAGTTCCGTCGGCATCTCGAAAGGCATCGCGTTCATCGAGGTGTAACTGATTGCTCGCTCTCGTTAAAGATATGCCAAAGTTAGCTTACATGCAAGTTTCGCGCGGTGAGATTACAAGAGCGAGTAAAATAACAAAATTATATATTAAGAATACACTGTATTAAACGCTCGTAGAAGCTTTGCTTTTATCGTTGCCGCGACGGCTGTCTCGAGAAATAAAAAATAGAGGCACTTTACGCTCTCTCTATAAACTGTAGAGCTCCCGGCCCATTTCGTGCGAAACATTCTAATTTATTCGACGATGATTGCGATATGAAACCGAGTGATCAACCGGCAGCAGGTGTCCGCAGAATCGTTCGCGACTTCATTCTAGTCAATTTTTAAGATGGCGAAATTAAGGATGCAAATAACGTATGCAAATGGCACGTACTTTCTCTCGATGCTATTTATATCGTGTATATCAATATGCAATCAGTGGAACGTGAAAAATTACTAGAATTATTGGAATATCGTCTGATAAATCACGCCAACTGCACGCGATATAATCTCTTTTTTTAATTATTTATTTTTTAAATTCTTTTTACCTAAAATAAAATACCTTCTTTGCATTAATTCTGCGATTGTCAAAAGTGGAGAAAAATATTTCTACATAATTTGCATTTTTTAAAATCAAATATATCTACTTTTTATTTCTTAATAGTGGGAGTTACGGCCTTTTACACCTAATATCCGTGATTATATAATTTTCTAAAAGCACGCGATAACGTTTAGCAGTATGTAGTCTGAATGGTGATTCAGAAATAGCGCCAGTCTCTCTGTCCCTCTCTTTTGCGATCGATGCCCGACGGCAGGTGTTCCTAAAATTACACGTCCGTAATTCAGAATCCGCTCTCGCGAGAAAATCCGACATTTTCGGTAGATTTCAAAACGCGGGATTAAAAATGCAAATGACTCGATCCGGATTTTCGCTCGCAAACTCGACTGCCGTTTCCTCGCCAAATTCTCCGGAAACGGGAGATGAAGTGGAGAGATCAATCTCTCTCTCTTTCTCTTCCTCTCTGCGCACAGGAAACTATATATTTTGAACTAGAGTCTAAAATTTGATTGATTTCCCTTCCCCCTCTTTCTCTCTCTTTTCCAGATCGAACGTACGCGTCTGCATAATTTGTGATGTCGGGCGCAGCTGCAAAGATTACTTTGAACGAAATGTTTCTCTCGTAGCTATTATTAGTTATCGGATGTAATTGCTTATGGCATCGGCAACCGCCTTTCTGGATTATTAACTTTTCCGTGGTTTTTCTTGGAATCTTTCCGCTCGTTCCTGAGAACTTTCCCGGTTGAAAGCTCAACGGAAACTATTGCTTCCGAAAAAAAATCGTCTACATAACTTGCGTATATTGCGTTCACGCACACGTTAGAGCCAGGATTGAAATTATTAATTATTATAATTAGCAATTAACGCGATGAAAATACCGCTCGCAACGTATTGTTCTCTAAACGAAATCATTTTAACATAGTTGAGGTTTATTTTACTTTTTAATTCGATATAAAAAAGACTCGTTTCGACGATGCAAAGAATTCAAGTTATAGTGTTATATGCAATCTTTATAACTTTCACATCTTGTTTATTATGGGAGAAGTATTCATTTATAACGCATCAAGTAACTAATATCTAATATGCGCGTATGAAGAATAAAATAAAATTTAATTAGTACAATTATCACGTTATAAGAGAGTAACCTCATATCCGCAACACATGTAAGAGAGTTCCCGTCTTTTAATTTACGCGTATTTCATATCTTTTATCACGTTACGACGCACTAGACTTGTTTTATATTCCTTTTTTGCGTAGCTCGTATTATGCACGTTTGTGTGGATGCGAAAAAAAATGATCTTTGTAAAAAAACTTTATGATGTATAATAACAGTGTAAGAAAAATTATTATTTTAATATTCCAAGTTTATTATTAATATTTCATGTTAATATTATGAAAAATACGTGATGTTGCTATACAAAAAATTAATTTTATCGATAAATATTAATTATTTTCCTTTCATCTGAAATCTAGTTTCAATCATTTTCAAGCAAGGAAGCAATAAACACTCTCGCGGTAAAAAAAATATAACTTTATAATTTTATATAACTTTAATTTATTAATTAAAATTATTAGACATTTTAGAAATTTAATATCGTATTTAATATCGTATAAATCATATACTATATATATATATATATATATATATATATATATATAATATATGATTTATACAATATTAAATATATTATATAACATTTTACGCATTTTATATATATATATATATATATATATATATATATAAAATGCGTAAAATGTTATATAAACTGAATAAATGAATAATATTTCGTTGCGAGTAAAAATATTTTAATATTTAATACGTTTATTTAAATATTATAATTAAATCGTATTATGTAAAGTGCGTGTATATTTTTTGCTTGTGCGTGTATATTTTTTATTCGAAATGAATGAATAAAAAATTAACTTTCTCCCAGATAAGCTTCTATCGTGAAAAGTTTCTCGACACATATTACAAAATCGATTACATACATACATCGTGAATCAATCTCAACGCGCGTTAAATATGTTTCTGTAGAGCAAGCTAGAGATAAAGTTAACATCACGCTTCGCGCGCGTGTGAATGTCGTTTTACTTTCCTAGCGGCTTATAAATACCTGCGACTCTGAATGAAATATATAGAAAAATCCGGCAGGGTGTTACGAAAAAGTGTCTGGAATACCAACGATGTACATTCGACGCCATGCTGCCGCGCCATGTCCTCGATTACGGGGACGTGATTCGGGCTCTCTGGTTGGACCACTCAGGCTCCATGACAGCGACTGATTCGAGTCGCCATCTAGTCGCTAGTTGCCCAAGCTTTTACTTGCGTCCACGTTACACGATGCCAGAGGCAGAGGCAAGTCCCGCTCGTGCCAGGGTGGCACGAATCGATCGCGAGTTTCGAGAGATTTTGAATGAGTGTGTGTTACACATTGATGTGCGAATGTATTCTTGTATGTACGTATATACTGCACCTCGATATTTAAGTTCAAGGACATTTTGGATTTATAGCAGAGTTGCTCTTGACACTAAGTGTTTCCGAGAAATGCACGAACAGATGCAATAACGTTTCTATAAATTATGCTATGCATACATTATATACACGTGTAAAATTTGAATATTCTTGAAATAAATTTAGTCCATGGAGATATATGTACTACTTAGAATATGTTGCTTGACTGTCTATTATGTTTGTGTATGCGCTTGCATGTGTATGATTGCTTGCATGTTTGATTGATAATGAGATATTTTAATAACAAAATATAAAATTATTAAAAATAATATATTAAGTTTAATAATTCCTAAATCTTATAATTAATATTACGTAAAAATAAATGCAAAAAATAATAATAATCTGAATAGGCAAATACGAGTCTTTGGATGTATACATATGTGCTAGAAATATAGTAAATTCATATTCTTTCTCTTTCTTTAAATCCACGAATCTATAAAAAAAATAGATGAAAAGAATAGATTATGAATATTTTTTAACATGTGCAATTAAAGGCTCTTATTTGCTTATCCTATTATTATCTATCTTAAAAAAATAAACTGTGATAGGAAAAAAAGAGAAAAGCTTGTTCTATATATTACATTAAAAAAAATTCCAACTTTTTGAAAATAATTCTTTTGCAGATTTGTTTAGTTAATAAAATAATAAAACATTCTCGCATATTTTACATGTAAATAAAAATTGAGAAAAAAGGAATAAACATGCAAGAATCTTATACACATTTTTTTTCTATACTATATTTACACATTACTCTGGGATGTAATATTATACTTCTGCATAGTTTGCCAAGCTGACTAAAATATTTTGAGGGAGGTAGCGTCCCGATTGTCCGTCTTGAACAAACTCCTGGGCGTGTAATACAAAATGATTACAAATCGTGTAACATGGACGCGCGGATCGATACTAGTCGGTCTCCCCTTCTCCTTTTCTCCCCTATTCCCCCTTATTCGTCCGGTTTCCAGGGATCGGACAGGGTTGTTGGGGCGCGACCGACTGGTCTGGACTGGCTGACCCGTCTCGCCTGGTCTCAACCCACTTCACCCTGATTTTCCCCTGCCTCCTTCCACATTCCACATCCTCCGTTTCTCCCGCAGAATTCTCCGCGGAACGATGAGGGGGGAAAAGGGATTCGTGACTAGTGATTTTCTCCAAGGATGGCGCCACGTGCACCGAGAGCGGACCCGTCTGTCATTTAATCAATAAAAGGGATACAACGTAAAGGGATGTTTTTCATATAATTAATAAAAGGAATTAACGTAGTGATATTTTTAAGAGCGAAAAAATTGTTTACCTTGGAGACTTTTTAGGCGATAATGTTTCAATTTGTACGATTGCGATTGATAAAATATGAGATGTGTAAAAAATATCAGAGGACTAGCTCTTAGATGGAGAGTTTATGAGCGTATTTAAAAAAGATTAAAAGTATCGTCATTTTATCGCAATCATTGATATAATTAGCAGATAATAAATGTAACACAGATATATTCTTTTGCTTAAACGCAAGACCGGGCAGGTTAAAAAAAAAACATACGAAAGAAAAGGAAGGACCCGCCCCACGTCGATGCAGCGGGATGTCTGATTATCATACTTATTACGCCGGCTATAATATACGTTTTGACGTCGAATGCAGCTGATGCTGAATTCCATCGCGAGGCAATGAAAATGGAAAAACAAAAAGGAAGGAAGAGATAGAATGCCAGCTAAAGCATGAAAAAAGGAGGGAGAAAGGAGGAGGACGAAAATCGCCAATGCAGAACGTCGATTAACCGGTTAATTCATTGAAGTGCCTTATTTAATGGCACAAAATCTACCATAATACTCGCACACTCGTTTTCTGTAAAAACGTGGTCGTATAATTCCTACAGCAAGGCTAATAAGAAAAGAAAACAGTACTCTCTGGTAGTGGCTAAAAGAAAGA
This sequence comes from Camponotus floridanus, assembly GCF_003227725.1. Taxonomy (NCBI): domain Eukaryota; kingdom Metazoa; phylum Arthropoda; class Insecta; order Hymenoptera; family Formicidae; genus Camponotus; species Camponotus floridanus. The sequence goes on along the minus strand of NW_020229448.1, from coordinate 971,987 downwards.
AGCGATTGATGAAGCGAAAGGAGCGAGAAAGCAGACAGAAATTGATCGTGTTGACAGAAAGAATTAGAGGGCGAAAGCAGAAGGGGATTCTCGAAGCATTCAAATCCTCTATATTTTCTATAAAAACAATTATTAGCGAGAGATTGATAATCTTGATACCATAAAATTTATTCAAAGCAAAGTTCTCTTTCGTTGTTAATTAATTCATTGCTGAATTTTACATAATTATTATCTTTAAGTATCACTGATTGCATTCTAAGAGATCGATCATTTCTCTTCAAATCTTTTATTTTCTTTTCCCCTCGACAGACACACACACGCAGGGACATATATGTATATATTATGGCTTTTCTCTCTCTATCTTTTCTATTATATTTGCATTACATGATGCTATCTCTCTCTTTCTCTTTCCTTCTCCTCTCCTCCCAATCTCTTCTCTCTTTTTCAATCTTATAAATTGCGATATATATATATCCCTCCTTCCTTCTCATACAGCAGAAGTCGTCTTTTTTTGATCAATGAAGTACGCGGATGAGTTCGTCCTTGTCATCTGCATTGTGGAAACAAGAATGTAGTGAAGTCTGGCCAATCAGAGCGAAGCTCTTCTACTGCCGGCCGATCAATGCGAAACTCCACTGTACCGACATGTATCTTTGCTGTTACGTCGAAAGACCCAACCCAACTTCTCGGATCAAGAAAAACGCCATTCGTACATGCAATCTCGTTCTCTTAAAAGATGCAACCGCCATGACATTTTGAAAAATCGGATCTTTTCTCTCGATAGCTTCAGGCAACTCTTGCGAAAAAAATTTCCCATATGTTTATGTAATCTTGCAGTTAAAACTCTCAACATCAATTTATTTTATTTTTATCTGTTTTTTTTTATTACTACATGCTTGTTTCCGCTAAATATATTTATTGCACGTGTATAACTATACATTTATTAATACAGTTTAGAACAAACAAGTGACTATTGCTTGTATTTTTTCATTAAACTGCTAATAACATGTCACAGTTAATAAACAAATATTTTCATAAAATTATAAAGAAATCAATTATAAGAAAATGTTTATTTATTAATACTGTTACGTTTTATTAGCTTAATGAAAAATGCAAACGATAATCATCTTTATTTGTCTCTATTTGAGATTAAATTAATTTCGAATGATTAATTTAATGCAATGGAAATTTTAAGATCGACTCTTTTCTAAAAATTGTCAAGATACAAAATGATTTCAATCTCTCAAACTTCTCCGGATTTCGATTCGGCTTAAATCTGACTTAGTATAATGAACTTTTCTCTCGCGCGCGAGAAGTACTTTCGCGTTTATTACATTAAAAAATTTTTTACTCCTTTCTCGAGTTTTCCCCTTCCTTCCAAAGATCAATCAAGAGAACGATTATTTCTATCTCGTAAAGCAATTTCTAGAAAGTCATCCTTAAAAAGGTATTTTCCAAGAAAATATTCCACAGAGATACTTCGTTCTCTCGGCAATCTACATAGAGATCAACCGTTATTCCCTTTCTTTTTTCTCCCTGCTTCCTCTCTCTTCTCAATCCCTTGACCTACCTATCTAAAAAATATGTAATATTATTATTTTTACGATTGTGAAATTGTTTTAAAACGAATCGAAAATATGTTATATTTAATAAGCAATTTTACATAAATCTCAAGATTTCATTCTTTTTGTTTTATAAAATTTATTTTCATAATTTTTCATTTTTTCTCTCATTTATTATTATTTAAATTTAAAGAAAAAAATGTTTGCTCCAATCACGCGACATTTTTACATTTTATTATTAGAATATTAAAAAAAAATAATATAAATGTAATATTACCGAATTTCTCAAAAATATATAATATTAAAATTAACACTAATAATATTACATATATACAATTCCTATTGCCTGTTAAAATGGCGGACTCCAGTAGAGATCCCACACCCGCAATAAAATATCGCGGTATCGAGCAATGGTGAATCTCGTGTAAGGAAAAAAAAAAGGCGAAAGCTTCACTACGTACATTGTACTAAACATAGATCCACGAGGTTAGTCCGTCAGCTTCTTAGTATTGCTAGAACGTTTCTTTGTTATATGTCTTTCTCCATTACGTCGCCTCATGTTTTATGTTTATCCGGTCCAGCATCGGATCGGCATAAACCGTCAGATTACGCCGAGAATTTTCTACCACGACACGTTGCCAAAATTGAGGTTTCCGAGTTATATATGGACGCTCGGAATTCTCCTACCTTCTCTTCCTCCCCGAACCTCCCCCTACCTTCCACCCCCTCCACACGACTTTGGCTTTTCCATTACATCACGAGGTCAAATAGAAAATTGCGTAGATTCTATGCCACGGATACTCGCAATAATTTTCTCTTTACAATAATTATGAAAGTAATTAAGAATATTACACACACGTGCTTATGTATGTATAAATAAATTGAAAACATTTGTAGCTATAAACTTCAAGAAACTATTGTAAAAATCTAATCGGAATATAATAAATGCTTTAATTTAACGATTAAATTCTTCTTCGTTGATTGAAGAAATTATTAAATGTTTTTTTATCAATAATTTCAATTTATTTTTTCCTCGTCATTATTATTGAAATGTTCCAACTTACCCATAAGATGCTAAGTTACCAAGGCGCACTCCCCAAACCTGCAACAATAAAATAACATTGTTAGTTTGAAATGTTTTGCAATATTATGCAATTATAAAATATAATATCTATTCTACTAATCGATGTATTTTTAAAATTTTATTACATATTCCATTGATTTATTATATCATTTTAAAATCGTATAAAAGTCATAGACTGCTTTTTATCTTAATTTATTTACCAATTACCATCAAAAAGATTTTAATCTAAAAATTTTAATTTTAAATATCAAACATAAATCGTGTATTTTTGAGATTTTTCCTCAACCAAGAGAAACTTACATTAACCTTGTGCATTTTTCAAGTTCACTGTGTACACTACGCTCTACGATAAATTATAAATTAAAGATAAAGATCATTATCGACACAATGAGTTATCACAGATTATCGTAGATTTATCGGCAAAATCGGAGCACGCGTGCTCAAGCCTGATACAAATGCAGGAGTTAGGCTCGGCTCAACTTGTCTGTAAGCTCACGAGACATGATCATCCTTCCCATCTAGTGTGTCATTCGCCCCCACTCGACTACAAAGTGTTTGTGATCGTGATCAGCGGCCTCCCGCTGTTCCCGCGAATCATGTTTTTTCATTCGGTTACCTGGACCCCTCAGTCGCGATGCATTGTAATCGAGCGACATTCTTAAGCCACGGCCAAGGCGGGGCATCATCCTGGTCAAAAGCAGCATTAACCACGTTGTTTCCAGCTCTCGATCGTTCACACAGTATGGATTTGCATCTGTTCATTGCGCTTTTATGCGCAAACTTTGCGGAATCAGATACTACTTTAAAAATTAGATACAAGATACGCGCCGAGTGATGATCTTTCTCCATGTCTTGCCGAGAAAAAAAATAAAAGATCTCCAAGAGAGCTACAGTTGAAAAGATATCTGATGATTTTGCAACACACGTATAGCTATATAGCTGAGACGATCGAAGATTCCGTATATAGATATCCGTATGCGCAGGGCGACTAAAAATTGCTACTTCAGAAAGCATATTGTTCACGTTATTGAGCGCTTCCTCTCAATTGCTTCAAGTAGATGATATCACTCTGCTTGTTATGTACAAGGTGTTTCAATCGAGATAAAAATAGCGTAGGAAAATAATTCGTAAAATCAAGGATTCTCCAAGTCATATTTCGAACTAAAAATAATTGGAAAACTATTTGTGTCTAATTGTATATTTTTTATAAATTTTCTCTAAATTTTTAATTTTTTTCGTATTTGTCGATTTATTAAATATGCAAATTGAATAAATTCAATTACGAGAAGTTTAAATAATTTATGTAATTACTAATTTAAAGTTTAAATGAATAAAGAATTGTTTCTTAATGATAATAGTTGCTAAAAAGAGAAAGAAAAACTAAAACAGCTGAGTCCAAAGGACAATGGCAAGGCAGGCACCGTTACACGACATTACTCACGAACACAATGCGCTCACGTACGAACAACAAGGTAATTTATATGAGACACGTGTTAGACTCTGTCTGAGACGCGCGAATAGTTTGGTTTATTTTAAAACTTTCAATTAAAATTGTTCGCTTAGGCTTTTTGATTTAAAATTATCCATTATGTTATTTCAAAATTTAGAGAGATACATTTAAAATAATTATTTATTTTTGGATCGACGTATCGATATTGATTTTTAATCTCTTTTTTTTATCATAATGTAGTGAACGTAATTTATTGTATAATATTTTAATAATTATTTTATAATATTTTTATAATATTTTGAAATAATTGATGTTTAGAATTTTCGCTTTTACATAACAAGTTTATGTATATATATGGGTACCGATAAAAAGATGAGAAACGAAAAGAAGTGGAAACTCGTTTTAAAAAGAGAGAGAGAGAGAGAGAGAGAGAGAGAGAGAGAGAGAGAGAGAGAGAGAGAAACTTCGCAGCTCTAGATAAAATGAACGAATGAGAATTCACGGTAAATAGGTATTGAAATTGAGATTGGTCTCGCACTATTAATTTCTTCACGTTGGATAACTGAAACGATTCGATCAGATTAGACACACGTGTGCATTCACATTTATTCTGCTAGCTTATGTCTTTCACACGCTCGTATTTTCGCGCTTACAATTGCATCTCGTGTCTTTAGCTGTAACCCTTTCATATGTGAAGGACGCTTGTAATTCATGATACGAGCGAACTATTGGCACTTGCTAAATGTTGAATATTACTTTCTATTAATCTTACTGAATGTTAAAAAGTTGTACATTATAATATCAAACTGAGAATATAAAAAAAAGGGAATATGTAATCAAATAATTTGTTTAATTATAATTTACATAACGCGATAATATTTTTGATTTTTTTCTCTTAAATATATTTCAAATCTAAAGTGATTTAGAATAAAAATATATTAATTAATTTTTTTTCTCTCTTTCTCTTTTTATTTATAACTTGCAATAGTCATTTTTTAAAATTGTGATTATTTGAGAATCTATCTTTTATTTTGAATAAAACTCCAATAAAAATTACTTTGTGATACAGACTTTTATATAATATTCAAGTTCAAATTTTATTGGGTCGCTATTCGCAATTATCGTTATAGTGTCGATAAGAATTAATCTGTACGAACAATTGGATCAAGAACGCAATCATATGATTGCATTTTATGTTATCATCGTGCACCAGTAATTTACGATCAGTGCAATAAATGCATTGTCTTGCTGTTTGTACGCACAAATATAAAAGCTGTCCTATAAATCTAAATCTCAAAATTTCACGTACATATGTATGATGGTGTAATCTAAATATTCATACTTTTAAACTATTTAAAAAACATAGCATATTTTATAAAAGCGAAACAAAAAGAGAGATTTTATATATCTCGAATAAAATGACATATTTTCTAAAAGTTTTAATTTTATTTTATTTCATGAGAATATTCGGTTAAAAAATATATTATACATTTATTTAAAGTTTTATCAACATGTAATGTCTTCCGATGGCTACAAAGTTGTTGAATTTTAATAAATTTTAGAAATTTGGAAACGTCATCCCTCGTTTTATCTCATAAATATCTAATTACTTTTTATTAAATATAATACAGATATTCAATTATGCAAAAATATCATTTTCTCACGTAATTAATGATCGGATAAGCCTTGATTCTTCTTTCGTTACCACTTTAACTCGCGCGTTACAATTGTGAGAAAGATAAAAAACCCGTGTTCTTTCTCTTCCGACGTATCCCGGCGGGAGCTAAGTTTTCTAAGAAACACACACCGCCACTTTGATATACCACTTGACATATTTAGCCCCCGCGGTCGTACCAACGTAGTAACACATACAGGCAATTCTTTTACCGACACGTTTCGCTTTATACCCCTACAAAAGTGCATACGTCGCTTTACAACTTAAGGAGTTTTCCTGAAGACAGCGGTGCACAGAGGAAAGAGCAAGAGAGAGAGATATAGAAAGAGACCCAGTGCCGCAATGTCATAGTACGACTGTATCTAACATAAGTGGACAACTTTCACGCTTGTGAGGGGTACGCGTGAATACGTGAAATCCTAAATGCAAGTTGCATGTGCGAAAAGAAAGAAAAGAAATTGTCCTGCGGGCGAGACAAAACAAACTGACTCTCCTCAGATGCGATGCGATTACTTTCAAGTTTCTATCTTAATCTCATATATATGTATAACAAATTTTCATCTATATGTATAACAAAAATTTAAAATAATAATTTAATAATTGGAGACTTGGTAATCAAATAATATAAAAAATATTTTTAACTATTCTGTTGCATTATTATATTAAAAAATTAAAAAGATTCTTATATTAAAAAATTATTACACTATATTATTATATTAAAAAATTATTATATTATATTAAAAATTATTATATTATTATATTAAAAAATTAAAAAGATTCGTGTTAATTTTTTAAAATAATTTTTTTAAATAATGCAACAGAATAGTTAAAAATATCGGAAATGTTTGGGTGCCCGGTAATTTAAATATTTTTAAATCCCGTTTTGTATTTTCAGGCACGATCGTTCTCTCGGGGAACGCGATGCTGCTTGAAAGAGTATATACGTTTAGAAATAATATCTCGAATATACATGTATTTTCAACGGGTAAATCCTCCTAGCTTTACACGACAGATGCTTTGCATAACCCCGCAACGTGTATAAACCCGCCGCGGGCAAGAAACGTAGCGCACATTCATCCACAAGTGTCTGCTTTACTTTCGGATACGTGTACTGCGATGTGAAGCAGACTAGATGTGCCTCGAGCTGCTTTTACGACGGAAGTTTCGGTTTTTCATGCATTTATCAAAGTGAGACATACGGGGTGTCCTCGTAGGAAAGACAGTTAAAAAACATCGGAAATCATATCCCTATGAAAAAATGTTCGAAAAATAGTATCCGAGGGTCGGAGAGAACGTTAAGATTACATGCCCAATTTTCTCTCATCAAAGTCTCAAAAAATTTTATGTCAAATTAAACGAGCATATATTCGCCTCTTGTCGCATATTACATTATTATTAGTGTTATTTTATCAATTGGAGTTTGCAAAGGTGTAAGTCTTCATGTGATATCTCTTAAAGGTCAGCATGTACAATTTTCGAGACACACCGGATATGTAGAAATGGTTCCTCGCAGTTCGAGCTCTCTTGTACCTTCGACCGTGCACTGTGTCGAGATGCACCCATCAAGGCAACCCAATCGCTTTCCATCCTCTCCCCTCCCTCTCCCTCACCACCTACCCTCTACCGCCGTTTCACCTGCATCTCGCTTCGAAGGTAGCAGCTATCGCGCCGAGAAAACAAAGTAGACGTCGACGGAGGGGAAGTGGAAGGGAAAATCGGGTATAACACAGTCCTGACGAGAGATGGTGTATGGTATAAAGGCGTTCTCTCGGGCGGCCATGGCTGAACTGCAACGCCATGTTTCGCTCCTGCGCGTTGTCGAGGAGCCAAGGGTCCTTTCGGCGTCTCAACCTAACGCGTAGGCCAACAATCGTGGACCGACGAACGCGAGATACACGGTCTGTCCCAAAAAATATCCAAATCATTACTCCATAAACAATGACAACCATTAAAATAACGTGTATAGCTCTTTTCTTTAATATTTTGTTTATAATCATGTAAAGTTTAGTCGCATTGCGTTGCTTTTTCATTTTGTTGTGATAAGAAAAGTGAGAATATTTTATCGAAAAAAAATGATAATGGAGCAAAGAGCAAACGTTAAAAATTTGGTGTAGAATTAAAGAAGCATTTCCCAAGACGCTCAAGATGATTCAATTATGACTACGAAGCAGTTGAGCTTAGTTTAAAGGGTTTAGTATATTTTTAATACTTTTTATTCCCTAAATTTAAATTGAAGCTAAAAGAAGACGTTTTAATATGATTTTTGAAATCCAAAAGGCTTCGACCGATACAATTTCCGCTGTTACAAAAGAAAAATATCAAAAGTATTTTTAGAAATTTTATAATCGCAGCAAAGAATACATTTCTTTAAACGAAATGTTTTTTTAATAATTGTGTACCATTTTTAAATAGATAATTCTAACTGCACCATTTGTAAAATACTAGTTCGAGTACTTTTAGGACAGACTGTAATATGTGACAGTTGCTTAATTTTCTCCTTGTTTATAATTGTAAACGTTATGATTTGTCGCGATTTAAAACGTCAAATAATTATTATTCCCAGAGTAAAACTTTCCGTCGGTCCTTTCTTGTAAAAATATATTTAAAAATATGCAAACTTGATGTTTAAATTCGAGTCGTGATTTAGAATGATTATCATCAATCAATTAGTATTCGAAACGAAATGCTCGCGTCTATCCGTTTCTTCCTTCCAAAATTTAAAAAATATCCAAACCTTTTGTCCACGTTTGAATAATATCGGTACTTGTTTTGACGTAAACACAATATTTCTATCTATGATTTAATCACTTACAAACATGTCACGTGTGCTGTAAATCCTTTATAAGACACATTACGCGGGCATTAAGATTCTGCGATATTTTATTGTGGTATTTTAACTGCTCGCGCCGCGCTTTTATTGTATAGAGCTATGAGATAGCGCAGCAATTATTTATATAAGCGACGCATGATCTATAATTACGAAGATGTATAAAGTTTCGAGTTGCATGCACACATGTGTAGTCGCTTATAGACGCGAGCAACCGTATGCATGAGGTAAGAGACGCAGAAGTGGACGTAAGATGGATACGCGCACGCAATATCTGCATGCAAATGTTGCCGCGACCCTTATCGTAAAATGAAAAATTGTTGCCCACGAAAGTTTCATTAGCGTCTCCCTGCCTCCCCCTCCCCTTATCCGGGAACGTATTTTATATCGAACTGCATCTAACAAGTTTGCGTATTTACATAAAAATGCGAAAAGGCCCGCGTTATCTTACATTTTCGATGCGTCGTATAAAACGACCCAACGTACGATCGTCATTAAAAGTATAATGAGACGAGGATCAAATTGATCTCGTTCGAGTCGCGAGCAACATTTCGCGGATAGCGCGATAATTATGGTCGAGGAAAAACGGGTTTAACGAAGAAAATCGATATCGCGCGATAGGCTCGACCTAGTTCTCGACGAGGGTCCACGATGATCGCCATCTCCATTATTTCCCAACAACAAGATACTTGAAGATACCGGAAACATGTCGCAGAGACCGATGAAAGAAATAACTTGGGCCAGGAATGCTAGACTCATCGTTTGATAATATTGCTCTCCCTCTTGCTCGATGCATTTCGTGCATTTTGGCCCACCCGAATTTCGGGGGTGCGAAAGATCGTTGACGGAGAGACGCGTAGACGCACACTCTGGGCACGCGCGCAATCGTCCGCGACTAGCGGTGGATGGGGGTGGGGGAGGAAGGCGACAACGCGCATGCACGTCGACGTCAAATTTCCGTCGTCGACCGACATTGCATATACGCTTTGTATACGTATAATATATACGTATGATATAGCGCATACAAACTCGTAGCGCGAAATATATTCGCGGACACAACTGCGGCGGGTTATGCAACAACTGCATGAAAGTAAATTGGCGTAATCAGGCGACGGGGATGGCGGCCGCGCGTGGCAATCTCACGCAATATTGCGCATGCAAAGTTTATAAATTCGGAATCCGTCCTCGCGCGCCGTCATTCGCGACACTGTGTGTGTGTACATATGCATATATATATATATATATGCATATGTACACACACACAGTGTGCATATATATATATATATATATATATATATATATATGCGCTATGTACATACATACATATGCTCCGTGTGACACGCACGCATACGCACACATGGCCCGTTTAAATAAGAGGCTAACCGAGTCTATCGATCCCGCGCTACACACAGAGTGCTTTTTCCGCTCCGCGATATAAAATCTGCTTCATCGTGATCCATTTTGTGATCCCGAGTGTTTTCCATTTTATTTTATTTTTTTTTTTAAATACTCTTTGCATTTTAATATTGGGGAAAATTTTGTAAATATTTTCGTTACATTTCCTTACATTTTCATTTATTTTTTTAAATGACAATGTTGATTCAAATAGTATCAAAAAATGATTTGCCTCTAAAATATTTCGACTTATCGTTCATGTAATCGAAACAATTTTTTAAGCGATTTACTTGAAATTTCTTCTATGATTCTTATTGTTTTAATTAAAAGTTTGTATGTTATATATATAGAATTATATATAATATATTAGCTTATCATGATATCCATTTCGGCCAACTAATTCGTGAGTTATCCGTTTCGGCCAACTAATTCGTTTGCATTTATTTTGTTATTAGACAAAACTATCCGTTCCTCTAATTCGTTAAGAATTAATATTACATTTTACATTATCTCTATAAAAATGATCAAATCAAATTATTAAATAGATTAAATAATATATTTTGTAAATTAAAATATATATGTTAGAGATAATTTTGTTGGAGATAGTTTTATTATTAACGTTTGCACTTATGGAGAAAAACTGACAGAAATATTTTTTTATTTAAATGAGATTTTTATATTTACAATATAATGGAAAAATTTTATATGCATTGCGTCAAATTTTCTTATATCAAAAATGAATCGCATCTTATTTCAAGATGGGTTCTAAAGAAAAAACTTATTACAGTCGGATGATTCGGAGGAAATATGCGGACATGGATGAAAGAATCGGATATCTTTCAATACTAGAGATGACTCCAACAACGAAACGTTGGAATCCTATTTTCTCTAAAGATCAGGACATATCCCTTAGATATGTTCCAGCTAGGATCCAATATTATAGTCTCAGAAATATGATATTTCAGAGATGTACAATAAATATAGCTTCTCCCATTCATTGTCGCAAATACAGCAAACATAAGAATAACAGATTGAATAATTGTGAGATTTTTTTATGAGAAATAATATAATTATAAATAAATATAATATATTGATTGCGTTAATATATAATTGTAAAAAATACAGATATTAATTTTATAGCAAATTCAAAGAAATTATCACAAATTGACCAGATTATTAATAGATATATTACAAGATATATTCTTATTAATCATCGTTACTTACACACGTGAATGGTGAAATTTTCGATAAAATTACTGTCTTGGTAAAAATATATTGTGCATCCTTTATATATGTATATGCATATATATATAAGGACTAAGGAAAGCAATAAAATATAAAATGGTTTAAAAGAAAAGATTTACAATCCACGAAATTCCTAGTGAATTTTTTGTTTGCTTTGCCGAGAAGAAGGCAACTATCCCATAAAGCAAAATAAACTTGGACTATTGAAGATGCGGTAGCTTCCGGATAACCAAAGCAAATAGAATAAAAAAAATAACGCAACCCTTTATCTCCCAGGGAGAAGAATACCTGAGACGAGTTGAATCGATGGAAAAAAAATGAAGTAGATTTAACACGATATTCTTTTGGCCACACAAAAAATACCTGCCTTCGATCTTAAAAATATCTTCTCGTTGTGTGTGTTTCGTGCTACTTGATACCGTTAGGTCAATAAACCCTTGCGTCCTCTTTCTCTTGGCGGGCGGAGAAGGGCTACAAAAATTTCACCTCGCAAAAGTCGGTAACGCGTCTCTCTCGAATCTTATTTTATTTCGAAACTTTTGGTACACACTTTCATTGCAGCGAGAAAGCAAGACTTTTCTCGAAACGCGAAAACATTAACATTTAATCTTTAAAGGACTGAACACCAAGAGAGCTTCACATTGCAAGTGTCGCAGCTGAGATTTTTATTTTCCTTGCATCTTGCGTCTCACTGTAAACGTGCAATTTTATCTTTCTACAAAGATCAGACCCACGGTTTATCGACCTCGGTTAAATGTCATTTGATATCTCATTCACTCTTAGGGTTACTCGATATCTTGGTCGATTAAAAAAAGTATTCCGCGCAGTCTCTCCGTAAGTTGAATGAAATTCTTCAAGAAAAATATATTTTATATAACATTCTTACCCGGAAATTGTGAGAAGACGCGTCAAATAATTTGGCTCCGATGTGCTTCGCAATCGTTTGAATAAGTTCATCGCAGTCGAGTGAGAGAAGTCATTAAATTAGGAAAACCTGGATAGATCTGATCCAATATCGATGTCTATCGTCGTCGTCTAAATCATCACTGCGACGGATTGTGTCGAGGCAGTTCTTATATGGAACGCTATTCGGTTATTCTCTTAGTGTAGTTTTATTACAGCCAGATATGCTAGTTATAGACTTTTATATCGCCTTATCGAATGACGATGAGAGCATATTTTCTCGCGGAAAATAATTCCTACGAATTAAGATCATCGACTAATTATATCTGAAGAATGAATTAATTACATATAGAAGGTTTTAGTGATGGAAAATCAATCACGACATTTTTCATTATACGAAACAATCTGTATTAAAAAAATTAGTTGTTAACTTATATACGTCAAGGGTGATTTATCTTAATATCGATATCGTGCATAGTTAAATTTTATTTAATAGATTTCAGTTAATCTTAGTTATGTAATATATCATTTTTTAATTAAATTATTAATTATTTCAACTACGCGCTATAATCAATGAAATAACAATTTATAAATATTTCGAAGGATAATATTAACAATCGCATTAGTTCCTTTCTTAATTTAACATGACTTTGCAAGGTTAAGATTTATTTATGATCAAGTAAAATTTTTAATAACAAAATTTCCGAATATCACAATACAATCACAATTGATCAAAGGTACCGTATCGTATCCAGTGATAACAGGTATAGACCGAGTACATGGTATACATATATGGTTTGATAATCGACAATACCTGTTCTGTCAATTGAAATATAAGAGCGCCTTCGAGTCGCGTGAAGTAATTCCTTATCAAATCGAAAACATAATTTAATTAAATATTTTCAATTGGCTATGTCTAGATGTTCTCCTCACCGTCATTCGTCACCCCCGCCAGCTGTCCTATGCACAAGGATTCGGCGCCATAAATGCCGCTTGTTCATGTATATAATCGACTATTCCCGTTAGAAACACCTACGAGCGGCTTTACGATCGCAATGACCTACTAACCCCGAGATAAGAAAATTGTAGCGCGACCGTATCGATATTTTTTTCGATCTGCAGGTAAATTAATTGCAATTTTTTAATAGCGCGTGTACACAAAGCCGTATTTTTCCGCGCCAGTTATTTCATCGCCGTATCGTACAAACGTCACTCGTCTCTTTTTTTATCGTCGCTATAAATAAACGGAGAAAATTCTCTCTCCCCCGAACAGTCGCGAAGATCGCTGTATGCTTCGTTCCAAGTACTTTCCGAACTTTGCGCAGTAAAAATACGCTGGTCCACGATCGGCTAACCAAAATATCGGAGCCGAACAAAGTAAAGCTCGTAGTCCAGAATAGATCGTAACGAGGACGACGGGACCGATTCGCAAAAATGTATTAGACTCATTTATGTACGAGCAGAAATCGTCCGCGTACTTTGTGGAATTGGGATCCGCGCCCCGTGGATTATTTTATTCTCCCCCTAACTTTCCTCATCTCTTACATGCGCGTCGTCTCTTCTCCAATTTATAAATTGCAAAAATCGCCAGGGACAAAGTGCATCGCGTGGAACGAGCGAAAATAAATTCGCCCCCATTCTCCGAGTGGAACTTTACGGGGAGGGGGAGCAATAAGAAATTCAATTAACATCTCGGACACGCAGTTCGTGCGACGTAAAAGAAACGCACGGTGGATATTTTCGCCGAAGAAATCTTTCATATCTCGTACTTTGTGGAAATTGGGATACCTACTATTCCCCCCTTCTCCCTCCCCCCTCTCCCTTCCTTTATCCTCGCTGTGTCGGCCAGCTGATCTCTCCCCTGCGCCCTTATTCCTCCCGAAAATGGCCGACGTACATTTGCCTCTGCGCGCTCTGTGATCTCCGTGATCTGGAATTGACCTAACATTCCTCTGGGAAATAGGAAGCAATACCTGTCTCTCCAAATACGACTGAGTGGTCGCGCGAGACGAAGAGATAGAAACGGACGAAATGGAACACGCGGAGAGAGAGAGAGAGAGAGAGAGAAAGAGAGGGAGAAGGAGGGAAAATGTACCTTCACCTTTGGAAGACATTTTCGTCCATATTGCTCTAGCAACTCACGGCAAACGGACGTTTCGATACAGAGTACAGTTGTTGTATGAACGACGCGACCGGAATATGCTATGCCATATACGATACATAAGGTAGATACATTTATGTAATGTGACATATACGTATCTTGTGATAGTGATCTCATCTATCTACTTTGTGCTCGCGAAGGTAACGATTATCTGATACGGTAGTAACGTCAGATTTGACATTAATTGATTTTGTCTGATTCACGATATCTTCTTTTTATTTTTTCTTATTTATATCTGCTCTTTCTTTCTCTCTCTATCATAAATTTCTCATTGATTTCTCGTCGCTCATTTTTTCGTAGCTCGAGCTCAATAGCTAAAGTATAGATAAGGTATCATGCTAAAGAATAAATAAAGTATCATGAAAGAATTAACATTATCATTTTTCTTGTCTCTCTCTTGCCTTTTTCGACAAACATGGATAATATAAACTTTTTTCTGCTATTTTTTCCCATAGCTCATGCATTATGTATACCATGTATATAAATGAAAGGACAAAAGTAGAGGCAACAAAAAGCAAGGACTTATAAAATAACGCAGATATCTTTCTTTCATAACGCATCTCTCTCTTAAAGGACTATTCCAAGATAACATTGAGCAATAATTATCTTATCTGTGTGCGAAATAAATAAAATATTTAAATTTTTCGAATGTTAAAATTGTTGCCATTTATAATATATCATTTTTATTAATTTGTGGTATTATGTACGCTGCGAGTCTCATGTCCATATAGATTTATGGCATAAATTTACAATTATTTAATTCTCATTCTACTAATTAGATTACGTGATACGGAAACGAATATGTTTCTTTTCAACAGCTATGTAAGCTACGCGCATATATGATAACTATCAAGAATTCACTGAACCATTTCGCTACGTATGTATTATTAATCTGTTTATATGGGCGGATGAGGTGAAGGAGGAATACGGATCCCCATTGTGTTAGATATCTATCTAACCGCAGGAAAATTTTTTGTTATTCTACGATAGAATAATTGCGCTAATTTGCAAAAAAAACAAAGATAATTATATATATATTTTTTACGTACATATATGTACGTAAATATTATCAGGAAGCTAAATTAATTTGTGTGAATAAAGCGTAAAATATATTTAATATTTCGTTCGGAAGGGCTTCATTTCGTTTAAGGAAAGCAAAAGTAAATAAGTTGAGGTTTCTTTTTCGCTAAACGAAAGAAAGAAAATATTACTCTTGGCCATGTTCGCCACATCTACATCACGAGTTTCACGAGTTAGCTTGTTTACGGACCAATTTCGCACGAATATACAGGCTGCGCGAAAATAGCATTTTCTTTTTCTGGAAGTATAAGCCTTGTGTTTTAACCTTCAACTTCTGAAATGCTTCTTCAAGATTCTTCGTAACAACTATTATGTACAACTGTTACACGTTTACACATTTTATATATTGCAGTCCGAAAAAAATATCTATTCAATTACTTTTACAATTCTGACAGTTTTCTCAAGAGACGTCCATCTTTTACATAGATATAAAAATAATGCTACATATTCTATTAATTTAGAAAAATCAAGTTGTCATTTATGGGATGTGTATAAAATTGTGTGCACATTTTTTTCTGCATTTATGAAATCAATGCACGATGATATTTTCAATGCAAGTATGATGAATGTTTTTATACTCGTATTTTCTTCATTATCTTGGTTCTTCAGATAAATTATTGTTTAATCCTTGACCCATGTTGACTAAATCAAACGTTAAAATAATAAAAGCAAAAAGCGACATGTATAAAGAAATTATATTATCTTCGAATAATATTCTCTCTCTATTTTTCTCCTCTCCCTCTCTTCTCTCTTTTCCTCTCCTCTTTCCTCTTTTAAATATTCTTGGAAATACATTCAGAAAGTTATCATGGATACATACATCGGATACACTAACATGGAGAATACCAATCCCTGCATCGTTGAACATGTTGTTAAAATATCTTCGCGATTGAATTTCCTGGCAATTCTTTCGAGATGATGGGACGTGGTTTCCGCCTGCGCAAGTTTTCAATGTCCAATTTATCGGGACTTCATCCTTTATACGGAAACACGACCATGTCTGTGTTGGCATTCTTATCCTTATTTAGTGGCGAATATACATATTTATAATATTTTTCGTTATTCCCAATCAATAGGTCTTCTCTCAGTTTACGCAGTAAATTGTTACATTTTATATACATGTATATTTATTACTTTTTAATTTTATTTAATTAAAAAATAAAATTAAAATTATTATTAATGAGATATTAAAATTATGTTATTTTGAAACTAATACTGATGGAAAAAGTCAGCAAAATTAAAGCCAATAAAAAATTAACGCCGATTGGTGCGGTATTTCGTTGAATTACATTCCTGCATGAAGCGTAATCAAGAAATTCTCCGTGCCAAGTTCATCTGATTTAGATGCCAGCCGCTCGAGTTTTTATTTCGTACTTCGATCCCGGCTTCACTCCAGCTATCTCTGCCGCATACGTGACGGCACGATGATGAAGAAAAGCATGGACAGGTATACCTTGGCTAGGTATTCGTATGTATGACAGTATCTGTCCGTGTGAGCCCAGCTGCTCTGCACAACGTGTGTCTGTGTCGCGTAGAGGGCGGATATCGGCGTCAGCAGCAGGATCCGTGCTGCCATTTTATCCAAACGTGATCTCAGCCAAATACGAAAATTCGTACGTGGCGACCAACGTGTATACGTGTCGTCATCGGCCAAACTGATATATTTCTCGTCGAACCAAGCGAATGCGCGAGACCAGGCGTGGGCAGGATCAACTCGGAAAATATGACACGTAAGTATGTATCAGTACTTGGACGCCCACGATTGGACCTTCATTTCCTTGCCAAAATCACTAATATATATTTTCTGATTAAAACCTCGTAAATTTGATAATTATCAATATAAATATCAATATAAATTTTGCTATTAAGTCGTGTATTTTTTTCGTGTTTGAATTAATAAATTCTCGAGATGTTACATCAACTTTCGAAATTTCTAATTAATATTCTATAATTAATTTTTTTTATTAATAAACTAATCATTTCAACCATTTTAGCTTTTTGTCAGTTATTCGTATAACATCTCTCGTGCACTCTTGATCGATATAATAAATGAAATATTGTGAAGAAAATATAATTGCTGTGTGAGATTCTTAAACAAACGTCTTGTCATGACAAAATATATGAAAAGTCAATATATACAATAAAGATGTTCACTATTTTTCTGCAGTCATCGAATTTCTAAGGATCAAAAAAGCCGATATTGATAATTATCAAAAATTTAAATGAACTTCATCCTCTTTCGTTCCACAAATATCTCGTCTTTCGGTACATGATTATTAATTAAACCGGATTGTGGTTATTAAGCGCAATCAAAGCCTTCATTTTGCGTAAGCTCAATTAAATTTAATTGAATAAGAAATTGCTTCGAGAAGCCTGCAATCGAGTACAATTCTTAAATATGCGCGACGACGAAGAGTCGGAGTCCGGGACGGAGATACGGAATAAAGACAAGAGTATCGGCAAAAATCAAAAGTATGCGAGAGTAGCGATTGTGAGGCCAATAAAGTATAAAGCTACGAAAGTATTTTCGGTGTTTGTTGAGACATATCTTCGTTATACTTTTTTCCTCTCTTTTTTACCGATACTTTCTCCGTAAACACATTATTCGAATTCCATTTACGTGATTTGGAGAAACGTCACGTATAGTTAAGGGGAAGCTGGTAATGTATGTATCTCTTAAGATTTCCTTGGTTCTCGTACATCACGTTGCTTTGTAAGATTGCGTGTTATCGTGCGGTTCCGCCCCGTAATCGCAACGCTTTCAATCATAAATCATTCATGTATCGTGATTGGTTTGTGTTTGCTTAATTACGTTACGTGTCTTGTCATGCATAAGATTTTTTATTAACTATTTGATATGCACGTCATTTTTCAAATATTTTTGATATAATACAAGTTTCATAATGATATAACAATTCATATATATTAAATATATATTAAAAATTTACCTTCATCTTCTTTGAATAGAAAAAATGTATTAGTATATAATTCTGAATCTTAAAAAAAAATGAATTGAAAATTTAAAAAAATTATATAATATATTTAATAATTAAAAAAAATTATATAATAAAAATAATAAAAAAATTATATAATACATTTAATAATTACTGAATCTTATCACACAAAATGATAAATATATATTTAAATAAAAATATCTTCTTCTGAATCTAAGTAATGTCTCGATGCAATACTATTTTATGCTTGTTTCTTGTGCATTGTTATTATTATTTATTATATATTTTGCTAAAATTTGATGTTAATATATTGTATTTATGTTGACTTCTACAGATTTCGCCCTACGCTATGGACTACTCGGATTGCATGTTGTTGCGCAATTTCCCTGCTTTACGAAGGTGATGCTTCAACTAACAAATCACAGGCTTTAGTGCATTGTGTGCTTCCCGTATGTGTGCTTACGACACTCCTTCAGCCACGATAAGGAATATAATTAAATGAAGGAGCAGAGAGAAAGAGAGAAAGAGAGAGAAAGAGAGAGAAAGAAAAAGTTCTCACGCGCAAAAAGATTATAAATTTCTAAAAATTGCAAAGATATATAATAGATATGAAATAGAAATAAATTTAAAATAAATTTAAAAACAGAAATAAATGAAATTGACATATATATGATCGCTTTTTTCAGTTTATATCTTCTCATATCATGCTTTTATTCTTAAATCTATTGGAAATTATGTTTCAGAAGCACGTTTCGTTCTTACTTAACCGAAAGAAAAATAAACATGACAAAAACGAAGAAAAGGGAAGAATAACAGTAAAACCTACAATTAGATGACCTAATAACTATCAATATAAATTTTGTTACATTAATTAGCAAATTGCTTTCGATAAGAAGTGACATTTTGATATTCGGATTACGAAGTAGAGGAAGTTAATTTTATTACGCAGATAAATTTTACAGCTTTCCATTAATATTTATGTCATGTTTTCTATTTCTAACAGTTTATTTTCCAAATTTACATTATAATAAATATTTGTGCTTTGTACGGATTATATGTATATTTCTGTTATATATTATCTAACGAAATATATTAAATCAATTTTTCGTGGTGTAACAGAAAAACAAATGTAACATATTAAGTGAAATATTATAACATATTTTACGTTCACTTTTCTCTCTATAGAAATAATTATAATTATTTGCAATCTATTAATAATTCTGCGTAGAATAAAATATGAATAAAATAATAAACCACTATACGTAAGACGTTCCAAGTTGCTTCATTAGCAACGTATGAGACCAGGAAATGTTAACTAACCGCATAGAACACGTGTATCATTAACATTTCTCAGTTGATATTTATATCTCTAAAATGTCTATAAATGTGACTAAGAAAAAACGAAATTATACATGTGTGTTATCCTATTTGAATTTTAAAACAAAATATTCTCTCGTGCTTAATAATTTCAGAACAAATATGATTTTAATTCAGCATATATAAATTTAAATATATTTAATTGCCTCGCAAATTAATTTTAGATTATTAATAAAAATACGTTTGAAGAAATATATTTCATCAAATATATTTCATCAAATATAATATACATCAAACAACAACTTGTGTGTGTAACAAAAAATTATCGATAAAGATATTTTTATCATCATCATTTAGCAATTAAAATCTGCATATGTAGCAGTAAATTTTGCTTAATAAAGCAAGAATTTTCAAGATTGTCCCAAGATATTTGATAGAAATAGAGGCATGTGTACGAATGTCAATAAGAAATCTAGCCGAACTAGTACAAACAAGTTTACTTTATTATCAAAACGAGCTGCGGTCAGCATTTTCCTTCCACGGCAATAAAAGAGAAGGCTGAAAGAATAGGCGAATGACTTGCCTATAAATGTGTTCGCACCTAACAATTAGCTGGTATACGTCAGGGAGCACGTAATAAAGCAATGATCGTGTTTTACGAGGCAGTATATAACTCCACGAACAAACCACCCAACCACAAACCTACCCCCTTCTCTTGTCTCTCACCTAGCCTAACATCGGACTGGTCCGTCTCCGTTCAGTACTTATCACGAAAGAAACGTGAACGTTTTGTCCATGTGTCATAAAAATAATGTCTTGCAAATTACTAAAAATTTCTTTCGGTAGCTACGCTATAATATTTAAAACCTGCATCTCTAAATATTCGAAATTTATAACGTTAATCTTCCTTTAAATATTAAACCATAACTGGAGCAATTCAAGCAATATTATTTATTTGCATTGAACGTTATAAGTCTTTATTTATTTTTAACAAATCACATCTAACTGCGATTTAAAATAGAGATATGTCGAAAATATTTATATCCTAGTTCTATGCATCATTACCTATTATAATATGAGATATGAGATTGTCTTAAATAATCCATAAACTTGTAAGTAATAAAAATATAATTTATAACATATTCTTATTTTTTTTTAAATATATTTTCTATAAAAGTAACGTAAATTTTAATTACAAAAGAATTTTATTTGTCGCAAGATATATCGTTATAAATTCAATATTTTTCTATTAATTTATATTGTTTTATATATTTTTTCTATACAACTATTTCTTCCCTCTACTTTTTATTTTTTTTATGGAGGATTATAAGATTATCACTCAGTAAAGATTCTTAAAATGTCCAATCTTTAACGTGCTTGTTGAAAATGATTTATGTATGTACATAAATATAGATAACGATGCACAGAAGTAGAAGCAAATATTTTGAATGTACTTCTATTTACTCTCCAATTCACACCTTGCGTCCTAACACAATATTTCTATATGCTTTCCTAATGTTTTACAATCTCCCAAGGCAAAGGATATTCGATCGTTTACATTGCACTTGAATAAAGTTTATTAGCTTTTAAAGACTCAAAACTAGAAATAATAAAGATAAAGTTATATGATGTGTCATCACTCTCTAATAAATACTTTCCATAATATATCTTTCGATAATTCTGATATATCTACATTTTCTATGATAAGTTACTAAAGATTATAATCCTCTCTCATTATTTCTATTACGTTTGATCATCACCGTACTATGTGGCTGATTTCATGAAATTCCGCCAAGTTAATTTATTCACATGCGCTTTCGGAGGCTAAGGAGAGAAAACACGAAGAAGGTATTTGATATCGATTTTGAAGAAGAAAATCGCGGACGATGAAATAGCCTCAGACAGAAAATAAACGAATGCACGGGTAAAAAGAGATTCGGCTCTGCCGGTCTCAAAGTGAAGCAAATGATTCCCCTTTCCTCTTCTGCAGAGCCAACCCATCGTCCTACGGCCATTCCATCGTTCCATCCTCATATCTGCCCCTTCCACCGAGATGCACCAATCGAGTTCGATGTCACCGTCGATGCCATCCGCGAAATACATTTTAGCTACGAAGCCGTCTTTCCTGTCGTCATCGTGGACGTGGGGTGGTGGATTCCTGGCGATTCGTTTCGTACGGATGGCAGCAGATGGAGTTGAGACGGAGGAGAGCATCATTTCACGGATCTCGTGCCTCGCACATTTTCCTTCTCTCTTTCTCTCTCTTCTTCGTCGCGGCTCTTTACGAGAATGAAAAGGTAACATCTTCCCAGAGAGACCGCGCTCCTCCTTCCACCTTTCCTCCCTATGCTCCCTTCTTTCTCTTTATCTTTGTGGGCTTCTTCTGGTTTCTTCTTACCTCGATGTCGTCCTCAGCCCTTTCCCCCTCAGCTTCAATGCACTCTCGTGATTCGTTGTGACGAGGGGATACGGGTGCAAACATGATTTAGAGTAATGTTGCGGATGAAAGAATAAAATCCGCGAGGTTGATGCCAAACAAATAACTTGTGGTATCCGGACGTGTATGTGGCTTGTAAGAGTATCCTATCGCTATACCAGATATCTGGCTGTATCTCGGATATGCTCTGTGCCTTTCATTCGCAATTTTTCCCTTTGAGACGTTAAAGATGGCAGTATATTATGTGGTCGCAGAGATGATCTAGATATAATAACGGAGCTCGTATCGCGCGAACTATACCCCATAAGAAATAAAATTCTTATTTATATTTTAACTCGAAAAATCACATTGATATTTTCAAAATGAAAGGACGTACGAAAGATGTGGAAGGATGTTAAATTGCATGTAAATAAATTCTCTTGAAAATAATTATTTTAAAAATAATTTTCTTGAAAATTTTTTTGAAAATAAAGGCTTGAAATATTTTCTTCTTCGCTCAATATGTATATTGTAAATAATAATTTTTCTATTTTAAAGCAAAAGAAATTAAGAACAATTTTTTTTCATTACTTATATATAATTAAAAATTTTTGCAACCACTATTTGTTTCTTAAATAAGAAATCTTTTTACTCTTCTACAATTGTAGAAAATTTAACACAATATATTAATATATCTAGATATAATTAATTTAAATTTTACAAATTAAATATTTTAAATGAATTGCGAAATCATATATTCGCTTGAATTATTAGCAGAAAATATTGCTTCAAATTTTAAATAGAATAACATATGTGTTTGATTTCTTATATGTAAAAGTAAAATATAAGGCAATATATTGACCGAAAAACAAGCGCATATTTACTGACATGCGACAATTAAAATCATTGATTACAAAATATTAAATAGTTGTTACAAATGGATAATGACACACGCTTCAACGATGGTAGTTATCTACCTTTATGAGCAAAGGTGGTAAATGGTTTAATGTTTCGTACCAACAGGTGGTCGCTTTTAGAATACAAACTTATAGCTGTACGACCATCCAAAATAATGTATTGAGGAATAATTTTCTATTGATGTACTATATAATTAATAAATATATAGACAATATTATTAATGTTTGACATTAAAATTTAGTCTGTAAAAACGTTCAATGCGGAACAATATATTGCGCATATTTTATTTGTAAAAAACGTTAATTATTTTTGAAAATCAATAATATTTAATATTTTATTTTCATTTACTATCGTCTATTGTTCATAGCACTCTGGTTTCATATTATTTATAGCAAAAACAACACGAACTATTATTCAGTTATACTCAAAGGTTTTTTCAAACATTGAAATAAATATGAATAATAAAATATGACTCTCCAATTTTTTCCATTATTATTCACATAAGAATATTTCTTTCATTTTATTTAATTATATATATATTTGATTAATTATATAGACGGGTTCATATAGAAATAAGACTATCGACATCTCAATTTGACATGGACGAAACGATACGATAAAATTCCTCATCACACATAAATATTCTTTATAAGTTTATCTTCAGACAAAATTGATTTCGCGTTCTATACGTCACGAAATTTATCCGACAAAGTGTCAATCCCACGCGAAGCACCAAAGATCTGTGTTACGGTATCAATTTAACAAGAAATGAGATTGATTGTATCTCGCTCAAATTTACCAAGAAAAACTCTCCTTTTTATAATGAAACGAACTAATGATACGAAAGGCGCATCATTACCTGAGCTAGCCTGTTGGTAGAAAAGAGGGGTGGCAGGGGGGATTTTACGAATGCTCGATATAATATATGCATCCCATGCATCCGCTCGACGACATCGTCGAGATCCAACGATTATTGCAGCGGCATCTGTATGGCGGTTATTGAAATAGGTCGTAGAGCGTGTATGGGGCGGTTAGTCGGGGGGGTCCATTCCGCTAACGGTAACGACCGACTCGCTGGTTCGAGTCTCGGCTAAGCTCGAAAATAAATTGAGCCGTCATGGCGGCAGCTGCCGCAGCAGCCTTTCCCTCAATTCGAACCCGTTTTCCCCCCTCCCTCGTCTCCGCGACAACGCCCGGCGATGCATCGAGGTGCACGCGCACGCGCAGACGAAATGTTACGCCGACGCGCGCGAAAGAGAGAGAGAGAGAGAGAGAGAGAGAGAGAGAGAGAGAGAAAGAGAGAGAGAGAGAGAAAGAGAGAGAAATTGCGCCCTGAATAGAATTGAAAATTTCCTAGTCCCGCGATCGCAATTTTCACGATAAAATCAAGACAAAGGGAGATACTCGTCGTTACATAAGATAGCTTGCGTCATTTTTTCAGATTTTTCAAACCACGACAGATGATATATTTATAAAAAAGATGCTTTCCTCAATGTGTATAATTTTTTATCATCTTGTGAATATATAATAAATGAATTTACTCACCAGTCGCTGTTTGTTGACGGTGAATCCATCCAAGTTGCACAAAGCACTCACTCGCGAAAGTCTAATTTTAATCGCGTACGTTAATTAAGATATATAAATAATAAACGCCCGATATTAACTCAATGTGAATTCTATTCATGTTGTGCCTCATTTTTTTCGATATTTATTCACTTGCGAAATTTTGAATTTTCAATAAAATGACATGAATAATATTATTGAAATAATATAATGATAAAATAAAATTTAGAAATAAATAATTATCATTGCATATCTTAATTAATATTTGAATAAGACTCAGATTAGAATTCACAAAGTGTTACACATTCTATCGATATTTAATACACGTAATAACGATTTAGGTTAAGGCTATAGTTTTTCACTTCAACGCGACGCAATCACGTAATAATGATTGTCCGATACATTTTCCGACACTCCCGAAACTTTTTTCGACACTCCCGGGATCTTTTTCGGCGTTTCGTTTACTTTTTCGACACTCCCGATACTTGTTTCATTGCCTGTGATTTCGGACAGACGTTATTTTATTCTCGAAAAAACGTTAAACGTATTGCCTGAAACTCGCGCGAGTTCACTTCATTTGAAACTGTCCGATACCTTTTTCGACACTCCCGATATCTTTTCCGGCGTCTCGTTTACTTTTTCGACACTCCCGATACTTGTTTCATCATCAGCGATTTCGATATCGCATACAGACTATTTTATTCCCGGAATAACGTTTAATATATTGCTTAAAACCGTGCGAGTTCACTTGATTTGAAACATTGAAACTGACTGCATTGCATAAACTACCAGTGCTGAAAATATATAGTATACGTGACGTGAACTATAGATTTTCAGTACTGGTAGTATCGGAACGGCCATGTTGCGCGATCACGTCTTTAACGCGATGTATACGAATAAAAATTTGTATTAATTCTCGCGACAGTCAAAGTGATACTGAAGGAGAAACTATTTTGCAAAATACGTGTCTTGTGTGGGGAAGGGGTAGGGAGAGTCACATCGAGCTCGCTTTCTTTGTTTACATTACAATACTATGAAGTTACTGTCTACATTCCAAAGACGTGACGTAGCATTGTCAAATTCAAATCAAATAAATGCGTGATTTCTGAAGGAATCAAAGCTCGTGAAATAAAAAATGAAGCTTTCAGCGTTTATTCTCTGTAGTTAAAGATCTATCCATCGATCAAATGTAAGTTATTATATTTTCAATAAATCATAAATGTTAAATATTAATATTTTATATTAATATTTAATAAACAATCTTAAATAAACTGGCAATAAATATTAAAGTCCTGTGTGAAATATCTAATTATTGTAGTAATTTTTAATTAGAAATTGTTAGTAATTATTTCTTGATTTTTAAATTGACGTAATATTAAAATATTTGCTTATTTAAAATATGTTATTCGAAATTCTTTACACAATTGCATGCGCAAGCATATGGAATATATGTTAATCAGTAAAAAAATTATTAAATATCTTTAATTATTTGCGTTTCACATTTAAATAAAAAATTCAATATTTATAGTATATATTAATAGTATTTATAATTCGGTTCAATTTTCATTAGATGATTTCACACGTAACTAAAATATAACATTAAGAATATTTATGTTGTATTGCATATCTTTGCAGAATTGATAAATAAGTTATTTTCATTAAATGCAATAAATTTTTTTTTAGATTGAATAAGTGGATTTTTTGCTTGATCCAATATATATATATCTGTGTGTGTGTTGATATTAATAGAATTAAATGCTAATTAACGCCACATTATTTATGTCATAATAACTATATTGGATTATGTGACAAATTCATAATCTCCCAATTGAACATGGTACTCTAATGAAATTGAAAGTTGAGATATTTAATAATTTTTGGGCTCTATGATTTATCAGTCGTGATCGTTTGTAACATCAAGATTTTTGTAACAAAAATTTAGTCGTGAATTATCGCGAACAAGTATTATGAGTGTAAGAAACGAAATTAATTGAGCGCGAGTAACAAAATCCAATTCATTTATATGATTATAATTATACCATGGTACATTATGATTTTAACATAATAATCACTTGTTTGATGATCCAAATTAAGATTTTAAATATGATATGCAAATGTGTAATATCAAAAATATCGAGAAAAATATCAGCACAATATTTTATATGCAAATATATTTTGTTAAATAGAAACATGTGACAGTTTCGTTAAGTAAACTCCGCGCGGCTATAGCTCTAAGCGCATTGAATTATGCTCGCTGCAAGCATATTCTTGCCTTTTTTCATTGCTTCATTAATATTCAAAACTAATGAAATTATTTTGTTTCTTACATGTACATGTATCAGTAGTCGTAGAAATAATGAATCTTCTATTTTTGAATCGTTTAATTATAATATAACAATTCCAAAAAAATTAAGAAAGTGTACGATATAAAAAAGATCATTCTATGCATGGATTTATCTATTAAATTAATAACTCTCTTTATTAAATTAATAATGTGTATATTCTTTTGTTAATATAACAGTTTTAACATAACACCAAAGATAGTCAGAAAACTATGTAATCCTCTTGATAACCTTCAATAAATTATGACCGTACTTGATACGCTTTATTACCGAAGCAGTCGATTCTATCGGCTATTACTCGTGTTCTCTAATCCGTTAATAATCCATTCTGTTAGAATCAAAGAATTAATGAAAGGAGTATTGAAAATTCGAAATGCATGGCCAAGCATTAATAGAGCTTATACAAAGCCATATTTTTTTTCTCTCTCCCTGGAAAATTTTTAGAAAGAAATTCGATTAAACAAATTTTAATAAAATTGTCCTTTTTTCCAAAGTGTAATAATATAGTTTGCATAATAATAAAGAAATATTCCAATTGTTACGTTGGAAGAGAGTAATTTACGACAATGATATTGCTCGAGTTCGGCACATTAAGTTTGTATCATGTACTTTAACGACGCGTAAATTCATGCATAAGCACGATTAACGAATAATCAGCGACGAACGGGGATTACGCATACAAATAAAAATAAACGGCACATTTGAATTAATGTAATTTGATTTTTTTAATTTCTTCTCGGAATCTTTTTAATTAAATATAGAAAGTAATATATTATCTCATTTTAGCATAATATAATTCATGTAATATAAATTGCAATATTTATTGTTACTATATAAATCATGTGCTGTGCATTTTTCTAATTTAAAAAAAGCTGCTTCTTTAATTATTTAACACTCGTGTGAATTTCTGATATCATCCAAAAAATTGTATACGAGGCTCGACGTTGTCGAAAATTAAAAATGAAAAATTGAATTTAAATTATAAATTCAAAACTATAGTTTGCTATGCATAAATTTTGTTCGTTTGTTTTAATTGTATATAATATATATAATTTTTAAAATTTTTTATCAACAACTCTTACAACTCATATAACTCTTTTTCAATCAAATGTTTTTCAATCTCTAGCATTCATTAATCTATTAATTTTATGTACATTAATTTACCATTGTAATCTGAAGATATATTTGAATGTATGCGATACCGTGCATCCGTGTGCTTCACTCTGCCTCGCGTGTAAATCGAACTTGCATAATAAATATAACCAGGGAAAAGCAACATCGTACCTCACATTATATGACATGAATTGGAAAGGGGTTGTATATGCAACCTGTAGGCTTTGTATTTATAGCGCGATAACATGAATTTCACGACTCATGCGTGCGACTGTCAAATTAATTCGTTGTTGCAAGAAATAATCAAACATGCAGATAAAATGCACATGTTTTGTCAGATGCAACATGACAGATAATTAATATTTCATTTAATACTAAAATTTATATTAATATTAAATTTAATTTTATTAATATTTCACTTCAATAAAAGATTCGAAAGATGTATGAATTTATGAAAAACGGAAATTTTCTCGATGAAAACACGCAAATCATGTATCAATCAAACACATGTGTTTACATATAGACATGCAGTTGTAATTATGCTTGTGTTGAAATACGATTTTTCGAAGATTATACAATAGATTTGTTAATAAATCATAGAAGAAATCGAGGAGTCGAGAATGAAATTTAGCACCATGTAAGGGAAGGGCTAGTTCAAGAACTGGAAGGGATGCTAAGAGCAAGGGTGGAGTATGTATAGTATAGCAATGGGATTTTTCCCTAAACGCATTCGGTTGAAACGAAACGTTTCGCCCGCCTTTAAGACATTTAACGCTCTACAAAGTCTTCCTTGTTCCAACAAATTGAGTTTCTTCAAGAAAGAATTATTTACTACCATAACTTTAACCAGAAATTCGATGCCTAACCGAACCTTTTATAATACTCAAACTGTCATGATAAACGAGAAAGAAAAAGAGGAACAGGAAGATCGATGAAGAGAGAAAAATAGATCTCGTTATGTTTTTCAAAATTAACTTTGTGTGAAATATTGATATACGAATATTTATATAATTACATTATATAAATCAAATTTTTAATTAAATTATTACTTATATTTTATTATTTTATTATTAAATGTGCAAATTAATGTAATATTTTTCAATCTCTCTTAAATATCGTTGATTGAAATGATTTTTATTAATCTAATCTGATATTGTAAAATAAAATAAAGAAAGAATAAGTAAAAAAATAAATTTAATGCAATCCTATCAATTTATGCGATTTATACAAATTTATGCAAAATCTTTAGAGATAAATAAAAATATACTAATATTAAGTTAAATATATATACATAAATGTAGACATTCAAGTTGTATCCTTCATGTATAACTGAGAAATATTATATATTTTTTTTTTGCTTACAGACGCAGGAATCTATGAGTTCGCCTTTCTGGCGGCCATAGGCGAAGAAAATTGGGATCTAGACGAGGAATAAGAAGTGGGGATAAAGCGCGGCAAAAAAGTTGGACCATATTACAAAAAAGATATGTGAACCAGAGAGAAACTTCAAGGACTATGGTTATGGAGAAGCAGGTATATAAAATGTATCTCAGGATTGAACTCTTCAAAACGTATGTATTTTTATTACATTTTTATTATATTGATTATATTATTGCTGTGTTGCATCGTTGCAGCTTGACTTGAAGAAATTTTTCATTATTAATTCAATTAAAAAATTAATGAGATCGTAAGAGAAATTTAATATGATATATATTTATTAAATTAAATGATTAAAATATACTATAAAATTATTAAAATATATATAAACTGTGTAAATATTCTCGTTATCATATTCGCGTGTCAAAAAATATATAATTTAGAAAATCTCTTAAATATGTACGTCAGAATATGTCGAAATTTGAGCCGAGCGAGTCTCATACAGTTGACGTAGCATCGTATCAAATCGCTCTATTCGGTTAGAATTGCAAATAAGAAATCTCTCGAAATGACATCGTTCGGAATTTTCTCGACCGATGTTTTACCGTAATCGTTCAAGTTGGACAGCTCGCGCAAAGTCCGGGACAAATTATATTTCTCTCTTGGTATGGAATAACTCGTAAAACGGTCGCATCTGTGAGATCGCCATCTTTCTCATCTTTTCCCCTCTCTTTCGCGTACATCCTTTGCATACAAATACTCGAAAATAACGACAAAATCTGGCCCTGCCCATCTTCCTTTTGCGTTAGAGAATCATCCAAGCGGTTGCCGACCAATCACTTATCTCAAGAATCACGAAAATATTTATCGTTGAATTTAGAAAAGAATTTTATACTTATTTCGTGTTTTCCATGTTTTCACAAACCAAGATTTAATGTAATATAAAACAAAGATTTGGAAGTACAAAATAATTTGATTATTGCTGCTCTTCTAATTTGTATCATTATCAAGTTGACTTTGAACGATAAAATGATTCCATCGTTTTATTATACATCTTATTAAAAATTTCAAGCATAATTATATTGTAATAACACATGCGATTAATCCATGAATTATACTGTAATAACACATGCGATTAATATCCATGAAATTACTAGATACATAATTGACATTTTTCAGCAATATCTAGATCGTAAATTGCATTTGTATGTATACATATATGTAAATATCTCTAACAATTTTTCAAAAATATTCCGTTATCTAACCAGCCTTAATTAATATTACTCGAATACATTTTAAGTCAATCAGTGATGGAATAATATCGTTACTGCGTCAGCCATAAAAATGTCGCTAATATCCTATCCCGAGAACGGAAAACATTAAACTAAAAACATGGAACACGCCTTGAAGGAATCTCTC
Source organism: Camponotus floridanus (assembly GCF_003227725.1). NCBI lineage: Eukaryota > Metazoa > Arthropoda > Insecta > Hymenoptera > Formicidae > Camponotus > Camponotus floridanus. Next base: position 941,186 of record NW_020229448.1, on the reverse strand, counting down.
GAGATAACGTTGGCAAAGATATCGGCCACGCATCCGATTAGCAAAACATTCCAGTATCGAGATGTCCAATTAACACGATAGGTTAAAAATGAATCGCGAGTCGTATATCTTGCGCGCTACTTAGGCTACATCTTGTACGAAGAACGTGATTGTCGAGCTAGATGTAAGAGAGATCGGAGATTACACCACGTTAGGGAGAGAGAGAGAGTGGTACGCTCCCCTGTTTATTGCTCCGCAGAAGCGCCCTTTAAAAACGCATCGTGCACTTTTATGAGGCAACGATTATGCCCTAAACTCCAAACATTCCGCCAGCACCGTCGAGAGCGAGGGGTAACCGCCGTAAGGGGTGCGGTTGTAAAGAACAGTTTGTACTACGAGCTTACATCGATCGCTCGAAATACATTATCAGTCTCCTTTTCTTCCTGGCTCTTTCTCTCGCTCGCCTCCGCCCTCGGGAGGATAAACGCGAGGGCGTGACGCGTCACGATTCGGAGGAGAAGGTAAAAAGGAGAAAAAATGGAATAAATTAACAACGATAAGACTGTGAAATACACTCGCGACTGGAACTGCGGGGCCGTTAATGTCGGTGACCGCCGGTGAAAAGCAACATTGTAGCACGCTAGACGCGAGTCGCGTTAGGTCCCTCGTGCGGAATGCTGTTTAACGCGGACAGAGTCGACGTTATTGCTAGATGGGGCGAGCTAAAGCCCGTTTACTTTGCGTATTACGTGCATATAAACGCGTAAAATATTTCTCAAATAAGTATATTATTCCTCTCAAGATGAGTAAATAAGAGAATCGCACGAGTCGCGCGGTACTTGAGACACCAGATGAATAAAACTCGGATATGGTGAGTCGCGATGAGCTTCTCTCTTTCTGTTTACGTATTCACCATTCGAGTCCTCGGGATATAACGAACCGTTGGGGAATATATATATACACATATCGAATATATTCTTCGTTAATTCGAATATGATCCAGACATTTTTGAGATTCGGCGCGCCGTTCCTTTTCCACGTGGAGCATCGTAAACGAAGGAGGGAGGGTGGAGCCACCATTAAAGTTACCAAGATCATGCCCATTACTTTAATGAACGATGCCCAATAAGCGGTTCCCTCGGCTTATGCCGAACGTCGAACTGGAAACCGACTATGTTAATCCGTGCCGGCTTTGCCAACCGTGCATCGAGGACTTTACCGAAGGAGAGGCTCGGCCACACACGAAGATCAGATCGACATTTTCTCGGGAATATTATTTCTTCTGGTTTCTTTTTACCTGCTGCGATTATATAAAAGCGGCCGCTAGCAATTAAGACAAAGATACCCCCGTGAGAACTTCATCCCCCTCCATCGTAATTTCTAGATGCTGAGCTTCGAAGATGAGCGAGACTATTAGTTTATCGTACTTTCCTCTTTTCGGTGTATTATAATGCATAAATAAGCATAAATATAAATAGTATAAATATAAAAAATATTTATTAAAGGTATACTTAATTAATCGCATGTTTTATTCAAAAATATTTCTTTAATTTATATTATAATTTATAATATAATTTTATATTATAAATTATAATATAAATTAAAGAAATATTTTTAAATAAAACATGCGATTAAATATATCTTTAATCAATATTTTTAATAAATATTATAAATTAATATATAATTTATATTATAAATTATAATATAAATTAAAGAAATATTTTTGAATAAAACATGCGATTAAATATATCTTTAATGAATATTTATTGAATTGCGTTTATTTAAATTATACCACGAGCAGACACGAGATGAATTCGACAACATTGACAATAATGCGTTTCCAACCATAAATTAATTTAAACAAAAGTTTTCGGAGACTTACTTGGCTTTTTCCACACAAAGTATCTTTTTTTACTCCTTGCATTTGCCGCTTATAATAGCTACCCGAATTTTTTTACTTGATTTTTTGCGATTGCGTCGCAATCCTTTTTTTCTGTTAAATTTCACGGAAGTGTTCCATTACTTTTATTTTCTATGTTATGTTTTACACATTTTTCTTTCACGCCATATTTTTCTAACCCAAAATAGTTGAATTGGTATGAAATACGTTACGCATTTTAGTCTTCTCTTCAATTATTTACGGATATGAATTTTATATATAAATATTAAAGAGAAGTTTCTTCCTTCGTTTAATTAAAAATGTATATTAGTCTAATCAATATACAATATTTAATATATATTTTAAATCCTTCAAGGATAATAAAAAGAAAGAAAAATAATACATAATATAATATAGAACATTTAGAAATTGCCATCATATAAAATAGTTTAATCGTGAGTAATGAGATCCCGTCTTCCAAACAGCTTTGCATAGATGCTGAAAATGAATCCGTTACCTACCTGCGCTTTTTTTCGTGCAATTTTTTGTCAGATCGGACCTCGTAAGAAAGGAATACATTCGAACAATCTTCTCTTTTTACCGCCGGTTGCGGGGGAGGCGCGCGGGAAGATGGCGGAAGATGAGAAGAACAGCACCGTTATAAATTCGAGCACGAAAAACAGGTCGTTTGGTCCCGCGCTTCAGCCTGCCTCTCGCGTAACTTTATGATGTACCAGTGCAAAAAAGGGTTAGCCTCCCTTAAGGTCTCCCTAGGAACGTCTGTGTGTAAGGGTCACCGTTATTACACGAATGCAAAATGTCCTCTGTCGCTCACTCACCTCCGGACCGTCGACAGTAACGTTAGCTAAGTCGTAACTTAATCACGCGAACGTGATCCTCGTCGGTGAATCGCTAATTAGGAAATTTCGCACGTTCAACATCGCGCGCAGCTGAAAACTGTAATCAACCGTCCTGGCCATGTGACAATTATGACAATTCGTCGAATATTCGTTGCACGTATCAAGCCGGAAGTGAATCTTAGATAATTTTATACGATGTCGAAAACAGTGAAAGTCAGTGTTCCCTGGGATATTTTTCATCGGCCATGTTCTAGCTTCATTTGTTTGGCTGCTCAAAATTCATGTCGTTGGCGCATCGTTCATTATGTCTCGTATATACTAACAAAGAACACAGCAAGCTTTGTGGTTTATTTCACTGTAGAACAGAGTTATGCCTGACGTGTATAAACTCGAGACATGAAGTATCGTATTAGAATTTTGACAGGTTTATCGTTTTCTGTTTATTGTTTATTTAGCTTGATTCATTTTTAAAAATTATATACATAAATGTAGTTCGATAACGCAAAATTACATTTTTTTAGATCTACTTTTCATTAAAATGAAATCTCGAGTCAATCAGTAAAAATGTTGCTTTGTTGATTTTTTAAAATAAAATTGATGAAATTTAATTCACATATATTTTCATTCAAAATTATCTATATAATTTTCATAGTAACATGTACATAAATATTTTGAATTTGTTTTGAAAAATAAGTGTTAAAAAGCTGCTGCCATATTCTTGACGTGATACCCGACATGTTGCGCGATCAATTATCATAACAGTACACACGTGTTCACCAATCCTTGGCGTTCAACGTGTTTTACTGAAAAAACAATATTAAGATGCCCGTCGTTTATTTCTGGATGCTTCTCTACGTTTCTAAACTGTAATGTAACGAATTTGCGCCAAACAAGTTAGTAATCTTCACCAAAAATATTATTTTTAAAATTAAATAATAATAATAATAACGTGTAAATACTATTAAAAAACGCGTGCTTCCTTAATCATGGTTATCAAGGAATATTCACGAGTATGGATTTAGAAATCTGTACATGTGTGTTAATTCTCCACGAACTACATTTTTCAGGTAAGCTTTCGAAAACAATTAAATATTATTAATTATTCATACATTATCTATTTTAATTACTATCTATTCAATAATTAATGTTTTGTTAAATATATTTTATAATGCAACACGTAATGTATCTTGACCGGAAAATGTTGTGTGACGTAATCTACTTTCTACGTTTTAATAAATGTGAGAATACCGTTTATTATATTTCGGATCATTAAATCCAATATTGATAAAAAATGTTATTAAATGTACAATTGATAATTACTTCCTTAAAAATTTTTTACGCAACTTTACACAACAAAGTTCTTTTTATTTGCATTACAAGAAGATTTGCATACACAAGAAGATAAAATATCTTTATTTTTATAATCGATTTATTCATGTTTTGATTTATTGTCAAGATAAAATTACGCTATAATGTACTCTCAAACAAGATGAATAGGGAAATGTGCAAATATTTCGATAATGTCATAAAGAGAAACATATGCGCGCATATCATTATATAATCTTTATTTCTTTAATCTTATCGTCAAAGAGAATAAATTAACTTGCAGAAGCAAGAATAAATATACGTGACACGATGTGATAGAAATAGATAAGCAATAGAAGAGTCAAATTAGAACATGCATAAAAAACCCACAAAATTTATTATAGACAATCAAATTATAAAATAATCGTTGAAAGTTTGATTAAAAATGTTATTAAAAAGTTTTATGGGATTTTAATAATCAATATTTAGATGTTACAATTAAAACTATTTTTTCTAGTATTATCTTTTATTAAAAACATCATTAAAAAGTTTTATGGGATTTCGATAGTCAATATTTAGATGTTACAATTAAAACTATTTTTTCTAGTATTATCTTTTATTAAAAACATTATTAAAAAGTTTTATGGGATTTTGACAGTCAATATTTAGATGTTACCATTAAAACTATTGTTTCTAGTATCTTTTTAATATTCGATATTAGAACGCAAACGACATTTTCTTCATCGATTATATCTGTCCATGTATTTATCGCACATGTATAAATCGCTGTCTTTCATAAACTTAGAAACGCGGCGCGGTCGCTTTTAAGATGTCGGCACGAATATACCTCAAAGAGAGTATAGAGATCGAATATTGGTAGAGACCGAGAACGGTTACGCGTGGTAATATCTTCATTTGCATTGATGGTCTCGATACGATTCGCTCCCTCAACGCAACTTTGAAAGCCAGCTTCTCGCATCTCATATTCCGCTTGGCGAGTCCGCGTTTCGAGGCGATACATTGATCGATAATTCTTTAATGAGAATACAAGCGCGGAAACGATACTATTACGACACACCGTTTCTCTTACGTGGCTTAGAAAAAAAAAGAGTATGCGAAGCGTGAGATAGATACTAAAATTTTTCATCCCGTCCCCGACAGAGCCTCGCTAGCGAGTTATTGATCGACCTCGACTCACTTGAAAAAAGCAGGTGACGTGAAAAGAAAAATTTTTATAACAGGAAAGTACATCGCGCGGAAAATATTCTCTCTTCTACAGCAGAATGCGTTAAATTGTTAGACGTGGCATTGCGTTATGAACGTAAAACTCTAATAAATACTCGTAATGTAGAAAGTTATGGTTCGGCATTTGCGTATTTCAGCGAGAAAGTAAGACACCGAAGAATGATTACTTATCACAATGATTAAAAAAGCTATTAATATAATAAACTATTTTTCGTATATTTATCAAAAAAATAAAGAAAATATATTTGTTATATTTATAATATATTTATTTGTAATATCTATTTAAAATATATATTTATAATATTTTATCTCTAAATTTATCTAAAAAGAAAAATAAAGAGAATAATATTAATTTTGAATGCATCGATAAGAATTAATCTCGTTTTATACAAGACATAACAACATGATTACTCGTTAGCACGATAATTAAAATATTATATAGACATAGAATGTATATAAATAATATCATTAAAGAGAGAGAAAGAACGATAATTTTATTATACCACGATAAGATATCTTTCTTCGGATAAGAGAAGACTTTTTCACAAGAGGAAAACTCAAATATAAAAACATTATTTATATTCTTATTTTTCATATTTCCCATCTCGGTAGAGTCGTAATTATTTCGTCGAAGTTGTAAATATCTATCGATTTCCAAAGTTTCAATTCTAAAGAGTTTCCTGAAATGAACCCGTAAGAATTCCATAAGAGAAAAAGAGACGTATATAATATGTCTAATAATGAAAGATCAATCGTGAGGGAACATTACCACTTAATGTATCCGTAGTTACATACCGCAACTTATAACGAATCCGGAGCTAATTACACGCGAACAACGTTGTAAGAAACGAAGACAGCGGCTAACGATAAGGAGGGCGGTACCTTGTTAATGGATCGAGTTTGCTACCTTGATAATACTTCCCCTACTGACTATCTCTCTGGACTTCCAATCCCATCGTATCCAATCAACTCCCGTGAACCCAGCATTTCTCCCCCTCTCTCTCTCTCCCTCTCTCTATTTCTCTCTCTCTCTCTCTCTCACTCACTCGATTAGCACATCCAATTTCTGCCAGTGATAATTACGGACAATTCATGTGAGTGCAAAATTAGTTCGAAACTTCAGCGGTATTTTCGTTTTCTAGCTATAATTTGACAGCGATAAAAGATACAACGATATTATATGCACACATACATACGCACAAACATTTGAGATTCATCTACCGCCTATAATGAGCGAGACTGCGGCATATCATAATCTTTCAAATCGTTATAAGTTGCTTTTGCAAAAATTGCCTTTTGTATATAATATAATATTTTATTTCGCATTTTTTTTAAATTTCGGATGTTGGTCCAGAATTATGATTGCATCTGTTTCATTAATTGATTAATTTGTTTTAAAAATATTAGCGAGAATTTTATTAAGAAATATTCAAGAATGATAGATGCGTTTTTCAATATTTTTCTATCCAAGAAAATCTCTACTTAAATATATATCTAGACCTGTTGTAAAATATGAAAATATATTTTTATTATCGCAAACCGACTTCGTCAAATTGATTAATTTGTTTTAAAAATATTAGCGAGAATTTTATTAAGAAATATTCAAGAATGATAGATGCGTTTTTAAGTCTTTTCTACCCAAGAAAATCTCTACTTAAATAAATATCTCTGTTGTAAAATATGAAAATATATTTTGATTATCGCAAACCGACTTCGTCAAATGTCAACTATTATCAATTCAAGGCTTTCCACGGTTGATAACACTTTCTCTTCGGGACTGCAGGTCATCGTTGATAGGCGTCTGAGCATAAATTCCAAGGAGCTTTTAAGCTTTACAAGTTCCAAGAGAGAAACCCAAATGTCGCTCCGTCGTGAATAAGCGGTTCTTACGCAAACTGGGCAAAAAGTTTGCTATCCCTTTATCAACGTATTCGCTTCGTCAGCCTTCGTGGTTATTACAAATTTTATGATAAAAAGGTTAAAGTCCAAAATTAGTTGAAAACTTGTATCGCGATGACGTCAAACTTTCTAAATAAAAGGGATTGAGTGACTCGTTTGGTCGAATCTCCTCCGTCTGTTTCTTTCTTACATCTTTCTAAATCTCTTCGAACCTCTAATATATCTTATGATTTTTCATTTTAAAAAAACATACAAAAAATGCTTCGTTAAATTATTGAGTCTAGGTACAATGATTTTATTTTTTTCTCATATATGCGTGCAGAGAAGGAATACAATTGCAATTACATATCAGATTCCCATCGTAGAAAAATAATTATCTCATTCTACATGTACATTTGTTCGATTTCATTTGTCTAATTCGTAATTTAGTCCGAAAAAAAGATTAACACTCTGACAATTCAATTAAGCGTCATTTGCCTTCCGTTCACGTCTCTCGGCTTCCTAGGAATTTCAAAATTTATTTTCGTTCCTCCTCACGCATTCACGAGCATTCCTTTGCTGATATGCGCATGGGCATAAAGTCGAAAGTGCTTTTAAGCTTTACAAGTTCTGCAGAGCGCGCGCAGAGGAAACCAAAATGTCGCTGAAGCGCGGATCTTAAAAGTTTCATAGTGCACGAGGACTCTTACGACTCCGCGAAAAGTTTCGTTTCCTTCTCGGACGAAATGGGTTTGACCGTGTAACGTTTGTGAGGATGGATTTTCTTAAACGTTCAGTCATCGCGAAGATTAAGAACGAGAACATTGTCTATTGTAGAAAATTGAGACTCAGAAAAAGAAGGAACGAGATGATTTTTTTTTCAAAATTATTACACAAATTATGAGCGAGATGCGATTTTACACACACAGGATTATTTTGCCGAAAAATACACTTTTTTAATCTTATTTCCTCGCATATAAGAAAGCAAATCATAAGGAATTATTATGCATTATTTAACTTTTGATTCTATATTTACATGTTACTTTAATTTTTAGGTATACGCAAAATGTAAAAAACGCAACTACATTTGCATGAATATTGAAATGTAAATTAATAATTAATGCGTTTACTTTTAAATTAGTTTTTCTTATATAACACTTCACTGTTATTTTCGCACATTCTTTTTACAATGAAAAATCTTCAGTTCGAATAATTATTTCTAACAAGGTAATTATTCGAAATAAATCTGAAATATAATCAGAATATTATTACTTTTTCCTTTTGCATCCTTTTGTGTGATTATAATTAATGAAGTAAATTAAAAACAATGCGTTCGAAAAATATATTTGTTACGAGGACAGCGGTCATCTAAAAATTCATTGGCACAAATTCAACGATCTTAATCTTCAATGACCCCAAAGCGACGGGCCAACGAAATAGAAAGCAGCGAGAATTGGCAAACGACACCAGAGTTAGTGGAAAATCTTCGAGTTCGTCAAATGTATCTTCGCGTATGTTCTCTTAAAAATTTTGCCTGAATATATGCTCGTGCACTTGCATGAAATAGTCATTTAAAGAAATAGTCATTTAGAGAAACGAATAAACTAAAAAATCACATTTTTGAAATAATTTACCAATATGTAAAATAAATTAATAAGACTTATGTTTTCAAAGTATTTCCCTTACACACATTTACATATTCTTCCTCTCTTTTCTATAAATTTATTTTTACTTATTTCTAAATGGCAATCAAACTTCAATATCGTTTTCATTCTTAAAAGACGAAGAAATTGGCAGTATAAGTATTATGCGTTAGAATTCAATAACTATCGAAAATGGTAAGTGCAAGCAGCCAATGCATCTCTAAACACGGTATATTACACACACACATCGTATCTAAAAAATTCACTTTTACACTTTTCAACGGCATGTCAAGCGATAAATATTTTAAGACCTCCAGAATTTCGCATTTCGACAAATTTATAATTCAACAACACGGTTCAACAAACTATCACCGAAATATTCGTGCCAGTTTGCCACGTTTACTTCGCTGCTAGTCTCCTAAAATTATTTATGTGTATATTGATGTGTAGCGATAAACAACAGAACGTATACGTAAGCTAAAAAAGAATAACGATATATGGAAGGTTAGTCCATTCTATCGATCCAGCGTGCGACGTGCGCACAGTTTTACTCCGAAATAGCGTAAAAGACGGATCATGGCGGCGGATTCTAAGGCAATCTCGAAATGCAGCATATCCCAGATTTTATCAAGATTCCAAGTTTTTTGCGTCGAACTTGCGTCTATATTTTCTATCTTTCTTTAAGAACAAATTAATATTTTAATTAATTAAACTGTGCATTAGTGGAAAGTAATTTTTTCCTTAAAATTATATTTCTGATATTTTCTTCTTCATTATTTTTAGTCAATATTACTATCAATAATAAAACGAAAAATAATTTACATTTTCGAGTTATAAAAATTCGATATCTTAACAAATACATTTGTAACAAACGTGAATAACAAAACTCAATAGATTTCTTCGTTTTTCATATTTTTATTTTCGTTGTTCCTAAGATAAATCTTCCTCGACAGAACGTTTAGATAATATCAAGTAATTTCTAATCGTACATGCAAAAAAAGCAAATATATTTTGATATTGTCTTGGTAAAGTAAAGAGCAATAATTTAAGCGCGACACACAATATGATTAATAAATCTTGACATTTTTATGTAACGACAAAAAAATCTGCTAAAAAATTTCATATATGAAAAATTTTATATTTTTAACATTCATTTCGATATAAATCATATTTTTTGTTCGCGATAATTTATTATTTGCCGTATAATATATTCGTTAGTCTTTTCCATGAATAATATTATAATTATATTAAAAATATTTTTGTATATCTAAAATCTCGATGTTGCAAATTTTCGCATTGCTTCCTAGAGCGATCAATTACGCGAAACGGGATCGTGTATTTTATGCTCTGTCCGATGCGCTATAGCTTGTGCATGATTTAAGGTCCGAGGATTAACTCGTCTCGGCGCGACAACATTTTATCTGAGAAAAATATAAGAATGCGACTGGATTCTGCGCTGAAAACATTGTTCACTAAGTGAATTTCGCGTTGTCGCCGACCTGTAAAGCGTCTGCGCTCTCGACCGCATCTTCCTGGACCCGTGCATATCGGATGCTGCGCGCACGCGTGAGACACCCAGTAGAAGAAAATGAGCAGCAAATACTGCGAAGATTTTTTCTAACATCGCAGAAATTTATAATTCCTTCGATATAAAAATCAAGGATATATAACTTTTGATTAACTTCTATTTATTTCTTACGATTAAATTGAAGTACGCGCGAGAAAAATCGGATTCTTTTCTGTCAAATTTGATTAATTAAGTTTTATTGCTGAAAGAAGAGTTACAAGTTATTGGAAATATCTTCCTCTTTATCTATTTGTAACATTTTTGATGCTCATACATAGTTTTATTATTATATTTTGCAAAGTGTCACAAGGGTCTTTAAATAATGCGCAATTTATAGAAAATTAATGTATAAATTACACTTATTGCGTTAATATAAAAATTAATTAATTGAATTCTCTCAAAACGCTTTAATAAAATTTTAATACATTTTGATCTTATGCAATGATATTTTTTAATGACCTGCCGATTTTGGTACGAGCTTCCCTATAAATTTTATTTCATAAATACTTAAAAGAAAAAATGTACGAGAAAATACATTACTTACATTCGATATATTTTATAAAAAGTATCATTACTTTAAAATTATATATGATTTTCTATCTAAACTTTTATTTTTCTTCTATGCCCAAAAGTAAAAAGTATTTGCAAGATAGTAAAAAAATGCAGCTGGCAATGCGTTGCACAGCGATATCACCCGTAAACACATCTGTTCTTACATCTCTCATTTTTCTGCAAAGGCTAGTCATATGCACATATGAGAGAAATTTATAAAAGATTAAAGGGAAGATGGGAGACGTAGGAGGTCCAAAATAAAAATAAAGATCGAAAGAAAATGAAATAGAATGAAAAGAAATGGGGCACAAGGGTGTCGCAAAGTATACACGTATCTTTTACATATATTCTCTTGCACCTTGTCTGTTACGCAAGTTCTCTCCGGTCAGTTTTATGATGGCTATCGTTAGGGGTCAATGGTCCACGAAATTGCGAGGTCCCTCGATCTTGTCAGTTTCTCGCGGTTTCTCTGTACAGTCGAACGTGCAGCTATTTCTAAGCTAAAACTCCTATTGGGTAACGAGCTATCCCCCGATCGATTCTCCGAGTGTGTTGTAATTTGGATTAGCATATTTTGAGTAGAGAGAAAAAGCTTTCAAACTATTAAAAAAAATATAGTATTACACGCGCACATTGAAACGTCACATTGTCTATTTAAAGAACAAATTGCTGTAGGTCATTAAGCAAATGAGAGGAGCGAGAAGATTTACGATTGCGTTAAACGCATCTCTTGCTCAAGCCCGCGTAATATTCCGCGATGCAAAGTAACGTGCGCGAAATGCAACGTAAAAAGGGACGATTCCTCCCGAAGCTCGAGCGCTAATTAACTTCGCCTTCAGCCTGTAAAATTTCGCCACCTTGCACACTTCGCATGACGGATCATAACCGGAGGGCAACGAACTTCAAAATTGCGCTTCTCCCTTCGATCGCGCGCGCGGCCCAGGCATCCTCGTCCCGTGGATCCCAGGATCCCGTGCGCGAAGTACGATTGTCCAATAGGAACGAAGGCGGACGTTCGACCAGACCCGAGGTTCTCTTTACTTCGGCGAGTGTATTAGATTGGCTTCGAGATACGTGACCTCGCTTGAGAATCAACTTCGTTCCCTTCTCCACCCACCCCTCCGGCCTTTCATCCTGCGGGCTTCCCCCCGCACCCCCGCCCCACCCCATCCCTCGCCGTACCCTCTTCGCTCCCTCCAGCAAGCCGTGGCAACCGCCCTAGCCAACCACCGTTGCAACCTAACTCAACCTTCCCGGAATAGGTCTGAGCCTCCCTTGCCCCGCGCGTTTCTCACCCGTCTTCCTTCGTCTCGCTACATTTCTTTTTCCCTGCGCGCTCGTTGCACGCTGTCTCTCTCTCTTCCTCTCTTTCCTTTTTTTACACATTCTAGCAAGCGGCATGTTCGCGCGATGATCGTTCACTGCCGAGTGAATAACGAAGTATAAGCCTCGGCTAGTGAAGTAATTTGCTTTCCCGAGCTCAACTTAGTTTCTTGCGGGTTATGATTTAATTATATACTTTCTCAGCAAATTTTTATTAATTATATACTTTCCCGTGAATTTTGTTCATTACGAAGATTTAGATTCAATAAATCTAAGGCGTCGAGTATTAAATCGAGAAATGAAAAAAAATTGAGTTGTACCGCGAATTTGGTGGATTTCGATAAAATATATTATATATTATTCAAGGTATCGATAAAATGTATCTTTAATTATTGCAAAAAATCGCAGCCTTCTCAACTCGTTATTTTTGGACCGCGACATTGTTTCATCGATTTTAGAGAATGCAGTCGGCGAGATGCAAAATATTACGCTTCGAAAAATTTCTCTCGCGTTATTTCACGGTCGCTTCTCTCGTTGCAATAATGTCACATATCAACTGCAACTTTCACGGCAGATACGACCCTCGCGCGCTCGCCGAACGTGGTTTAATCAACGGACGGCGCGATAAACCGGTGTCCGCGGCTTTATACATGGTTGGCAAAATCGAAAAATTCGTACCGGGGAATCGGATGGAATTAAATCAAAGAACATCGACGTTATCGGGCGGATTCCCGGCAAATGACCAGAATTTCGAGACGGTTATAAAATTCCGCGCGATGCCTCGCCATGGCCGCACTTATATACGTGTATGTATCGCACGTACACCGAGAGATTTGTGTGCAACCGCGAATTGTGCCGGCTAGAGGAACAAACTTGTTTCCAATGTGTTCACCTCCTGCCGGAGCCAAAGAGCAATTCCTATTCCAACGACTTTCCGTAAAAACGTCTCATATCGTGAGACATTGTTAAATATATTACGCCATTGCCTCCTCTCGGATACCACCGATGTAATACATATGTATGCGACTACAAGGGAGAAACGGGGGAGAAGAGGAGGAGGAGATGGGGGGGAACCATTTCGATAGAAGATCACGTGCCTACAAGGTTTTACAATCCACGCGTTGATCAGAGAGTCTAGACGGTCTGATCCGAAACCGTCCTCGATTTTTCCGTCAGATGTGACAGGTACTCCACGTGTGTAAACAACTGTCAAAAAATTGACACGTGCACATTTTTGGAATTTTATTATTTCAACAAATGTAGCATCGCGTAATTTATTTCAATTGATTTTATTCGCGTAGAAAGAACGTTGTATAAGATCCTGACTTTATTAAATCAATGCGCTATCTCTATCGAGAAGCCTCTCTTCCGGCGCGCAAGGAGAGACGCGTAAAACTCGTGAGCTTTGTACGGAGAGATTTTTCCGTTCCATCACCGTTGCGGTATCTCTCTTCCTATCCTATCCGACTTCTCATTTTCCGCTTCCACCGTCCCTTTCCCTCGCGTTTCACAGATATTCCCTGCGTTTTCACAATCTCCAAGTTTTCATGTCCCTGAAATATATCCCTTCGTTCCAAGTTTCCTCGACTCGTTCCTGCGACTCGAGTCTAATGAGACTGCAACGTCGCCATCGAGATAGACGCATGGATGTATACATATATGTATATATATATCCATACCTAAATCCCTAAGTACCGGATTCCGTATATAGGTACGAGCGCATACCAACGCACGGAAATGCGCTCACTGACATCGGCGACGTTTGCCGACGTTTCTCTGGAAACTCGACGGCGACATTCCTCCGCCGGTCTTCTTACTTTGTTCAACCTACAACGTACCTCGCTTTTATGTAGCCAATCTTCACGTCAACAATGTAATACGCTTTACATCTCGGCGGAGACAAATAAAATTTCGCGAGCGAGAGACCTGTCCCTGATGAGAAAAGTTAAGAGACGCTTATTCGCGAAATTTGTTCCTTTCTTTCGATAAAATGCAGTTCGAGATAATACAACGGTAATAAGTTTCTGGCGGCGAAATAAAAATGCCTGACTTGAATTACCAGACTTAACTGGATCTCGTATAATAATCAACGATATCTCTCGCTGCAGCGTCTTTTTACCGCGTCTGCTTTAAATTCACGCGTTATACATATCGCTTTAATTCGCAGAAAAATTCGCATAAACAAATATTACATGGATTAAGAAATTTTAAAAAATTTTAAAAAATTTTTACGACTTTGTTCGAAAGTATCAAAAGTCTAGGTATAATTGATACTTATATCGAAGGTAGATGACAATTTTATCAAAGTAGAAAACATATCGCCGACTTGTTAGATCGGCTCACATTTATAACTTTGCTACAAGCCTGGTAATCGTAAACATAATAGGGGGTGTAAAGATGGCAACGGTGGTAACCAGCTGGACAAAGCGTCCGCGTCGAAACATAAAATCAGACATTGCGACTACCAGTACGATATCGTCCGTGTATATGAACGTAAAGAATCCTCTTTACGATATTGTCATGCGGGTTTCGAGATGCGCAACGGGTTACGCGATGACTTACAATTAGCTGGCTAATTAAGAAATCCTGGCGTCTTTGCGCGAGCTTACTTTACGTATTAATATCCACGAGAGACTCCCAGCGAGGATGCGTACAATTAACATGAATTGATCAGGCGTCCTAGATATTACCGCAATTATTACGATAAAATTGCAAAAAAACAATTTGGTACGATGTACCAAATTGCATGTCGGATGGCTAATTGGTGTAAGATTAGCGTGAAATCTTTTCCGAGTAAAATATTACCTATCACATATTATAAAGCGCACTGAAACATGAAGACACATGCAAGACATGTGACAGAAAATGTTAAATGCAATATAAATATTTGAAGAGCCGTCTGTGAAATATAAAATTATACTACACATAAGCGAATGGACATTTAAATGTTGTAGATTGATTTAATCGTTTGAATCAAACATTGTAAATAATTTATTCATTGCATTATTGATTTTAGGAAACGAGAAGAGGAAATCTGTGAAGCATCTTTCGCTAACGAAACAAAGTGCTATAGAAACTTTATTGAAGCCAATGTAATCGAGAAAATGGGAACGGCTCAAGAAATAGAAATGGGAATTTAGATACCTGCTGAGATTTATGTCAAACATTTTATTTTCGTCTCTTACGTCACTCCCTTCTCACACATATCGTTCTCAATTATCCGAATAAGTGTTTAGCAAAAGAGAGAACACATATTCCATCGTCTTTTCATTACTAAATTCATTGAATCAATAATGCATTAGTCTTTTTTTGTATAAAAACTATTACTTTGTATTAAATTCTTGATACTAAACTCTTTTATAATTATTTACATTTTAATATCAAGTGACATATTTTTGAAAAAATATAATTCTTTTCAATTTCGCAGTATATTTAACATTTTACTCGCATTTTAATACTGGGGAATGTGTAGGTAGAGGAGAAAGAATTTCAGTAGGATTTCGGATCTGTGCCTTTGCACGAGCCGAAGCGATTGGTCCTAAAAGAGGCGAAAGAAGAGCAGTGGAGATGGGTCACGCACATAGATGAGTAGATAAATAGGAGTTTACTCAATCTCCGGTGGGAGGACGTAAAGCAAACGATATTGGAACCGTTCGGGTGTGCATCGATGTAAATAAAGGGATGAGAAAATCTTCGTCGGGGGCGTTCGTGCGTGCGGCCATTACGCTAGATTGGATCTTTTTCGTGAACGTCCTATTTGATAATCACGTCGTCTTGTGCCTTCGTACAGGTTTGTTTTTTTTTCCTCAATTACCATCTTATCGATTACGAACGATTCCTGATAAATTTAACGTCGGAAAGAGCGGTGATCGGTTTAGTGCTATGTATTATTAAAAATTAAGTTATTTATTATCAAATTATCAATTAAGTTATTTATTATCGAATTAATAGAAATATAAATTTCCTCTTTTTATAAATATTAAGCTAACTTATTCAGCTATCACTAAAAAATTTCTTTATTCATTTTCCTGTTAATATAAATAATTATGATTTTATAAAGCTACATCTTTTTCAAAAATATTTTACATGTAAAGTTATTGTAGATATTGGATTAAAGTGTAGAAGCATTTTCTCTTTAAAACTTGCAAGATAAATCTCGGCGAAATGTATCGATTTCTTAAGATTTTAGGAATAATCAAGCGAGGTAGCGGACCGTATCCGGCGGGTATAGTTGCAACAGCTACAATGTTACATCCTTGACGGTGTGCGAGTAAATTTCATAGCGCGAGCGAGGACCGCAACCGCAATAAAAGACGAGCGCATCCACGGACGTGCTCGTATACTGGAAGACCAATGGCGACACGTGCAAACGCGCGACAGTGAGCTCGAAAAGAGGTAAGCCACGTATGTATGTATTTGTGCGGGTGTGTATTTTTGCACATGTAGATGCGCGCAAAACGGACGAGCGGACGAGCGTGTGCGGATGACACACGTGAAAATGTTGCAGCGACTGCATCTACGGCTACTGCGGCAACGCTGCGGCTCCAGTTTATTCATGTCCAACGAAATATTTCATGCAAGTCGGTGAGAAGGTTTTCGGCGGATCACACGCACGCGAGACATTGTCGGCCGGCTAAAATTGTCCGGCTATCAAGAGCCAGCCTTACGGCTGTGAAACACCGTCGCGCACTTAGGCCGCGGTTGTGTACACGAGAAGAGGATGATTTATAATTTCAACTATACAATGTATACGTCGGGTTTGCATCTCGATTGTCTTAACTTGACGGTTACCCGCGACCCGCTATTTCCCCCAGTCACGACACCGCTCGCATGTTGGATTTTATCCGACATGCAATTTCTTTTCTATTTTCTTGTAATTTATTATCCGCGTTTCCACCCTCGGAGAAAAGGAATAAATAATCGACTCGAGGTATTCTCGTATAACAAAATGCGGAATGTAAATTTCTCTTACATTATATGTATATGCATGCAGAATAACGTAGCGATAGTTTATAAGATAATTACTCGAAGCTATTTTATAAGGTTTATTTTTATATCGTAAAATAACATATCTCACGAAAATATTTATTCGTTGAAAGACAAGAACAACAAATATTAATCTCTCTCATACACTCAATAATATATTAAGAATCTAAAATATAATAGATTTCCTAGATTCTTAAAACATAATACATATAATATTAATACTTTTTAAATCACGATTTTATAACAAATTTCACATTTTTAACTCGGTAGAAAAATAAAAAAT
Organism: Camponotus floridanus; assembly: GCF_003227725.1. Classification (NCBI taxonomy): domain Eukaryota; kingdom Metazoa; phylum Arthropoda; class Insecta; order Hymenoptera; family Formicidae; genus Camponotus; species Camponotus floridanus. Next base: position 923,687 of record NW_020229448.1, on the reverse strand, counting down.
CGCGCGTCTTGCGAGTTTCAAAAAAATGTCATGATCGAAGAAGAAGGGAGCATTTTATAACATAAAAGGCGAGATGACAGATGTAACCTTGTGTCTCCCATTGGTAGAAAAAAAAAACTTGAGATTCCGACTTTATTTTACGTACGAACTTTCAAGTGTCATCTGCATCGAAGCATCGTATATGTATATGCTATGTGTGGCCATCCCGAGCGTAAATCTCGCGAGCGCTTAATTGTACAATTGTAGTAAATCAAGCGATCAGCGGGAAACCGCAATTATCCCCGCGCAGACAATGATAAATCATTTAGTAAAGATGCGAGGCTATAAAATATAATAGCGCACTAGTACCGCGGTTGTGTGTTACAAAGTATGTAAAATCCATGCGTGTCGCATATTAAGAAAACCGAAAACCCGTATTCCATAACAAAGTGACTAAAATAACACATGTGCGAAATATTATATACCTTACCTCTACGTACGTATCGTGTCATAAATGTCATTAAACACATTATATTCATTATATCGTCAAACATATTGGTAATTTTATGCGACGCTAAAAATAGTAAAATTTTTCTTTAAATTAATGAGACCTCGATAAAACATTTTTTTTTTACTTTTAGTAATGGTAAATTATTATAATTTGTCTACACAACGCGAAGATGAGAAAGAAGAATATGAAGCGATTATTTCAAATATGTGTGAGTCTCGTTATGATTCGATAAAATGCGCATGTAAAAAGATTTATAAAATATATATATATGAAACCAACGAGATTTTTTAGCAAGTTGTTTCCGAATCTAATCTTAAGTCATTTATAAAATAAACGACTCGTATGTGTCAATTTCTAATTTTTCGACAAACAAAATCGGAATTCCTGTTGAGAGATATATAAATGATTTGTGATTTATATTCTATAATGTTATGTCTCCTATCGGATATTTGTGAATAAAATATTCTTGGAGCTCTTCTTTTATTACATCCAACCACGCCAACAACTGTCTAGCGATGGCATTACTTGAGATAGGCACGAATGCGAACGTGAATGAAAAAACTATTAATAGAAGAGAGGAATTAAAAAAGCCCCGAAATTCCTTTCTTCGATTAATAAATAAATCTATACATGATATCAATATATAAAAATAATCTAATAAAATATAAATAATCTATCGATATCCCCGCATCAGGACAAATCATCTGTCAGCTGATTTTTTCTCATCTGTCAAAGCTGTCATTATTCTAGGAATCGCGCGCCATCGTTAGGCGTCCATCCTAACTACCATCGCCATTCTCAGCTGTGCGTAGCTATGTGTAAGTGCATCTACGAGAATGAATGTAAACGCACACAATAGTCCTCTTAGGCGGCTAAACATGGCACACAGAAGAAATATGGGAGCTCGATAATCGCAGGCAGCAGCCATTATTCGAGAGAGGGTACAGTTTCGGCGAAACCCTGATCGCATACTGACCTGTGGCTCGACGTGGGCGAGGAATTTCGCGTGAATCGGGGGTTGTGATCGCATCGCCGAACTAGACTCACGTGGTCACGTGGGCATCACGCACGTTCCCACACGTAGTCGCCGCACAGATGTAGAGACGCGGATTCCATAATACTTTTTTTCACGCATGCGCGTTCCCGGGCGACGTTCATTCACACGCGAAACGACGAGATTGACTCCGAAATGAAATCGTGCGGGAATCTTTCCGTCCCGGCGAAGCCGCCCCTCGCGACAGATAGCGTGATTTGGTGAACCCTGATCGGACCGGCCGTGTGTCGCGGCTCCAACTGTTCACAGTTAGTTCCCCGCGAGTTTCCTCCTCCTCGCCTCTCTCTCTCTCTCTCTCTTTCTCTCTTTGTCTCGTGCGCACGTACACGAAGAATACTAAGCGACAGGCGCGTATAGTGACGTGTGACGGGGCCGAATCACGTGCCGATTACGCTTTAAGTTTCCGCGTCCTTGATGTCATCGTTCGTTTAAACGCGCGGGAACAAAGGGCGCGAACTACCCCTTTGACAACTCCATTCTTATCCTCGACAACTTGGCGCGAGTCGTTAAACGTCGAGCGACTCTCGATCCACGCGACACATTTCGATATCAACGCTTGGTCGCTTCGCGATCGATCCTCGGATGATTCGGGACAAACGTTAGGCGCGACAAACAACGTCGGATCGAAACGTCTGTCCGACTGCGTAGCAGACGACATAATCGGAAGGCATGGAAACGCGCGAGCTCGATTTCGCTGGCGCTGTCGTCGATACCCTCGCTCGCTACCCTCGTCACTTTCGTCGTCGCCACGTCAAAGGTGTTCGCTACCGTAGGTGGTGCGGCCGTTTCGGTCCTAAGTAACGCCGTGTCACTCCGAAGATCCAGAAGCGAGAGGAAGAGTCGGAATAAAGTGGGGGGTTTATGGGTTTGCATCCTATGTACTCCATCGTATCCCTAGTTATGGCTCCACGACAAAACCCACGTGTATAACCTTCTTCCCCGTGACGTTACTCTCTTCTACTCTATATCCAGTATATAATTCTATCCGCACGCGATACATATCCTATATCGCGCGCATGTATATGTATATGCTTACGAAAGCGTATCAACGTGCGGCTGATACGAGTTCATATAACCAGTAACCCTCCTGAGTCTTGTATGCAAACGTTGAGTGCATTTTAGTAAAATTGAGTTGCTTCTTCACCGGATTATACCAATCTATTCCAACCTACGTCTTACGCCGAAGTATAATATTCGCATTTTGATCACGCGCGATTTGAAAATTTATACTTTAAATATTATATTCGAACGCGCAATAAAACCTTTTCGTTAGATTAAAAAAATATATATAATCCCGTGTATAATTTTAAATTAAAGCATATTGTTATAACCCATGCAACACAGAACATTGAAGTAATATTGCGACAATATTGCAACAATATTAATAATATTGCTGCAATATTCTATGCTGTGTGGGAAATAGATTTTTAGAACAATATTTGTGCATTGTATATTTATGTGTATTAAATATATAATACATGAAATATAATCTATATCTTGTTGGCATTTTGTGACAAGCAACATTTCAGTTTGATGTCTCAGTTTTATTAATATCATTATACTCTATTGCACGAGTCCTTAAGTATACAAATAAATTTACTCAGCAAGTTTCTGTAATAAAATATGCATGTGAAAAAATATATAAAGCTTCTATACATGTACAAAATTATTATACACGAGTATATGTCATGTTGCATGTCAGATAATGCTAAAACAAAAAGGAGCTATATAAAGATGTCATAAGCCAGCGGTATGCGGTAGCTAGATTCCTTTCGGAATAACTGGTGACGTCAGAAAGGCGGGAAGCGGCAGTTGTCGGTAAAGCAGAGTACTATTACACATTATCGATTTGAGGCGCGTAGCATGATCGTAAGATTCAAAAGTGCACAAGATACACGCACATTTTTTTATTTTGGTCCAGCGTCTCAGCTCTGTAAAATTATTAATAATTAAAATTTATTCAAAATAATTTTAATTAAAATTACTATCGATAATCCATCTAAACTGAATTGAACCGAATATTTAAAATACATAACAATCATATATTGCTTGGATATTTTCCAGTCCAAAAAATTTCTAATAATTCCTAGAAATATAGTGCAACACCTGGGTGCTAGGATGCTAAACGCATCCTGAACCCATCCCCATCGAAGGAAGAAAGAAGGCAGAAAGAAGGATGATTGTAGAAGAATCGCGCTGGAGGGATGGAAGCGCATGTCGCGATGGTCTGGAGGGAGAAACGCTGGGCAAACGGCGGCCATGATGGCATGGACAGACCAATGGTTGCGTCTGTTCGAGCTGTTACTGAATAATGGCCGCGCGGATCCGCCCAATGTAAAACCCGATGGACGTTACGCTTATTGGATACGAAAGCATTAAAAATTTTATTGCGTGCCTGGCAGTTACACCCCGCTTTTGAAACTGTCCCCTGCTATGATTCCGTCCCCTCTCCCTCGCTACTGGTAAAAAGCCGGTGAACCGATCTGTGGAAGCGTGCAGTTTCTTTAAAAAAAACGACGTTCCCTCCCCCGCCTGAAGAATGTACCTCACGAAATTTACTTGTCTCGATAAACACAAGCTCGATTCACTGATGAACTTACATATCATTCGTTACTAAGTTTGTTATGCAATATGCGTAATATAAATGTCGGACAATACGAGATTGATATATAACGCAAGCTTGTGTGATACAATTGGAATAATCGACTGTTTTTAAAGCACAATGTAACATTAACTTGATACAATATTTTTGTACATACAATAAACATATAATAAAAATAGTCATATAATAAAAACATATAATAAAAATAATCATAGAATAAAAATAAAATATGATCATGTTATCATTTTTATCTTTTTCCTAGAAATATAAAAGTTAAAAGATCTCTCTGCAAGTATGCATTATTGATAAATAATTTCTTATAAAATAAATGTTAAATATATAATTAAAATATAAAAAATAAAATTAAAAAATTTAATACAATGATATTCATAGGAAATGTATTTGGTATGATAAAAATAACACATGCATTAATTTATTCCTTGTAGTTATTATATAACACAATAATTATAATATAGATAAGATAGTTAATAGTCCCTTAGCGCGAATAAAATCATTAATAATAATTGCAAAATAATTATTTTTAATAACATTAAAGAAAAGAATCAACTTTAATATATCTACAAATTGTTGTTATAGGCAACTAAATATTCATATTCAACAGATAACGTTGTGTAACTTGAATATCACTTGGACAACACAATTCTTATAAAGTGTAAAAATAGCCTTATGTTTAACGCAAAAAAGTGCAATGTTTTTTCCCATGTTACATTTTATCAGATGTAAATGTAAATTTACTGTTGCATAAATTAGCATAAAGCGAAGTACAACTCGCGTATTAGAGTGTCTCATAGTGTATCTCTCAAAATATATTATTCTTTAGAATATAAATCCACACTTTACTTCCGTCGGTTGTATGTCGTTTAAATTTTTAAAAATCATAAAATATGATTATTCATAACTTATTTCTTTCAAAAAGAAACAAAATTATATATCACAAATTAATGCAAAATTATATATCACAAATTAATGCGTAGGTGGAAAGATACAAATTTTTATTACATATATTTCTTATTTTGATGTACAGATACACAGAAATCATTGACAACAGATCGCCAATTTATCAAATTTATAATATTATTGCAACTTGTAACACGGCATTTTATTCATCAAATCATAAACGTATTTTAAATGTGAAAATAATAGTGTACAATTGAATTTTTTTATTTCTTTTATATTAATCTTTTATAAATCATGAGATGCGTAAATCAATCATGAAAATTTTCATTTATCTTGTCGAATGGTTTATTTATAATTGGATCGAGAAAAATCAAGAGACTGCATTAAAATAACAATTATAGAACCTGCCTTATATATAAATTGCATTGCATTGCGTGTCGCTAATTATTTCAGTTTCTAATTACTCTCTCATATAAGCTATGTTTTTCCGATGATATGCGATAACTTCATCGAAATGATTAACGTACAATTATGTAGGTAGTAATTATGGCTGACATCATACTTTATTCATTCGTTCTCGATTATCGTGCTTATCTTGTAATCGTCGGTTGTCAACTTTCATGTCAGTTATGTAAAAAAATTAGCCATGATCACATAAAATAATTTTTATTTCGCAGATGATAGATCTGAATGCGTAGTGTGAACACGTAATAATGGAATAATAAATCTTATCGAACAATTTGCTGATGATAATTGTGAGATATTCTAGTGTGAATTAGGAATTTTAAATCCCAGATAATAATTATCCCTTACAATGTGTATATACTACGTGTAGTAATGAAAATAAAAATATGAAATGCAGAGAAATATTATAAATTAGATGTATCGCAGAAAAATATAATAAATTGTAGAGAAATATTCTAAATTGGATATATATTTCGGAGAATTAATATACTCACCTGTGTGTCGATGATAGATGATTTTTTGATAGATGATATCTTACAGTACCACATTTTATTAGGATGCAAACACAATACATCCAACACTGTCGCACGTATTATTCTTCTACGTAACAGTATATACGTTCGGTTCATTGACTCTCGCGTTTATTTTATCAACAAACACCTAGATCCGTGTTAAGTTTCCGTTTCTTGCAACACATAAAAGAGAAAGATATCTGTTTGATATCGTTAATTAAACAAATGAAATATTAAGTTATTTTTACATATAACAAATATTATTTAAAATTTCTCGCTATTTATTTATAGTAACATATCTATAATTTTCGAATTTTTATATCGTTCTGATTTTTAAATTAGAAATCCAGATAAGAATTTAATTATAATTTATGCAATTGCATAATCAAATAACTTTATAAAATAAACAAATTCGTGAATCGAATTGGTGTGAATTTGTGAACTATTCTATATTTCTTTCTTTTTTTATCAAATTTTTTTTATATTTCTTAATAAAATCATATATTAAACATAATCAATCGTTTTAGCTCTCATTCAGTAAAATATAATTGATTTATTTCACATAAAAAAAATAATATAATCACAAAATTAAAATTTAAAACATTGAAAACACTCTCGAGCATTTAATAAATTCGTGTACATGTATTATTCAACGACAACTAAACGTATTAAAGAAAATCAAGAGTAAAACACAAAGGATCACAAAATATTTCCAAATTCTCTCAATTATTTTCAAAAATTTTGAAACACCATCGTTACGCTCTCTTGCTTGACAATATTCTGCAATTTTTATTTCAGTTAATCACATTCGGTCACAGTTTATTTCTCTCAAACTCGACAACAAAGCGGTAGTACAATGTCTGCAAAGTTGTACAATCTCGAAAATAATCATAAGCAGCCTGTTCGCGTCACTTAAATAATTCGCGGAATAATATCTGCATCTGTTAATCTCGACGACACGCGAAGAATGCAAAATCACAGCGTGACATCGAATGAGTCGTGTTGTTTATTCATTTTCGTAGGACAGGTCAGGGAATCGAGCCGGAATCAAGACCGTCCATGATACTCGTACATCGTAAATTCCTCTACTGACATGACACGTAACGCATGCGTCGCCTGCGTCGCCTGCATCTTCGTCTCTCGAAAGCGCGAAAGATGACAAGATGATATTATTTATTTTTTTTCTTTCGGATGTACGTAGGAAGCCGACAACATACCGCGGAATGGTAGCCGGGGGCGACCATGTGCTTCGCGAGGCTCACGAACGTAACTGCGCGTGCGCCCTTCGCCTAAGCTTGACCCCTACGCACGTCACAGATGAGAAGAGTTCTTCCATCGCTCTTCCCCCTCGTTCTTGTCGTTGTACGGTCGTCCTCTCCCAACCTGGACGCGCGAGCTATGCACGCGGAGAGACGGATACGCCGTAAAACTCCGCCGAGTCAACTAAAACAACCCCCTGAGTCATGAGCGTGTAGGTGTGAGAGAAAGAGAGAGGGAGAGGAAAGAAGGAAAGAGAGCTCTTGGAGAGTGAGGTTTTGCGAGATTACATGTTTGTTCAGTAACACATTGTGTTCTTGCACAAAGGAGGCTCCGTCTTCTGCTGCCTCTGCTACGATATTATTACAAATTTTATATACTCGCCGGTTTTTATATCCACTCGTAACTTCTGACCGAATTTTTTTAGAACGTCTTATAAGATTTTTATAAAATTAATAAATTGCAGAGCCGACATTCTAGTAAATAAGCATTATACGTGCATTATAAATATAAAGTTCTGATCAATTTTTTTTAAATATACATATATTTTTTTATTCCTCTTAGAAGGAATTTTATTCCTCTTAGAAATATATGTCTGTGTATATAATATTATAATGATATCTTAGGAAAGTAATAAAAAAATCAATTTGTTCAGCATTTAAATAAGGAATATCGTATATAAAAATTTATAATTTGATTAATATATAATATGTAAAGATTATGTAAAATGAAAAATGCGTAAATATAACAGATATAATTTTAAATTAATAGTATTCTCTCTCTTTACATGTTTATACATTGTTTATCATTTTAATTGTATATATCTGTGACATATTGCGCAAGTATCTTTGATTAATTTCTTGCATAAGAAAGAGATGACCTTTAATAACAAAAAGATGTAGCCTGTATATCTAACAATAAGACCTGTATATCTCGACACTGCAAATGAAATTAATGACAACGATTCCATCTTAAATCAAAATAGCGACATTTATGCATATTTCTTTAAAAAGTTCATCGAAAGAGTTCACACTTTTTCTTTCAAATTGTTTATTGTCCATTTGAAAAAGTATATAAGAGAGTTAGAGAAAGAGAAAGGAAGAAGACCAAATTTTGAATGTTACAACAGGTTTTCTTCTCTTATTCCGAATAAACACTATCATTTATCAGTCTTGAAATGCCTTATGTTTTTAATGAAACATCGACATAAATTTGACATAAATTTAATTTGATAAAACTCAATAATAACATAAAACTATTCGAAAATGCCTATTATTTATTTCGTTCGTAAAAGCTTGCTGATTTTCCGATGCATTCGGATCGAAAAATTAATATTTAGAAAACCAACAATAGTCAAGCCTCAAGTTTAAATAGACGAAGAAAGAAATCTTTCACACCGATTTGGCAATAAATGTAGATTAGTGCGATATTATTCCGCATGGAAAACACCTTGAAATGTATGACGAATTTTTTGGCCTCGACGATCCGGTGAATGTCCGGCGAAATTATGTAAACACGAAGCGCATGAAGATCGCGAACTGCACCGACACGAGTTACCACTGATCTCCCGACTCTCGCCGCGTTCCGGGAACATTCCGTGCACCGGAGATGCATCCCCTTTTACGCACTTGCTCCGACCGCCGCTGCTGAGTTTCCTTTACAGGTATACCCATGCGCACTGCACGAAAAACGAAAGAGGCAGCATCCCGTCGAAGAAGGTGAACCTTATTCGTGTATCGAACATTCGCGTCACATAGGTAGATAACCGGTGGACACAAAGGTTACGAACCAATGGCGTCAGGGTGGGCGGTTACGCCGCGGAATCTCTTTATTTTTCATGAAAAATGCACATTCCCATTAATTTTCACGTACGAAATACGACGATAATGTTTGTTGCCGCCGTGCGATTTTACGTGGGATGCGACATTTATAAAGCTTTCGAAGGATACTTCAATATAACAATGTACGTAATTGCACAACCTTCCCAGCCTTTCTCAATTACTACAAACTAAAAAATCATTCAGATAAATTTAGATGCAAATTTTGTTCTTGTGTTGACGTTTATAAGTTGAAAAAAATTATCCAGCATGTTTTTCTTTCCATTTTATTTTTTTATATAAATTGTCTATCTAAAAGTGGCAGGCAATTTTCTAAAGAAGGGTAAAGATAGCACGGCATTTACGTCATTAGTTATTTTGGTTGGTATGCACTTTTGTGCAGGAACGATTGTAGAAATAAAATTTAAATACGCTGTTGTCGTGAATTTTACAACTGAAATAAAATATAAAAAAATCAAATTGACTATCTCCCTATGTTTCAATCTTCTAAAATACTTTAATTTTAACGCAGAAGTGAGATAAGCTTCCAACTTAATACTGCGAAGGGTGCAGTGTACCGTGGAATAACAGATTATTCTTGGAAAACCTTCATTTTCACAGTCAAACAATACTAAAATCACAAATAACTCGCTAGTGTGTTCACAAAGAAAATGACGTATCGTAACATCTGTGCTTTACATGTGTAGAAGGATATACAATTTCGTTTGGACATACATGTTGCATTTTTTGTATCTTTGACTCATCTTGTCCAATTATTATTGACAGGATTATTTACATATTACTTTTAGTGTCTTAAATATTTTTTTATTCATTAGTCGATATAATTATTGATTACAACAAGAATTTATATTGTTTATGGTAACATTTTAAATTAAATGAAAAAAGTTATTTCATTTAAAGCTGTCTTGATTTCAAAGAAATTTGCTGATATCGTAGATAAAATATCATTAATATTCTAATTTATATATATTTTTTTGCGCAAATACAAGTTATAGACACAAATTATTGTAGGATATTATTAAAATTACAGTTTCTCTAAACATTTCTCTACAATATAAATAAAATTCTTTTAAATGTCAAAAGAGGGAGAGAAAGGAACAAATGCTAAGTAAAAAATTAAAATTGATAGGATCTTTGTTCAAACGCGGTATGTCCTGAAGCTCGGTTTTCAAAAGGGTAAACGTATAAAAACTCAGGTCTAAATTGGAAACAACCTACTTTCACTTCATGAGATTCATCTAGCGGCTACATGAAAACTTTACTATGAAAAAATAACACCCTACCCATACGCTAAGCAAAAGAAAGCAAAGAGAAAGTTGGGAAATTTCTTATACAAGTATACTATTTTATATTTTAATATCAATGAAATATTCCGGGAAATATTGAATATATTTTGCAGAAAAATTCACTTGTTAAGTTTATATATTAATGCAAAAAGAGACCGATTGTTTACAATTCTTTTTCTAAAAGAAGCTAATTTTATAATTTTATATTTCTTTTTACATTCAAAAAACATTCTTTATTAAATTAATTTTTATTGCCGTTAGTATATATTGAGAAGATTGTAAATTGTCAACTTTTACAATGTCAATTTATAATTTATCCATTTATCACGTTGATTATGATATTATAAGATTATTATATTAGAGACAATTTAATGCAATTTTTAATATAATTAGAAATGTGAGCGTAATAATTTTCAGATTAAAATGACGATTATTTGTAAAATGTAGCGTATATGTATATGTATATATGTATCGATTTAAATATATTTACACGTATACACACATGCATATACATGTATTTGTTTAGAAGGTTTTCACGTGCAACCGACTAAGCTTGCTTATCCAAGTTCAGCACATAAATTAGATTGAATTATCGCCGCTTAATAAACAAGGATATACTTTGAACGATACGATGCGTTACATGACGCCATGTAATATTATCACTTTAGACATAGAATATTTATGTATTTACAAGAAATGTGAGAAAACATCTCAAGATTATTTAAGCTTTCCTTTTTCTCTCTTTTCTTCATTCTATTTATCTAATTCTACCCAAATAGGCGCAGAACTTTGTAATAATTTTCGGATTCTATAGCTTGAAGATGATTGATATGACAGGGAATATTATTTTCACGAAAAAACATAAAAGTACCGTTTTGACGTAATTATTTTTCTTGTAATATTACTGAAAGACCTGCAATATAATGTAAATATTTAATCGCGTAATAAAATTTCATGTTATATGTTTAAATTTAAAAACTGCGACAAAATTTATGATTAGACGCGATCGAACATTAGAACCTTGATCAGCAAATTTACTTAATGTATTCAATTTGAAATATAATGATCCATTATTTCATCTGTCTCATTCTATATTTCATTGTTACATCTGTCAGTTTTTATTTATTCCATCTTTTCTCTCACTAACACCCTCTTAATTTGATATAATCTATTTTGCTGAAATATATACATAATATAAAATTATTTATCATATATGTATATTATAAAGTGGTATAATAATTATTTTATTTAAACTTCGAATTATAATTACTTGGAAAGATCACATTTTTAAGAGGGATGTCTTCGACGTATCTAAAGTGAAGATTAAAATATATTATATCCATTCAAAATTCGAGACTACCTGCGTGATTATTTTCGTGCATTGCATTTAAGATGCACATACGAGTCACATGTGCAGTCCGTTAGCGACTAGCTGCTGGGCGTGACCAACAGCCATTTCCGACATCTCTACCAATCGATAAGGCTCGCGTCCCTCCACATCGTTCTCGAGCAATCCCAAGGCTCGTGGAGGAATTCACGAGTTTCCCCCTCTCTCGTTGCCAGGATCTTATCCTCCGCGCTCTGGACCTCGTCGGCGACGAAAAAATATCCTCTAATTGGTTGCTCGAACGACAGGATTTGTTTATTCCGCCAGTTTTACTACTTATCGCGCATCGACAAACATGCCATTAACTGTTCTTGATAAAATAATTAGCGACTCTTGGTGGATTTATTTCATTTTTTTTGCTCAAACTGTCGTGTCTTCTCGAATACCTAATATCCTTGATTAATCGTAAAGATGCACCGACTAATCGTTTATTTACGGGATTTCTATAAAGAATAATAATATTTAACTTGACGGCATAAATTATACTTGTATGACACATGGTTTGATTATATTAACAATTAAATTTCTAAATAAGAAATAAGTGAGCATAATCCTTTTATATAATGTACATCGACTTATGTAGAGTAATAAATGGATAAATTCAAAGATCGATTTGTAAGGGGGTGTACAAACTCTACATAATTTGAGAAACCAAAGACATTTATCAATTTATTACAATAAATTGGATTTTCGCTTGAAATATATTGACGAAGAGATGGGATTGGCTCTCATTCGCTGCTCTCTCCCTTGAGTTGCGTGCGGTTAAATACATGTATAAATACACCAGTCTCGAGAGTAACCTTGCTCAAGATATAATCATCGTCGCACGTGATAGCTCGTTGTGTGCTTACCATGAAGACTGGCGGCCCAGGATCCGCCGGTGGCGTCGACGGGGGCACCCTACGCACTCAACACCACGTGAGATTCTGACAGATCCGCGGCGGTGCTCGATCATCGCGATCATCGGCCGCTTTACCGACTCAGTACGGTTACCGTGGAAACTCTCGGCGCACATCACACTCTGACGGAAGAGGAATCTACGGCGGCGAGCAAAGGGGCAACCTTGAGGAGGTGGACCCGGCTTTCGCACTCACTTATTACCGAGGTACTTTATCGCGAGCTTCCGCGGCGCGGCACTTAATTACACGTTGACGTGACGTGACGTATGCGCAACGAGGCCGAGGCTCTCTCTTCCGGCTTTCCTTCGGCGGGGCCGGAAGACCGGCAGAACCGGGACGAACGATGGACGACCGATGGGCGGCCGATTCTTTGACGGATATCTCGCGAACCAGACGGAAATGCCGGCCGGATACAGCCGGCAATCGCGATGGAACGCCCGTATGTTCGGCGTTCGGCACACTATACGCCTTTGGCTTTGCTATACTATAAGGTAGTAAGTGAGTGAGAGACCAAGCCGAGACCCCTACCGGCGCAGCCGTACATCTTAGTATTATGGGCAACTCACATTGGAAGATACGCCATCAAGCATAGCCCTAGCGCGAGAGCGCGAGAGCGAGCGAGCCGAGCCGAGCGATTGTAAAAGTTTTAGGGACACTTTGCGAACACCCTCTCCCCTCTCCTCGCTCTCCGGTACGCCACCCCACGGAACCGCGCCCTGGTTCTCTCACCCCGCCGGTCGTGGACGACTAAAAACGTCGGAGAGAGAAAGAGAGATCCGGTGCCACCTCGAAATCCCCCTCCCGGTTCCCCCTCTCCGAGTCGGGAGCTCGACCACGCCAGAGAAAGATGGCGAGGGCCGGAAGAGAGAAGCCAAATCCGGGAAAGAGCGTGTCGGAGAGATACATACTCTTGCATTCGTGTGATTGTGATAATCGAGGAGGAAAAAATGATTCATGGAGGAAAGTAAAAAAATTAAAGAAAGAGTTGGCGCTTGGTCTTGGCAGAGAAAAAAAGCTAAAGTTGACGTTAATGATCTCTCTTTGATTATTCTCTCTCTCTCTCTCTCTTTCTCTCCAGTGGCCTTCGGAGAAGGACATCGCGACGCGCACCGAAATAAGATAAATAGAGATGCGCGTAGAGGATCGCGATGGTGTTGGAAGGAAAACGTTGTATCGATGCGCATCTTCATGGTGTGTCATCGTCGCCATGGGCGCGGCGCTCGGCCAGAAGAGGAGAACCGGCGAGAAGGAGAGGAGAGCGAGAAAAGGAGAGAGAAAAACTGTTTCTCTATCTATCCCTCGTAGGATCGAGGAGAGGGTGTTGAAAGAGAGAGAAAGACTCTTGGCGAAACCAAGACGAAGAGGAGGATTTTCTGCTAACGCGCGGCTTCTTGCTACTGTGCGGTGGCGCCCTCCGTCATCCGGCCAGAACCATGCATTTCTCCCACACTTTTTCCGGATTTCTATCTCCCAATCGGTTGGGTCTACCAGTCTGCCAACCGCGAATGCAGGAGACGAGGCTTCGATGCTGCCACAATGTGGTCGTTTTTGCTGTTTTTCTCTCTGGTGATCGACATCGATTCAATTCCCGACTAAATGATTCCTATTGTTTCATCATCAAATTCTCTGTTCATCAAGTGTTCAAATGTAGGTTCAAGAGATAAATGAGATTCAAGAGATTAATGAGATATTGTACATACGTTTGAAAAGAATTGCTACAAGAAAAAGAGAATGTTAATATATTTAAAGTAATAAAACTGCTCTCTTATCTATCTCATAATTTATTCAACGTTATGATAAAATGAAAATAATTGCGCTGGAGGCTTGCTATGGGTACATTGAACGATGAAATTCGCTTTAACAAGTTTCTGAAATCTTCAAGTTTGTCAAACGAATTAGCGAGTGTGTAATCTAATTCATTTCATCTTTCTGTAACGTATTTTAAAGTGGAATCTCCAATGAAAAAATTCTCTATTCATTCAGTTTTATGATTGCCATGTCATATTAAGCAGCGCTTTATATTTCTTTTTCTTTTGCTTATATGAAAAATCATTTAACAATTTTACTTTACTAGAGCCTTTATTTATCGCGTTTGTCTGAATAATCATCTTAAGAAAAATGTATTCATCATTCTATTAAATATATACATATTTTAATAAATTTATATATACGGGAAAAAATTTTATTTAACACAAGGTAACGTATCAGTAATCAATTTGTCCTCGCAGACCTTAATCTTTCAGGGTAAGATCTTAATAAATTTTAGGAAAAAAAATATAAATTAATACTTTATTTAATACTTCTTGATTTGAATATCTTGGATTCTGAAGAACACAGTGAGTTGAGACTGTTGTGTTTCAAGAAAGAGATGACAACAGACATTTTCGAGCAATTTTGCTCGCATATCACAAAAAATATTAAATCCCTAATATGGTTCTTTTCCACCCTGTATATATAATTTGCTATCTCTCTCATCGTTTCTTCTGGAATACATTTATATTCACCTAAAATTCTTCAATCTTTATTCAATGATTCATTAAAAACCATCTTCTCTTTATCGTACCGAATAAAAGACTCATTCACAAAGTTCCAAGCAAGAAAAGAGCAAAAATTTTGTTACAAACGAGCCGGCGTACCATAGAAATTCTTGACACGCACGATATACCTATCGCAAACTTGCAAACGGCAAAAGGAGCCCGCGGCGGGATTTCGCAAAAATTATTAACGTTATCCCCCGGTTGCGAATGGAAACGTGAGGAAACTTGAAGCGAAGATTTTACATGCACCCATGCGTTGGAACTGATGTACATTACATGAGTATGTTGCGATCGCGTCCATATTAATCCCAATTAAAGCGAGGATACGCGGGCAGGTTAAAAGGCTCCTCCTCTTCACAAACGCAGACGGGGATACGACGCGATATAATAAAATCGTAAAATGACGGCGCTGACCGTGCTCTGGCGATATTATCCGCTCGCGCTGGCAAGAGAACCGGCCATGAAGGAGACGGTCGTCCACACATGAAGCATAAAATACCCGGTTAAATGCGCCGAACGAATACGAAAAAGTCTAATATGAGGAACCCCGTACCACTTAGGGAAGAGTTGGAGAGTTTATGCCGCGGACGCTGACCAATCGGAGCATGGAATTTTGCGGGACGAGTAAATAAATTGGACAGGTCGCGGTGAGCTTCCTGGAATCGAGAAGACATCTCTCGCAATGCACATATATATATGTATACACGTACACTCTCGAAATACGTGCACACATGGCTGAAAGAAGCACAATGTAGCACAAAACGCGGAAATTTACTTGCTGTTTCGCGGCTTTTTCTTCGTGTTTCTTATCAGCGTTTTCCTCGGAGATTAAAATAAGCATGACACGTTATTTGCATCCTACATACAATGATATACGTACGAGTTTCGAGTTTTATTCCGTGGAGATTATACTTTATTGCAAAAAGCATGGCGCGTCGCGCTTGCTTAGGATACGTGTATAATTTAGAAATTTTAATATATAATATTTTATTGGAAATACCGAAGCGTTCTCTATTAACATCCACGTCGGGAGACAAGAAGATTATAAAGATCAATAAAAAATACGTGAGAAATATAATACATAAATGTCCGTTGCACGGGCTTTTTTTCTACTTTGGATAATCTTAGAAATATTTCTTTCGAGAGAAACGAAGCGGGGGAGAGAGAAAGAGCGCGTTTATTGCCGATTCCGTTCACACATAGCTACAAAGTAAGAACGGAGGACAGAGATAAAGAAGAACGAGAATCGCTAGATGGTATGGTAGGCGAACCAAGAGAAGTTCCACATTTCAGCAGCAGTCAACATGGTGGCCGAGGACGATTCTCCGGCGAGAGAGGCCAATGGACAACCGACGGTCTCATCCCACCCCATAATGCCCCATATACTTGGCAATTTATGCGCCGAAACGTATTAAATAGCTTTCTGCCCCCACCATGTGCGCGATCATCTTGAAGAGAGCACAAACTTCAGCTACAACGCACGCACGCACACGCATGCACAAACGGCGGCAACTATATATTAAAGCCAATATTTTAAATGCGATACACCTACATTGTAAATACCGGTGTTTTGTGCGATCCTTTCTAAGAATAGACCCAACTTGCGACATTCGGTCGCTGAGAAGCGCGGAGGCGATCATACAGCGTGGCAGATTCCAGTCTTTGTGTTGCGAAAAGCTTTCAAGGCCTCTTGCAACTTTGCGAAGAAGAATGTTGCGAGATGTATTTTGAGAAAGCACGAACTTTAATCTCGATAATCAAGCAGTAATCGGCACCGCAGATTAAATTCTAAGGAATATACGCTTGTAAAAATGCCAATTTGCATGAAATATGCGAATTTAGAAAATATAGAATTATCTGAGCTTTTCTTTCGCTTACGATTTTTTGACGTCATTTCACAATAGTCATGTAATGACAATGAAAATTTTTAGTATATTTTTCTATTCAACATCAATAGGACAAACAAAATTTTTATTTATTTTTAATTTTTAATTATTTTCTTAAAATTATAAATATTCTAATTAAATAATATCGTACATAAATTTTCATTTTATGCATGTATTTTCAAGTTTTCCGTTTTTGTTTGTGCAAAGCGAATAAGAATGTTTTAGTCATAAATGAAAAACAATTAATAAATGCAAAAATGTAAAAACAATAGAAAGATATATAATCAAATATACATAGAAAATATACATAGAAAAACTTTTTTTCCACATTATACATATTACATGAATATAAAAAAAATTTTAATTTAATATAGAAAGTTTCATAGAGTATTTCTGTTTGTCTAAAAATCTTTTCCTTTTTAAAGATTATTTTATTATAATTTTTATAATTTTTGACGCGAATTTCACGCAATTTTAATAAAGAAAATCTACAAAAAAGAAGAAGGAATGTCTAATTATATCTTATTTTTTCATTACTTTAATTAATATTTAATGAAATGTCATCGCGAACCATGTCTGTTTCTTATCGTATTCACATCTATTTTTTATTTGATATTTTTCGCATTTTATTTATATTGCCGAGATCACGCACAGCATCTTGAATTTTCTATTAGTAATCACGCAAGCCAACAATGGTGGTCATATTCGTTCGAGTTTCATTTACACGCGTGTTAATTTACAAACGGTAATAAAGTCACAGAGAACGTCCGTCGTAACTTCTCGTCCAGTCAACCAGAGATGAAAAACCGGAGAGTACAGTTCGGTAACGTCTCAATTCAGCTCGTTACTCGTTGAACCGGAATTTGAGATACAGTCAAATATTATTCCTTTCCCCTTCTTCCCAGACAATCATCTCTATCTCCTAATGGAATTGCCAACCCCAATACGGGAGAGGGCGAAAAGCTTAAGTAATAGTAAAACGTTACGAAAAGGAAATGGCGATGTCTTTATATAACGAATTTTATTTCTTTCTCTACTCCAACTATTTCGTCGTAAAAATTACATTTTTCGTCTCAAAGAAATAATCTAATTATCACAAACACACATATCTTTTTTAAAACTTCAAATTTTTTTTGAAGAACACTTTCTTGCTTATTATAAAATTATCTAGAGATTGAGAAAGAGGTATCTCTTATATTTATAGAAAATATATTTAGATATAAATTTGTTTGAATTCTTGAAGAAAATATCATGAAAATAATTCTAAGAAGCTTATTAATCGAAATATCAAATTACATATTTATTATATTATAATTGATAAAATATTACTATAAAAATAATGATTTTTTTATATTATTAATAAATGGCTTCTTAAATATCTAAGTATTGAAAATTAAAAGTTTTACATTTTGTGAAAAAAGCAAATTATAATTATATGAATTATTTAACAGTCAAATGTCATTTATTCACGGAGATTATTGTGCATAGAAGATGCATTCTCGATATAAGACGTTCATGAACAATGTGTTTTTTTAATATGCTCGAAAATTCATCCGAATTGATAAAAAAATATGTTTTTACGACGAGTTGGGCAAAATGTATAAGCAATAATATCTTTTAATGATGAGTTAAAAAATTTATTCGATTATGAGAATCCGATTATGATAATCTGTTAAATAAGAAAATACATTTTGCCAAGAGATAAATAATGCAGTCTGAGATTAGTAATGTCTTTCAATACGTTCGAAAATTCGTTTCTAAACTCTCTATTAAAAGATTATAGAGGATCACGTTATACATACTATTTTTTTCAATCTCTTCCTGTTTTATTATTTTATTATTTACGAAAATGTATTGATTTTTTAACACGAAATTCAAATAAAGTGACAAAATTGATCTATGATTGACTCTTTGCGACGTGTTGCCAAGAAAGGAAGTATGAAAACTTGAGATTATTTTTCTGTGTCGGGCAACTTTCATCCTTTCATACTTTCACATAACACGTCTAATCCTCGGGGGGAATGGATAAGTCGACGCGCGAATTCTCGTAACGCGAAATTCAATTTAAGTGAAGCAACAAAACTGAGTTGCAAACAGAAATCGGTACCTGTCCCTCTTCCTCTTCCTCTTTTTAATCGAATGTCTGGCTCCCAGTTGTACCAAGTTGGCGCCGAATAAGAGGTAGAACTAGGGGCGAATATTTTTCTTGGCCCGTTAAAATCTGACTTCACAGAGAAAGACGTACCGTCAATCTTTTATTTATATAGAATCCGAGAGTCTCTTATTGGTTATTTTTCGGACAATGTAATTGTATAAGTTACCGCTCGAAAGATACAATCTTTTGCTTATCGCACGAAAAAATTCATTTATATTCATTTATGATTAATGCAAATCCAACGAATTAATGTACATTTATCATCGTAAAATCTTATTAGCATATATAACTAGTAACATAGCTACTTTGTAGTTTTTCTGCTTTTTGTACAAACAATTTTTGTAATATTTAAAAAATCAAATATAAAAATTCCATAAAAATTAGTTTATTAAAACAATTTTTTTATTTAAAGCAGTAATTAATGTTGTCACAATTACTAATCTTTTTCATCATTACTGCAATGATATTCATTTATATTGATGTTATTTATATTCAATTATACATTGTACGACAATAACACAATTTTTATCGATAACATTATGATATGTAAACAATTCTAAATAGTTTTAATGAGTAGTTCTACTTTTCCGCTATTTTATAATTTATATTATATAATATTACATTTATGTTGTGTAATAATTTATGATATTTTATATAATTTTTTTTATATATTAAATATTTTATATATTAAATATTCTATATATATTAGATATAATAATAAATAATTTTTCAAAATATCATATTGTGTCTCTATATTTCTGTTCAGCTGATGTTGAGTCAGTCGATAAGCACTATGTAACTTTGTTTTCTGCAGTTGTTTAGAAATATTGCGCAACATATTATCCGTCGTAGCAAAATAACTGTTACGTCATCATAATTGCAGCCTGAGTAATGGAAATTGTCATTGTGAGATATAATTTAAAAAAAAAAAGAATGAAAAAATATGTAAAAGGCAGTTTCAAGCTTTGCATGACATAATTAAAAGTGCATAATTAAAGGCATAATTAAAAAAAATAAATTTTACTTGCAATGTTTAAGATGCTATTTTTCATATTAAGTATAATTGACTTGTTATTCAAACTGATATAGACAAATAAATTAAAAATTCACAAATCAAAACGAAAAATGTATAAAAAATATTACATTTATAAGAAAACATTAAAATACCTTTATAAAAGATTGACAAAAGAAGAGAAGACTTATAATAATGTTTGTAAAATATCAATCCTGTAAATTGTGTATCAATGTATATGTATAAATCTGATATTTGTATTTTTTTAGTATTTTTTAAATATGTTTTAATCTTATTTTCAATCAATATGTAGTGTATAAATTAAGCAAATATCAGATTTGATTATAATTTCTAATATTTTCTGACTCAAGTTTTATGTATTTTCAAACTGATTAGACGATTTATAATTCTTCTCATTTAATATTTTAATTTTATAAGTCAATTATTCAAATAAAGGATAATGATCGCTTAGCATCTACCTGAATATTATTGCTTAAAAATTATTCAAACAAGTATTCGTATGCTATGCGTATTTATGCGTAATAATCATTTAAGAATTCATTTCTTTTATAAAACGAATATGATTAGCACTCGAGACAACAGTGGTTCAAAAAGTAGAAAAATATAACTTTATCATTAATAAATTCATCAAAAAACATACTTGATTATCTTTAATTATTTTTTGTGTTTTAGATTTCATTTTTATGAGATGAAACTATTAGGCTCCTTATGAGAAGTATATACACTTGTATATTCATATATATTATTGCACACATGTGAAATAACTACACCACACTGTCAATATGACCACATTAATTATTAATTGTGTATAAAACTTCAATTAAATTATAACATTATATTCTCGAACGTAACATCATTACTCGTTGCAGTGTCACGCAAAACTGGGGATGCGAATAAAGCTACGACCGGATTAGAAAGTTGCGACAGAAGTTTCTAATTTTTTTTTGTATCGGGGGCGGAATTTTCAAGGATTCAGCCGTTCTTTATGGCCGGAAAACACAACGAGTGACTTAGTTGGAACCTAATTTTTTTGATTATTGGAAAGTCAAACATCCTGAGTAGACGACACAATATTTACTCAATCCTTCTATCTCACTTCGTTAACTGCAGCATGCTACTTATTCTATATGTGCTCAAGCCATTTTAAATTTTAAATACGTATTGGATATATGCAATTGCAACGGATTTCAAAACAATAAATTTTAGTAATGTAATTAATTAACTAGAAAATAAACTAAGTATACAATTTATTGATTTAAAGAAATAAAAGAAATAATATATATAATTTGACATTAAGTTTTCTTTATAATATATAGAAGAATGCATTGTTGTAAAAAGAAAAAAAAACTATAATTGTAAGAAATTTTTTTACATGTTAGTACTCACCGACAGAATTTTCATCTTAAAGTCTTCTTCGATAAATCTTACGACATCCTATGATATTGCAACAACAGATGTAAACTATATATATGCTATATTTTATCTGTTACAGTTTAAATATATATCTATTTATGTAATAATTTAAATGTAATAATTTAAATGTATAATCTTGTGTAAATAATTAATTTAACTATCCAGTTTTCTATCTAATTAAGTAAAACATTTTCAATAATGCATTATTATATATTAGTGACATATATTATTATAATTTTGCATTATAAGACAAAACGACAAAGTATTGTACTTTGTAGCCACAGCATGCACTTGTATACACTCGTAAATTGAATGCTGCTTTGAAAATTTTGCATACCTCTGTCATACGATTACTTTTCTAATTACATGCAAAAATTGTTTCAAACACAAATATCTAAAATACATCCTGTTTTATTAAATTATTTTTTTATACTGTACGAATATGCACAGAATTGATAAATTGAAAGTATAAAATGCAATCAAAATATAAATTCAAACAGTTTCCAAGTTTTATGATACGAAATTTTTTTGTCATACAATCAAGTTATTTAAATTAATAAATTATTAAAATTTTCTGTGTAATGACTTGTATAACAGGAACATTTACTTTATGCGAAACACATTTTTTTTAAAAATAAAGAAATTTTGATGAACTACTCTCTCATTTTGTACGGAAGGAACTTTGTATTTTTTTCTTTGCAATTATACTTTGGCACTATTATAACATATTTTATTATTGCACTTCGATACAGGAATAATCTTGTGGTTTTATTTACAAGTAGCATATATAATTTCTACGGACACATATACTTAGTATCGTACAAATACAATTAAAATGAGAATGGATAAATGTAGGAATGGAAAAATTTGAAAATGTATACATTAAAAAAAACATTTTTAAAGGTAACAAAAACAATTTGCACTTACTGCATTTTATATTTTTTTTGAGTTCATATGATAAAAAATACTAATAAAGCTATAATTTAAATATTTTTAACGTATTAATTATATGTCAGGTTCTCTTTAATAAAAATGATATATATATGTTCAAGTTTACATAAATTAAAAATTTTTATGGATTAAATAGCATTACATGGTTTCGACAGGTTGGACAGTTAATAATATATGTGCGATGTATTCTTCGAAAAATTCTATTTGTTATACCATATATGCGTATAGATATTTAAAAAATTATTAAGTAATCGATATTTTTTATAATATTGTATAATATCGATATATCTTTTAATGTACTACACACCAAAACAATTGTACTATTATCTGTAACTGTAATGCATTTATCCACAAAAATTTATAAAATAAAAAGTTGATAATTCTCGCAAAAATTGCATTTTATAAAGAAAAAAAGACAAATCTAGAAAAATATTATAATATTTGTTAATACGTTTCATAAACAAATTAAATAAAATGTGAATATTTCCCATGCTGACAGTGTATCATATACAAGATTAAATTTAAAAATTTTGCAATGTGTTTATATGAAAATATTTTTTAAATAAATTATATTATAATTTTCATAACTTTAAGATTTGAAAATAAACTATAATTTTAAACATATATAAAATTTTAGTTTATAAATGAAAGAAAATTTACATTATGATTCGATAAGTATACATGTTTGTTAAGATGCATTGTAAAGAGATTGCAAAAATATTTTTCTTCATTATTTTTATGTGCATAATGGGTCGAATAAACTCAATTTTTATAAAAAAAAACATGATGATTTATTTGTAATATTGCGTTATATGTTAAAGTCATGTACGATAAAAGATGAAGATTTTTAAACGGAACATTAAACAATATTCACGCATATAATTTACAAGATACAGCGCATGATAATATACAATATGACATGAAGCAGCAAATCGATGATGAAACAGTTTTTACTGCATAAAAAGTTGAACAACATAAATGAAATACAATTGTAATCTTTACATTTTTCTCAATCACCAAAAATAATTTATTGCATATATAGAGCTTTATCGTCGCTATATAAAAATAACAGAAAAATATTTTAGCAATTGAGTCACCAAAATATTTAAAAAACATTTCTCTCTCTATATATATAAACAAATTTCTTTAAAATAAAAGGTGCTTTCAAGCATCCCACTTTCCTTTTTCCAACACAATCGTATAACATAACTTTAGTTTTAATTTGCTCATATTCTGAATTTCAGATTACTAATTGAAAATTAGTACAATCTTATAAATTCTTTGCCAACATAAAATTTCCGTTTGTAACTTAACAAATTAGAAATTTTTGTTGCATCAGGCACCGTAAATTTTTATAAGTCGGAAAATCATATTAATATTTAAAGCAGATAAAGATGATAATGTCTATATACTTTCTTTTCCCTCTATTGTGTTTGTATGTATATGTGCGTGTGTGTATGGATTATTGTAGTGATATTATTATAGGCTGATAAGGTACATACAAAACAACACACAATAAAAACAATAACATAATATTAACGTGACGCTCACAATAATGATAATAATAATAATAATAATAATAATAATAATAATAATATAATAATAATAATAATCTTAAGAATTTTAAGACATAATAAACATCATCAGTGGTATATTTAATAACTAATTACAATCAACTTGCAGCAAAGCACGGACGGTAGGGTGAACGCAACACGACCGCTACCGTCCAGTCGAAATTTCCCATTTAATCATTTCGCTTGAGAAATTATTTATTTTGTTATCATTTATATTGTATTATATTATCGTCGTTACATAATTATAACTGTTACAGTACCGTGGCAGAACTATACAGTTGTCCGGAACTCAGTCTCTCTCACGAGTTCAAACTCACTCTCATCTTCGTTTCATCTTCGCATTCTGTTGACGCGCTTCTTCTCGAGCTCAGCTATACGTTTATTTATTTTCATCGTTCGCGGCTATCTCGAACGTCCGAGAATTTCCGACTCACGGTTACTCTGTTTTTCTTTCTCTCTTCCTCGCTCCTCCTCGATCTTTTCATCTTTCTTCCTCTTTCTCTCTTTTCTCGATTTCGCTCTCTCTCTCTCTTTCTTTCTATCAATTTTCTCAGAGTGCAAAACGCGTGCCCATTTTTCATTTTATAACATTCATACCCACAGCCGTATAACACATTCATACAACACACATTCATACAAAACAGATGCACTTGCTTGCAGAGAAACACACGTACACGTACACGTGTGCAAATACATCTTATACACATACACACATACACATTCATCCGCATATAACATAACATATACATACACAAAATACGCGTATATAATATATTGTAGCCATTCACATAGACTTAATAACCCTTGGTAATTTAGATAATGTTGCACCTTAGAGAATAGAGATCCACAGGGATTAATTTTTTTTTCATTAAACATCTGATTAAATTATCTACTTACTTGCTGATGTTTTGTTTAAAATTGTATTCCGGCCGCGCTTAGGACTTCGTTCGTACGAGATCGATTTTCTTCTCATTTCTTTCGGTTCTCGTCGTGAAAGATATGAGCACGGATTTTAAACGAAAGAAAAAACGACCGGAAGACATCCGTCGGCTGATACATTCATTGGATTTCCAGAGATCAATACTCGTGACATTTACTAGACGCTACAAATACATATGTAAACACATACATATATTAAATTTAAATCAATTTAAAGAATTATATATGTATGCATTATATGCGTATTTTCATGCATATATTTTTTATTTATAACATTTTTTTATATAGGTTCCTTGTTACTTTCCAAATTTATAAAATATAGACTACGATAAGTAAAAAGATTGATTAACTTTGCAGATTTTTATATAATATTAATAACGTAATATATATAATATATATAAAATAATAATTAATAATAATTAATATTATATAATAACTGCAAATGTTGATTTAGAGTAAGTGCAACGTCTAGTTTTTATCGACAAGTATTTAGAATATCCGATAGCATAATTAAAAACATTGTTTGAAAGCGTAATTTTATTGAGAAAACTTTCCAGATCGATTGTTTAGCAACACAAGTCAAAAGTGCCCCATGTTTCATCGATAGATATTATTGCCAATAAAAATAATACAATTACGATATTGTCAGCAAGTTGTAAAGTTATTCAAAGCGTTAAGTACCACAACCTTTAATTCTTTTCACGGCAAGACTTTTGCCCGCGCGGGCATAAAAATACTGAGCGTACATGCGATCTTGACCCTGCATAATATCATAGTTTTTATGAAGATCCCAAACTCAGCCTAGAACGATACAATCACGATCACTCACTAGAGAGTCCAACTACTAGGTATATTTTTAACGCAGGTTGTTTTTCTCGAATAAGAATTGTAGATACTAATTTGCAATTATTGCGAATTAGGTGATTATTACGACATTGTGGACGTAATTATCTAACTTTTGGGATACGCTCGTGTTCTACACTGATTTCGAAACTTATTACACATTTCGTCACGGTAGACAAAATAAAATTAAATAGCGAAGGAAGAAGACATTTCATCCTCAAACTATAACCTTCCTCTTCATGGTCGAGAAATTACAAATTATACATGAATCCCGATAAACGTAAACTACACTGCAAATTTGCTTAGATTAAAATGTAGAATTTATACAAAATGTTTTGAATCGAATACTAAAAAAACTATTATTTATTAAGAGCAATTATTTGTACCACGATATTTGAATCTGTCAATAAAAATTTGAATTGCCAATAAAATGTTTATTATATTTAAAAAAATGACATAATAAATCAGATAAACACAAAAGCGCAAATGACACATATCATGGAAATTTTGCTTTAATATTAGTTTAATACTCGATACAAAAGAAGATTTGTAGGCATTTAACGCGATAATCCACATCGAAGTGAAAACTTAAGTTAAAGAAACAATGCACATGCACTTACGCGAGATCAGTGAGTCCACTTACCCCTGAAAGCGACCCATCCATTTATAATCTGCGATTCTCGATGGACCATCCAGCCCTAACTGCAAAATCAATGATGTTTGAATCGATCCCGGACGTAACTGCAACGATACGCGTTCCGATATTCGACCCGGACAATGCAAGACGAGGTAAAATACACGATGCGGAGCGGGGGAAGAGAGGGGACTTTGGAGAGTTTGTCGGGAGGGGGACACGGTGGGAGAAGTAGGGGTACACTAAGTGACATTAATTACCTCTTTACTTTATGTATATATGTATATATAACTGGAGAAAATACTACCGAATTACGAATTGGACAGATTGCTTGGTGTCGCCCGATGACGCGTATTACTCGTAAAAGTATCCGACACCGACACTCGAAAAGAGTCTTCGGGCCGCTTGAAATAGCGGCGCCTTTTCTATACAATAGCGAAAGATCTTCGCTTGTTGAATAATAATAATAATAATATTAATAATAATAATAATAATATAATTAATAATAATTAATAATTAATAATATATAATATACTACGCGCGAGCTTTATCTTTCCTTAGTGGAGGCAGTCTTTGAACGGCTGCTCGACAGAGTCCATGAGGATTTTTTGTCGTTCCCGTGGACGTGGATATCGATCGACAGTTTCGCAGGGATCGCCTCGGCGACGTTTTCCCTCGGCGTCTTTCTCTGGAGCGTCCGGTGCATTCAGGCGGCCAAGCCGTGAGGCGTCTGATGTAGGAGCGCGGGATACTGTTGGGCCACGTGCGCCAGCTGATGATGGTGGCCGGCGGTGTGTGCGTGCGCGTGTGTGTGTGGATGGACTACGGCCGTGGCAGGCGTCACGTTGCCCGACGACGACACGTGAATCGGCGGCAACGGCGTCTGCGGCTGCGGCGCGTGGAGGCTATGGCTGCTGTGACCTGCTACCAGGCTGCTATGGCTGCCCCCGTGGCTGCCACCGCTGCTGGACGAGGTGTGGCTGTGATGATGGTGCCCGAAGACGACCCCAGAGAAGGCCACGGGTCACTGATGATGCTTCGTGGAGCCGTTCGCGTGATGCGCCTGCGCGACCACGTGGTGACTCGAGGGTGGTGCGTGCGCGGTGCTCGGATGGTGGTGACTGCCGGTCGCCGCGTGGTGGTTCGCGTTGTTGGCGCTGCTGCTGTTGTTGTTGTTGTTGTTATTCTGCTGCTGGGTCTGCCGCTGGCTGTTCTTCTTGTTCTTCATCCGGCGGTTTTGAAACCAGATCTTCACTTGACGCTCCGTCAGGTTCAGATTCCGCGCGAGCTCCCACCGCTTCTGCTTCGATACGTAAGCGTTGAAGAGGAACTCCTTCTCCAGCTCGAGAGTTTGGAATTTCGAGTAGGGCTTGCGTTTCTTCCGCACCGTCACCTGGCCCGTCCACTCCAGGGGATTGGAGCTGCCGCATCCGACGCCCATCCCGGCTACGCCGACCCCGACGCCTACCCCCGCAAGCGAACCTGCGGGAAACAAGGAAGATGGGGAGGAACCCCACATCACTTAACACAATTAGTTTGCCGAGGATAAAGTAACCTAGCTGCTAGCTAGTAATATTCAGCTAATACTCCGCTCGAAAACAAATTTTATCCATTCGATAAGACAAATGTGTTACGTCCAATCTCTCACTCTGCTTCTGTCTTCAGAAATTTATTATAGAAATTTATTATAATTCGAGTATTTCGAAAGGTAAGTTCCCGATGCATGAACCCAAAATACACGGATATTAATAAGTTTATTAGTGTTTTTACGTTAGTTTTTCATTTGCTCGCCGGCACATCTAAGGATTTTTAACGAGGAAAGCGATTCCTTTTTCTCATTATCGCCAGTCATTACTGCTAGCAGAAATGAGCGCGGATACATATATCGGTTCGTTAATCAGTGTATCGACGCGTAACTCTGATACCGTTACTCCTTTTTTATCAATGTCAATTTTTTATCAATATTATTTTTTATCAACAATTCTGTTGTATGAATTGTACAAATTAATAAAAAGACAAATTGCGTTTCTATTTATCGCGGAAAATTGTCACCTCGTATATGCGAACAGATCGAATCGGAAATATTATTAAAACGATAAAGGGACTCGCGACATTGATTTCACAAAATTCATAAACCTCGAGAGATTAAAATGAAACGAACATTCACCATTTAATTGCATCCGTCATATAATTATAATTATTAAAAATCTTTGGATCGCCGCTAATTATGATAGAGGAATGCAGCATCTTTCAATTAGCTTCTTTAATTATTATGGCCAATTATCGAAGATAATCTTCCATAAATAAAATTTATCGATAAGATCAACTAATGCATCGACTTTTTTATCCGGCAAACTGCAGTAAAAAAATATTAATTTATACATTATTAATTTTTTTTTATATTGAGGTAATGTTAGTCTAACATATTTATCTCTTCACATAAAAATTTCTGTTGATATTAAATAAAAATTCTCTCGTTTATAGTCAATGATTAATATATTACATATATTTTTATAATCAAAATAAACAAGCATAGAATTTTTCGAGAAAAATTCGTCATATCTCTATCAATATATTCAATTAAAAAAATTCTACATTTATATTTGATAAAATTTTCTTTTTCAAATTATTAAAAACGTGCTGTTCGCGATGTAATATTCGACATTAAAATATCATTTGTCCGAATTAAAAAATGAAATTTGAAAAATGCGACATTTTGTTGGATTCAATTTTTTTCTCACATCGGGGCACCCTGTCGACTGAATCCGTGCCTGGGCGAGCTCTCCGAGTGTCAAAGCGTGCACTTTGGCTACGCGTGTGTGCGCGCAACGTTAGTCTCGTATATACGTGCACGTATATGTGCGTGCATGCACGTGCATATGCACACGCACACGAGGGTTGCCGCAGCCGTTCCCCGGCATACAGTGGTATGATATAATTGGACCGGTTCTACTAACCGCACGGAAAACATGAAGCCGGCGCGCGCGAACCGTTGTTAGGTCCGTTCTCGTTGGTGGTTTTTAACAGGGCATACTCTATGCCCCGTTGCAGACGGAGAATGTGGAGCGACGCGAATACATTTGTTAAAGCGGAATATACAACGGGAGATGGTGCAAGGTGCATACCCGCGCGCCAGTGGAACGGAGCGATTACGAAAGCCCGCGGACTCATCCCGCGGTCTATCTTTAACCCAGCCGCGGACTGGATAAACCGCCTTCTTGGTGCGCGCGAATGCGCAACGAAATTGCTCTATCCAGCGGGGTGTCCCGCGATCTTCCCAATATTTTTTTTTTTTTTTCAAAGTACACTCGCAGGAAAGAAGAGGCGGGCGAATAACGTTGATCGATATATATCGCTGTATTTTATACATCGCACGAAAATGTCGAGTATTTTCTTATCTTGGCGCGAATAAATGTCCCTCCCCCCCCCCTTTCCACTCCGATGAACATCGTCCTGCCTTGTCGCTTGCACGTTCTATCAAATCGTAAAAAATTATAGCCGACACCTCACGCGTTATACATGTACGTGTAATGCGTTCTATCAATGTTTTCAAAGACTGATTCGCGCAGGAAAATATTACATATGTAAATGATTAATTTTTTTTCTAGAATCAATACTGGTGGACTTTGACTCGCGCAAAAGTATCGCAAATTATCCAAAGGGATCGAATCGTCTATTTTTAGCCTATCTAAGATGTCCGAGAACAAACGCATCGCTACCGGATGTAGTATTATGTCTGATCCGTCGGAACATGTGCTTGCGATGGGCGCCATCCGCGCAACATTAAGTACATCTCAGATGTCACGCAGGTATTTTTACACATATATTCTAGTTGGCACAAAATCTCCTACGTTTATCGTTAAAATTATCGTCATTTTTCTCCCAATTTCAGAAAGGACTCCCTTTTTCTAGCTCAAGTAAAATAAAGACACATAAGCTTCTTATTTAATATGCAAATTAATTAATATTTCCTCGTCAAGTAAGTACACGGGTGTCTGAAAAATTTCGCTCCTCGAGTTTTGTTCCAATTCACTTATTGAATTTTTCTCCGTCTCGTCCTGCAGCCTCTCTCTCTACTTTTCTTTTCCGTTTGATACATTCCCTCGTTGCCTAAACAGGATTATTCGAGGGGCGAGAATTTACTGCGACACTAACGTAGAAATATATATGAATTATTTAACATAGATCAGGATTCTCAAAAAATGTTGACAGTAACGCAAATAGAGAGAGCACGTGTAATATACATATAATTTTTAAAAATTCAATGTTTACGCATAACAAACAAATATCTTATAATCTCTTGCAATAAAAAAAATAATAAAGATAATGTAATATATGCAGATTGAAAGAGATGTCGGGAGAGATCGATCGGAATTTGCAGTTTTCTTGAATGACATTCAAGCCTCTGATAGAAATAGTCGAAGGGTTCGTAACCGGGGTTGTCGAGTAATGGGTGAAATATCGATTGGGAATAATTCGAACATGTTTTATCTACCCATTTCCCGATGTTACTTTATATGAGATATAAAATGCATACAAATTAAGAAAAATAAAATAAATTTTTTTTCATTATCATATTAAACAATATATCGAGCAATAATATAAAAATGATTTTAATTAATTATACGACTTATTCATCGAAATTAAAACTTCCTAAACTATCCCCAACATTCAGCATCGGATAAATCTCGCGCAAAGAGAGAGAGGACGAGGGGATAGAAAATATTTCTTTTTTTTTTAAATAAAAATAAAACATTTCTCAAAGCATATCCAATCAAACTTTCTTATTTCCATAAAACGGATGAAATATTTGATTTTCGAGGAAGACCGGCGACTTGATAAAGCCATACTTTACTCCGTCCCGTGATATAAGCTCGCATAACGATGACCGGTAGGCCTCGCGGGCCTAATTAAGCCTGGATACCGATCCGCGGGATTAAATACGGGGCGATAAACGCCCGGTGCGTTTCCGTCATGTGCGGAGATAATATCTCAAGCGGGAGGACGATATCGCAGGTTGCGTGCGCGGGGACACCTGGAAGACATTGTAATCCGGCCTCCCGAGAGATTACCCGGACTAATATGGGATGGCACGATACGGCGCGATACGGTGCAGGCGGCGCACTCTCTGGTGCCGAGCGAACGGGTAAAGATAATGGAGTCGCCATCTATTGGGTTACGCTTAAACTATACGCAGCGCGCGCTCGCATTTCGCTATTCCACGTATACGTACAGGCGACACGCTTGCGCACACACTCGCATCCTCGTGCGCGCACGATTAGACTCCGCTCCGGCTGATCACGCGAGCGTTATCTCGGTTATCGGTTAGCGCCGTCAATGGCGATCGCACGAGCAACAAAGTAACGATAATCGCGACGACGTGCAGCGGCGATACCGAGGCGAGTTTTTCAGAAGGACGAGGCGAGCCAACGTCGATCGATGGAAAATAGCCGTCTGTACCGCCTACTATGAAATTCAAATATTTCCACGTGCGCGGAGGGAGGTCGTATTACAATTCTCCGTCGTGATATAATTACGCTGTGTGAATGTAATTTACAATCTCTGCTATATTACACGTGCGTTCTATTAAATCCGGGTGGTACGGCAAGAAATACATAAATTAAGGCTATGAAAATTCCTTGCATTTTTTCGAGAGATAATAAGATAGTAATGTTAATGCTTCGTAAAAAAAAAACGTGTCGAATTGTACAGTTAGTTATATATATGTACAGTTTATACGTATCATATTTATAGTTTCCTGATAATATTTTTTTAGAATCTGACACAATATTTTTACACGAATATTTTTTAATGAAGAATGCAATAAGTGTGACATCGAGTAGCGGCATTTTTTAAATGTCACTTTCCTTCGAGAAACATTCGTTTGCGTCGAGGGAAAAAAAGTTGCCGTACAAAAGTGAAATAATGGGAAGAAGGTAGCGACAATACAAGCGCGCGAACAGCCGTTAGCCGGAAAGACCGAACGCCTGCACGGGTCATGGAACGGATCAGCTGATCGGAGGCGCGCGCCAGAGTTTACGAGTTACGGCCGCCAATAAACCCCGGCCGCCGTCGTTCGTTGTTGCTCGTGCGACGTTTCATGGGTTGCAGGGTCCCGAGAAAAGGACAGAGGGAGAGAGGAGGAGCGCGAAAGGGAACGATGTGAATGAACGATAACTGCGGGTCCGAATAAGCTCGTCAGGATCGTCGACGAGTACTCGAAAGGTCATAATAATACTAAGCATCGCGCCAAGTTAATATAAATTAATCGGCGGTCTCTTTGTGACACATGGTTTTTTTTTTTTTCGAACGGTCCTCGTCGTTCAATCTGTCGCTACACGAGCCGAGATGACAAATTAATTATAAATTTCATATTCGCAGGTTCATTAATTTCGAACGATCTCTCAGGATCTGGCGGCCGACGAACATTATATCGATTTATGATACTTGAACGCGGAAAAGTAGTCGAGGTTTACGACCTCCTCGTTGTGTAGAAGAGCGTAGGTTTCGCATTAATCACGAGCGGCAAATCTCTATTCAACGATACGAATGAAAATACATCCGCGACGAAATGAATGTTGTTGTTACGTTTCACCTGGACGGCGCGTAAGGCTGAAGATCGGAATCTCTCCGAGACCTTGTCGCGCGAAAGAGAAAAGGACGCGAGAGAGTAGATGCTTACCTGGAGGTGGGTAGGGGCTCGAGGTAACGGGCTCGGGCGCTCCGTAGTTTCTCAGACCGCCGTATCCGTCGTGGGGAAAGGCACCTTCCGCGGCGACCATAGCGGCGGCGACCCTCCCGCGGTCGTCCGCCGCGGACGGCGCCAGATAGGGGACCCCCGCCTGCGAGTGAGGATGATGATGTCCGGCCGTGTCCACGGGATGGTGATGCCTCGCCGTCGTGTAAGGCGCGTAATTGCACCAGCTCTGGGAGAAGCTCTGATGGCAGGAGGAGACGGCCGGGTCGGCGGCGCCGGGGGTGGAGCCACCACCGCCGGTGGACGACGTCGTGGTTGCCGCGCCGGCCGAGTTGTACGACTTGTAATCCGAGGTAGAGCCGGCGGTGCCGGCCGAGCCGGCAGTGGCCGGCGACCAGAAGCTAAGGGTGGCCCCGACCTTCCGGTTGTCCCTGGAGGAACCGGAACTCGAGGTGGGATCGGCCGCCAGATTGTAATACGTGGGGGGATTGTTCCCCCCGTAGGCCTGATGATGGTTCAGGGATTCGCCGCCGCCCGTCGTGGACGAGTAGTGGGAGTCCTGGGGATGGTGCGGGCTGTAGCTCCAGCCGGCCTGAGAGCCCGCCGAAGACGAGTGCGAGTGCCGGATGACACCCGCCGCCCCCGCGCCTCCCGGAGCGCCCGTGGACTCTACGCAGGCAACCTCGCCGTAGGTGGACCCGGCGCCCCCCGGGGTCGCCGTTAATCTCTTGGCGGGGATGTGAAGCGGCCCGGCCGCGCTGTTGCTCGCTACCGAGGAAGCGCTCGGCGAGGTTGAACTGGCGCTCGCTGTAGGCGCGGGGGGCGCTGTCGTTGCCGATGATGCCGGTGCCCCGGGTGACGTTGGCGTGGTCGCTTGCTGATGAGCGCCCGGCGTCGTGCTCGTCTGGTGTTGAATCGATACGAGGCTCGAGGCTGTCGGTGGAACTGGCGGCGGGCTGTCCTCGTAGAGGGAACCGTTCATCATGGCCCACCAGGTCACCCCGGTGGAATTCCCCGCTCCGGTTGCTGCTCCCATCGGGGTGACGGAGCCAGGGTGGCCCACGCCGGAGCCACATAGCGGCGCGGCGTGAACATTATCGTACAGCGTCGCCGTCGAGCAAGCCACGTGATCGGCGATGGTGCAGATGATGACGGTTTATTGGCGGTGGTACAACGATATTTACGCCGATGTAGATCGGCGTGGACCGGCGTGGATCGGCGAAGAGATGACGATGGTCCCGGCGATTCCGCGGTGCACAGGTTCAGGCCGATCGCGCGATCATCGCGCGGTCGATCGATGGTTTCGATGTTTCCAAGCACCCACCAGGAGCACGGCGGGTTCACCGCGCGGCGAGAAACGGAGCGCTCATCGTGGCCGGCGTGTTGGTCCGTGAATTCCCGGAGTAAATAAAGAAAGCGCGTGCACACGCAGGAAGGCAGCGGAGGAGCGCGAGGAGCGGACGGTGGCGGGTGGGGATAGGGAAAATCGCGTAGTCCTCGACGAGGGGATGACGGCGGGGGAGAGGGTTCGGAGCGCCGCAGCAGACAGGTGGAGGGGTAAACGCGGGACGGAGAAGCCAAGAGGCAGCGCCGACAAAGGATCCACGCGCGGCAACGACGATCGTCCCGATCCACCAGGACCGCGTCGACGAGCGAGCCACGTGCGATGCGGCGCGGTTAGCGCGGATGACGTCGTCCGGTCCAACGATGACGAGTGACGAGCATGGAGAGAAAAACAAAATGACACAGCGCGATTATTACGAGGAAGGCATCGGTCGCGAGAGTTTGGAGCGCGCTCTTTATCAGGACGACTGATCGAAACTGGCGCGCACGAGAGACTCGAGGGAAAGAAAAATCAGCACCGGACACACTTGGCAATCGTCGATCTATCGACTCACTGCGCGATCGTATGCGTTACGATCGTCCCGCGACCGATCGTACACGAGCGACACGTCGTTCCGTCTCTGTCACCTACGAACGTCG
This sequence comes from Camponotus floridanus, assembly GCF_003227725.1. Lineage (NCBI taxonomy): Eukaryota > Metazoa > Arthropoda > Insecta > Hymenoptera > Formicidae > Camponotus > Camponotus floridanus. The sequence continues at coordinate 888,334 of NW_020229448.1, read as the reverse complement.
TCGTCTTCATCGCGAGAGGTTTCCGCGAGCGCGGCTCATCGAACGTCCCGCCTGCTCGCGATCGACATACGTCTGTACGATTATCTATCCGATCACGAAACTCTCACGAACTGCAACGATGCGGATAACGAGCATCCGGAGCCGAGAGAGAGAGAGAGAGTCTAAGGAGAGAGAGCGTATCTCTGATCGGACCGGGATCCTTTTATCTCTCCCGCGTACGTGTCGTCCTCGGTCGTCAGTCGGGTAGAGCCACCCCTCGCGTAACAAGTTTAATACGGCCGAGGATCTTCAGCAGGTAGCAACGCCTCCGGATCCGGAGGATCGTGCGTCGATACACACACGCACGATACGCTCACACATATGGAATAACCCCCTTTCTTCTCGCTGGCCTCGCTGAGCCGAACTGAGCGTCAACTGAGAGCTCTGCCCGCGGCTTGGAGTCGAACGGGCCAAAAGCGACGCGAGCGCGATCTCTCGGATCGTTTGGTGCGCGAGGTCCGGACGAACTCGTTGTCTCCCACTCTCCTCGCGCGGCCGCTTCGCGCCGCTTTCCACCGCTTCCTCCCTCCCCCGCGCCCCTTCCCCTTCCCCACGTGCTCCGTGCGCGCTCTAATCTGCTTTTCCTTCCTTCTCCTCTGACCGCTTCTCGCGAGCTAGCGAGCGCAAACATGCTTCCCAACTTATCTCGCGGGAGAGGCTGACTTTTCTCCGGCTTTCCACAAATATTGCCGAATGCGCGATCGATTCGCAATCGACGAGGAGGGAAGAAATGAAACGATCGTGAATCGCGAGTAAATGATAGATAACGATTGTTTTCAACTAAATGCGTAGATAATTCTATGGAGAGAAAGAGACAGAGAAAGATGTCTTTTATTTCAATGAAGCTTATGATGTCGGGAATTGAATTTTTTTTTTCCTTTTAAAATAATAAATATTATTTAAAATAATAAAAATTCCTTTTAAAAGATAAATTTTTTAAACATTCTATTTATCTTTAACATGTAATATAATCCAGTTTAATTAAATATCTTTTGCATTATTCTTCTGATTAATAGTGACGATATAAATAAAAAATAAAAATGTCCATCTGGTTCTTTTGATAGTATCTTTATCATTTATTCGCAATTATATTTATCAAAAATTACACCTCTATATTTCAATTGATTAATTAATTTTGAACAACTAAATCTTCTTTCCCTCATATTTATTATACATTAATTGAAAGATTCTTATCTCGTTGGCTCTAAAAAAGACGTGTCTACTTTTATTTTAATCATTTATTCTATTAGATTCAATAATTTTTTTACACTTATTCACATGCGATGATATACAAACTGATTAGAAATGCACGTTTCAAAGTTCTCTCTCGTTCCTACGAAATGTCACGTGGCTGGTAAAATGCTCCCATGGATCACGCTTCCTAGGAGCCGGACTCATCTTTAATAGTGTGTATATGTGCATGTACACGCAGCGCGCGAGCAATACGTCATGGCACAGTATTGCAGTCTAAATCTCGGTACTTTTATGGGCAGTAAAGTAAAACGGTCTGACAACAACTCCGGTAACACACACGCTTTCCATCTGTCCGTCCATCAGTGTCGTGTGCCATCGAGTCGCGTTACTCACGAGAGAATCACGTCTTAATGATCATCAATTATTATTAATCAATATTAGTAATGAAAAATGCAAAAAATCCCTAATTTTTCAAAGAATTCCGTTCTAATGTAAAATTAAGAGAAATTTTAATAATTAAATTTTATACAGATTAAAAAAATTACAATCTTATTTATTATTTATACAATTATTATATCAATAAAAATTCGTAATAAAAATACGTAAGTACATTATAATAAGCATGAAGAAATACATGTATATACTATTGTTTTAAACTAAAAATTAAAAATTCAAGAAAGATTGAATAAAAAAAATTTTTTTAATATTACTGTGATAATTTTTATTATACATACTGCTGGATTTATATTTTATTTCTTAAATTCAACAGAATTAAAAAAAATATTTTTGATATATTTTAAATTATTAACTTGTATATATTTATTTTTATCTTTTATGATAGGAAAAAATCAAGATTGAATTTGAAAATTTGTTAGAAATTATATCCAATTTTCGTACTAAAATTTTATGGCTTTTCCGAAGACTGGTTTCTGTTTGTTTTTTTTCTTCGTTTTGTTACTATACAAATATTGTTCTATTCTCTGACAGAGTTATATTTTAAATAAAGTTATTTTGGTGTCAAAAAAATTTCACACACACACATACACCCATTTACAATCTAATGTATGAAAGAAATAGAGATTCAAAGAGAAAAGATTTCTCTTTCAATTCTTATTTCTTTCATGCATTAGATTTTAAATGTGTGTGTGTATGTGTGTAGTGTGAAATTTTTTCAAGGTTAAGAAATAATGAAAGTTATTTAAAATTATAAAGGAAATAAAAATTCAAAGAGACATTTTTTCTATTGATTTACTGTAGGATACAAAATAACAATTTTCTTATTTTTTAACGTTACGTTTAAGATACGTCTAGAAATAATCTGATTAGACGTGTATCGATTATTTGACATATAAAGATGATTCAGCTTTGCCTATTCTCTTATAGAAATCCTTATAATTTCCAGAAATAATATCCAGATACACATATTTATACAACTTCTTTCTCTTTCTCTTTTTTTTAAATGTATCTAGTGAATGTTGAGCAATTTATGACACCTATGCACATATATATTCGATTATATGATTAACGAGATGCAATGAAAACGAGATCGATCGGTCTGTCATCGGCGAGCCAGACAATGAGACGATTTCGAGAGCGATTGTGTCGTCGTACACGTGTACTAAGTAGGAAACACAACTCGTGCTTGAATACGAGTGTAATAAATCGCGCGGGAGGCGCGAGCCACCCGACGTTTGTTGTACAAGCGACGCGATCATGAATGGACTTTATAGCAGCCCGTCCATTTATAGGTAGTATGCGCGGTTTAGTAGCTATGGGCTTAGTACGAGACGCGGTTGTATACACAATCCTCTGTTTACTACAAGCATGTAGGAAATGGATAAGTTTACCGTCAAATTTTCATTTCAGTTTTTGAAGCCAATCATTCGTCGCATTAATATGAATTAATCTATAAACTTATCGATGTGAAAATTCTCTCCCTCTCTCTTTCTCATTTGTCTTCCAATATATATGTTTCTTTAAACTCGGTTTTCTCAAAATTGCTGTTATATTGATCGATTGCCAAGTATATGCGAGTAATATTCTTCAAGTATTTTTCTGTTGTTTTAGTATTATTTTCATACACGAAAAAAGAGATTATTATATAAACTAAAATTATTTAATAAAATTATTTAATAAACTAAAAATGACTCTAAGAATTTATCTTATAAAGGGATCTCAATATATTTAAATAGAAAATGATTGCAGTTAATTATGCAACTCACCTTGTATACCGGGCAGTGTTCCGGGGAACACGCGGGAAAGCCTAGAAATATAAACAGATTGTGATTATGTAGAAGATAATAGATTTCATTTACTATTTAAAACTATTTTTATATAATGAAAAATCAGAATATATATAAGATTTATTTAATTTTAGAGATACTCTCTCTTTCTATAAAATTATGAATACATTAACATTAACATTAACATTTAACATTGAATAATTAAAAATAGAGGCTCTAAATAATAATTAATCGTAAAAGAAAAAAGGACTATTAGGTCCTGAACGCAGTAAACAGTGCACATAATATTTAAAAATATTTTCATGACTGTATTACATATAATTAATTGCTCACTAAACATTTCGATCCCTTTATGGATCCTTTTCAATGCTATAAATAAAATACAAAAATAAATAAATCGATAAAATCTAAATTGTCGTAAATAAATAAAAGTCAAATTATAACAGATGTCGTAAATATGTAGCCCCAGATAATGGTAAAAATTTTATTCAAATATGAACGGACTATGTATCGGATGAAAATCATATTATTACACGTAAATTATTAAAGAAAACGTATATTCAATAATTTGAGGAAGCATAATGTAAGAAATACGTATGAAAGACATATATCTTTGCTTGCTGTGTCTTTGTATTACCTGTGTAAAACAATCAATACAAAAAGTCTGTTGGAAAATAGTCAAGGCTCCTTTCCAAGTAACGGTGTGATCCGACAATAAATAGAGAATTTAAAAAGATTTTCCTTTTCTATGATGATTATAGACTAAAAAGTCACAATTATAAAAATTAAGTATAGGTCAATAAATACATTAAACTACTGGAGTCTAACCGTAAAATGAACTTGTCTGAATACACAAAGAGAAGACAAAGCAAGAAAATAGAGGTATATATAAGAAAGCAATAAAAAATAAGCAATGACACACAGCAGGAGGGATACTTAAGAAAAGTTACATCTATTAAAAAAACAGGAAAATAGGAATGATCAAGAAGTCTCGTATTCTTTTAATTCTCAAATTAAGACTTCTCAAATTAAGATTCTTTTGTAGTTTTATATATGACTTACATCCGATATATAGTCCTTTCATACGAATAGAATTTTTTACCGAATTTCTTATCCGGGGCTACATCATGTTTGCGATAATAATTTGCATCATTGTTGCGTCTTTTTTTACGATTAATTTAATATTGCAAATATTGATGATTTGGACAATGCTAACCTGCTGCTCAGCTCGAACGGGTGAAACGTCTTCTCCACGGCGCCGTACACTTTGAGGCCTTTTATTTACAGGTTCGAGAGGAAAAACGTCAGCCTGCAAAAAGCAAGACGGAAGTGCAAATTAAATGGTCCGTTCACTGATAACTGCCTTTCATAACGGGCCGTGTCGCCATGAGTTTTATACGGCTTTTAGTAGCCTCCATCACGGCAGGTATAAAGTTCTCTACCTTGTACAACCGTTAATGCGACGCCACGCTCTATAACGAAACTTCACTTAGCCTTACTCTTCCTATACTCGAAAAGTTTAGCTTTACCAAAACTCTTAAAACATTCATTATTCACTTTATATATTGAAACAGAATAAAATTGAACACTAGAAAAAAAATAATAAATTGATTTCAGAAATGTTATTTAATTTTTTCAACAGTTATTTAATCAATCTGATTTTTACATCTTATTTATAGAATGCTTTTATATTATATTTTAACAAGTATAACGAGAAATAATTATTGCAAGGAGATTGAAACTGTTCGTGCAAAGGAATGCATGCTGTCGAGAAATAGTTAAATTAACTGCGATTGTCTTCGAGATAGAAAATAAATTCAATCGAAGGTGCATCTATGAATTTCGATTTACTACGGAGGGTGAATAGCGGAGCCCGTGTTGAAAATAGGAAATGTAGAAATGCTCTCTGGAGAAATCTGCGGAGTAAAGTCTCTGAGAGTGAATTTACACCGAAATTTCAACTTGGGGAAACTTGAAACAAGATGCAAAGAACAGATCTCTGAAAAAGTTAAACAATTCAATGAAAATTTGAAAAATAATTAATTTTTGTAAATAGACTTTTTTAAAAATTAAAAAACCATAGATACAATCAGCCTAATACGAGCCTAAACTGCGGATGATAGGTCAATTAAAAAAAAAAAAAAAAAGTAGAAAAATGTCGACAAGTCGCATTTATTAAGAGAGCGACTAAAAGTGAGACGTTTCGATGCTTACTTGCATCTCTTTAGTCACGAAGTGTTAAAATTCAAAATATGGTGATTGCATCTCTGAATATAGGAAGTCAACGTGTGTTGTGTGACAGCTTGGTTTCTGATAAAAATTACATACATAAAATTACACACACAAAACATGAAAGAATGAATAAAGAAAAAATTGCGCAAAAAGTAAAGAACCGTTACAATTAAAATAAATCATTAATAAAAATTTTACCAAATCTCCTAAAATTTGAAACCTCCACACAGATTCGAGTTTTAGTCTATTAACAACGGCAGATAGTAAGACAATGAGAAGATACGTTATTCTCACCGCAATATAAATAGACCAAGAACAACAAGTACAATGTGAGACAAACAAACCATCATAAGGAATCCAATAACGGAAAATACATATTATTAGACTTTTTTCAGATTATCAAATAAAATTGTAAATATAATTTGTCATCCATATTTTATTATTTATTTTACTTTTTTATGTTAATATAATTATTTTTATTTTAAATTTATCTCTTTTTTATTCTCAAGATTTTATTATATGCACGATACAACGTCATTATTAATTACTTATATATCTTGATAAAATCGTTTGAAAATTGTTTTTAAAATATATTTATATAGATAAACATCTGTTATACAATAAAGACTGTTTAGCCTCTCTCTAAATGTCACAAAGGGGCAAAAAGTTCCGTTTTCCTGATCGGGGGAGAAACAGTGTCGGCAAAACGTGGGTAGGACGTGCTACGGAGGATATTACTTTTAAGGTTGAACAATAAGGGGATGGAGGAAAGTCGGAGAACGCGTTTGGCAAACTCGGTCTGTGCAAACTGGAGGAGATTGGTCGAGGGCGCAAACAATCGGACACGAGAAAGCTCTTGGTTCCCTCCATTCCTGTCGTTACCAAGGGGGTGACGTTATTCCAGGATGCACACACTCGCGAACTCACACGCACGGTCTACTCATGCGGAATATTCGGGAGAACCGGCCCATTTGTCACTCAATGTTATCCGACCCCTTTCAAACGTACGCACTTGTGTAATCAAATCAAAAATCGTATGTTTCTCAACCATTACGCACCATTTTGTGCGTAAGTTCAAGTAAATTACTTGTGCATATCTAATCCTAATGTTTAATGTATATTTCATTTGATAAAATACATTTGTGTATATTTTATTTGATATTATAATGAATATGGATTATACTTCTTTCATTAATAGTATTAACTTGAGAAATAAAGACAGCATATGAAAATTATAGAATGATATAAAAAAATACGCGATTTTTTATTTTGACTTATACAATATGAAAAAATTTATCGCAGCCAAAAGCGACTTTAATATACGTTTTTGATAATAACGAGTATCTCTGTAATGGATTGATCGATATATTTATCATGTCATTATCAAAAAAAGATCATTTATTTAGAAGCAAAGAATTTTATAGTAAAAGCTGAGTGACAAATTGCAAATGAAATAGAGATTGATAATATTTCAAAAAGTATAACAATATGCTTACTTTAAAAAATTAATATTTAACGAGATAAATGAAAGATAAAGTATTACTGGAGAGAAGTAAAATTAACTTTTTATTAAACTCTCTACGAACATCTGCCATTATTCTTATCAGGACAAACTCTATTTTACGATAAACAATTATTTTTAATAAGAGTCTATATAGAGAAAAAAATAATTTAAAAAGTTGATATATATTTTACACTACTTTATGATTACGTGACAGACATAGTAATATGCATTGTGTGGACGTCTTTTCATAATTTTCATTATCTCTAACACCTCTTTATCTCCTTCCATTTCCAGTCTGAAATTGAAATGAGATTTCGTTGCTTCTATAGTATTAAACATTTAATTTAGTTGTTTGTACGTTAAATGTTTATAATTTTAAGTCTGTGAAAGTAATCATTGAAAATATTATTCGAAATAGAAAATGTTTTGTCAAAAAAATTTCATTTTTTTTGTCATTTTTACGTGATATAAATATAATATAATTTCTGACAACCATTTTATATTTCTTAAATATTTTATATAAGATTCTATTAATCCTAGACAGTTTACGTCCTATCTCTTATTACGTCAACAGGCAACAATCCTAAGCGTAACATGGCAAAAGATTTAATCCCTTTCCGTGACTGATTAAAAAAAATTCAACCCTTCTACGATGAAGAAGTCAATCTCAATTCCAACCAGCTAGCGAAATATAGTATTTAGGATGCTGTCATTTTAGGAGCGAGAATCTGAGTCTATCAGCGTTGGATCAAATGTATAAATAACAATATAAATATGTAAATAACATTAAAAGTTTATTATTGAAATAAACTTTTAATATTATTTACATATTTATATTGTTATTTATATATTTGATTATTTGAAAAGATATTGCTTTAAATTATAATTTTAGATTTATATTATTCAATATGCATATATGTAATAAATAAATTATTATATAAACTTTAATTATATGTTTGTTTACCGATTGTGACATATAATCTCTATCTCTCTTTTCAAATATCAGGTAACGTTAAATATTCTACATATCTATTAAATGTCTAATGTCATAAATACATATGCACACATCATAATATATAGCCAAAATAAATACTTGAAAATTAAAAAAAAGATATTAATATAAGAACTCTCATCTTGTCTCCTCTGTATCAACTTTTTCAGCTGTTTACATGGAAATGAATAAGAATATTGTATTATTATCATCTTGTTATACAATGCCAAATATTTTACGTGTGAAAAGATCTAATTAAAGTGTACGAGCAGCCATGCGTTCGCGAATGGAAGATGAAAATACGTTCGGTATGCAAAGTAGCTCGTGGAAGTCGCGGAGAGCGGAGGGATAGGTGGGTGAAATACCGCGTCTCTCTCATAACCGCGTGACGTGACGCGTGCCAGTTTCAGCGGGGCGTCGAGACGCCTTTCGGCGCTTCAGTGCTGTCGGCATCGGGACGCCCTCTCTCCTTTCAGAGGCAGATGCTATGGTCGGACGACCAATCCTGGTCGTCCGGATTCGAGGAGCGCTTCCAATATGGCAGTGGCCTAGCGGGACGAGGAACTAGTATAACTATGCCTGATGAAAGCGACAAGTGAATCCTCGCCTCGCTTTTGTGACGGATATTTCCTCTGATGATTAATCAATTAATCCCGCGATTCGCGCGAGTCATGTTGCGCAAGCCATTCTTCTCCCATCTCGTATCACCTTGAGATATTGGTATGACACGAGATGGATAAGATGTTGTGTATCTAAATGAACATTTTTTAATCCATCTTGCAATATTTTTTCTCAAATTAATTAATTGTATCATAATAATTACAGATGCAACATGTCTCTGACATAAATCTTAAAACAGGTCAAGTCTCTGAAATTATCTTACATTTTATGCATAAATATAATGTGACATAATTATTAGCAATTTTTCATGCTCTTAACGGATGTAATATATGGTTATATTTGACACCGTAGTGCATCTCGTAATAGAGCAATTCCAAGTCTGGCAGTGTTGCCTCGTCCTGCCTTTTTTTCTTTCCTTTTTTTCTGCTAGCCTGAACTACCGATTTGTATTTCGTGTCACATTCACCACTTGCAATACAATGCAGAGTTGCAGCTGGAACAAAGTATAAGCGCGGGATATTCCATTTGAGTAAGGACAGAGGAGGAGCAAGGGGTGCAGAGAACGACGCAGAGGAGGGGGAAGCCCTAAGAGGGTTTGAAGACTGGGAAAGTGGTGGTGAGCTTGAGCGCGTTGTCTACGTGAATGTATGGCGACTCGGTATTGAGTCAAGAATGGCTAGACCATTTCGTGTTCCTGGGGTTGCGTCGTCATGGGAACCATCCTCATCAGGCAAAGTCTCTCAGGATCTTTCTTCATTCTTCCATCGCCCCCTCTGTATTCTGCATATATCTTTCTGTACTTTGCATCGCCTTACCTGGGATGTACGCGCAACTATCGTCGACCCCATCTCGCATTCGAAAGATATCAATATTATGCGAGAAGATATTGCTTCAAATTATAACATATTTAATAATTAATCTGTAATTTTTAATATTTTCGGGCGAATATTATTTCTAACTCTATCACATATTTTTTATCCCTGAATTTTGACAATACATCTTGTACAGTTTCGTAACGATTATTATTATACAGGATAATCTGTGTAAGAAAAAGGATATTATTATAAGAGTAATATTCTCCAAGGGGGGAGGGGGGAATTAATTGATATAATCAATCCTCTTGTGTTTCAGAGTAATAAGGCAAGTGAAACGATATAGTACAATATCACACGACATTTTCCTCGCGCTAAGTACTTTGAGAAGATTGGGACGCATGGAAGCGAAGCTATAGATAGAAAGCTATCCGGCAACCACGCCTCGAGATATCCAGATGCCGAGGCATTAGCCTTATCCCCACGATTTTGCCCCGTAGTCGATCCTATCTTATCTCGGTTCATTTTCATATATTACAGCACAGTGCGATATTCACGACTTGGGACACTAAATATACATATGCGCATTTCATACACGTACACGCGGATACTAAGATGACTCTCGCAAAAATGTAAATTCGCGAATTTTATTTCCTTCAAAGAATCCAGATTCTTTGCTACATTCGAGATAGCGAATCGTTATTCTAACATTAACATCGCGCTCAGTTCTAACTTTATAATTTAATCCTCGAACAAAGTATTTAGAATATCGCGAAGAGATATTAAAAGATAGTAATGTAACAGAGAAAGATTTTTTTTTTCGATGAAAACTTGTCTTTTAAAAATTCAGGATTTTTAATTTATCTCTATGTTTATAAAATCCGAATATGTATTTATAATAATTCAATAACTTAATAAAACAATTCTTATCACAATCTATTCAAGAAATTTTCGCATATAGTGTGTTTTAATACAATATTGAAATGTTAAAAGAATAAAATAAAAAATAAAAGTCAATGATTTATAGATTTTTTTAGTTGCTTGTATGTTAACGGTGTCTTTATGGTCAATCAAGCTATCGCATTTCGATTTAATTCGATGTTTTTTATGCTTGATTTATGATTGAAACGAATATAGCATTTTTCGAAACTAGAGAAAAATCAATGAAACGACGTTTGACTGAATCTTTTGGTTGAATTTCTTTTCAGCTTACAGTGCATACTATAAACTGCATTCTGTTTGTATATATCTGTAGCCATTATTTTACTCTATCAATACTCTATAAATAATTCAACTAAAATAATATAGTTCCTATGCTCTCAGGCACTGATGGTTTCTTCAGATTTCAGTCTTGGCTTTCACAGATACGCGTAAACACCATGACCGTCGTTGAATTATGCGCGAGACAGATATGTGAACGCGTTTTATTCGATGTCACAACCCGCGAGAAAAGTGAAAAGCTTTTTCCCAGTCGTACAAAAATATTCGTCTGCGATGATAATATCACGTAGTCTAGAAAGGAAAATGTTGCAGTACGTAAAAAAATTAAAAAAGTATGAAAAACGATGCACTAATTTAAATATAAACTTGACAATTAAATCATAATTATTCAATTGTTAATATTTACATTTTAATAAAAATTAAAATGTAAATATTAACGATTGAATAATTATGATTTAATTGTCAAGTGGACAAATTAAAAAATTACGAGTAAATGTTAAATTAAAATAAAACAATACAATGTAATATCATAAAATATATTTGGTTGCATCAGCGATTTGAAAAAAATATTGTTTAAATTGTAAAACGATAAAATAGAAAATTAAATTTACTATAAATAGTTTTATAGTAATATCATAAAACATATTTGATTGCAAAAGCGATTTGAAAAAAATATTGTTTAAATTGTAAAACGATAAAAGGAAAAATTAAATTTACTATAAATAGTTTTATGGTAATATCATAAAACATATTTGGCTGCATAAGTGATTTGAAAAAAATTGTTTAAATTGTAAAACGGAAAATTAAATTTACTATAAATAGTTTTATAGAAAATATTCCTTGAAAAAAATATGATATGTATATATCTTATCGCACGTATAAGTATTTATATTCTTGTATCGAGCAATTTTTGACAACAGCGGCATAAATATGTATGTTTACTTATTATGTCTTCAGTACATATGATACATCTGTATTAAAAATACAAGCTTATAAACGCATGTACAATGTATATATATACATATACAGATAGACAAACACCAGGTTTTTAAGATTGCAAATCATGATGATGCTGGCATAATGAATCACACGCATCACAAATATGTGTGTGTGTAAGGTAGAAATAAAATATCATTTACAAAAAAGATTTTCGATACTTCTTTCGAGCATATAAATTCTCACATCTTCATTAAAATATTCACAAATTATTTTCCTTCGTCAAATACATTTGTAGATAAAAGGTATTAGCTAGATAATAGCAATTAAATTCGTAGACTCAATATTTGCTGATTGTATCATTTTCAAAGCAATGTGTATTTTAATTATTGTTAATTTAATAATATATTTGTTTTAGCAAAATAAGAATTTACATTGTACGTTACGATTACTTGCAAATAATATTCTTATACGTTGCCAGAGGTGCATAAATTTCTTTTCCTCGATAGCGCTTGCACCCTCAGATTTGAGGATAATAAAGGACCGGAAAGAACTTTTACGAATGTGGTTCGACGTGACCTGAATTTCAGCGAAATTCTTTCAAGATTTGCTCGACAAGTTTTTCATACAAAGTGAAAGCGGTAACCCCGTGAGAGTAAGCGGTGGATGTCCTCTTGCGAAGCTTCATTCCGTGCTTGTCGCTCGAGAGATGTTCATCCAAGTGATTTCTAAGATTCTTTGGGAATACAAATGTGTTTTACATCTGCACATCTGCGTCTTATAGAATGCAAACTCGAATATATCGCAAAATTATTTTAAATTCGTCTATAGAAAAATTAAAGTAAGCTCTTACTTTCGTTTTAATTTATACAGTGAAGTGTTGATATATTAAAAATATTATTCTTGCTTATCAAGTAAGGCGACTTGTTTTTACCATCAAGACTAGTTCAAAGATTAATAAATTTCTAAAAAGGGTTCATCAAGATTCTACCATCTTTCATCAAAAGGAGTCTATGTAATTAATATTATATTATATTTATAGTTTAAAATAATCCGTGTAAATATTACTGTGTACGTTTGACATGCGTTTCATGAGAGGATCTTTTTACTCTACATCCGAAAGGTATGATTTTTTATGTACGATTTTTTATGTACTCGAAGGCTATATTAATGTATGCAAGAAATCGTACGTGGACTCTGGCGTAAAATTGGCCTCGTTTCCAGGCTTCGAAATGATTCTGCCCGAAGTAACTACACCTGCGAGGGTGCTCAGTGGCCAAATCTGCGGTCCATAAAAATAGTTACAATGTTCTATCGACGCGTATGATGAAAGAGATCCGTGACGAGTCGGCACGAGCCCCTAGCGCAGCTGTGAGAAATGCACACCTATAGGTACTAAGCATCGACGGGTCGCGCGCGACCATAAAATGATCGTAAAAACTTAATTTTACGAGAGACATAATATATTTGCCATCACCATCGCGGACATCGGTATCGCCATCGACGAGGAAACGGTTGCGCGATCGCGAGTGTCACGGGGTAAAATTTTGTAAATACATGCACACGAACCCCGTGCAAGCGAGATCTGATCTCGAGCGATGCCGAACGATTCGAAGGAACGGATGTGGAAGGGAAACTTCTTTGGAAACTTTCTCCCTGCGACAAACGATGCGAGGAATCTTTTGTTCCTGAAGATTCTTTTGTCATTGAAAGTGTAAAATCAAAAGAAGTCTGCGAGTTATAAATATATATATATGTATATTTATATATAATAAGATAATTAATTCTTATCATGGATATGTATTAAGAATTAAATTTGCACTTTATTATCTCGTTTCTTTATATATTTTCAGCTTAATCAAATCGCGAATTATTGCAGAATTAATTTATAGACATGGACATTATAAAATGTAATTATGGATTATATACACGTATATTTCTCTTTTGAAAATAAACGCGTTATTATGGATTTTAAATATTAATTTCTAGAGAAAGACATCCTCGATAAAGAAGTCACTCATCGGTGCAAATCATTGCGAGGCCTTACCGCGAACAACATTTTGTGGAACGACGGGAAGACTGTCGGACTCTCAGCTCGAACATCGTTTCGTTTACGACCAATTAGTAGATCCAGAAACATACCTATCTGGCCTGCGGTACGAAGAGGAAAAAAACAAAGAACGGGAGAAGAGAGAAGTCGCCCGGAGCCACAAACTTGCGGTAATCTCTGAAACGAACTTCACGAATCTCAGCCGGCGCTCGGTTTCTACCCGAATTTTTCTGGCGAATGTAAAAACGAGACGCCGAAAATGCCGAAGTTAAGGTATATATAATCAGCCAATTCCGTGAGGTGGGTGGTCCCCGTGTGAATCTCCGTTTAAAATGACCGCCGCGTCATCATCGGAACGTCGCGTTATCATCGATGATACGTATCACGGACGGATGTAAAGCCCGTTAGCGAGCCCATGCACGTATGCACGTTGATTGAAGCTCACCATTTGCACTTATCTTTACTTTTACGTATCTGCAAGAAAAAAGTCTGTCGCTTGAGAGATGCCTTCGAACGCAGGTCCATTCGCAATTTTGTTATAAATTAAATTGGAAAAATTGTCTTACGCATATGATTGAAACACACATTGTTTCAAAATAGCATGCTTGATTTAAAAAATACATTTTTATTAAAACAAACGCATTTAAAAAGTGCGTATGTTACTAGAAGTGAAAATCTATATTATCTGTATTATTTAATGTACTTTTTTCATCGATTAAAAAAATTAATTTTAAAGTAATCTGTCAATCAGATTTTTTTGAAAGACAGAACAGCTATGCATATATGTTATAAATCTTACGAAATGGCACGATCTAAGACGACTAAACGTTCACAATGAGTGAGTAGTCTACATTACTATAGCAATTATTTTAACGATGCATATTAATTGGGATAATAAAACCTCTTACGAGGGTATAATTATAATATTGAATTATAGTCGACGTTTATTCTTGTCACGCGATATTAACGACGCAGTTGTCCGCGTAGACTGTTGTCGTTTATGCGTTCATTCACAATGTCGGACATTAGATTAGTAAAAGCTAAATGTGAAGCTTCTGTCGCGAGCAAATCCACCTGCACGCACTCCTGATGTCTTCATTTCCCCGAGTCAACGAAAGAAATATTAGAAAAGAGACAGAGATAGAAAGAGAGAGTTGACGCAATAAATTTTTTTATACAAAATGTCTCTAAAATTACGTAAAAGCTTGAATAAGAATCTACGTTAATTGTCATACGAAATAATTCACATGTAAAATATTAAAAGACAGAGCTTTTCGAACAAAATATAATTAAAATTCTGTTTAAATAACTTTCGCAATCAATAGATAAAGCCACACGAAGATAGATCAAACACGAAGACAGACGGTCAAAAATTAAGCTGAATGTAAATGAATGAAGTGATCTCGATGAGATGCTCCCAAAATGTACGATTGTAAACTGGACAGGTAAGTTGGATGCACTTTTGCCAAAGTATACATTATCCTAGTCGCCAGTTGCGTATCTTACACGGAAGTCCGCTTAAACATTTTATAGGGTGGTCGGTGTAATTTGATGGCCCATAAAAACGCCTAGTCTAGTTTTTCCCGGGGCATCGTCATCCGTCGTCGGCGCAGGCCACGCGCCTCTTTGACGTTTCATGACCACGATTTCCTAAACATCGCTCCATCATGCTCGGATTTACGGATCTCTTTAACCTGCGTCAAGTGCAACAGACGCGCAATGCTGGCCGGAATGTCAACCGCGTTAATCCTGATCGATTACAGTAACGCAATGTTATTTTTTGCACGTGCATATGTACTTGTCGATAGCAGACAGTCCTGCGGTGACAGCTGGAAACGGAAATTTTCATTTCAAATGGAAACTAATAATAATTAATATAATAATTATTATAATTATTATATTAATTAATATATATAAGATAAATATGTGTATAGATAATTTTTCTAAACGCGTTTTTAAAATCAGATCGCAGTCCTTATATTATATAATTTTGCTTCGATTTAAAAACTCAATGATTAAAATATTTAAAAATTGTAAAATCGTAAAAAATAGAATTCACTCAAATTTTCATTAAAAGAATCGATCCTAAATTTCTCGGAGAATCTACAAATAAATTTTATCTACAAATAAATTTGAAATGTCAACACGAAGAGCTCGTTGTCACGACTGAATCAGTCGCTACAGCCGACGGTAAGACTGACACAACGATCGATGAAACGGCATTGTCGAAGTATTCCCGGTAATCAAAAGAAGCCGCCGGTAGCCTCGAAGCAGGAAACGGAAAACGTGGTGGAAATTGAAAATGTGATGGACGAGGCACAGGGGATAGAAATGGCGATCCAGGATGAAGGTAGAAACCTACGGAAATTACGGGAGCTGCGTTCATATTTCATGTATAATACATGAACGAACGCGCTATCACAGCCACGAGTAGAAATATTAAAGACGTTATATAAGTAGCATTGTCTTTTTTCAAAAAATACATCCGAACATGCCCGATTAAATCAAGAAACAATCCATCAAAAAATCATAATAAAATAAATGTAATTTTTAAAACAACGATATACATATGTCAAACGTCTCCTGATGTGTACACACGTCTTACGATAAGGACGGGATAGGGCGACCGATACATAAATGTTGATATGCTACATAGTATAGTAATCTAAGTTGTGTTTATAGCTGCGAATATATATGCATAGCAGTCCGGTGAATCGTAGCGGCGAGAAACTCATTACTCCGCAGCGCGGGTATTAGCATATTTAGAGACTGTTTCCCTTCTTTCTTCGCTCTGCCCCACCTATCATCCCTTACTTCATCCCGCCTGTCCGACTTCCACCACTCTAGGACTGTCAACCGTTGCGTCCCCTCGTGTACCTCGCGTAAGCTAAGGTAAGAGATGCCGTGCAGTTAATGCGTTATCTCGACGAGGAAAAACGTTTTCATTTTTATCATTTTTTCATTTCGATGATTAATGATGTATGATGCAACATGTATGACGATGCGTGATGAACAGTACTCGTTCGTCGCGGACAAATCACATGTAATTACATGTGCGTATACAGAAAGGTAAATTGCGTAACGAAATTTCTTAATGTTCGTCGAATCAAAATGGCAATGTGTCGTCTCTGAAATAATATTGGAAAAGTATTCTAATGCTTTGTCACAAACGCAAGTGGAGCCTGAGCAAAGGTTATATAAAGTGCTTATATAAGAGGTGCTGAGAACGTAGAGGGAGCTAAGTAATTAAGGAAGCTCATCCGAAGGGACAATTAAATTTAATGAGAGGCAGCCCGATCTCCACCCCTAATACCCCTCGCCTAATTCTCCGCCTCCATTTCGTTGGCCAGTGTACTGGCAACACTATACATATTCTTCTCTCGAAATTCCGCGCATTTCCTACATTTTAGTCTCGATTATTCCAGGGGAAGAAAGACATGTACAATATTATCATTTAATATCTACTTTCTAAAAATCCATCTTCTGCCTATCCAACTCTGAAAATTTTGGATGAAACGATATATAATTATTACGTCAGTCTACATTCAACATTTCTTTCATGGGTTTAATCAAGGAAAAAGACTAAAATTATACAATTAATTAATAGGTATTTTTATAAAGAATTTTATGTAAATCATTTTATTAATTAATTAATATTCTGCGAATTAAAATTAAATAATTTATAGAGAGATAAACTTTTCCTTAAAATTGCAAATTTACATTTTATTTTAATTTCATTTTTAATATTATACACAATCTAAAAAAGTATGGTTTTTTTGGTAAAACCTTGATTCAGATCTGGTTTTTTTTGGTAAAACCTTGATTCAGATCTGAAGTGGCAAATCAGATTCTACGAATCGTACGCATATGTCAGCGTTTACATTCAGTTGTCGAGAAATCTTCGTTTATATCGCGAATCTGTTTATATTGCTACATTTGCTCGTCAGCTGTATTACAGTTTACTTAACCGATTCGTGAGTTTGCAGTCTAAATTCAAAAAAAATCTTAAACTAATTTTATATTATTTTATACGATAGTAAGTATATCTTTTCTTAATATTTTTTTCTATTTATTTTACGTTATCAAAATCTTAAAAAATTATTGTTTAACATATTTTGTATGCATGACATCTCTTTTGCTTCACTCGTTTTCGTATATCTATAAATTTCCATTCGTAGTTATTACTTTCATTTTCTATTTTAATATACTAAATTATTCAAGCTATTCTAATTAATTATAAAATAATATCCTTTTATATAATATAATTATCATAATTTAATACAATCTATTTACATGGAAATGATATGTAAATTTATAATAACAAATGATAATAAAATATTTTTAGTAATAAAAGAATTTTTCAGATTATTATCACAAGTGGTGAAATAAATTAAAAATAGAACAGTCTGAAGTGTCTAGAAATTTTTATTGCATCCATTTTTTTATTTTGAATTTATGAATCACTATCGGCAGTGATCGAACCAACCAAACCCAGAGATTCGACCATGAAACTTTAAACGGAAACACTTCAGACATCTAACGAGCACTTGACGTCGACAGTTATATGACATATTATCTTTAAGAACCTTCAAAATGCAATCGCAAATAATAATATAAGTCATACTCTAATTTAGAAAAAATATTCTATTTAGATAATTCGATGGATGCTATTTTTTCTTGAATGCAATTTATTTCTATTTACATGCTTACATTTTCTTGAAACATTTATTTAAAAATATTAATTGTATTACAGTTTAATATGTTTATAATTATTATATACATATTAAATTGTAATGCAATTAAACATTTTTAAATAAATGTTTTAAGAAAATATAAGCATGTAAATAGAAATAAATTGCATTCAACAAAAAAATAGTAAATAGTTTTGTATATGAATTCGAGAGGAAAAAATGCTGCTAGTATAAAGAAAAGCTATGGAGCAAAAAAAGTGTAGCATATTTTGGTTCCATAGAATATAATCTGGAAATTAAGATTTGACTCAAGATTTGGAGGATTTAAAGATATAGGGATAAGTAGGCAATAAATATAAGTGGTTCGGATAAAGCACTTTGCATTTTTTGTCAATATATCGGTCAAAAGTAAGACGAGATGGTTTCTAAAGGGTATTCCCATTGGAATGTTGCTTAGAATGGTTGGTGATGTAAGGGTCTGTTGGGGAAAGAGAGATCCTGAAATCATTGTTACGAAAAATAAGTGGGTTACTACAATGAAATCTCCTTTAGCAAGTAAAGGGAACGGAGATAAAAATAAGAGACATGAAAAATGAGTAACAAAAGAAAGGCACCATAAATGCACCATATGTTAAATAGTATGTTATTCTCAGGTTCGAAGAACATTTGAAATAAATTGTACAAATTTTCTTCGGTTTTTTATTTCTTCTTATTTATAATAATGGTAGAAATATTTTGCACTTATGTCATATTTTTAATTAGTATTAAATATTTAATTATCTTTATAATAATTATATTTAATTATAATACCATTATTATATAATCATAAATTAAGATAATAATTAATAAAATATATTTTAATAATACTAATAAGAATATAATATTAATAACAATATAATTATTATTTGTTTTCTCATTAGCTTATACACACCTTCATTATAGAAGATACATTATAATCTTCCATAATTGAATTTGATCATATTATTCTTAATATGTCATCTTTAATATTTCTATAAATATTTTGCCACGCAAAAAGAAATTTACTTTTTTCTTTATTGTAATTTTTTTCAAAACTTTAGATGATCAGATTTCTGTTTGATACGAACGCCATCTTTCTAAGATTACTAAAAGTTGAACCAAGTATATCGATAAAACAGAAAAAGACGAGTCGGTAATCTCGGAAGTGAAATGAGAGAATACTTTTACCTCTTCTCTCATCACTCATATTACAGAACATATAAAATGTACATAGAGCGAAAGAGTGTGATGATATAAGAGGGTGACACTGCTAGAAAACATGAAAAGTTATTTTTCCGGACGGAGAATAAAGGGGTTTCATAAATTTCTACCGGTCCAGCGTAAATAAAGGAGAGCTCGAGAGAAGGAGTTGAGATTACATTAACCAAATATGACTCTCAGAAATATCAGCCTCATCTCATACATACATATAAAGTTTTCTTGAATAAAATGATTAAATCTAACAATTTTAAAATTATCGAATTGAAATTAAGAAAATATAAAATAAATAATACTTTCTCCATCTATTTAGTACAAATATTTCTTCTAATTAAAAAATGTAATATTTAATTTAAAGTAAATTTGATCGCGGGTGAAAGTGAAAACATTAGCAAGAATGTTGTATTTTCTACATTTCAAACATATTTAGCGTGATAAATACATCAATAAATATTTATTTCAATATTAAAGAGAGAGAAAAAAAGAACATGAAGCGAAAATCCGACAATCTCACATAACACATACGACAAGCTCATATAAATATGCAGAAAAACTATAAAATAATACTGTTAAAAGATTATATAGAATTTGGGAGAAAAAAGTAAATTTGTAGGAAAAAATAAAATCAAATTTTATAAACTGCATCCACACTAAATTGGAATTTTAATCAAAGTAAAAGAATGATTATAACATAAGCAATCAACATAAACTTGTCGTCAGTCATAAAGTAGTACGTTTACATATCACCGGAACGATCCGCCGACTTTGCATATGCATACGCGAGCCTAAACATAGGAAGTTGATATAGAAGTCTATTCTTGTAAAACAAATAATCCTGCAGATTCAAGATACGTATCTGTCTGCGTACTCGAGAGTATCGGTATCGAGTATCTTCAAAAGAAACGAAGAATAAAACGGACAGAAAAAATAAGACATAAAAAGTATATAAATTTATATTTTATTCATTTGTTGATCCTAATTTATTGCTACATTTTAGTTAATTTTATATTTTTAAAATGTTATTGTAACACCTATTTTTCCCGGTTTTTATATTTATTCTTTATTGATTTTCATTAATTTCTATCACGTGCAACAAGTCTTCAAAATGCAATATCGATATATGGAGAGACGTAGAAATATTTAAACGTTCGCATTTTACATTGCTAATAGATAAGATACTTGCCAATAGACATTATGCTAATATATTAGACCAACATCTTATAAATTTACATCTTATATATTATACGTTAAAGAAAAAACAAGGCAAACATGTAGGAAACAGCATTAATTACTGTCATACATAATGAGCCTATCTTTGAAATATACTCATCGATATATGAAGCGACATAGAAATATTTAAATATTCGTAAATTGTTAATAAGTAAGATAATAAGATTTTAAATTGCTAATAAATAAGATACTCATTAGCAAATAATTATACTAATATCTTAGAGTCCTATAAAAATAATATTACAAGTTGCACAAAAGAACAGATGTGGGAAAAGTCAAAAACACAATATTAAAAGTAGTGTTAAAGGGGACAATTTTATACTAAAATAAAAAAAAAAATTTAATAAAAATAAAATAATTCAGTATATATCTTTCAAAATAAAATAGTATTTTTATATAAATTAATATTAGTTTTTAAATTTAAAAGAACACACTCTCTCTCTCTCTCTCTTATTAAAAACAAAATATTGAAGTAGAATATATTTACGTCCGACGGTGAAACGCAGATATAATTCTATTAAAGCTAGCTAATATGAAATCATGACAACCGACGGAAATTTTGCATTTAACCATATGAAAGTTTAGATAAATATATAAACGTTTATACATTAAAAAAAAAATTTTCAAATACAAGGAATGCTTATATGTTAAAAGATTTCTATTTTCACTTTCAATTACAAAATAAAATCGTCTCGAATCATATGAGAAAATATATTTTAAAAAATCTAACATTCTATATCGCGCTTTACATGTATATATAAAATAATAATCATTTAAAGTACACGTGCAAAATGACAGATTTTCCTCTAAAAAATGATTCTTATCAAAGATTATACTTTTATTTACGATGAAGCATTCGTTAATTTTTGGATGCCACGCACAAATAAATAGATAATTGAAGTTGAGAGAAAAAGGAGCCGACATACACGAGATACGTGAAGTAAAAGTCTACGCAGAGGCGGCCTCCTGCCAAGCGAAATATACGGATGATGCGGAGAGGGTATACGGCTGCAACATCAAGTATCAACAATATTGCTCACGGTCTCGGTCTTTTGACACGCGAAAAATAAGACGAGAACGCGACGGTATCCGCAGAGGAAGGCTCCTGCCCTTCTGGTGGGGCCAGAAACACTCTGCTCTCCGACCAGCGAGTTCGCTGTAGAAAGAGTCTTGGAATTCAAAATGGCTGTCGCGGGATCGCGAGCCGCTATGCGTGGGCAACCCAGCACACACCATCTCGCCTTCGTGGCACGTGGTATGTCGCTTAAAAGAGCGTCACATCACGGCCATGATGATTCTCCAACCCGAGAAGTTTCAATACTTTTCTGTCTCCCTTGGAATCACGTTCATGTCAATCCCATACGTTCACGAAACTAATAAATTATATATGTCAATTAATGTACATTATCCTTAGACTGGAGTTTTTATTCGTTTCATAAAAAAATTTAGATTATTTTTAATCTGGTTATGTGAACAAATCATTTTTTGATAGACTGATTTATACATATATTAAAATTTAATAAAGATGTAAAAATAGAAAAAAAAAGATCAAAGCTGCTGCCATGTCGAAAACGGCCATACTCGCTTCGCGCCATCCTTCGTCCGGCAGCCATGCTCCCTAATACAGACTATGGGAAAGATTTTCCTCCTTTCGGCCATCATGTCCCGATGACTGGTCCAGCCGAATCTGAACTTTCACCATGGAGCGCGATTCGACAATCGAGACACACATGTCGCGACATTAGCGCGAGAAAAATGAATATTATTAATTTATGGCACAAAGTGATATATGCATATTAAATCGTCATAAAAATTCTCATCGAAACATGACATTCGATCAAAATATCAGAGTTATTTATACAGGCTTTCCTGCGAATAGAAACTCAGTGCGCCTATTCGCCGGATCCTAAGGATACTCATCTCTTTCTTTCTTTTTACCTCTCTGTTATCTCTTCTCCAGCTCCCATGGCTTCCCTGTATCTCTCCACCTTTTTCTCTACCTCATTTTTATTCAAATTCATCGGGAAACTTCTCGGGTGCGAGTACTCCCAGTCTGACAGTTACCGGCGCTTCCCCCTTTATCTACCCGTTCGTTCCTCCTATCCCCCTTGTTTTCCATAAATTTAGAGTTTTATTTAATCCGCTCTCCACCACATGCATCGTTACCCCCACGCATACTGTAGCTAAAACTCGAATACCAGAGACCCCATTCGAGTTGTATCTCGAAAAGATATCGCACGTTCAGAACGTATAATCAGGAACATGCCACTATATAAGGTATCCCGATATCGTGGTATCTCCCGAGTTTAATGGATACGAGAGTCCCACCCTTAAAGAAGAATGCTGTTATTTATGATTTAGAGCAAACGTTTTTTTTTTTATTGGCAAAAATAATATTATTATTTTAATATTAAATAATATTATTTTAATTATTATTAATATATGATAATATATAATAATATATATAGGATATACAATATATTTGTAATATTCTTTTTTTATTGCTGCTAAAATTAAAAATTTTTTAAAAATTAAACTCTTTAAGAGTTTTGATTTATAGTATTAAAATTTATGTTGAGTATTTTTTCAACAGGAAAAGAAAAAAAACGAAAATATTCAAATTAAAAAACTGTTATAATTTGCAAATATATTCATAATCCTATAATTGCTGTACAAATGCAAGACACATTCTCGAAGATCATATGTATAAATTGGCAGGTAAAATTTTCGGGTCGAACGTATAATCAGCGAAAGTAATTTAGATAGCGACGCTATTTTATTTATATCACTCTCGCAGGTTTGCACGGTCATAAGATGTAAGTGTGCGTGTATATGTGAATTAATGCAACGATGGAAGGGCAAAGAACGAAGGTATTTGTGAGGAGAAGAACAAAATAATGCTAAACATGCGTGCCATTGGAGAATCGTAAAATAGAAAGATCGTAAGAGTTGATGGTTCTCGCACGAATTTCTTTCTGCAGCATTAATTGCCTAATGAGATTGTTCTATCACGATAGGAATTTCAATAATTTATAATGAGCGAACAGATACCGGTAAACTATCACGTTATATACCGTAACGTAAAAAAACATGAAAATTAATATAATTCAATTCACACAATTTGAAATAAATAATTTAGACATTTTATCAATTTTTTAAGTCATTTATCTATTTGATAGCACATATTAATTTCTCATGTAAAGAATGAGCATCAAATATTGCACTTTATTATTTCGTAACATTAACAATTAAATAATGTTTTAATTTTAAAATAATTCTTTAATTTCGCAAAATAAAAGTTAAATGTATAAAAATTATTAATTTGATATTTAAGAGATTTTTAATTTTTAAATAATTTTTCAATTTTAAAATGTTATTTATAGATACTAATTTATGATTAATTTGATAGAGCGTATAATAAATGAATGCATTTGAAATCTCTATCTGATTTAACAAGGTTTAAATAATGAAAAACGAGATTTGAAGGTTTATTCGGTCCTTCTTTCTGATGCACAATTTAATGTGCGGGAGAGCAGTTTTTAGAGACAATCGGTCCACGGAAATAATTCTAATGTAGTAACAATATGACATTTCTCCACTCACCTTGCGGCTATAATAATAATAATAATAATGACGCAGGGGTCGCTGCAGGACGCCGACAGTTCGATGTGGTCGTGCGTCTTGGCGGCAGAAGGGCTGCCCTTTTCCCTTCCAAGGGTCGCTGTGACCCGAGTAGTTACTCCATGCCGATCCGTTTTTCAACTGCTGAAACAGCCAATGTACATTGGACCCGCGTTTAGCGCAGCTGATTAAAAACTGGGACATTGGATGTGCTATTTTTACGAAATTTCACGAACATTGTTCCTTCAAAATCAATATTAGAAGACTTCACACAAGAATGTTCATAATTTCTATTCTACCGCAAATTACAATGTCACTAATAAACATTTTTGTTAAATCCGTTCTTGAAAAGCGAATCATGAATCTTGCACCATGTTTCTTTCAAGCAGCCATTTATTTTTGATAAGACACCTTCACAAATAACGACGAGAAAAATTGCACACCGATACAAGAATGATCGATTATCACGATTATCATTCATCCGCGATTCAAAATTCGCGTGACTGGTATCACGAAGTACAGTCTGAAGAATTTTCGGAATACGCCATTTTCCCTCCCTCTCTCTCTCTCTCTTTCCTTCGTCTAGACCTACATAGGAGAGATGATGTATGCGATAATGCTCGCATCGAGCGCGCAACGATCGTGTTTATCACGTATCGCATCGATCGCGCGGAAAAGAAAACAGGTGAGAAGGTGGGAACGGCGGCAACGATAACATCTGGGCGTTCACCACATATCACGAGACATATCCGGATCGCGTCGCCCGCGAGATCGCAGGAGGACGCGTCGCGTCGTCGGGATTTCGACTGCCTACCAGCCGCGCGACGAGGCGAAGCGAGGCGACGTTGGTGAACGTAACGGAACGGAAATATACACCGCGAGCTGAACGAGTTAGCTCGCTGCCAAAGCTTGGCAACTCCACTACGCGGGCTGAGACGCGGCCCAAGAGACCGTAGGTACCAGCCAACGGGATTTACTATGCTTCAACTGTACCGGATTCTCTCTGTCTCTCTCCTCCTGTCTCTCTCTCTCTCTCTCTCCCTCTTTTCCGCTCTTGCTTTCTCACCTTCTCTCTTTCCCGCTTAAGCAGCAGAGCAAGGCGCAGCAAGACGAGTTGTTGCGAGCGACACGTAACAACGACCGCCTCTCCTTGCCTCGCACACTGCCGTCGCGAAACCGTAGGACGGAGTCAGGTCGAGGCAGGCCAATCAGGCGCCCACCGTATCTACCTGCGGACTGCCTTCTGTGTAGCACCTGTGAGATATGTCTCGGTCCTATACTTTGTAAAATGCCGGCTCGTCGATGACAGATCGTCCGCTTCGACTTAACCCTTTTTCGCCTTTATCGCTTCTTTCCATCTACGCTCGACGTTGCATCGCTTGGCATTACGTGCTTGCGAAACCCGCTGGTGAGTTGCAACGTATCCAAGTCGATTTATCAACGATGAGTCAAACAATGTAAATGAATGTAATTTGTTCTAAAAAATGCTACATGGTACGCTGTCAACAACATTGATACGAGTATCTCTCGACACTTGGATATTCGCGTTAATCAAGACGCGAAGAGACGCGAGAAGACAGAATAGTCGACGTTTCATTTCTCGGTGGGAATTTCAAGACCGAGGAAAGAAGCGAGTCGTTATACCGTAAAACGGAGCACCGAAAATTGAGTCACTAGCCAGTTTTATTTCGGTGCCTCTGGCTCTTAACGCTCTTCTGCAAATACGAAACAAAGGTCCGGCCATTGATTGGATTTCTCTCAGAAATGTTTAACGCTCACTTGAACATCCTTCCAATGAAATGGCTCCTTTCATTGTATCGGTAAACCTTCGACGCTCTTCATCATTTCTTATCGTTATTTCCATTGCTATCATCGATATCAAGAGAATCTGAAGCACCTGATCGACTTTAATATGCGAAAATTTTATAAAACTTTTGTCATGTTTAAACTTTATAAATAAACCTTTTTCAATTCAAAAATAAATTAAGATCGAATGATTTATTATGCGCATGAATTTTTTTACCATCGATTAAAGCTGTTGTAATACGTTTGAATCCATCGCGATAATCAAGCACGTATCTATGTGTCATTCCTCATGTTTTGTGCGAAACAATCTGCGAAAGATTTATAATTCAGCTCGAAATAAGAGTTAATAAAAATTTGATACATTACATTTGCAAATATAATGATCCTATTAACGGTTTCTCACATTGTCAAATTATAATATATCAATTTTAAAATATACCCGGTTCTCGTATAAGTCGACACACATGTCATCTTCATCGATTATGCTCAGAATGGCTTGACGATAAAAATGTCAAGTATCTTTATCACTTTTGGCGGTGCGCTCTTTCAGGACTTAAAAAACTTTTAATTAAAATACTTTGGCCAACACAAGCGTGCGTGAAAGGCGAGCGTGAATTCTAAAATAGTAACGGCGTGGAAGGATTTCGATGCTGTTGATGTCGCGATTGGTTAACTCGAGCCGCTTCGAGATTTCAGGTTCGGCCCACGATATCTTAATAGATTCCCTTCTACTTGAATCGCGTCATGGCTGCTCGTAGGGATCCTGTTTCGTTTCAAACGACCATCTTGTGCCAATAGTTAAAATTCAATGCTGCTCGCGATATTTTTATTAACACTAATACACCTTTAATTCTCAATTCTTTCCATATAATTAATTTAAATTTATTTATCGATATTATTCCACTTTAGGTGTGAATAATTTACGTTAGATATTCGCATCTCTTTTAGGTTACATTGACATCTGTTGTAATTTTTCAAAACTGAAACGCAATGAAAATAAAATTAAAGAACTTGGATCGGAAAACGACTAGGCACTTCTAGTTAAGTGTATATAGGATGGTTTATTATTTTATAGCGACGTAATCTGTAGGCAGTTAAGACTTAAATAGCTGGCCACCGCGTTTAAATAACAGCGCTCAATAGGTTTGTAAAGTCATATTTTATCGTTGATCGTCGTTCGTCAAAAAGACCATCGGGACACAAGTTCGAATCTACGGGGCAATAAATTTACAATCCCAGAAAGCAAAGCATAAAACTCGTTTCGTTTCTGCAGCATAGATAATCTATAAGGATACGCCATCGTTGTATTCTTGGATCTCCAAGATCTTGAATCAGGCAGACCCTACGCTAGAAACTTTCATTATGGAAATGTGTAATCGTGTATTCGTTATAACCGTTTAATGAACTGAGACCCGAAGAGAATTTATTATCTTTACAAATTATGGCTCGATTCTGAGGAAAAAAATAAATAAATAAAAATATTGTACACAATACAAGTGTTTTACTATTTTAATAATTTACACTCGTGATGTTTTATATCACGTGTAATATGTAACGCGATAAAAACTAGGTTGATCCGCTGCACGCGTTTATCGTCGTTTTAAACAGCCATAATCGCATATAGATACAGTAGCGATAAAATCATTAGTCGCTGAACTTAAACATTGAATGTTATAAGGATAGCTAATAGAATCGGCAAGGTCGTTTCGCTCATTAAAGTATTTACGACTACAATTGTTGCGTGTCATCTAAATCGAATAATCATCTCATAAATTATATCTGAGCGATTTCATTCTAGATAAAATATTTCATTCATACATCGTGCGATATTTGCATGCTAATCGGTATTTATATATCTACATTAGAATTAAGCGATCTTTAAAGAAATGGACGTAATAAGCATGTTTAAATCTATAGAAATGCATATTTAAATCAAACGTTTACTCATTTTAATTAAGCAAAAATACGTTTTAAGTAACTTCGATGACTAATGATAGCTCTTATTAATTTTGCATCCAGTTTAATAATATTGTACATTACTCGGAGAAGCTAGAGAAAATAGTTTCAATATAAAAAATGATTAAGAAAGGCTTGCAAATTTAATTTATAAAATATATATACGAATAATAAATTTTATCGATATTTCCAAACTAATTTCCTTATCTAAACTAGAAACATTACAATTCATTCATAATAGCTCTAGAAGATAACGCGCGTTTTAATGCCATAATGTAAACGCACATATGTATAATAAAGTGATTGATCACTCAGCTCAGCTGTGCATTATAACGAGAACCAATAAAATTCAAGGTCGTTTCACTCATTAAAGTATTTATGATATTGCAATTGCTATGGGATATCGGTCACAATTATCACCTATTTAACTTCACGCCGGACGATTTGTCTTCAACATAGCGCAGCGTTTTACAGCTCGGTCCAGTCACTCCGATAGAAGAAAAGGGAAGACGGGGGAGAACATAAGAGCTCATAAATGCGAATTTAAGAGACGCAATAAAAACACATTGAAATCGAGAGTGAACGAGTGGAAGCACGTGCTTCAACGATTGCGGGATTTTGTTCATTATATCACTATTCATTTGCGTTGCGTTTATGAAAAATTTGCGATCTGATCAATGTATAATTTAATTATTATCAAAGTGATTTCAATCTTGGATTTTACTTAGGCTACTGATTTCTCTAAATATATAATAATGTAACCATATATAATAAATAATATGTAATAAATATATTATAATGTAACCATATATTTTTTTAGATTGAGATGAATCGTAAAAATAATCTGCTGCTTTCTTGGCTTTTAATTTTATACCACTTATTTTAAAAGTTAAGATTTCTATTTATTTATTCTATATAACCAAAAAAAATTCTGCCATTAGCATTAATAGGCACGGTATCCTTGGACCCCCGATATATCTTCTTCGCTTTCCTCGCGTACTAAGATTATATAAAAAAAGAGTTAAAAAAATTATATTCTTAAAGATCTGTTTGCTTTTCCGAAATTATGTTTCTCCTTGAATTCGTCACGATACAATTTTTTCCCTTGCCTGTAAATGCCGAAATGATCCAAGATACATAAGAAAGGCTCTAACGAAAGGTCAAAGCTCCCATAAACGGTTTATTGATGCCTGCAAAAACACTCCTGAGTAGACAGACTTCTGTGAAATACCTGAATCGTTTTTGGCATTTCCAAAATTAATTTGCTTCAATTTATCGACTAAATATATACACTTTGATATTTTATTCTAGATATGTTAACGCACATTTCTCATTATTTTTTATTTCTAAACTTTGATTATATGATCCAGTTTTTTATCTATAACTTACAAATGTATGAAAAAAAAAGAATAAAAGGCACATATTTAGAATATATAATATTTCATCGCATCTTTAATCTTCATTTCATTATATTTAATCAGAATAGATGAAAAATAATGCTATCAAACAACAATAATCTTATCAAAGTGTTGTCTTAATCAATCATCTATACAAATCTCATAAGAAAAAACTTGACATCTCCGCAATTTAGTCGCATTAAAATTAATTTCTTGCGACATACGACATATGTATTTAATTAAATTATTAATTGTATACATTTTGTGAAAATGGTATCAAGTGTATATTACATTTCGTGAAAATTTAATAAATAAAAAAAAAAGTAAATTTCTAAAAAAAATATCCAGACATAGAATAGATTGCGTTGCATCAAAAACTGCAGTCTACCAAGAAAGTGTAAATTCCAAGCAATTTTCAACCGACTGGCAACACTGCCTTCCTCGCAGAGACGCAGTATCGACCGCGGTTCCCAGAGGTCGAACCGTCTCAACCTCCGAGTTTCTCGTTCCTTCTGTAGTTTAAGCAGCCTTCACGATTCACGACCTCTTCACCCTTTCGCAGCTCGAGCGAGTAACGCGATAAGCGAAACGCCACGGGATATAAAATCGAGGCAAACGTACAGCAAATTATATCGAAATGTATCGAAATGCAACAAAAATGAATAAATGATTAAATGGATATTCAAATGATATTTAAAGTTTATAAAATTTGTGTAAAATACAAATAAATTGGAATTGATAGAATCAAAACAATAGGACGATGCATTTAGAAAAAAAATTGAAATTCCTAAAACAAATTTTATATTTTATATGTAATATTGTTGAAATTAAATATATATATATATATATATATATATATATATCATACATCATCAGTATATTGTATGTTATATTCTTAGGCAAATATTTCAGTGAAACTAATTCGACATGATATAATTTATTACACGTTGCGTTTACTATTATTTTCCTTGAGGAAATATACTCAAAACAAATCGTTAATAATTATGAACCAATATAATTTATTGGCAGCGAATTCGTTTCGTTTAAATAAATTTTGAAGGAAATCGGATTTAAAATAAAGCCCTAAAAGAGTATTCCGTCATGATTTAAAGGGCTTTGCATGCAACCGACCGGAATGAAAAGGATGCTGGGATCTCGGTAGAGTGCATTCAGTTATGGAGACTGAGGTAAAGAGGGAAAAAAAAAAGGAAGAAGAGAGAGAGGTGGAGGAAGGGACGAAGGAAGAGAAAGGCGGAGGGCAAGATGCAGGCGAAAGAAGTGAGGTATCTAATGGATGTGAATATATCGCCGTAATAAATTTTGCAAAAAGCCGACGGGGGGAAGGAGGAAGGAAGATACGGTAAAGGTTCTCGCGCTTGCTTGGTCCACTCTTGGCTGCAGAGCTTATTTCTTGCGAAACGCGAAGGAGGAAGGAGAGAAAAGCCGAAGGAAAGCCCTCATCTGACTATATCAGGGCATCACGTTTCCGGTACGTGACTCGGCGGCCATCTTTTCCTCTCTCGTCCAATCGGAAACTGCCGAGCGATGGTGGGGTAAAAACTACCCTTAGGGCGAAGCGACTCCACCCCGTCGAGCTCCTTTCGAACGGATCAATATCGAAGACATTCCCTAACAACAGCTACCTATACTCTAGCTAGGAAGGCCGGGAAAAACTAGAAATTACAATAAAATGTTGAGTCTTAAAATTCACGAGGGAATCAAACATTTATTCAATTAAACTTTTCTATTTCATGTTTAGAATTAATTTTGTAAAATATATCAAATTGACCACGTATTTGATCTTTAAGATAACTCGTTTGAGTTTCAGTGATTAAAATTTTCTGTACGTTCATTCAGTTAATATTAAATATAAAACTGCCTTTAATATTACGTACAATAAGCATGTAATTTGCATAAACAATTGTCGCAAGTAAATTTAAAAAAATATATATAATATGTATTTTCTTTCTTCTCGTATATCTTTCCTGAAATTATTTAAACAATCCATTTGTGTCGATTCAGAAATACAGTCGCCAAAATTCAAAAACTTAATATATAATGACAAGATATGAAACATGGAGGTGTGAAATGCACAAATCCCATCAGGTGAAATCCCATGGGATAAGAAACTATCCCATTGGGATAAGAAACTATAGCAAAAGGAGAGACAAGATATATAGAGAGAGACAGGTAGACTACTTTAATTTTAAATGTTCGCTGTAATGAAAACTTTGTTCATTAAGAGCCATCTTAACGTGCCATACCATCTTGTCATCAAATAAATGTTCCAAATTTATCTATTGTACATTATACCAACATATTATGATGGTTTCTACCTGGGAAATAGTCCATTTTGAAGAAAATACATATAACCACATTATCCATGATTATAAATATATTATATGTACGATTGTGAGAGCTTTTGACAAGATGCAGAGATATTTTAGTAAAATTTAAGACACGTTTTCTCTCTGAAATTGCTAACGTCAATTTTGTAATGAGTAATCTAACAAATTACAAATTTTCTCTTTCAAGTGTTTTAAAAAAGATTTAATGCTCTGTTAAATAAAAATGTATAGACAACATTGTTTCTACGCAAACGTATCTATAAAATTTTCTCGTGTACACGTATAAAATAGTGCGTTAAGATTTTATTCGAGAACCGTTTCTTTCTCGAAATAATTCTTTGCGTCGATATAAGTGACGTGCACATTCGGTGCAATGTATATAAGCGCGAGCTGAAGACTAGGAGCTTCTAAATTGCTACGTCGACATGAGACTGCCTTTGGAAAATTTACGAAAGACCATATATGCGAGCACTCGGGTTAGTCCAAGTTTAACGACTACTTGATCTTGATCGTTAATGCGATGTACGAAAAACGTTCGGTCCGGTAGTGTTTTGAAATTGTATCAAATAAAAAAATGCAAAAAAGTCTCTTTATCGCTTGTTCTTTCCGTTTATCGTTATTAAATCCATTTTATATAATTTCTTTTTGTAAAGTAACTAGTATAATAATATCTGTCAAATAATCAAAATTTGACGCTTTTTCTAAATAATAGATACATAATAAAATTTGCACTTTGCATTACAACTAAATAAATTTTTAAAAACTCTACAGAAGAGGAACAGCTGAAGAAAAATATAGAAAAGAACAAAATTTGCGCGATCAATAATGAATTTAATTTTTGAAGAATTTGCAGAATTATTGCCGGGCGGGAAGAGAGAGAATATTCGAGGAAAAGTAATAAGAATATAAATTACAAAAAAAAGGAAGAATTGATGCGATAAAACGATGCATCGCGTCGATCGACAGGACGTGCGGCGAACGAAAGGATAAAGAGAAAACCGAAGGAAAGACCGCGCTAACTATGGCAAGCAGCCATATACGAGCGGCCGCTCTTTGATTATCCGCTGGTTGGTATAATAACAAGTTCATGAAGATGTTGATGCGCATGCGTACACGTTACCGCCCCCTCCCTGTCCGGCGATCTTCGAATGACGCACACCGACACACGTTGGAATAATATACTTCATTTACATACTTATAGGGGTCTCGCACAATCATGGGTCGAAGGAAAACCCTTCCATCGTGGGACGCTTCTCTGCCATATTCATTAGACTCGCCCTTTCCATCCTCTCTTCTCTTCCTCTCCTCCATCGAATAGCTCCCTCTCTTTGTTTTCAGGGTCTCCTTTTCGTTCTTTGTTGGAGCAATCTTCTTCATCTTCTCTCGAACACATCCCTCGTGTCCTGCGGAATCCTCTCCTCTATCTTTCTCATCTCCGCCTTAATTTTCGTCTCTTATTTTTTCCCCTTTTCGCGCGCATCCTTTTTACAACTGTCTCTCAATCCTCGCGATCTTCCTTCCCGAGCGCCTCCGCCCGTTTCCATCCCAGGGCGTCCTTTATCCTTTTATCTGCGGTAGTGTCCTCTCTCCAAGCAACGTATAAGCGATCACTACTGGTAGATAGGTAGGTAGGATTCTCGAAAGTTAGCCCAAAGACGTCTTATTTGAAACAATGTTCTCTCCGCGTCCCGCTCGTAAATTCTCATTTCGAATCCTCAGACTAATATAAAATCCCACTATTCCGGACACCCACCCTTTCAGCGAAACGTGTCATCCTTTTTCGTAATTTTTTTTCCTTCGCAGACTCCACCTCCGGGCAGGTATCCATTTCTTTGTTCACCTTAAGCATATCTGATATAATCTTGTATCAGGGGTCCTTTCTTCTTACAATTGATATTGTACACAAATCGTACACATTTATAACATCCAATTTATGCTTGAAAAATACCCCTGCTTGAGATCGATATTATCGTTTCATCCGAGTTTGGGTGACATTCTTCGGGAGTATCTCGCACGATCGTAACGTGCTTTAAATTTCCGAGTCAAATTTCTGAATCACGCGAGTGAATTGGCGCCCACCGATAGCTATCGGCGGACATTGCGTCACAAGCAGGCATCCTTAATCGATCGTCCAACGCCACGTTGGTACTCGGAGATCTCCTCTTCCCGTCGATGCTCGACAGGTAAAAGCGATGGCGACCAAACAGACCGGCGTTTACGTTACATCACGATCTCTTTCCCGGCGATAAATCAGAGAGCCCGAAGGTGCGCGACACGCGAGTCGTAATATTTAAGTTAATAGCTCGGTATAATAAAGTTAATGGCTTCATGATAGCTATTCGCGAGGGACAAGCAGAACCGACTGTCGCGTTCGCGAGTGTCGACGAGCCGCGGCTGTTTCGTCATGAATACACTTGAGGCATTCTCTCTTCTGGACATGTGAAAGCGCGAGTGCAGCAAGTCCGACGCGACAGAGAGAATCGGTTTGCATGTCGGCTCGCGTGATAGTCCGGACCACTTTCAGTGCCTTCACCCATGGGCAAGAGAGAGAGAGACTTGCCTTTATCACCTTATAAAAGGATCTCACGCACGCGGGCGTAAATAATGACGCCCGATGCGTCTCTCCAGAAGATACACAACACGCGTGGTATCTACGCGGAACGAAATTGCATTTCGCATAACACTTCTATCGCGGCCGATGATAAGATCCTTTTAACGTCTCGGAGAGATGGGCATTGCGAAAACACGATTGAAATTTTCGAAAAGGAATTTCTCACTTGTTCGATTAATCTCGCTTGTGATAATAAATTTCATTCTACTATCCAAGTGATAAGAAATGATTAGAAGTTATTGAGAGACGCAGAATTCTTGATTCGTTTCTAAGATGTTAGGAAAATATATTTTTATATTTCCCTCAGTATATTCATCAATAGATAATGTACGATATCGATATAGTATCTTTCGACATTTGTTTTCATTGTTTTATAAATTAGCGGTTTTACGATTTTAACATTGAGGTAAATGTATTGTTAAATTGGAGATTATATTTAATTAGAATAAGATTTTTCATTGTTTAAGAAATTCATCAGAAAAATTGACGCGTTCATTTCTTTTACTTTTTATCGGCACAAAATTAAAAAATCGCTCTATTGTTATCAATTTCATTTAAAACAAAAATTTATTTCTAACTATATGTCACAACATTTTTCTGTAATATCAAGAACTTTCGTATAGCTTTCACGAGAAAAATATTAATTAAATTCCTGTAATGTAATTCGATGCGTCATGCAGCTTTATTCTTTAGATTAATTTAATGATTCTAGTACTAAGAGGGAGGAAAGATACGACTCGCTATAAATAATCCGCATTCGCTTATCAGGATAATTTCGAGATTGCTTAAAAAATATTATGACATTTTTACACGTCGTATAATATTTGTGATATAAAAATATTTATCATTGCTCATTTCTTTAAATACAAGAATTTTCGATGTTTTCATTTTTCCACGAATAAAAACGCACAGTATTAAAATTTATTTTAAAGAAAATTTAAATATAAAAAATTATATAAAGTTTTTATTTCTACGAAAAACTTTCTATTACTATATATAACTACTTTTCTAATTGCTCGAAAAACTATTGAAATTTTGATCTTATTAAAGAAAAAGCATTAAAATTTAACAAAAGATATCTCTATAAGGATGAAAGATGTGTGCTTTCACAAATTATGTTATATAGTATAATTACATTACAGACTAAAGTAATTTATAACACAAGATATGATAAATGAAAATAAATAACGAAGAAATGCAATTGAATCATTTAAATGATAATACAATAAATAGATATTAATTAATATTTTGTAATATTAAATCTTTATAATATTATATCTACAAATAGATATTAATTAATATCAGATTTTTTTACACATTAATATTAGATAGCACACATATTTTTGTCTTGTTAAAAAAGTTTATAAATCATTTTGCGCGAATTACCAAATAAAATTAATTTTTTTAGCTTTTCATTATCTTGTGCATTTGAATCGGAATTTTTAAAAAAGATTTTATATAAAATATTTACCTTTAATAAGCTGCAAGTTAGGCGGTGAACCAATGATGACAATTCTTCTTCGCCACATGAGGAATCCTGTAATAAAAATAATATATTAATATAATGTGTACATATATGTATATGTTCGAATATTTTCAACCTAACAGTTATTAACTAATAAAAATTTATATACAGATCAATAAAGACGTTTAATAAAAATACTTAATCGAAAGAAAGATGTTAGAAACGTTTTAATATTAATCAGATATTAATAATCTTAAGGATTAATAATTTTTTAATTAATAACTTAAAACCTTTTATTTCCTAATTCAATTTTAATTCATAGTTTGAAACATTATGATTACTTATTACAATTATTTATCTATTATAAAAAAATTTATTGTATTTATTTAAAAAATTATACTTTTTAACGTGTTTACATTAAATTTCATTAAACAACAAAGAAATGCCATATTCTTCTACAATTGTACATTGTAATGTTATTTATTATAAAAGAACAATTTTATGAATTTTCTTCATCTTGCTTGTAATAATTAAATTTATTTTAGGATTATTAAATTTTTCTGATCGAAATTAATTAAGGTACAAAATTTCGATAAACACATATGATAAATCACATCTTGATAAATAAAATAATATTATAAATATTGTTATTATAACATCGATTAGAATTAAATGGAAAATATTAATACTTATATCAATAAATATATTAATGTTTCAATGTTCAAATGTGAACACGCAAATCACCTGATTATCAACTATTGTCGACAAAGCAACGAAACGGCGAGAAACCCGTCGGAATCTGGCGGCGACGGTAAACATGGCGAACTATGAAGAATTCTTTTCCTTTACACAAATGTCCACAAATTCACGTTATTATCGATTGACTGTGCAAATAGTCGTCAGCACGCCGTGCTGCCGAAACGAAAACTGAAATCTGTTTCTCAGGAGATGCATTGGTAACACGTATAAATGAAAAGAATCAATGCAATGGAGCTGCGACGAGTCCTTGAATCTCTATTCGTCTCGGCAAATGCGGGTTGATAGAAAAAAATTGGAGTATTGGCGGAAGAAAATCCTTTGTAGGAGTGGAAAAAAATTCTTAAGTGATTTATAGCGATTCCTCAATTGTCTATTTGGCCTTGGCCATGAAGAATTAGGTTCTCCTCGTAAAACACGCAATTTTGAAATATATTTTAAGCTAATACTATATCTCAGCAAGTAATTATACATTTTAATGTTAAATTACCATTATGTTAAACGTTTTTATATAAATATAATTAATGATTAATACAAGTATTTAAGTAACATTTATATGAGTCATTCCAAATTTGAGTGTAAAGATTATATTAGACTTTTGGCATTGCAATTGTTCCACTTAAAATAAAAATTTTACACTTTGTACAATTATATAATAAATAAATATTAATTCAAATCAAAGAAAATTAATTTTATTTCTCGAAAAATATCGAACAGATATAAAATAATTTTTTATTTTATATGGATTATATTTCTCTCATAATATATAATAATAATATACAATAAGAATATGTTATGCATATATATAAAATACTGTGTATTTATTGTAAATTATTTATTTTAATAATGTCGACAAATTTAGAGATTAATGTTTATTAATGTGTTTATAACAGCAGACAGCAATATTGCAGTTTACAACAAATTGTATTAATTTCATACATTTTATATATTGTGTTATTACTATTAATAATGCATAAATAATGAAAACTGGAATATATTAAATTAATAATAAGACATTTGCGCTGCCATTTCAATGCCGTTTTATAAATAGCGCGAGCTGCTTGCTATTGTATAAATTAATATTCATTTGCGTTTCTAATTGAATTATGCATCATAATGCTTGTAATAAAATATTTTATGGCAATTTATTGCGGAAAAACATAAATAATGTTACGTATTGCTTACGAACGTCTGCTCACGTTATTCCGACGGCAACGGTTCTATAAAGTAATCAAACAAGTCCATTTATCAATTAAAATCTAATATTGATAGATTATCGCTATTAGTATAATTTGCAATCATAGTAAGTTGATATTTGTGCCTTCAATTTTATAGATTAAACTATAAATCTTTCCAAATTTATACTCGAAAATAAATATTTTTGTGATACAACTTTGATCCTTGTTATTGTTACAGTTTATATGCATTATAATGCATATCAAAACATACAAAAGCTTTCTCATCTTCGAGAAAACGAATTTCTCTTCATAATTTTCAGACTTTGATAAGGTGCTTCTCTGTTGGTCTGTTGGTTCTGGTCAAGCAATTCTAGTTACTCCTTCCAATGTTTCCCCTCATGATATCCACTCATCGCAAAAGGCAATCATCCTTTCGTGTGTGACGTTATAAATCGAAAGCCATAATGCCGTCATGACAGTAGAAGGCGCCTGGCGCACGTTATTTTTATGTCAACCCTCCACTTTATTCTACTTATTGGCGCCAGATCCACACGATTGAGAGATCTATAGATTAGTGTAATAATGGCAGGTGGAAGAGTATGAATCAAACGAAAACTGACGTTCTACAGAAAATATAATAGCTAGGCTAAATCAAGAAAGAGATAGTCAAATAAAAATTCAAATATAATCTGCAGATAGATTTCATTAATGTTCGTTTCACTTTCCATAAACTCTCGTTTTTTACTTTCGTATATCACTTTATTTAATCTGCATTCACTTCCATTTTCTTGGAGAGTGCAAAAGATTCTTTGAAAATTTGTTAAAGATAAAAAGACACATGTGATATCTCTGTGCATAATATTTTTAATATTAATAATAATAAACGAAATTAAAGACATTCCAATTTTGTATGCGTTATACATGAAAGCATTTAAATCTCACACGCAGGTAAAGGTGAATTTGACATTCTCACCGCTAGCAATCGACTACCAATCCGTTGATTCGACGCTAAAAATGCAGGTAGACGCGAACCGGGAAAAGAAAAGAACGACGGTAGGATAGGAGGGAGCGAAAAAGGGTGGTCCTTCGAGCTCGCGGAGGGCAGGCCGAAGGAAAAGACCGCTTGCTCGTTTACCGCCTGCCAGGACGAAAGGGCGAAGGTAAAAGTAATCGCTAGCATGCGAAGCACGCCCCAGGCTTCGTACACATTCTCGGCTCGTAATATACGACTTCCGTACGTTGATGGGATATTCGAAAAATCCTAGAACCTCGCCGGAGCGATAGGAGTAATGGAAACAGCTGACGAGGATAAAGGAGTAGCAGGAGCGTGCATGTGCGATGTTGTGTCCGCGGGACTCGCGAAATTGAGTTTACTTGCCTTACTTGTCAATTTCGAAACGGTGAAAATATATCCAGTCAGCCAACTGCCTACGAAGCTGCTCTGTCGTGTTGCCAACAATTGTTGACAATGATACAATTGTTGGCAACATGACAGCAGTATGATTAATTAGTATGACTAATCTGGCGTTATTATCCCGGCGTAATATATCCCCTTGTAAATATAATTATATGCATACACCTCCGTTAATTAATTTAATAATACAAAAATCTCGAAATAAAAGCACCGACGCTAAATAATCTAAAGTTGAGGTACGAAGAGGAGAGTGTGACGGGTTTGCATTTTTTTCTTATCCGAAACTCGTAAATTCGACGAAGAGTAATTAGCAATTACCGGCTTAAGTGTCGGAACGCTATTACGAAGTACACAGACAATTCGATAAGCGGAGGAAAGCGTGCCTTATCTAAGACAGATGACATATTTCAGCGCTTTGCGAATAACGCATCGTGGTTTCGCCGGCGTATATAAGTATCATGCACCGACGGAAATATTCCTTGGAATATACGATACGTCAACTCGTACGTGTCACTCCGGACGGTCTTCGTGCGTTGGTGTACAAGTGCTTCTCATCGAAAGGAATGCGAGTCATTCCTCAGCCGGACGATCCAGCTTCGTGAAACGTGTCCAGGAGCTGTTAAGCAGGATGCAGATAATCCCAGTGTTTATCGCCCGTTGCCGAAGAAAGAGGACCAGCTTCCAGCAAATGGCATCCCGATGGTGGCCATTTTTTTAAAATGGTCCTTGCCGCGCATTCGCGCGTCGTCCCCAGGACACGCGGATGCAGCTGGCTGTAATCTGGCACTTGGTCGTCCTCGTCCTCGCTCGAAAGACATAAGAGGCTTCTTCGTTCCCTCCGCAAAGCCGGAAACGTCATGGATTATAAACTTCTTCAGTCACCGCGGAACCGCCCCGGACCTTCCCTCCGACTTCGATCGCGCTTCCCCTTTGTCGGGGCTCCCACGTGAATACAATTATACGATGTTTGGAGGAAGAACGTCACCCTCCGGACGTCGGAATGAGCAAATGTCTCTGGTTGCATCTCATATTTTACAAGTTATTAAACACGCCTCTTTGTCCCCGTTGCGTTCTTCTAAAATGTCTACTCGAATTTTGTCGGGCAATATCTCTCCTTATAAAACAATTTATGTTTCTGATCTGACGTTACACGCTTAAATTTATGTCCCCGCCGTAAAAGCTTAAAGAACCTACTATATAATAATACAAAAATATTTTCAAAAAATTTTTACCTAGACAGATTCACGCAAGATATTTAGATATAAAAGATATATTTACGTAAAAAATATAAAAGGATTTCAATTTTATCGATATATTGCAATTATTTTCCATAACAAAATTTTTTTGATATCAACGAGCATCTCATTCCCTCTATATCTTAATCACATTTCACGCCTAGCAAGATCTAATCTTTGTCAAAGTGTCTGGCAAAATAGAAGGATGTACGCAGAAGGATGAGAGCTTGACGGAACTGCACAAGGGCAACTCAAAAGAACGTGGAATGGGAAGAGAAGCGTAAGGGAGGAAGAGGGAAAACTCAGCTCGTTTCCAACCGTAGGATAGGGAAGAGAAATACGCGCTCGTAAAAGACGAAGCGTAGTCCCTAAAGAAAATACGAATTAAAGCAGCTAGTCGGGTGATCGAGAAAACTTTTATATAATCGCTCCAGGAATTAAACGCGGTGGATGCAAATGCCACGATTTTATATTTACAGTGATAACGATAAATGATTTTAGTAATAAAATAAACGCTCTATGTATCTTATCGTTAGATCATTACAGAAAGCGAATAATAATAATATTAAAAATATTATTAAAAATTTTATATTAAATCCTTAATGATATTATTAAGAATTTAAATTATATAATATTTATGCACACGTCAAACGGAATAAATTTATATTATTAATTTGGCGTACACGCGAAAAATTCGTGTAATGAATTCTGTATGTGTACTTTGTCTTTGAAGGACCTCGTTGGATATAAAAAAAAAACCATGGTCACGGCAGATTACCGAATGTCTCTCCCCTGTTAAAACACCGAAAAGGCCGAATATCTCTCCGCTCACGCATATTCACCCCAAACAACGAGTATTAACTATAGATAACCGGAGTACGTCCCTCGAAACGGAGCACGAGATACAATAGCGACGTGCGGTTTCAACCCTTTCTTCCCTCTCCCTCCCCCTCCTCTCGGTCGGATTCACCGCGCTAGAATAATGTTGAAACTCGGAGGAACTGCTCGTAAAGCCCAACCTCCCCCTCCGTATTTAATTTACTGAATAATTGGAATCAAGCTGCCTCATTTGTGTGCCCGACGCGGCCTTCTCTCGCCTTCCGCTTCCCCCCTCCCCTCCTCCCCCTCCGTATCCGAAACGATGGCGAAACCCGCCCTGCAATTTCCAGCCCCCATGGATGTCGGGCGTTGGATCCTGCGGGAGCTTGATGAGGAGATTTGTGCGCGCTCATAAAACCCACCTCGATCCATCCCGGCCCTCCTCAACGTCATCCTCCGCCTCTCGTTCTCTCTCTCGCACTCTCCATCCCTCTTTCTACCCTTCTCTCCTTCACTCTTTCCTCTCTCTCTCTCTCTCTTTTTCTCTCAGTCTTCGATCCTAGTATGGAGGTGAGAGATGGTCAGATAATGGAACGCCCGCATGGAGGGATTACCAATGTTAAAAGGGTTGGCTGGTCCGACCAAATAAGCAAAATTCAAGGTTGATACTGTTTCTTAATCGGATAGCTACGAGCGCTGAATTGTAATGAGCCTACGCGTTCCACGTAATTTACGCATCTTCTCCCACGTGAATGAAAAATAGTAGTCGAATTTTTTTGCTGCCAACTTGGGCGTAAAAAGATATTAATATAA
This sequence comes from Camponotus floridanus, assembly GCF_003227725.1. NCBI lineage: Eukaryota > Metazoa > Arthropoda > Insecta > Hymenoptera > Formicidae > Camponotus > Camponotus floridanus. The sequence goes on along the minus strand of NW_020229448.1, from coordinate 845,915 downwards.
TTTGATATATTTTTCATGCGCGATGGGAGCGAGATAATTAACAAATTTCTCGGATATTTTCAAAGAATTTAACAGGACTTTCCGAGGAATGTGCACTCCAGGTTTCTAAAAAGTCGGACTCTTGCACGCATCAAGATTTACATGTTGAACTGCGCAACTTTCAGTTTCTCGCGAATGTATTAGTAAGTGGTGTTAGCTGGAGGGAGAAGATATCGTAAGCGGGCAGTCCCTATTCTTACTTGCGCATGCGTCTTTCCAGCGCCCAGAAATCGATGGCGAAGTAGCTGGCTGCCTGGCTCCAGTCACGATATAACTAAATGATGAGAAAGAATAAAAAAAACAAAGAGCAGTCCGGCGTCAGACAATATTTTTTTTTTGCATTCACGAAATATCAAGAGAAATATCATCATCTACCAATTTCAACCAAGTGGTGTTACACATACGCAGGTTTCATTACATGTAATAAGATAATAAGATAAAAATTGTAATAAAATAAAATATATGTCTAATAAACGAGATGTCATAATTAGACACATTGCTTATTTATTTTATGCAACTTTTACATGAATAGGCCTTTATAAATCGTAAGCTGAAAAAGTATATATGATAAGTAGGCAATAATTCTTGCTCCAACTTTAACGCAATTTTATTGTGATTTTACGTTTTAAGCGGTTGTAAACACATACCTTCAATAATTATATGCTATCTTTGGCATAATTATATTTCAATGTCCGAAAGTTCATTTTTAAATCAGCCTTCAATTTTACGCTGTACGATTATATTGCTCGTACAATATCATTCCTTGACGCATCGTCAATTTTGCAGCGTCAGCATTCGACATCTCAACGATCTCTGTTGGTTTCGTTATAAATTATAAGACTAGACAGAGAAAGAGGGAGAGAAAGAGGGAGAGAGTTCAAAGATGATACGAATTCGAAGGAAGAATGAGAAAGATATCATTGTGCGGAAACGCACGAATAAGGAACGCGCTCGCGATTCCTGGGTGGTCTCCTCCTCCTCTCAACCTCTTCACCCTTCCCTCCCCCGCCAGTCTCGATCGTCCTCGTCGTCCTGTGCACCGATGCATCGCGACGTGCAAATACAAAACCGCACGGAGCATAAAACACGTGGGAATCACAAACACGCGTGCACGCGCGAGCCTCAGAAAAATATATACCTCGAACGGGAGGAAGAGGAGAAGGAGGGAGAGGGGAAGAGACGTAGAGATGCGCACTGCTACAAATTAACCGTGGAGTCGCTGGAATCTTCCATCTCTTCCCCCTTCGCCACACATCGCCTCCTCTCAAACCAATTCCTTTCTCAAGCCGATGCCTCCCCCCCCCGCGGCTCCCCCCGAACCTAATCCTTTCCCCGCGTCCCCCTGTCCCTCGTTATTCTCGTTCCTCGCCTGCTCTTCCCTCCGAATGAGAACGTGCTTGTGCCTTTCTCTTCCCCGCCTCCTGCATCGCTCGCTCAGGATGCGTGTGCACGGATGCAGGCTACCATCGAGAGGCGAAGGCGAATGCCTGATAACGTTGCGCGCTCGACGAGCTCAATAATTACCCTCGCACATGCCGGTTAGTTAGCTGACTCGCTATACAAGGAATAAGTCTGTGTATGTACGCTTCGCAAGCTTGATGCGTTCGCTAGTTAATTTTAGTTGCCCTTCAACGATCCGAGTATCTTTCCCTTCGTTTAATAATAATGTTGAAGTTATATATGTGATAAAAATGCACGAGAGCAAAATTGCAAGTCCCCAACTAACGTAATATTTCGCTAAAAACGCAGTCGATTGATCTCTTTCTATCTCTTCGTATATGATTATTACACATGTGAAAAAAATTTTAAATATAATAGAATAAAATGTTACATAATTTTTTTTTCTGAAATCGATGAGGAAGAAAATGATTTTTTTACATCTCAGATTTAATATTAATTTATAAATGTCTCGATTATAAAATGATCGTATGAAATATATCTTTTATCGAAGTTGTGTACGAATTCTCTTATAATATACATATATTGTGATAGTATAGTAATATATTATAAAAATTTCAGACATATAATATTTAATCATACACGAAAAATGCATTTTTCTTCTTCATATATTTTTTCATATATTTCTATTCGTGTGCTAACGCATTATTTATCATATTTATTTATCATATTGTTATTTAGTGATAAAATATATATAAGTGTGGAATTTTTTGTATAATTTATATGTTTAATCAAAGTTTTAGATATATATGATTTTTCTTTGATATATAATTTACTAGTACTTTACATGAAATAGAAAAATATTGTATATTAAATATTATTTTAAATAATAGAAACGTGTATTTAAAATATGCGACAGTGCTTCTTGGCAAGGCTAAATCGTGGTACATTTCGTAACTACGTATCCAACATCCCCGTTGATAAGCGGTTCTGAAGAGATGTTGGTATCGAAACCGCATTTTCTTCCTTACCAGCAGAAACTCTGAGATCTTACATAGGTAAAATAAATCTCTTACCTGCTGCTAGTGGAAGCAATGCAGGTAAAATATTTAATATGACATACTTTAATATAGATATAAAAACAAGCATTTTACTAAAATACAAAAGCAATGTTTTTTTAATGGAAATAAATAATGTTAATGAAAAAATTTATATATATATATATATATATATATATATATATATATATAATTATTTATAACTTGTCATATCACACATTATTGAATTTAGTGAAAATTATAACACTTGTACATGATATTTAATATAATATTTAATATATATATATATATATATATATATACATACATATATATATATATATATATATATATATAGATATTTAATATATTTAATATATATATATATATATATATATATATATTAAATATTATATTAAATATCAATGTTAAATATTATATTAAATATCATGTACAAGTGTTATAATTTTCACTAAATTCAGTAATGTGTGATATGACAAGTTATAAATAATTCTTAATATTTTTTCACATTAGATATATTTAGTTATTACCTTTAAACAGTGAGAAAATTACATAAACGATGAAACCAGTATTGTACGCTTAAAGCTATAATAAAATTATTTATTTATTTAAAAATAAATTACTTGATATATGTATATGTTAGATGTTCTGTTTCATCAGAATTTCATTATGTTTTTAAATTTTCATCTTTCTTAAAATTTTAATAAAATCAAATCGTATATAAAAAAGCAAATACATGATTATTAAATAAGAAAAATGAACTTATATGATAAAATCATATCATATTTTATATAATAAATTATATTATATATGGTAAATCGAGGCAAAATTTATTCTCAGTTTTGAAAACTCAGTATTTTCTACTTTATTTCATGGAAAATTTAAAATAATTTTATGGCAATTAAATAAAAAAATTAATCGACTATTGTATTCGAAAGAATATTCTAGTCTGAGAAAATGCTAAAAATGTTCAACTCGTACACAGACACATACATATACAAGCTATCGAATTTTACACATATAGTGGTAGTCTCGTGAGTCTAGTGTGAATCATGTGCGCACGCATGAAACCATGATGGCCGTCGAAGATGCTCTGGTAGAGGGAGAAAACATAGATGTTAAAGAAATGGAGAATAGTGGGGTTGAAGTAGGAGCAATGGATCTCAGGTAGGGATGGCGAATGAAAGTTTCGCAGACGCTATTGGCGCCATTTTCACAGAGGCGAGGCGTTATGGAACGCAAGACGGCCATCATGGATTTCAGCATGGCTGCTATGGAACAGCGAGCTATACTCGAATTGGATTCATTTGGAAAAATGAAGCATAAGCTATTGAATCAAAAATGAAAAAAATGGCGAAATTATAATTTATAATTAATACACTATAATAAAGAGTGATGTCTTCTGTCTTTAATAATATTATTTATAAATAATTTTCATTATCTGTAGTAAATTTTAATTCAATATATTTCAATAATTAAATATTTTCAATCATTTTGATTGTATCATTTTATCAAATTTAAAAATTATTGTATTTTTTAATTTACAAACCGATATGAATTTAAGTAACAGTTAAACAATGATATAATTTGTCAAAAATACAATAAAATTTAAAATTAATTAATTTTTCTCAAAATTATCTATTTTATCTAAACACAAATATTCGTGTGTAATTTTATCTATCATTTTAGGCATGGAGGGATTCCTTCATCCTCAATCAACGTCGTATTATGACTTAATATATTAGCAAAATTTAATTAGTTTTTGTTATTAATAAAAATGTTTTACCCAGAGCATGATATCAATGTAACAAGCAAGAAGTAAGAATCATCGTTCACCTGTTCATAAGGTCAATAGGTAATGTGATAACGACCGTTCATAATGGTTGACGGAGGAAGGAATTACCGTGCAAACCGACACTTAAGGTTTATCGTGTCTCTTACCATGAGGTTGTATGTATACTATTCTCTTAAAAGTGAACGGTAGTGAGTTGTAACAAGATTATTGACTTTAAATCGTAGCGAATGACCCTATTGAAGCTACAAATATATTACCGATACCAGAAAGCTAAATAGGTATATGTGCAATATATCTATGAAAATGGCTAAAGCGTGCAAATCACTTTATCACACAGAGACACAAGTGTGAAAACTGAATGAAATAACTACCTGATGCTTGGAACTTTGGAGACATTGTAACAATGACAGAGAATATGACATGAATTTATTTCGAGAAAAATGATGACAATATAATTTATGTAAAAACGTATAAAATATCTTGGTTTTGTTTTAATTTATATTTTTATATAATATTATGTTTATATGATATATCGTTTAGCTTTAGCAAAAAAATGCTTAAAGCAAGAAATATGCATAACTACAGATATTGAGCTATATATAAATTCTCAAATATTGCGTGAGAATTGAAGATAATTTCCATCACGAAATCGCGGATTTTTTTTATTTATTATTTCATGGAAAACGATAAAGATTTCATGCATTATTTTAAAAACTTTATTTCAAGCTCCACTCGCCAAATCTATTAGCCGTGTCATTGTGTGGTTGATAATACACAATCTAACATAGATTCTCTCGCGAGTAAATGAATAAAAAATTTAAAGATAAGTGAAACCCTATAAAGTGACGTCAGCCTGTGATAAGATCACGGGCTAATATCGAAGGTTAACTAATTTCTATTTGCTGTAAGTGATTGAAATAGCAATGAACGATAAGAGAAACATATTTGTTCAATAATATTTCAATAATTAATTCAAATTAATGTAAACACGAAAGAGTCAATGATAAATGTTTATGTTAATTATTTATAAATCATATACATTTTTATACATCGCATACGTTTTTTCATATGTTTCACAAAACTCTTTTATATAATAATATGATAAACTCGTATTCATATTAAACTTCTTTCTAATAATCAATTCGATTAATAAACTTAATCATCTTCGATTTATCATTTTATTTAAAATTAAAGAAACAAGACTTCGGAAGTAATATTGCTAAAAATAAATTAAAGCATATCAGACGATGGAAATGCATAACATTCAATTATAATTATCTGTGAAATATCTGTCTTTGATTATTTTAAGTGACTAACGCAGCTAATATACGCGGCCGGAAAGCCAAATATACACGAAGAAGACATAAGCGAGAAATACTGACACGAGTGCAGGTGTTTATGAGCAAAATAATAACCAGGCTTTATGGAGCCTGACAAGCGAGCACTATTACATTGGTCGTAATTGTAATGATTATTATATAGTGCGATTATGCGGTTGGTGATTCTGCATACGCACATAAGTTTAACATTCTAAACAAATTTACTAGTCTCATTAACAAAGTAATTTTTGTCCGCATAAACGTATGCAAACGTATGCATGTTTTAATGAAAAAAAATTACAAAAAGAATTCTACTTTACCTAATAATTTCCTGTTACATGTATAAATTTCTCAACAATAATTTTTGAAATATTCGAAAAAAAAGACCGAAATGTATCGCTTTATCTCACTAATAAAATGACTCGAAGAAGGTATTCAAAAATATAAGAATTAATTTTGATACAAAGCTAATTTTTTGTTTAATAAATGTATCTAAATCTTTAGCAAGTAAGCACAAAAAAGACTTTACAACATATATTTGTATTTCCGTAACCCCAAACAAGACTAATAAATCGTTTCCCACAGTTACACTTTCAATTTCATCGTCCAACATATTAAATACTTTATGATCTTTAAATACACATACACGTAGCACATATTACCGTGTGTATGTACGTGTTCGTCTTCATCTGTATTCTCTGCTTTATCGCTTATCGTATCTGCAAATATCATCGAGTTAAATGTAAATAAAACCGATCGTGTATGTTACGACACAATTCTAGGCTAATATCAAAAAGTGCGATGCAGTGATAAAATATACGATGCAGTGCAATATCCTACGTGAAAATCACATAAAATTCACGCGTCTTCCTCCTTATATCGTATAAAACTGTAATTCATGTACAATTCACGTATTACGCGCAATAATACGAATTTAAAGTTGCCAAAGTGAAGAGACTGACTCTCGCAATTTATCGCACAATAACGCGATATTTGACCGACAAATAGGATAATTTATTCTATAAATATATTTAGGATATTTATAGGGTAATTTAAATACAGGCAAGAAATGCGACGAATCGAAAAACATTTTTCCTCGCGAGGACACGTCGCAATTCTGAAAATTTCGTACCGTTATGCACACAGATTTCACGGGGCTTTGCACAGTGACTCTGTGTCCCATCTCGAGAACTATTCTCTAATTGATAGAGCAAACCAACTAATGAGAAAGTCTAACGGGCGACTGCGGCGCCGACCCACGCCTGAGACAACTTAATTTCTTCCCGACCTTTCCGCTCATTGTTTTTTTTTTATGTGATATATCGAAATGCATGAAACTAGTGCATTAAACTAAATTAATTAATAATTAATTTGCATAAATTCTCTGCAGGATTTGGCACTCACGTGCAACAATTCGTGACAGTCGCAAAGTGACATTTCTCGTTACGTGCACGCATAATCTCTCTGAGATTATAATAAAATAAGATACTTGCCTAATGTGACAAACATTAGTTGAACAATGCATTTGCGACATGTATAAAAATTTATATATCGACATTCTTCAGAGATTGTACCTACACATTAAACACTAATTAAAATATTATGCAAATATTAATCCTAATAAAGATTTTAATCGTTAAGATTTTTAAAATATAATTTTCTTATATCTAACTTTAATCTCAGACTGTATTTTCTGTATACGACAAACTTGTCATTAAACAATTAATAGCTAAATCATGGCATATTTTATTCTGTACATCAATAATATTTGTGTACTATTCTGTGTATCCTGTCTTTCTATTTTTACACATGTTTTTAGAGCGTTTATTAGAGATATATTTGTCTCGATTAATTTAACACATCTAATTCAACAACAATAAATAATAAATAATAAATAAATAAATCATACCTCGAGTTTCAGCGGGTCATCTGATATGATCATATATTTAGAGTCTTCTGCTGGAGACTTTGAAATTCGACAAACCAAAGAGCTACTAAAGCGACACTACGAGAATTCTAATCACTTTCACTTCTGGTCTCTTCGAGTACCCGACAACCGCAAAGATTCGTTCCTTCTCTACATGATCCTCACTGTCACCAAAAAGTACCGGGTCATTATAACGTCGTCACTTCTACGGCCAGAGAACTGTCAAATTTCCCGCACAGAATACCCCGGACTTTAATCACGAGGCGCGAACATGTGTGAAGCACGGGACAATTAAATGGCGCGCTCATCGATATCGGAGAACAAAGGCGACGAATCGAAAGGTGACGAGAGAAAGGGAGAGGAGGAGACAGTGAACGATACGTGTCCCGCCGCGAAGGTCGACCATTGACAGCTCCGGGCCCGAGCAATTTGCGCGGAATCTTCAAAAAGGCCGACGGCCGTCGAGCGCGGACGAAGCCCCGACGGCGGTGAGGACAAACATCGACGGCGTAGGTCACCAAAGGAGGTCGTGCGCGCGTGCGTGCCGCCAACAATGTACTCCGCCGGTACTTTTCGAGCACATAACAATGGACCACGTTGGTGAAACGAGGCTCGGGATGGGACGTACCGCGCACTCAGCCGCTCGTTCCGTCGCGCAGACCGCGCACCCCACCCCTCCTCGCTCCCGGTGCCCCCTTTCCAACGCCACTCGATACGATTCGACCCCCACCACCGCCGTACGCTCGGCCGGTAAAAGAACGCCCGGAACTCCGCGCCACTCCCGGTCCGCGACTTCCCCCCCACTGTGCCCGGAGTAACTGATGCGAGCTTTTGCTCCTCGAACAACCCCCTCCACCAGCGGGCGAGAATTTCGATTCGAATGCCGCGATGTACTGGGTGCGCGAGAAACACGTAGCCACATTCGCAAAGTGCATTTTTGTATTATATTTATTTAAGAATGTCTCAAATGTATTCTCTCATCTTGTTTATTTTATTCGTTTTTTTCCTATCGTGTATTGAAAAGTTTTACGAATATTTTGCATTTCACATTATGAAAATGTATGATCAATTTTTAATTTTTCTGTATATACTATGCTGTAGTTTTACTGTTATATGTGCACTATTTTTATCGATATATACATGTATAATTTTCAAATAATTAACAACGTCCAAAGTAAAAGATTCCTACGTTCCTGTATTTTTCGAATTCATTTAGATTTATTAATCTGTTTCCATTATCATTGTTAAGCCAAAAGACTGCCCTTGCTCTTGAAATAAAAAATCCAAAAAGTATTAATTTTTCACGCTTATTTTAAAAAATATAAAACGTCAAATGCGTTTTTCTAGGCTCTTTAAGAAATTTAGCTTTATTCTCTAGCCTAAAGAAAATGCGATTCTTCTATGATTGGTTTAAATAACAAAGAATACCGCAGAATTATTAAAAATTTTGTAATCTTTTTTATATAAATTTAAAGCACACGCATTATTATATCTTTTAAATAAAAATTTATAAAATATATGCATATAATGCAGATTATAAAAAAATAAAATTAATGCTTTCTCTTTGCTTTCTATTAAAATTACAATTGAATTTAAAAAACTACATTTTTATTTAAATTAAATTCTTTTTTATCAATTTAGTTATTTTCTAATTTGATTGAAATTTAATAGACAAATTGATTCGTGTTATTTTTATAACCAATGCTTTAAAAATACAACTTATAGCTAAATTTATATATAGAAGAAAAAAAGGATTGACTCATGCAATTTTTGGTCTTTCTGATTTTTACGAATCCTAATGTCCAAGTCGTAGACTTTTATAAGCTGGTTTTAATAGAAGAATCATGCAACCGATAACATATATATCTTCCTTTGAACTTTCGTTCCGCAAGTTCTATCTTTCATGCCATCATCGAAATGAACAACGCCTCGCCTCCGCTTTCTTCTCTTTTTTTTTCATCTTCGGCGAACATAACGCTCTCACGCAGAGTTCGAGATCATGAGAGAGGGAGTCTGACACTCAAAATAAAATACGAGCTAGTTCTGTCTCATGTCACAAGCCACACCTACGCGTCCATATACAGGTTTCAAAAAGCGTAGCTATTCCCGGCAAACAAAGCTTCTTTTTTAAACATCTAGATTTTTTCCTACGTCAAATCTGATTTGATGAGATATTTAAATCCATTATTTCGGTTAAAGTATGCGGTTATTATTATTGTTAGCGACATAGTAGATATATTGTTTTGATAAAATTCACATTTGTTCAAGAGGAAGATAAAAATATCTGGCAAAGTTGACTTATCATGTAGCAATAATATATTAATACAAATAGAGATAATTAATTTATTAATGCGATAAATCAAAATCTATTAATACAAGCATCAAACTAATCCGTTTCGTCAAGATTTTGCTAATATAATATGCAACGAATGACGTAATGCACATACATATATGTATAATATAAGAAGGCAATAATTATTTTAATTTATATATTAAATTAAATTTTTTAAAATAATCAATATACTTTAAATTAATCTACAAACATTCTATAAACATAGTCCAGTCATATTATTTTATGAAATTCTAAAAATTTTATATTTTGTACATACGAGAATTTTTCTTTGTTTCTACGATTTTGTTTATTATTTTCGCAAGATGAAAAATATTGAATTTTATCGCGCATTAGAAAGTGCGAAACGTGATACGCTGCTGTGTCTTTTATAAAATATTATCGTGTAATCTTTTTCTCGAAAGGAGCGACAGAGGATGAAACATCCGACATAGCACGCGGTGTAGCAGGTTGTTAGGAAATATGGAGCGCTCGAGGGCGGAGAAAAAGAGTGTATACGACGAAAGAGGGAAGCAGAAATACACACACAAGAGAGCAGATTCGACGATCTTACTCGGGTTGGAAAGCAACGAATCGATCCTTGGAGCCAGAGCCAAAGTCTCGGGAATCTGGCCGTCTCTTCTCTTTCTTTCCCGATTCTTCTACGCGACATTTTGTTCCTCTTATTATTCATACATGTACAAGTGTACACAGTACGATATGCAAAATCCCCGATAATTAGTTCTCATTATCATTTCTGCAATGCTAATTAGTTTACAGAGACGTCTGTAAATTTGTCTCCGAGATGTTGTCAACCGCAGACAGAGAAAAATATCATTCTACTGCCAAGAAAAGCGATTACTCAGTTTATTTTTCTTGTTTTAAGTGATAGTTTTCTTCAAACAAAGAATATATTCTTGATAATAGTCTTAAAATATGCTCATCACAAGTGTTAGAAAATCTCATTAGCATGTACTCAAAAGAAGAATTTATTTTCTCTTCAAGAATATTGTAAAGTTGTATCAAAGAAAAGTCAAACTTATTTTACGTCAACTCTTGTAGTAAGCAAACCAAATTTTTGTTTTAATTTAACATTCTTGACTAAAATACTGCACTTACTAAAATTCAGAATATATTCAATTAAATTTGATGCTTGTGGTGAACTTATGATATATTTGCGGATATACAAACTTATGATATACTTCAAATAAATAATATTTGAATACAGTATACATTTTTCTCTGTGCATAAAGCGAATAATAAATGATAGAAGCTGCGGGGGATTTTGCATGTATAAAAATTAATTTTTTCAAAATTTTTGCTTCTTTAATTTAATATAAATTTTAATATATATATATATATATAAATTTATATATATATATATATATACGATGTCCCAATATACATATATGATACAAGAAGTAATTAAAAACGACCACACTGGCAAATTTTATTAAAGTGAATCACGACGTTTCGACCATGGTTTTGGTCCTTTTCGAGTGAAAATAATTTAGTTAACTATTCTATCGTGAGAAATAAGGAAATCACTTCGTCAAGATTGTCATGTCAACCATCTCCATCAACACACAGAGAAAGACTGTCTTTCTCTGTGTGTTGATGGAGATGGTTGACATGACAATCTTGACGAAGTGATTTCCTTATTTCTCACGATAGAATAGTTAACTAAATTATTTTCACTCGAAAAGGACCAAAACCATGGTCGAAACGTCGTGATTCACTTTAATAAAATTTGCCAGTGTGGTCGTTTTTAATTACTTCTTATATTTTATTTACTGGCGACCTTCAAGAGTTTAATTTTATACATATATGATGTTCAAATATTCATATAGGATCTAATATGCATCTATGATGATTTCTAAATGTACATGTATAATTTTACGTAATTCGTGTAATTAAAAATTTAAGCCACGCGCATCTTCCTCTCCGCGTGATGTAATGCGTACACATACATATATGTATATGGGAGCGACTATACCGGAGTCACGCACGCGAATTCGCACCATCGCCCGACGTGGAAATGATCACGCTCGAAGCGTTAAGACACGAACATTCAGCAGCATCGCGAGTTGTTATATTTATCGTGACACTCAAACGTTCTTTACGATCTATTAAACACCGCATCAAATGCGTCATGTCGTGCTCGACGACAGGCCCTTTTTCAGACTTATGCTAAAACATCCACGTGCTCGTGATTATTATTATTCCTCGACTTGATATCACGCGTGCAACGAATTTCGCGCACGCGAGACGTTTCCCGCGAGTATTTTCAGTAACTCGCTGAATAAAACGATCCGTAAAAACCCCCATAGGAAAATTCACGATCCGTATTAACTTGTATAACGGAGTTAAAAAGGTCGAATAAAGAGAAGTACGATTAATGAACGGATGAATATTTGCATATTAATAATTGCACGACACTTTGAAATAAAAATGAAGCGCGTTAGCCCGATTAAATTAATCGAAGACGTAATGCATAAACTTCGCCGACCGAATGAGCATTAACTGCATCGCCGTCGGATATCGAGGAACCCCGTGGGCCAGCGCGTTTAATGCTCCTATTTCTGTTTAACTTCTCAATTAACATAACCGTGCAACTTCATTATTGCCGTTACACGCCGCTTGGCCGCGAGTGAATGGAAAATACCAACCGTGTACACGAGCCTTTTGTTTTTTAAGGCCCACCTGTCACTCGCGGCCATTATAATGAACACGTGACAGCACCCTACCTAATTTCAAAATCAGTTTTTACACTTACGCGGCTTGTTTCGCTTTTACTAATGAAAACCCGCAGCTTCTCCTCTTGGGTTAAATTAAATTAAAATGTGCCAGGTGATATAAATTAGGACAAATAATTAGGTGAATAATTAGAAGAACCGTGTTCGTTTGAAAATTACCGTAGCTTATATATAAATAGTTATAAAATATATATAACAAATATCTTTTTCAGAATCGCAGATTATAAAATAAAGAAAATTAAAAATATTTCTTTTTATAGATAATGAAGAGGGAAATTAGTTCTCTTTATCTAAAATTCTGAAAGAGAAGAGAAATAGTTTAGCACCAACATCACCTTAAAATCTATGAAAATTATCCATTGAAACTTTCCTTTTTGCCGCAACCCTTCTGTTACCACAATGTGTTGTTTTTATAAACACGCAATTTACAAAAAGTTGCGGTTGCCGGAAAAAGTCACGGACATTGTATGGATTTAACATAATGGAAATCGGAGACGGCAACGGGACAAAAGTCTGAAAATTTATGTGAAGGCCATTAATCTTTACTTAGGTCGTATTTTCGGAAATACTTTCGAGAAATCATGATAAAAAGTAGAGATTTGCAATGTCTATAGATTGAAGATATGATTATCACAAACTTGTTGAAAAACAATGCAAAAAATATAATAATAAAATACGTTTTTTCTCCTATTGTTTTATGTCCTATATGAAAGTTTTTTTTTTAATTAAAAATCAGTTTTTTAATTTCTTTCATTTTTATTTTTCATAAAAGATGTTGCATATGTGCATTTTTGTATATTATTAAAGATTTTTATGCATTTTTGCAATCTTTTATGTATCAGAGAATATCGTTTTTTAAAAAATGCATCAAACAGATGATTTATTGCGAATATTTTTAGTTGCAATCATCAGTTGGCTAAATCGAAGATAAATAACTCTCTAATTATTTAAGCCCTCCAAAAAAGGTTCGAAAGATTTAATTTAAAAGACTGAGCAAGCCACGCGACTGAACCTTGTCGTTCTATCCACTTTTCACGATATAAGCCAGGCCCATCACACAATAAGTCAAATGACTAATATTTACACGCATTGAAGCCAACGCGATAAGATAATCTTTTGTTTCGTACCGCACACAAGACACCTGTATTATCAAGAAATTATTGTTTACTATTAAACAATTAACTCGAGAATGACAAACATTTTGTCAGTAAATATCATTTGATTCAATGAACTCTATAAAACTTACAAAATGTTATTTTCAAACGATAGTTGCCGAGTCATATTCCGTTCATTTTGCCATATATATTTCACAAGAGAAAATGAATCAAAGTATGTAAACGTGAATACTTAAATAGAGTTAATTCACTTCTGTTATGTCGCGCGATATCTAAATTTCATCCAAGCGTCATATCTGGTCCGAGTAAATTTGGGAAATAAAACATACAATATATCAATCACGAGAAATATATTCACGTGATTCCAATTTATGGCGGCGAAACTGATTTACGCGATCATGAAATGTATGATGGAACTATTTTGCATAGTGTCGATTATCGCTTGGAATGTTTTATGTGAAAGGCAGCAGTTTGCGACTAGCAATATTGAAAATATATCGATATCGTTGTCGATAAATTACGCTTGACAATTAACGAGTTCTTGAATGAAGAAACATAGTCAAATAATATCGTACATGATAGTGTCGCATATCACGAGGTGCGGAAAGTTAAATTGATAATTTCGCGGGACAACTATTCCTATCATTGTTCCACCTTTTTTTCAATTATTAGACCAACATAATTGTAAAAAAAAATGATAATAAAATTTGACTAACGATTTAAATATAATTTAAGTCATAATTAATTTTGAAAGATTCTAAGCAATTTTAAAAATGTCCCCCTGATATAATCGCACTAGTTTTCATCATTAATTTATTATTATATCAATCACACGTGCTACGCAATTATAAGTCAATCGGCAAAAATAAGAATACTATCTAATAATACACTCTCTCAACGTCACACATTTCTCTCTTCTTACCTTCGAGGTGCTCGCGGATCGATCGCAGACAGGATTTCAGCCGCAGAGACGAGGGTGGAATTCGCTCGTGAAGTTGACGGTAGACGAGAAATAAAAAAAAAGGGAGGGAAACTCCGCGGTACAAGTGAAAACTCGACTCGTGTTGACTCTACGACCGTCGATAGATATGGACCGAGCGGCCGACTACGAGTAAACGCGTCCTCAATCCTCGAGACGGATCGAAATGGGGTGCGGGCATTCCGGACGCGGTTCCGGGTCCCCGTGGACCCCCGCGTCGGCGTCGTTGCACCCCTGCGCGGACGTCGCGGCGCAAAATTCATCCCTTCCATTCGCGGGAGGTCGGCGCGATAGACGTCTCGCTTCCCCCCCGCGTACGTCTCCCTACGCAACCGTGCACCCCCTCCCCCTCGCGATATATAGATATTTAGCTTTTCCACCATCGCCATCAAACCCTGCTAAATATAGTTGTCAGCGTACGCGCTCTTTGCGTGAACATTTACGTCTTCGGCGTGTCTCGAATTCTCGTGTGATTACGCTGTAATCAATTGTTTCCGATAGTCTCTATCTATCGTACATTTCTTTGCATTCTCAATACATTCAAGATGTATTTTATAGCGATTTCAGAGCGAGACACCCTCGAGCTCTCGTGATGAGTGAAATTGTAATTATATATGCATGTGTCATACACGTCATGTAAATAACATCTGTTTAAATTTTTTTATTCGCAAAATGCACATACGATTGAATCGAGCAAAATTATTTTGTCAATGACCCCGAATTTTCGATCCCCGTTATTGATAATTTTCACAATAAGAGACAAGTATTTTCTTACAGTTATTTATAAAAATATGTGTAACGAAAGAGCGAGGATGGAAGACGCGCACAATTTTCTATCCATCGCGACGATAAAATACACATCACATTTGCGCTCCGACTATACAGAACGGCGCGTAAGATATAAACGCGGCGCGTAATTTTCTTGTAACTAAATGAAAATAAATTCACGACCGACCAGTGGTATTCGAGGGGTTTTGGCTTGAACCTCCATGGGGTTTTATGAACGCAAATTACAGAGCTCGATGGCCGCCTCCTGCCAACGCCGACACTCTCGGTGTTCCAGGGTCTTGGTAACTTTTTCAATTCCGACGACCAGTCTTCACCCCCTGTCTTCCGAACCCCCTTCATTCCTTCATCATCCGCTTTAACTGCTACCATAATAAGGCTACTTTGATAATCATACACTTATTTTATTAAGAGATGTTCGACCGGAAAAATGTTAATCGTGGTCGTTTGTCTAGTTTCTAATAGATGGACGAAAAACTTTATTTTGGATGGAATTATCTCTTTTTTTTCGGTACAAATGTTAACGCAGAAGGACCTTGAAGAAGTATAAAATAGTTATCTTCCTCCAACTCGCGACATATTTCTGTTTTACAATTTCCCATCGACCTCACAATTGTGCTCGAACACGTTCTAGATAATTTCTTTTTTTCCATCAATCTTCTCTGACCATTTCGTCATCCCCGTGATATTACCATCCGACCCTCTGTAATTTCCGGGTGTACACTCATCCCCACGTTTATCTCTGCGATATCAGCGCGTTTAATTAGCGACCTACGGGGATGAAATGGCAAAGTAATGTCCTTATTGACAAAAAAGCTGCGCAAAGAAGCAAAGAGAGAAAGAGAGATATGTTGAGAATAATTTGATTTTTCATCATGTCATGGAAAAATTAACATTCTCATGATTGATCGCTCTTACTAATTTCATAAGTCCTAGCTGTAGCAATATGTCATTATTTGCACTTTCATATCATAAATTAAATCAATAATTTTATTTGTTTACTTTCTTCTGCGATAATAATTCAAGAAATCAGAGATATTCGACGAAAATTACTTGTTCACCGACGCGTGTAGGATCACCTGAAGAAGCTCTTCACCGTCCGATAGCGTCGATTTATTCCAACATGCAGCTTAGGCCAACGTAAATAAGTCCTTCAATTTATTAATATTGCAACGATCGATATCGCTCTGAAAGCGCCCATAAATTTTCCGCGCACACGTCCTTCGGTTCATGGTGAACCACCAACGGCGGTGCAGCGCTTCGCGATCGTTGTGATGGTAGGCGGAGGCTGGCTGAGAGAGCTCGGCTCGGGTCGATGTTACCGCTCGCTCCGGTGCTCTTGGCTGACACCACCATGACCGTGGAACGATAGAAGCGAACAGCGGGGGCAGGGGAGAGGTAAGGGCGAGAGCCCTGTAGGACTTGGCTGGATAGAGCTACGCGAGACTAGGGGAGAAATCGAAGAAAAGAGAGGAAACGACGATGGGAAACGAGGAAGGAAGAGCGCGACGTGGATGGGGGAGTACGAGAGACACAAAGAGAAAGAGAGGAAGAAGGTGGGAGACGGAAAGAGGGAGATGGAAACGTTCCGGAGAGATGGGACACGAGGGATTTATGCCGTTGGCTGTCGTCGGAGGGTGGATTGCGAGCCGCGTAGCATAAATAACGACACGACAGCCTCCGCCACCATCGAGGTTCTATACGTTGTGCCTCGTATCGTCGCGTTCGCGTTCATTCCAACTTAACAATCTCGAGAAAATGGAATTTGCGCTAATGAATCAATTTCGTCAAACGCGAAGTTTCCTTTTCGAGAAAACGAAAGACGAAAAAAAATATATATTCAAACGAAAATTTCGACGAATAGGAGATATTTTATTATACAACAAAAATGTAAACTATCGAGATGATTATTCTATTTCCGACAAGATTATTGTGGGTGCGGATAACTTACGTCTCGATAATTTTCCTATGCGCGCGGGCTGTATTCACAATATTCCCTCTTCATGTCTTGTTTAAGATCTCATAAACGGGCGCTTACTACAGCTCTAACTGCTCCAACTGAACTAAGGGTGACATCGGTATGCCTGAAAAATAACTTCGACTGCGCACGTTAATCCGACGTCTTTTCATTCGAATGCATAGAAGATGCGACGATCTGATAATGAGAAAACATTATTTATGCATCGAGGATCATTGGATTATTTATGGAATCTCGTGACATCTTTAGAATATCCATGATATAAAATATGACTTTGATGAAACAAGATGCACATAATTATATATGAAACAAATAAATCGCGTTATATTCAAATTTCTTTTCATTCGGATCGATTTGCATCAAAACTATGCAAAATATAATCGATATATTCTTAAATAGATTTTTCTGTATCGCATAATTTATATTTATTATACTTGTCAGGACGTTTTTGTATTATTAATCTTAAGCAAAGGAATGCGGATTTTATTTTATATTAGCCATTAATTTCTTATGTATTTCTCTCTATGTGTGTATTTTTTCTCTAGTCTCATTTCTACTCTTTTCTAAAGAACCTGATCTCTTCGCGAATCCAATCCGCCTTTGGATAGCTTCACGTCAGACTGGCTTAATTCATGGTCATTCTTATACTTATCTTATAAGTGAATTGCCGGTATCTTCTTATCCCGATGGCAGAAAAGGAAGAAGATAAAAATCGAAGAAAGCATGATTTAACTCCGCGACTTGTATCATAAAGTAGCATTAATTGAATATCTCGTATATATTTCTCGAGCGTAAATCCAGGTGGAAAATACAACGAAAACAATTTAAAGCTTTCTTGGAATAGAGAGTTAAATTAAATAAATTTTATCAAAAATTTTTGTCAAAATAATATGCGTTATTAATAAATATATTTGTACCGATACAATATTGCAACGAAAAAAAGTTTTTAGAATAAATTAAACTTCCTTTCGGATTAAAATTTCATTAAAACATTAAAATAATTCTCCAAAAAATTTGATACAAGATGGAATAGAGATAATATAATCGATTGTGTAATTTTTCATTGTAATACTGATGCCAATATAAAGTCTTTAATTAAGCATTAATCTATTATTATAAATATAATTCCCCAGATTACGTTATAAGCTTGTTTTCCTTGATAAAAAATATTTTTTAATTACATATTATATATTTTTATTATAAATCGCGATCAAAGCTGAATTTGTAGTGCTCTTATAGATTGTTATTTAGCTAAAAATGTTTGCTTTTCCACGCATGATTCGTGGATAAAAAACAGGGGAGAAAAGGAAGATAAGGAGAGTCTTTCATGAATAAAGGATGAGACAAAATCCCATGTAGTAATGTTATACCGGGGGACTCTGAGCGGCGGACCAAGTCAAGTCTTGGTAGCTTCGGTGTGCGCAGCCAAGAAAGCTTACAGCGCCATTAAAATAAAATAAAGCCTCCCTCTGCCTCCACATCCTACCCCATTCCACTCCGCGCACCGTTGCTATCGGCCGCCGCCTTCGTCTTTCACTTTCATCTTCTCTTATCCGGCGGGGTTTTTTCTTCTTTTCCCTTCTTATTTCTCTCTCTCTCTCTCTCTCTGTTTCTTTTGCTCGATGCATCTCGCTCTCTTTATCTATCTCTCGCTCTTTTTGTTTCTCCCCCGTCTCTCTCTTCCCCGCAGAGGCATATTTTCCGTCTCCTTCTCGCTTCCAGCTGCCTCCTGCCATCAGCATTTTCAGAATGTTGCCAACGTAGACAGCCAAGGCGTAAACGTGAAATCATTGCTGAGTATACGAGCAGAAGAGCCGTCTATATGTGCCTTTTGAGAGGGTTCGCAATGTTCGTACAGATCACGACGCTTATAATAACACTTAACCGCCGACGGTTGAATGGCTGCAAGTTGCAATTTCTCTTCTTTGTGTCTCTTCTTCCCTTTTCGACTGTTCGCGGTTATCGGTTGAGGTGGTCTCCCGC
The DNA here is from genome assembly GCF_003227725.1 of Camponotus floridanus. Taxonomy (NCBI): domain Eukaryota; kingdom Metazoa; phylum Arthropoda; class Insecta; order Hymenoptera; family Formicidae; genus Camponotus; species Camponotus floridanus. The sequence continues at coordinate 826,453 of NW_020229448.1, read as the reverse complement.
GGCAAGAGAGATATATCTTTACGATTTTTTTAAACATTTTACTGCTTCGAGGTAGACGTAACGCCTTTGTTCCTCGACTGTCGGATTTATATGTGTGTATTGTTCCTAATATTACGATCGCATATATATACGTATAAATATATAACGAATACGTTAGAAATAAATTGTTTACGTATTTTATATACATCACGTGCAAAATAACTTGGTGAACGCTTCGTTACGGAAGGCGTGTAACGCGTGTAACGTGACATAAAGATTGTTGCGAGCTGTACATATTGTTACCTGCAAGATTACGGCATATTTAAATATTTACTCTCTATAAACATACAACGCAGCCATAAAAGTCTCAGCGAGTGCTTCGCAATATATCGCGCCAATCTCCTCCTTCAAATTGTACGCTATATTTTAATCACGCCATCGATACAAGCTATATTATGTTTCCAGCCATTAATATCGATAACTATGTCTTTTACAGTTCGTTAAATTAAGAATTAAACTACACCCGCAATATAATTTCCGTATTTTATGTCATTTTTATGAACATTCACCCTGTATATGAGCCTCTCTCGGAAATTAAATTGATCGACTCCATTTTTTGTAAATTTCTTCATTTAGCAACGTCTACGAAAAGTTTATACGGGAGGAACGATTACTCTTGCAGTAACAAAAACTTCAAATATTCGAATAATAAAATATTAATACAATCAATCGTCTCATTTATATATTAAATTATAATATATTGCGATAATTTTTAAGCATTACAAATGTATAAAAAAAAGAGGAACTTGATTTTACCTACTTTTTAAAATTCTTAAATAGTTTTAGCTTTATTAAACTGCAATAAAAAAAATTATATTATTCGCGTAGCACATATGTATGATTCGCTCCGAGTAACGACGACGAATGTAACAGATTCTTCATCGAAAAGGAAATTATAGGGGGACCGAAGAGAGCGAAGATGAAATCACATTCGTTTGCCGAGGACCAAATTCATCCCGAGCTAGCGGAATGATTCTATTAGCGATACCATTAACGACTCGTGTTTATTATGCTTGACGCTCACTTTTATAGGTATAACTCGAAGTGCGTGCCCCTCTTCTCGTCCTCTTTTTACTAGTTTGCTCGCGTGAACAAGGGTGACCGACTCCAATTAGGTCCGATATAGATGTATATCTGACAATTTATACTCTAACGTAAGGTAAAAGTAATTTTGACGTTACGCAAAAAAAGAAGTAATTTTTTATATAACTTTGTTCTTATAATTATTTTACCTGCAGTCTTATCTATATTTAATAATTTATCTTTCTTCATCTCGTTCTTGTGATTATTGTTAATAATTAATTTCGTAACAAAATTATACATGTACAGTTATCTATATCTGTACAAATGAAATCTTTGATTAAATAATAAAAAGGGGGAAGACTACGGTATTATTTTAACTACTTCATATAAGGGTGGGACTTGTATGCCTAAGGGCGGTGACAAATTCAAGGCAGGAGGATGACAGAGGAAATGGAGGGCAGAGAAGGATGATGTGATTACGTTTGAAAGAGGGAAGAAACATAATGGATAAAGGGCTTCGAGAGCTCGGATATTAACGCAACGCATATCCGATTCGGGGCACATGAACATCGTACCAAAACGTACTTTATATGTATAATACGAGCATTCTCGATAATTCGGTCCCCTTTCATTTCCGTTTCTCTCTATAAATCTTAGTAGGTAAACGTCCACTCGCGCGTACAACATTGTGTCTACGACGTTTCTCACAAAAACTTCTTGCGCATCATAGTAAAGGCCTATGAATTATAAATTTCCTGTTCACTGAGCAAATTTCACCTGACAATGCCTTTGGTGACTAACGATATTATTAAAATACGCACAACTGACATTTTAATATCTTATTTTATATCACAGGTATATTTTAATATAATAATAGTTCAACAAAGGAAAGAGATAAATAAGCTTGCAACAGCGTTCAAAACTATTTTATGTTTGTAGTATTATTTTGAGAATATATATATATATATATATATATTTTTTTTTTTTACTCGATTGAGCATATTTTTATATTTTCAATTAAAAGAGAAAATTCTTTCGAGTAAAAATGATATATTACATAATTAAAATATAATATATCATATAATTTTTATCTTTTCATCTACTTTAATGCATTTCCAAAAAAGACTTTTCTAATTCTCAGGAAAAATATTTTAAGAATGAAAAATGCAGCCATATTTTTCTAAAATCCTAGGTAATTGCCATAAACCAGCAGCATACAGGAAAAAATTCTATCTTAGCTACTGATTATCAGTAGCTAAGATAGAATTTTTTCCTGTATGCTGCTAGTTTATGGCATTTACCTAGGATTTCTACCTAGAAAGAATGTACAAGCAATCTAAAGTGAGGATTGAAGATAGAATAGTCAGGCTGTCGTCATCACGCAATCTTTGCAACGTATTTCAAAATAAATCAATCTCGAAATTTCGAAATTAGAGTTTTTCGTTGTTCTTGTCACGAGTAAAATTTTGATCATAATAAGCTGCTATAAATCTACTATTAAATATTCAATTATTCTATATAAATATATGTATGAAATTCATAATTCATGTAAAAACATGTTATTTCCGGCAGATGATACCTCAATGTCTTTATCGTAGACTTTAGTCGCGTACCTTCGTCACTAAAACAGAGATTGACAGCATGAATATGTGCGGAATTTCAGGGAGAATCATTCTCGCGCGATTCTAATTCCTGGAATAATATTGCCATTTGACAACCCTCTTCGTAGCCCTTCGCTGACGACCCTTGACAACGCGGCTCGACGACATTGATGAAATCAGACCATAATTACATATCTACATTCCGCGACATTTTATCCATAGTTGTCAAACTTACTTTCGAGGTGAGATTCGTGATTTTGAAATTATTGTCTCCATGATTCTCTCTCGTTTACCGAAAATATGCACATGCGTTACTCAAAAGATTTTCAATCTTTTAGAATAAAAGACATCGAGAGAATTTCACGATACATCAAAACTGACAGATGAAGAGTCACAAGCTTAATTCGATTCTCACTTTTGACACGAGTTATTATAGCAATTATTTACACATAATAAAGCGACTAAGCCGCGAAAAAACAGCATTACGCGTCGATTCGCAACCGTAACGATGATCGAAGGCAATGCTTTGTACGGAAGTCGGTCTTCCCGAAGCGCGCTCGTTCGACTGGTCATTTGATGGGCAATAGACACTGGGTGACCGTTCGACCAGTCATCCAGCAGCGAACAATCCGTCTCTCTTTCTCCTCCTTCTCTTGTATTAAACGATTATTTTTGTTGACGTCGTAAATCCTTTTAAACGCGGCACTCTCCAAGTACCCCAAGTACGATGTATATCCACACGTAGCTTGCACATCATACGCCTCCCCCGAGAACCCTATCGCTTTTCCTTGATATCTCACTTATTCGTTCTCCCGGCAATCGTTTCAGCCGCGATCACAGCGTACGTCTTTCGTAAGAGATCTCATTTTTACTGGTTCCTACTGATTCCTAACGTCGGCCACGTAAGAACAGTCGACATTCTCCCATTTCATCTCGTTTTCGCGCGGATCGAGAAACGAGAGATCGGCCACTTCGGATTAACTACGTGACAATCCATCTTATCTCGCATCATCACTCCGTATATCCGTTTTATAATTTTATAAAAAATAACATCTACGAAAAAATGCGAAGTTTATTAATTCTTAAAATATAAGCGTTTAAGAGTTCTGATAATATATAAATTAAAATAACAAATTAGATAAAGGCCAATACAGAACTAGCTCGCTGATATTAGTGCGAAAAAACGAAAATAATAATTTAAACAATACGACAAGAAAGATCGCAAATTGTTTGCGATCGATCTATTTACTGTATCATTTTATTGATTACATGTCTTAACAATATTATTATTTTCGTTTTTTCGCACTAATATCAGTGAGCTAGTTCTGTATTGGCCTTTATCTAATTTGTTATTTTAATTTATTAATTCTGAGTATAAGCATGAATAATTTTTAATCATGATGTCAATCTCAAAGCGTACATATTATGTATAATAATATATATAATATATATTAATTTAAAAGAGAAGAAAGAGAGAGAAAAGAAAGAAAGAAAAAAATATATAATAAAATATAGATTATTAATATATTATTATATAGATTTGTCAATCCGTAACTCTGTTATTAAAAATATTTTCTTGTTTTTAATTTTCTGTACAGATATTTACAAATCTCAGAGATTGCCAATCACCAATTACTACGTACAATTATCTTTAAATAAATCACGATGCACGTGTTGATATAATTTTATTGAATTATGATTTATAATTTATTTGCAATATAATTTTTTGAACTTTAATATACAAAGTTTTTCTATCTCTCTCTTCCCTTCTTAAATATAATTTAATTTTATTACACCTGTTATACGTTCAGAAACATCTTTGATTCATTATGTGTAATCAAACGGGTTTAGTGAGTTGAAATAAGCCTAAAAAAATTATTGTATCTTTTACGTGTCAGCATTATTAATACACTAATGAGAGACAGTAAAAGTGAATTAATTAAGAAATTTAATTATACATTAGGGATAAGAAAAGTCTTTTTTCAATGACTAATTGATTACTTGTACGATTGAAATCAATCAAAACTCGAATTAACTTTTATACCGATTTTTACATTGTTTAAACAGTTTTTCCAAAGAGACTGCGCTAAAAGGCAATCCGGTAGTTCTTGCAGAAATCCGAGAGCTCGAAAAAACAATTCACGTTTTGAAAAAAGAACCCAAGAGTTCGGTGATAAAATAGGGAGCCAAAGGATTCCTGCTGATTTTAATTACTTTATTGACAGGGATTACGTTTTGAATGACCCACATAAAACCGCTTTTTTTGCTTAGCTTTTCTGATGTTAGAATTTCCTAGTTAGACACTGCTTCCGGATTTTTTTTTTCATCTTTAGATTTCCTCAGCGGTCAAAATAGTTTCACTTACTTTCAAAACGGCTAATACAAAAGAATGCGGTCCGGGCACGATATCCAAACGAATCCTTTTAAAATAAACTATGCTTGTTAATTAAATCCGAAAACATATCCGCAACTAAGAGAAATCTACTTGAAATATATCTCATATATTAAGTTAAATTGATTTAAATTGTAATTATTATTACTACTTTGAAATCTCTTAATACCGATACTTGTAGCAACACCAGACGATAATAATTATATTTTTTAATTAATGAAGCTGCCTGTAATTTTCTCAGTATACTCGGCCACAAATTTATTTGGAAAGGTTGCAAATCGTAATCCAATTAACATCGCACGCCGAGCAAAATAAGATTCATTATAGTCACAAATCCTCCGTAAGGATTTAAACATTTAACGTTGGCTACATACTATGACTTTACAGCGGCCGACGTAACAGCCGCTATATATTTACACGCGTATTTACGACTGTCCACTCTGCTAGCACGCTTCAAAACACTAGCCAACGGGGTTCGCTGTTGGACAGTGTTTTAGCCGCCGCATCCTGAAATCACCGCGAAATGTCCATCAAAAAAGCAAATAAATCGATTAAAAATTATTATTATTGCAACAGATAAATTCAAACATTTTAATAGAACAAAGTATTTTTGACTGAAATCAAAATTACAGTTAATGAAAAAAAAAAGCTCGCGTATGAAAAAAGAACTTCCATTTAAAAAAAAATCGGTATTCATAGTCCATTCTTATGTTTAAAATTATCTTAAGTCTGATCTTAGGCTGTCTTAAGCTTCTATGTAGTTAACGAAATAATATGATCGTTCTTATATTTAAAAGATTGTCGTAAGCATGATTTGAAAATATTATATTATTTCAAAAAATTAAAAAAGAAAATGGCATAAGAACTAACGTGGTTCTTATACCATTTTTCTTTTTTAATTTTTTGAAATAATATAATAATAATATTTTCAAATCGTGTTTAAGACGATTTTTTGAATATAAGAACGGATTATAAATACTGGCCTTAATCCTCAACGAAAAATGTCAATTTTATTGATTTATCTATTTATGCAATACATTTTTTTAATAACACAGTTATCATTAAATTAATTATAAATTATTAAATTAAGCATATCTTACGTTTATTCAATGTTGTTTTCAAACATTTTGTCAATCGTCTATCATTTTTATTTGTGAACAGTTTTTCTTGATAAAAAAACCTATGTTTACAAAAATCTACGCTTGAAGCTAAAATTTGAGATAAATTATATTTAATAAAATAATTTCTACAAAGATTTACCATTTTCACTAGGTCATTGTATATTTAAAAAAAAATTCAGCCATCTCTCCATTTTAGCCGTCACAAAAAAGCTCGAAACTAGTTTCTATCACAAATCATTCCGATTCACCATGACACTGGTTTTACTGGGCGCGCAGCAATATAACAGGGAGCAGGATTCGCTCGCCAAAAAATAAAAGTGTTAAACATAATATATATCCCAAAAATAATTTAAAAATTCTATCGCAGAGACATTATTGGATATACAAATCAACAGAATAAAATGTTTCGAATATAATTCAAAATATTAAATTGATTTCTATCCACAATCTCAGCTTGTGTATTTTTTATTTTGTTTTATTAACAGAATTTATCCTGTAACGAAGATGCCAGATATTTTTATCACATCAAAGAGCAGTGAAATATAAAAAATCCGATTACGTGCTACGAAGAAGTTTTACACACGTGAGCACAAAGCCTTTTGCATCGTTATCGCGCGCGGTGAGAATGTCGCATAATTTGAAATTCGTTACGTTCCACGGCTGGTTATAATTACGACTAAGGTGCCCAAGCATAACGGTGTCTCGCATATATCTCATGTCGTGCAAGAAACGACGCATCAGCTGATCACCTTCTTTGCTGGGTCTCTTATTAGCTCATTAACTTAATTTAAACTATGTTGCTGCAAAAAGTAACGTTACAAGTTGGAGGTCGTTAAATTATATGATATTTCTCTGCCACTTTTTTCTACCGTTAATTATATGAGCGATATGATTTATTCAAACTACTCTGTGCGTCGAGCAATATCAAAAATTTCTCTCAAAATATCTCATGTTAACATAATCAATTTACGCGCCGCCCAGACTCCATTTTTGGTTCGCATGAATTCAGTCGGATGCGTTTGAAGTCGGGCCTGTTGCAGTTGCTACCGCTCGAAATTTTCAGACGACACAATCGGTACCGAAGAGGAAAGGGAGTTAAACGGGGACGAATCGGTGGAACGCGTAGAAAGAGAGAATGGCGGTAAAACAGCCGGAGAGAGAAGATACGGACGAAGAGGACAGGCGGAAGACAGCGTGAAAGAAAAAAAGGAGGCGAGGGAAGTCTTAAAAAGCAGCTTGGAAATAAAATTAAAAAAAAGGGCGAGAGCACAGGCGGTAATAAAACGGCAAACGAACGGCCGCCGAGGAGATTCCGCGAGCAGATAATTGTGTAAGTGGACCTCTCCCTCACATTGCTTCGATATATATTGATACGAGGACAGCTACGACCAGTTTTTGATATTCCTGTTTGCGATGGATTTTCGGTGGAAAAAAGTACATAAAAATAATTCCAGAGATAATTTCAATGACCGCGTCTCATATGTGAAATATGTTAAACAATTTTGCTTGCTTAAGGCGATTTAACACCTACGTAATTTCGGTTGGACAACTCAATTAAAATAAAACTTTACTGTGATTAATCAGAGTCCCTTAAGTTTGTTTATCTACGCGAAAACTAATATTAAATAATTATTTTATTTTATTCGATCTTTATTTATTTATTTTACTTTATAATCAAATTAATATTAAATAATTATTTTATTTTACTCGATTTTTATTTATTTATTTAACTTTGAATTAAGGGTAATAAAAACATATCCGTAAATACATATTTTTGATATTAATTTTAGAAGATTGTAATCGAATCTCGCCTCGCGATGGGAACCAATTCATTCATCTTTTGATTATTTTATTTTACTCGATTTTTATTTATTTATTTAACTTTGAATTAAGGGCAATAAAAACACATTCGTAAATACATATTTTTGATATTAATTTTAGAAGATTGTAATCGAATCTCGCCTCGCGATGGACGAAAGCAATTCATTCATCTTTTGATTAAAAGATATAAATCATCCGCAAAGACTCGCTTCTCTCGATAGCAAACCAAATCGGCGCGCGGATTAATAATCTCGCTTGCTCAGCAGGATCAAGGATCTGAGATCGATCCAAGACGGTGAATTACCTAGCAACGTTGATGTCCATTCACGAACCACCCGTATGTATCGAATACCGTGCAGCACGCGGCGACAGTAGCATTTATGGGCATCACCGGCATGAATATTTATGCGGCGACCATTATCGTCTACATAATAGCAGGTATAGCGAATGCGGATAAGCGAGGTTCTCTCTCGCGAACCTGCAGTACGACGTCTCGGTAAGCCACGACCTCCGGCCAAATGAAATGCAGGGACGTAGCAAGGACGATAACAATTGCACGCGAACGCGACGAATACGATTGATAATATTAATTCATTCCGACGTGATTCCGACATGATTCCGTGAGAACAATTACAAGAGAAATAATAAAAAAAAATATTACTACAATTCGCAATTATTCATGACACATGTTAGGCATCATATTACGAGAAGTATCAAGGAGAAGTCATCGAACTGTAATTTGAGGCGTGGAATATAAATTCTTAATATCGTGCCGGCGACCATTTCTTCGGACCCTCTTGAAAAGGACCGCTTCGGCCCTTGCTCCCCCTCTCTTTCGCCGATTGAAATATTGATCACGAAAGATTACGGAAAGTTAATTCCACGGAAACGCCCATGACTATGGCCGGCCGTGGAGCCTCGGAGAGCGCGGCGGTTGGTATCTGCTCCGAGGAGATACGAAACGCCTATGGTGTGTACACCAGCCTATGGCCAGGCCGGCATGCGATATAAGGCCAAGATCCTAAATCACATTTGACTCCCGTAATGGGATTGCCGAGAAAGCCTAAACCCCAGAGGAATGAAATCTCTCTCTGATAGTAAATCTACCTCTTTCATGGAGCCTCTCCTCCGCATCACCATCTTTTTTCCAGACGCCGAAATGCCTCCCACAGTCGCCGCGGCATCCATTTTCAGATGCTCGTTCCACGCACTCGGAATGTGAATGCATCGGGGAGATTAGGGTCCGACAGGAGGACAGGTCCCTGCTCTGACGTCAAAAGTAAGCCACGCAACGCGTCCACAAATTTTTTACACGCGTCGATCCGACAATGGACCGTCTCGTAAAATTAGCTCTCTTTTTTTCTGGCAATCTTTGCTTGTTGATCTTCGGACTGAGGTAAATTCACTTTGAGAAAAAAAGAAATCTTGTTAACGCGTTACCGGCCAAGATCGTGAACGATAATCGATACATTTAACTATCTTCGCGATGACATCGAATTGCGTGAAAGAACAATCAACATCGCGCAAGTACCACTTGAAATATACGACGAATAACAATTTCGGAGAAAGTGGCAGTTACGAAGGATAATATCGTCCTAAAGAAATTTTATTTACGAAGCTATCAGTTTGAATAAAGTAACCACATTATATAAACTAATATTTACATTAAATTTATTTAGCGAAAAAATAATTTTATTTAGAAAAAAGAGGGTGCACACGTTAGGAAGCAAGCAAAGAAAGAAAGAGAGAGAAATAGATGAGTAATTTTTAAATTATTGACATAAATTTTAATTTATCTAAAAAAAATTATTTTAGAAACAGATTCTCTTAAAAAGACTCAAAATCTGTTTCATCTTTAGTGCACTTATGATGTGTTCTTCGTTCTAAAAAAAAAGAGAAACGTCTATTTCTATAGTCTAGAAATATTTCTTTGCCTGCTTCTTGAAAAATCCTTTCCTAGAAAAGTGCGAAAACCGAGGTGAAATCGGGATAGAATAGAGGGGCTAGTCGGTCATTATTTCGACGAAAATAAACAGCGCGAAAACAATAAAAAAAAATATCGAGAAAATCAAAAAGAGCTGAGGAAAGTCAACCAAAAGAAATAAACGGAAGGCGAAAAAGCACGAAGAGATTGAATGTATGTCTCTTTCGACATCTGTCAGAAACGTCAAGAACGTCCAAGAGAGAAATAAAAATAATTATTTCAAAATTAACCAAACTTTGATTTATCCATCTTTCGACATCTTCCGTCATTGCTCTGACGATTATTTTTTTATTGTACCATTGCGTGAAATTTATTACTCAATCTATTTTTGTCTCTGATAAAAAGAAAACAAGAACAAGGTCTCGAGCATTCACATAAATATAAAATGTGATCATTTTATATTTATAAAAAGAAAAAAAATGCCGAGATTAATATCGGACGGACGTCGAAGTAAGTTCTAGATTTTGATCAGCTGTACTCACCATAGAGGCGATCTCGAAACGAAGAAGATACCAAACTTGACAAACACGCGGTTAAAGAAAAAGGGATCAACTTTCCGAGCTCTCCGAGTTGGTTCGTGAGGCCCGTGGCGTCTCGTTTCACGTGTTAATAAATAGCCGCGTTATTACCGGCAAGCTAATTCCTCAGACACTCTCTTCATTTAACGAAGCCAATTATGACAGGCATAAATGTAAGCACTTAATAGTTGTGTACACAAACGCACGCGCGCGAAACGCGGCGCCGCGACTTCGCTGGCTCCGTCGACGCTCACGACGATCTAATATCGCAAACGTAATGCGGGGCATCTCGCATTTGTCCAAGCAATTGTCGCTCGCAAATTTTCTATATATAATATAACGCCGATATATAATAAAATATCCCGAGAATGCACGAAGCGCGAGACGGACGAATATCTCGAGATACATCCGATTGATTATCAAGCCGCTTTTACGGCAACGAATCGCGCCTATCAATTTCTCCCTCATCCCTCTAAACGCACAATGTTTCGACGATGAGAAAAAAAATTGCCGCGGAAACACTCGATCCGTTTTATGTATCATTCATTCGGCGCTCCCAAGCGCGACTGAAATGCCGCGAGCGATTCACAGTTAAGCAAGTGCTCGGCTTAATTGCCGCCATGATACTTTTATTGTGCATTAATTCCGTGATTGTCGTTACGAAATCAATTTGCCACGATACTTGAGGCGTCGTAAAGTTATTTAACGTGTATTATAAAAACAACGTGCTTACGTCTTCTCCCAGTTTGACGTTTCTGTCGCGTCCCTGCGCTCCTCGCTTCTCGCTCCGCGACTACGATGATGACGTTGACTCGTAAAGATCTCACGCACGGCGACTCGTCTCGATTTGCCGGCGGATTTTAGTGTATTTTACCGCCGTCTTTACGTAAGCGTAATACGGAGATTGATAATAAACGTACGACACGACATTCGCAGAGAGGTCATTGTATAAATAATATTCCGAGTAAATCTAGCGAATTTCATTTAATCGTATCCCGACTGGAAATTTTTGTGTCTACCTCAAAATATAATAAATATTTTTAAAAAATATTATCTATTCAATGTGAATTTTTTATGATAGAAAACGTATTTTTTAATCAATTGGCAATTTGTATGGAAACTAATTTTGCACAATAATTTAGAAAAAATTACAGATATTTAATGAATCACGACGTTAAATCGGGGATTAAAATAATATTCGGAGTAAATCTAACAAATTTCATTTAATCGTATGATAAAGAAACGATTTTCTTTCTCTAGACATTTTCTCATTTTTTTGTGTCCTCAAACTATAATAAATATTTTTAAAAAATATCTATACAATGTGGTTTTTTTTTTATAGAAAATGTATTTTTTAATCAATTGGCAATTTGTAAGGAAACTAATTTTGCACAATAATTTAGAAAAATTTGCACAATAATTTAGAAAAATTTTGCACAATAATTTAGAAAAATTTGCAGATATTTGATGAATCACGACGTTAAATCGGGGATTAAAATAATATTCGGAGTAAATCTAACAAATTTCATTTAATCGTATGATAAAGAAACGATTTTCTTTCTCTAGACATTTTCTCATTTTTTTGTGTCCTTAAACTATAATAAATATTTTTAAAAAATATCTATACAATGTGGTTTTTTTTTTATAGAAAATGTATTTTTTAATCAATTGGCAATTTGTAAGGAAACTAATTTTGCACAATAATTTAGAAAAATTTGCAGATATTTGATGAATCACGACGTTAAATCGGGGATTAAAAACATTTTTATCTCATCTATTAATATCTCAAGTTTACCGTGCGTTTTAATATATTCACTCACTCAGTCTGGCAGGATAATCCACAAGTTATGGCACGAGAACGAAGCAAACATTTTACAATTTATCACTGTAATAATCTTTTTTCTCAATTTATGTATTTAACGAGCACTCGCAAGAAAGGATAACGCGAAATCAATAATAATGGACTATAAATATATGAATGCAATGCAGTCGGATGTGCCACTCGAGAGAAACTGATCGCTCGTCATGGTTGCTGAAAGCAGTCGAGTCCTTCGAGATCCGACGGCCGTCGCCAAAGACGACTCGTTCATTGTTTGCTCGACTGATTATCGCGGTGTACGAACAAATACGCGGTGCATCTTTCAAAGTTATATGCCGTTGCTTTTCGTAGTCGAACCTGCGATGCCGTTTTCTCGAGTGAAATAAAGTGTCAATTCAGAAACCTGTCGCGGCGGGAAAAAGTCGGGATCGATGACGCGAAGGAGAAAGAGAAAAAATATTTATAATATACAGAATTTTTCCACTTTATATTTTGTTTAAACCCTCCCAATTCGCGTCAATGTATTAGTAACAATTGCAAAATGTGAGAAATTCTGTAATAAGTTCTTTCTCTTCTTTTTTCCTTTCTTAAATATAATTTATGTACCAATTTATAAGAAAAATTTGGTTGATTATGATATATTATTTAAATAATTGAACATTTTTTCAAAATATTAAAAATACAGCAGATATACTCAACACGAAATAATAATAATAAAATTGAAAAATCATGTAATAATTGTCATTAAACTAGTTACATAAATTATAAAAATGTTTTTTCTTTGCATAAAAATAAATATTTATAGATTTTGCGTTTATATTATAATTTAAAAATTAGAATGAAAAATAGCTGCGATTAATTAACAAACATTATGTTTGCATTTCATACATCTCACTGAGCAACAAAAGAAATTATGGTTGGAAAAAATAATTTTTCATTCTTGTATAGTAATAATATAAAGATATAAAGTATCATTCCATTCATTTCAATACAATATGTACGATATGATTAAATAAAATATTAACAATTTAACGGTAATTGGCAAAATAGATAAATATGCACAAAAGATAAAATATATAAATAATATTTTTAATTTAAAATTTGTATTTATATCAAAAATAAAAATGTCTGTATACTATTTTAATGTATTTATTTATTCTTTAACTTATTTTTATCTTTTTTGTATTAGAATCTTGTGTATCTTTTATTATAACTTTATATTATTATTATTATATCAAATAACTATCTCAACAAATCTTTTACCATTTACAAAAATATTTAAAAAATTTAGTTTATATATTTTTTTCTTATATCATTTTATATTTTCTTGTATTATTAATAAACAAATTTAATTCAATATAACTATTCTTTACGAATTTAAATATTTTTTCTTGAAAAGTTTTCAAGAAAATTAACATAAAATTTCTCTCTTTTCTGCATATTTACTTTTTATAGCTTTCAATACTGTAATTAAAAGAAAATACTCATATAAAGAATTGCCCTCTAGCGAGAATTTTCATAGTGAATAACTCATATGAAGGGATATGTTGGAAAAGAAGCTCTCCAAAATAATTTTCAGTCGGTATAATAGAATGCTTAGACATTAGTTATCTCTTGTGGCAAACAGTTATTCGCGGTAGTAATTTTTCATATTTTTATAAAATTAGATATTGAATTAAATATATTGATATAAGATCTTCTAACATTCTCTCTTCATCTTAATTATTTTCTAAATACTAAATAGACAATGTCAACAGGAATAAATATATGTACTAGTATTGCAAGTAAATAGTACGAGAGAAAATATTTCAAGTGTAAGGCAACATTTTGGAAGACATCTTGGAAAAATCGTATACTCTAATATTCGACATGAATTTTAGCGGATATATTAATATTTCACGCGCATAGCTTTAAACATTTTTCGCTCCTTTTTTTACCCTTATAAGAGGGCAATTCTTTATTGTTCGATAAAGTGTAATATGATAATAGATGATAGATAAATTTACTCACTGGTCGACTGGTCGACACCGCCATGATTCCTCCAACGGTCGTCGCGACGATGAATTTCTCCCAATCCTGGGTTGATCCACAAAAATGCACTCACTCGCGAAAAATTCAGTTTTGAAATTTCGATAACACACGACACACGCGATACACCGTATTTACGCACGATACTGTTTTACGCACTCCCGATATTTATTTATTATATATCAGATATATGCGCACGCGACGTTGACCTCGAATACGTTTGACGTACTACTTGAAACTAGCAACATAAAAATATACTCTGTTCCCGTTTAATTCTCAACGATATTTATTCGCGGCAATTTAAAATTGCAATTTGAAGATGACGCGAAACACGAGTAAATGACAGCGTTATTTGTTATTTAATTGTTTCCGACCTTCGACACTCACTAATGTTCGATCATGATTATTTTTACGCCGCAAAAATTCCGACGCCACAACCGTTCGCGCCTTCACCGTTAAGTACACCATAAACAAGTGCGATACGTAGATTAACGACAATCTGTTTTTTTTTTTTTCGTCAGAGCGCTGCGATCTAATTAAAAAACACTGAGCTACATGAATTTATCTGATTAATGTGAAAATTTGAATACTCTACTAAATGTTGCGACATTAATGTATGGATTATATATATATGGATTAATCAAAAAATTCGATTTTTTTTAAGTAAAACTAGACTGCGTATGTTTGACATAAATACTTTGAATTATTTGATTGATAGTCTATTTTGATTAATTTATGTAGATGCACAAAAAATACATATACATAAAAATCAATAGAGAGTAATATATATTATATACGTATTTGATTAATTGTACTTATTACTTTACTTAAACCTTCGGAGTTTAAAAATGAGGTAGATTTCTTCTCCCGAATAATTAATCAAGGAATTCGAAGCATTTTTGACAAATGAAACGTATCTCTTATTTGCATGCCATGAAATCAATTTACTTCTTAATCGATTAATCTCCGTTCTTGTTTAAAATGCTTAAAAAATTGTCAACGATGTAATAAATCTCTTATCAAAGTTAAAATTATCGATTAACCCAATATAGCGAATAATTACGCGGCATTAACGAAAACGAAAATCATACAATAATTTTTATTACTACTTATCGACGAACGTTTTATAATATATATTCATTATCTAATTGCTTTATCACTCTCGCGATGATATAGATTGAATAATCCATATATACGCGAAATCCGAGGGAGGACGCGACGCGTCTTGACGCGATCGGTTCGATAGTCGAAATAATACTATAAAAGAAACTATGGTGGGGGAAGGGTAAAGTGGGAGAAGTGCGTAGACTTGACTTGAACCCTCAGCGAACGCTTTGTTTACAACTTCGTTACTTACTTTTTTGCATACACAGTAGCGCGAGTACAATCGCCGACTGTCTCAAAGTTGAGACTGAGCGACGTAAAATATCAAGTGTCTTTCGAACACGTCATTTGTGTGAAAAATGATGAGGTCAAATAAGTATGTACAAAATGTAACAACACATGTGCTAATCTAATAAATCATTTTCGCGTCAACGTTTGTTAGATCTTGAAGTTTGCCTCGACAGACGAGAATATTATGAGCGCTTTTTCGACGCATAAATCGCACTTTATTCGCTCGATTATGATCATATGTCACGCATCAAACACGTTTATGAATACTTGTTGCAAGTGTGCCTGCGTTAATTATATCATGGACGAAGACATAAATACCATTAACGAGGAATGGAGGCGTTATTAGAGGTTAGTTAACGTATCATATAATTGCGATTGATGATCACAATTCTGTTACGATGGAATGTTTTTATGCTATACAATAAAAATGCAAAATATGTACATATCATATATGTATATAAAAATATATGTGTACATATTTTTTTTATTTTGATATACGCAATATATGCAAAAATATGTATGTACAGCTTTTTCTAAAAAAATTTTTTAGACCCGCTGACAATAAATGTGTGAGAGAGGGATATGCTATAATATATTATCATCTATTCATCTAATAAATATAAAATTTATGAACCGATAATATATCAACAAGCTCAGACATGGCTTTATACGCATTTCCACACAGAATCTAATACACATAATTCCTACTTTCAGCAATTGTAAATGGCTTTTGATATATTCGAAATTAATAATAAAATTTATATTTAATTAAGATTTATATTTAACTAGATAAGATAAATAAGATTTATATTTAATTTTGAATAGCTTAACATAATTGTATTTTAGAGTTTAATTATTAACATATTTGCCGGAAATTAAAAAAATATATTGAAATAAAAATGAATAAAGATTATTTATTCATTTTTATTTCAATATATTTTTTAATTTCCGGCAAATAATCTCTTCATTTTTATTTCAATATATTTTTTAATTTCCGACAAATATGTTAATAATTAAATCCTAAAATACAATTTCAATATATTTATTAATTGAATTAAACATCTAAGAGGTAATTGATTCTAAATTAATTAAAGAATAAAATTTGTTTAAATAATATAATTGAAAAAAACACCAATAACATGAAAAATAGATTCCGCTCGTATGTATATAATTATAGTGATTACGTGTTAGAGAATGTTTTTTTTTTACAGAAACGAGATGGTAAACCACTTAATGAGGAACACCGACATAATTCTTCGGACAATACCTTTAAATTCGTATAATGGGTTTACACGTATGGTGAAATTTTATGAAGCGATGATTGGCGGTTAGTGTGTGAGCAAACGATTTCTTAACTTTCTAAGGATCCGTAAGTAATAATTCTAGTCCTCGTTATCTTAACAAAGTGCGGTTAACGCGTGAGAAATTAGACATCGTATATTTAGTACACAAACATTCCTGTCTGCTTCAAATTTATAGCTTGTTATCCTGCGTACTTATACAACCCGGACATTACGCATACCTATCTAAATCATTCGTTTTTATAGTTAATAAATCGAAGAATACATAGGTCTACTCATTTATTTTTACTTTTACATTTATATAAAATGTCTCGTTCAGCTGCATTATTTTCTAATGATAGGTTTAGTGAACAATTTAATCAATCTTTCTTTTTATAACGAAATCGAGGAAAGATGTAATGGTAATATTTTAACATGTTAAAACTTTCGAATTTTCAGATATACTTTTTATACTTTTTGTTTATTTTTATATTTTTCTATAATTAAATTTTAAATATGTAATCGATTATAATTAATTTTTCTTATACAAGCATATCTAATTTATTCTTTAAAAGACAATAATGTTATTGATATTAATTTAAAAAAAACTTATTAATCACTTAAAAATATACCGGATTTTGTTCACTATATACATTAATAACAAAAGATTTTTTATTTGTAAGAGAAAAATAAATTATATCAATTTATGAAGATTACTATACATATAATGTAGTTCCAGACAGCTAATATAATCCCAGATAAACAGAAATAAGAGAGATTTTGACAACTGTTATTAATTTTTGCTTATTGTTAGAATAAAAATATAAGAGTAATAAAAAACATAAATACAAGATTATCACTTGTCAAAAAAATTTCTTATGATAAATAAATCTATAATAAAAATACTGTTGCAAATTAAGAAATAATCAGATATACAATTTTTTCATCAGTCTTTTAGGATCAAGAAATAATATCGCGCGCGATCGCGATTCGATATATCGAATAACTTGAAAAAAAAGAATGATATTTTTATCGCCCTTCTAAATAGATTGTCAAAACCAATTGGCGATTCAGCAGCTGCTACCGCATCAAAAGTACCGGCGGCCAACGACTTCTTTGCTACTTTCATGGAAGACATATTGGAAGACTTTACTGCGAAGGAGGAAATATATTCTACCATCGTTACCAAGGAAACAGGGCATGGCACGTTTTTATTGACAAGTAAAAGAAACCGTGCGCAAGTCTTTGTCATAGAACACGATTAAATGACTTTTGAGCTTTTGAGCGATAACTAGTCATCGCTAGTGATATTTGTTATTATCGTTTGATTTTCAATGTTTATTCCTAACATTAGGAGACAAATATTTCATTTTTTTTTAAATTAATCTTGTAAGATCAAAATATTTCACATATATCAAATAATACATTATTATTTAATACTCGTATTAATAGCATCTTGAGTAACGGAAACAAGTATAGAATGTTAGTAAAATATTTAAATTTATTGTGCATTCTCGGATTTTATATTTTCTTAGTAAAAATATGTATTGAGCTATTAATAATGATTTTATTATAGTCAATAAAGATAAAAGTATCTTTGGAAATTAAGTTTTAAAAAAATAAGAATTGATCAATATAATTTTAAAATTTGCATTTGATTTTGAATAGCTTCAATATAATAGAATTCTATTTTAAGATTTAATTATTAAGATATTTATAAAATGTTGAAAATTCTAAAGTTATGTTCAAATAAAAGAAAAAAGATTATATTAAACTAAATATCTAAGAAATAATCGATTCTAAATTAATCAAAGAGTAAAGTGTATCTAAATATTTCGTGTATAATATAATTTACACACTATCAGACATTTTATCATAATTATTACAATAAAGATTATTGATTTATAAATCATCATCTAAGCATCTCAAGAACTTAAATTTCCGCGATTACACAAATATCGAAAAAATTTAATAAATTATTTACATTACTAATTTTTCCATTATATAAAAAATATTTAGAAATGCATGGATGCATAGGATATAAAAATTTTAAACATAATAGTAATATAATAGTATTCTTAATATAATAATATAATAGTATTCTTTAGACATTTTATTCTTTTCGATTATGAAAGATCTGTTACAGAAAAGAAGCAAGCTGAACATATTGGAGGTTGTAATATTTACAGGCGCAATAAAAGTGTGCTTTTAGCAACCCATTCATCTAAACCTTCTGTTGATGGAACACCACATCGCGGAACTTGGCCATACAATAATGCCAAATATGCGTGAAAAGAATGCGATTCGGAGATATTCGGCTCGCACCAGTTTTACTGTTTTTTTAGCATTTTCAGGTGCAGTAACTCCTTTTTATATTCTATTTTTAGTTTGAGTTATTTTATCATATGACTGTAAGATTAATATGTAGCTGACAATCACTAACTATTAAAGTAGATAGGAAGTCTTTTTTAATAAAGATATTAGCGATATGAAAAACATTGTAATTGTATTTTTAGATAAAAATATTTTGCGAAAAGTATTTGTTCGAATCGATTGTTCGAAATCGTGTATATAAAGAGTTGCTCCTATAAAGGAATAATTTTGTTCCAGATATTAATTTGAATATAATTATATAATTTCAGGTTCTTGCAATTCTATGTTATTGTATAAATAAGTTTGAAAAAAAAAAACAATTACAATACTTTCCAAATTAATATTGTCAAAATTATCTTTAATTTGTTTAGTGCAAATATTTTTATCATAACATGTATAATATTCATAAAAGTTTTGATTTTATTAATATATATATATATATATATATATATATATATATATATATATTGTAATAATTTTATATAATAATTCTTTTTAAATTTACTACTATTACATACATCAACATTAACAAATAAAACTTCCGATATACACATTTTTATTTAAGTGTAATAAAATAGTAAATTACATAAAAATGTAGGAAATTATATATTAAATACAATTTTTTCCATGGTTGGAGATGTGTCGCCATTTTAGAAGTTTCCCACGTAGCCGTGGTTAATTTATCGGATTTTCTCCAGTCGCATCCCTTACGGAATCATGGAGCAAAATGGCCGACCGCGTATCCATGGAAACACTCTTTCGCAGCATCGGAAGGGAGCACATTCATGGCAAGAAGGGATGAACGAAATAGCGTGCGCGCCACATCAACCAAGAAGAGGTGGCCCCTCGGATGACGAAGGATACGAGCTGACATATTTCTCGTATCTCCCATCGAACGAGCCATCTAATCTACAGACCCCGTTCTTCAACGAGAACGGTGATGACGATGAGACCGTTATTATGTGTTCGAGAATTTGCAATCCAATGCAATTCAATGTCGTTTATGCAGTCATAAAAGGGGTGCGACTTAGGCCGTCCTTTTTTCTTAATTTTAACGGAGCGTATGCGGAAAACCGCCAAATGTTCTCGTAAACGTGGATCATTAATAATACTAGTCGAAATGGTGATGATAAAATTATGAATTAACAATCGGATGATGCGCTGACACGTCTAGTCAATAAGCGTGTAGCTAATAGTGAGATATTTGCTGGTTTATGATCGCATACCAGTCAAATTACGTATAAAAAATTAATTTAATGGTACAAATACTCTAGAATTAAAACTGACAATAATATGAATAAATTGATAACATCAATAAAAAGTATTGTAACTATAAAATTATAATTTTTTTTTAAGAAAACTTATTTGTATAATAATATTTTTCTCGGAAAAATTCATAATTATATCCCGCAAACATTAATAATTATAATATATTCAAATTAATATATGGAACTTAATTTCATTAAACACATTTTTTTCATGTAATGTAGTTGATTTAAACGAGACACTTTCTCGAAATTTTTTTATAATACTTTTTATTAATACCGGTGAATTTGTAATACACACACACACACACACACACACATATATTATTTGACAAAAACGGAATGTATAACATTAATGAATTTTAGATAACTATTATTTATTTTGATTTATGTAGAGATAGAGCGTGCGTGCTATTATTTTATAGAAATATAATATCTTACATATATTACAAGTGAATTGCTTGATTGATTGACTTATTGTGTAATATATTGTTTTACAATATATATTGTAGTATATGAAATAAGCGCGATTATTATCTTATTCTATATTCTCTTTTTTTTTGTTCATTTTAAACAGATTTTACTTTACAATAGAATTTGTGTTCAGTTAAAGATACATATTAAAAATTGAAGAATTGTTATGATAAATGACTTCTTTTATATATATATATATACACACACACACACAAATTATCACATTAAAAAAAAATTAAAAACATAAGAAATAAGTATATATATTACAATTTCAAAAAGAGATTTTTAAAAGTTTTACAATATAAAAAAAAATATGCATATATGAACATATAAAAATATATGTATAATATATATGTAAAAATATCATTTATATATCAATTCTTTTTTATTTTATATATACATAGTATAAAAATTAAATAATTAAAATTATATTTTATTTCTCCATGAGATCACAATTGTTAATGATAGATTCTTAATAATAGATCTTTGATAAATTAAAATATGCCAATTTTTTAAGTAAAAATACCGATAAAAGTCATTTTTGTCTCTTATTTATTATATATAAAATATGAAAATTATATTACCATAAAAGTAAAACACTCATATTTTTACTATACTAGATGCATGATAAAATATTTTTTTTAGATATAAATAATTTGTTTAAATTATATATACATATTTCATAATTTTTTACAATTTTTACTATTTTCAATTTTAGTTAAATATAAGATACGATATAAAAGTGTACACAAAAAATACAATAACTGAAAATAATAAAGATAAATAAAGATGACAGTAACTGATAATAATAAAAATAATTGGCATATTGCAATATAATTGATTTAGTTAATCATTTATATCTAGTTCTATGAAATTTAATAATGAGAATTAAATATAAATAATATCAATAAGTAGATATGTAAAAACAGGATTTGATTTAAATATTGTTTTTTTTTACGCTAGTTGATACTGTTGATTATATTTGTGACAGCAAATATGTTAAAAGTAAAATATAGTAAAAATGAGACAATTAATTTATGACATCTAATGTGAATATACACGTAGATTATTCTGAATACGACATCATAGAGAAATAAAAATATAAAATATTATTCATTTTATTTGTTTCTTTTCTATAAAGAAAAACATTAATATTTTATTGACTCAAATTTTTATGCTATTTTACTTCATGCATTTTTGCAAAGACAATTTAGTTCCAGGTTACATAGATGTTTCGTATCTACGGTTAAGAGATCGTTCGCCGGAGAAAGATACTGGACGACGGCCTCTATAAAATATATTAGGTACGACCGGGGGCCACATGTTATGGCTGAAGCACCAATGCGGGATAGGTCTCGGGAGGGTTGCTACCTCGGGAACCAAATGCCTCAAGCTGCAGCTTGTAAAAGTGTCTGCTTGGCCAATAGCAACGAGCCGCGACGCTCCCCTAATATAGAAGAGCGCCCCTTTTGCTCCCCAAGTTTCAGTAGTACCGCGGATAATGGCGAACATTCCGCGGCTGATATACTTCTACGACTTCCATCGACTTGTGTTGTTAAGCTGTCATAAATTAATCTCGTAAAAGAAGGACAGGACAAAATGGAAAAGGGCAACCAGGTAGTTTTTTTTTACTTAAATACGTTACACATCTTGAAAATACAATCATATTCTAAATAGTTAATGTATGCACTATCTTGCAAAAATTAAACTCCAAAATTAAAGAAAATATACATATACTATATATCTTTTGCTTCGATTTATGACATGTATATGTAAAAATAAGTATATTAGTAATTTGTATAATTATATGTTTGTAAATTAATTTATATTATAATGACGAACGTTTATAGATATTTTTGATGAAAACATCTGATGTGTGTTTTCTTTTTTTAAAAACATTTGATACTATTAACAATAAGATGAAAACAAGTTAAATTAAAATAACAGTAAGTTATCTCAATAGTAAAATAGTAAAATAAATAGTAAAGTAGTAAAATAAACAATAAGAGAAATGTTTCTTTTTCAAATCATATTAAAAAATATACTATACATTAAAGGTAAACATAATATAAATAAAATATAAATATAAATATATGTTCAAAAATGTGGCATACAATGATTGCTAAATGAATTATTAGGTAATTCTTTTTTGTACTAACAATAAGTAAATGTCTATAATCGTTTGTCACAAAAAATAACAAATTTCAAATACAAGAAAATTACTACTATACGAATTTCAATTAGAAGATCGGTAGAAACTTTTATACGCGATTTAATATTTTCGTTACAAGCATCTTATGAGACATGTTTTAATAATTTTTCGGTTTAGTTGACAAGATTTAGATAATAAAATTTACAATCATGAAAATTTTAAAGCGATTTAGGTGAGATTTAAATCAATGCATTAATACAACATGATTAACCAATGTATAGAAATATGTAAAAAGAACGAAAATAACTCACGAAGTATCAAAACTCGATATAATGCAAAAAATTATTTAAAGAAATAAATTTCATAAATAAATAATTTCATGAATCGATTTAATATAAAATCGACCGACAATTAATATGAAATTAGTATATCGCGAAAGTTGATATGATTTCGATTTAAAAATTATGATTAATATACAGAAGTAAAATTTGAAATGATTTATTTATTTTATTTCAAAACTATTAGAGTTTTGTAATAATAAAAAAAGTGAAATCCACGTTTTGCGTTTTGATAAATTCTTGATTAATCGTATAAAGGGGAAAAAATTGCTAGCTTTAATTTCAGAATTTTATTTATAACATACGTCATATTACATATGTCAAAGTGCGCGCCAATTTATTCTACTTTAATCTAACCTGACCTGTCTTAAGGTGCCTATACATGGAAGCATCGAGCGTCTGCGCAGAAAACCATTATCAGTATCATTGCGCAGGATTCTGAATGAAGATTCGAATTTCTACGACGAATAACAAACATGTAAATTACACGAGATAAAAAAAATTAGATATTCTAATATATAATACTTATTAAAATTAATATTTATTAACATTATACATACTACTATTATTAGTAAATTAATTATATTATAAAACATTACTAATGGTCGGATAATGGTTTTCTGCGCAGACGCTTGATGCTGCCATGTAGAGGCACCTTTACGTCATGCACTGTCTGTGCCTGTGTTCTGTGTCTGCGCAAGTGTAGTTTACCGAGGATCAATTGCAGGTGACGATTTTTCACAATGATAACTTCACGGGGGTTGAATTTATTAAGAATTGCCTATAGAGGTAATCAAAACAAAGTTCCTGCGACAAATTTACGATCCGTTAGATTAAGTCACAAGTAAGTAAGATTATTATGTAACTTTATATGTTATGTAGGTTAGGTCTCAGTGTTTTATTATTACTAGTGTTCAAACGTATTAAATGAAAAGAATTATGCGGAATATATATCTCGATGTGTGCTTATAATATATATAGTAATATAATGTTAATGTAGAAAAAGTATCTTATAAATTCTTTTTTTTTCCACAACAATTATATTTTACAAATATATCATAATATTTTGTTGTCAGTGGATGGTCATATCGTGAAATCCCACCAGTAGAAAAGAAATGGGTATATGCAGCTGAAGCTATAGGAGGCGTATTGTGGTGGTGGGTATTATGGCATTTATGGCATGATTTCGGTCACATTGTTGTAAGTATCAAATAATTTTTAATATCTGTTACTTTTTTGTTCTGATCTAATATTCATATATCATATTCATATATATATATATATATATATATATATATATATATATATATTCTTTAATATAATAATTTTGCTTTATTTATGTTATATATTAGGGAGAGGTTCCATATCCGGATCCTTCTAAATGGACGGATGAAGAATTAGGTATACCACCAGATGATTATGAAGAGCCTGTGACTCGTATATAGATAGTTTCACATGTAATATATGAAGGTATACTATTTATCTTTATATCTAAAATAGGAGATTGCAAAATTTTATTAGAATAAAATTATAATATTAATAGAAATATGAAACATTACTTTGTTTCTTTCATCTATTTTGCAATCCTGTTATAATTTTTAAAAATTTCTGAAACATGTTTTTCATATTGTTATTATGTAAGATAAATTATTATACATATTAGTTGTATATATTATTGTATTTTATTAACAATCTGTTAAAGTAGCTTTATTTAAATCAATTATGACAAAGATAGAACAAAAATTAAGGGGATACATTGTATATTATTTCCTTTTAGTCACGGATATTAATTATTTTTTGTAACTTTGATGGAAATTGTTTTAATCTCAAGATATTCGTTCAAGCCCTCTTCTCCCCTAAAAAATATAATAACATACATTATAAGTTTAATATTACATTTAAATCCATTTAGCCTGATTAATTATTACTTACAGTTCACGTCCTATACCAGATTGTTTGAATCCACCAAATGGTGCCTGGGATGTGATAGCATCATAACAATTTACCCTAAGAATTATTATTTCAGTGTACATAACTGTTTATTTTCGTACAACCAAGTATACTCAAATTTATTTACTTACCAAACACTGCCTGATTCTATGGCTTGGGCAAATTCCAAAGCTTTATTAATATCTTTAGTAATTATACCAGAGGCAAGACCATAGTTAGTGCGATTGGCACGTTCAATTACTTCATCCATGGTATCGAATTTCAAAATCGTTTGAACGGGACCAAAAATTTCTTCTTTGGCAATTCGCATATCGTCGGTTACGTTAGAAAAGATTGTAGGTTGTACGAAATAGCCAGTTTCACCAATGCGATTTCCACCAACTTCCACAACAGCGCCTTGTTGTTTGCCCGAATTTATTAAGTCCATAATTTTGTTTAACTGCTCTTGATCGATCTGCGGGCCTTGATCAATTTTAGAGTCAAATGGATCTCCTACTTTTTTAGCAAGAGCCAGTTGTTTAGCATGCTTTACAAATTCATCATATATCTTAGAGTGCACGAATGTTCGCGATCCCGCGCAACAACATTGTCCATGATTGACAAATATAGCATCGTGTGCAATTTCTGCAGCTTCTTTCACTATAAATTAATATTATATAATAATAGCATATTAATATTATAATAAATTAAAATACAATATTAATCATTAAATAATATATAAGATTAAATAAAGATGTGAGATTATTTATGACAATGTACCATCAACATCATCAAAGATAACGAGTGGGCTTTTGCCACCTAGTTCAAGACTGACACGTTTAAGATTACTTTTAGCAGCAGCTGCCATTATAGCATGTCCAACCTGGAAGCAAAACATAATTTATTTGTATTAATTATCGTATATTATTTATAAAATATATTTATTTAGATATAAATACCTCAGTGGATCCAGTAAAAGCAACTTTATGAATTTCTGAATGCTCAGCAATAGCTGCACCAGCAGTTGGACCGTAACCTGGAATGACATTTATAACACCTGCTGGAAATCCTGCCTCTTTAGCAAGAGCAGCTGTATAAAGTGCAGTCAAAGGCGTTTGTTCTGCTGGTTTTAAGATTAAAGTACATCCAGTAGCCAATGCAGGACCCCATTTCCAAATTAACATCAGGAAGGGATAATTCCAAGGGATGATTTGTCCTACAACGCCGATTGGTTCTCTTCGTGTCAGTGTAACGTAGGTATCGCCTAGTCAAATAATAAATAAAATTATTTTGTTTAATTTATAATTTATACATTTCTTTATCAATATATTAAAAAAGTAATAACCATTGATATGCGAAATTTAATGAAATATAGTTTATACATTCGATTTAATGGTAGCCTTGATTAATAATCTGTTTATATAGCAATATATATTATTATATATAAATTCAGATTATATATTATCTTTTACATGTATGTGGTTGCATACAAATATATAGAATTTCATATATTTGCAAAAAGCAATTATTCATAAATAGTTTTGAATAATACAAATACCTGTTGGAATTGTGTTTCCCTGTATTTTATCACACCAGCCTGCATAATAACGAAGACAAGCGATACCTGCTTCTATATCACCTACAGCACTTGCATACGTTTTTCCATTATCACGAGTTTCAAGAGTGGCGATATAATCTAAATCGCGCGTAATGAGATCTGCCAACTATTTTATTATTCTTGTTAGATTTATTCAGATTGTGTAATTAGCGTTTGCACATAAACTATATTTCGTATAATATAATCTACCTTATGCATAAGTTGTCCACGGTCATATGGATCCATTTTACGCCATTTCGAATTTCGGGCAAAAGCTCGCTTAGCAGCATCCACTGCTTTATCTACATCGGCCTAAAAAATGTTATTGTTTAAATTATAATTTATTAGCTTCTTTTTTATCTAAATTTTTTTATTTCATTTTATAACACATATATAATTTATTAAATATAATCTAATTTTAATTCAATGTGCATAAACACATTGTGGAAATATAAATTTAGTAATTTTTAACACCTAAGAGAGAGTAATAGAATAAGAAGAATTAAAATTTTTATATTTATTGTTTCCATTTTTTACTTATGTATACAAGCGTATGCATATGGAATGTTTAAAAAAAATTCAAAACTTAGAAAGCATATAATATTTATTAAAATGAATAAGAAAATAATTAAAAAATAGATTAAAAATTAAAATGAATAACAAAATAATTAAAAAAATCCAGTTAGATTTGTTACATAAACTTATAGTGATATCTATAACTCTAAAACACATATATATGTATATAATAATGATAAATAAATCGCTTTAATCATTACAAAAAAAAAGATTAGTTTATCAATTATCTTATCAATTTTACATCAAAACACTTAATGTTTTTTAAAATAAGTTCTATTTCAATGCATTTGAATTATACATCGAATTTTTTTAAAAATGCATAATATTTTTTTAATGTGAGTTGAAGATGTGAAATATATATGAAAATGGGAAAAAGAATTGGTATATTATATGTTTGTATACATATGCAGTGTACCAATAAAAGTATTATATCATATCACTTTTTTATGAAGAAAAAATCGTTATTTTAACGAACAAAAACATATATGAATATTATCAAATAATGTGTTATTACTTTTATTTTTATGATTTAAAATCGTAAAAATTAAGAATTATAATAAATAACAGAAATATTAAATTTTTAATTCTTCAAAATAGTATCTCTGCTATCAATACTGTCCTATATATACTCTTGACACTTTTGATAACAGTTTTTTAAGTTGTTACTGATATTTGATTTCAGACATTTACGCGAACAGATATTTGTTTGCCAACATGCTGGATTTCTATAATATAAAAAATTTTTTTCCAATATTCAAATCTTGACGAATTCAAAATTTTTTTACCTGTGTCGATTAAATGCTAATATTTCATTTCAAGTTTTTTGAATGTTCTTCTAAAATATTTAAATTTTCTTCAACTTTTCGTGAAATTATGGGAAACACACAAATGAGAATCTAGTAAATTTCTAAATGCAAGGATTAATAAAACATCTAATTTTATTCTCTTCCGATATTACATTCGTTAATATTATTTTTTTATATTGAGTCTTGGAATAAATAAAAATTTCAAATATTAACTTTGATTTAGAGATGTACAGATTTTAGAGTCTAAAATAAAAGGCATGGGAATTTTCTAAATCACTATCTTTTGTTATAAAATTTCATCTACAATTTTTTTAGAGCTAACTGCTTTGTCAAATTTTTATGTTATATCTGATATTATGCAAACAATTTTACCTTATCTCCTTCGGAAATTTCTGCGATGACTTCACCATTAGCCGGATTTATTGTGGAAAATTTACGGCCACTCACAGCATCCACAAATTCATTATCAATAAAAAGCTACAAAATTTATTCGAAACATATATTATCTATCGCTATGCATCTTAGGAAATAATGCGAAATATCAACTTACTTGGGTATACTTAATTTCCACTTGTTTTGCCATTTTCTCCTCAACAATGTCTGTATTCGTCGACAGTCTGCGAGCAATTGTGAGCAATGAATATTTTCCTGACGTCTTATCAGCTGATCAACGTATACGATTCATAAACAGCTATAAATACACATGGTGGGATACTTTATCTACCTTATATTACGTCCTACTTGGATATATGATAAATTTAAGTCTCGACAAAATTGATTAAATCGGACCGCGTCAATATTGATAAATATAAAGCCATTATAAAACCACATGTTATTAGTGAAAGTTACATTGAAATATAAAATTAAACATACGGTAAATATTCATATCGCTAATATATGCAAACAAAACTTTTATCTTCTCCATTTCCATATAATTGTTTTTTTATATTTTATCTTTGTTATTTATCGTCTGTTTTTCCTTGTGGCCAGTTTCACATGATCATGTTTTCAAATTTTAAGATAATAGAGATTTTTCTTCCAATTTTTATTATTTATCTAATAACTAAATTGTATGTAAATGTTAAATTCTCTCCCAATTCTTATTATTTATTTAATAATTAAATTAATCTGTAATAATACAATATAAAAATTATTTCTACTCAGAAACTTTACGCAGTTTTATGAAACTTAACGTTATAGTAGTTCTATATAATGTTAGAGTTTTATCTTTTTTTTTTTTAATTACCTGTCGTCTAATATATCAGAACTATCGAGCTTTATCTTTTTTTTTTACCTTTTTTTAATTACCTAATATATTGATATACTATCGATTTAAAAAAAAAACATTGTTAAATAACATTCCATTTCAGATCGTGAACTTTCGAGTTTAATTATTTGTTCGAATTTATATCAAGAAATTACGTACACGGTAATAACATAATAAAAGATATCGTGACTTTAGAAGAAATCTTTGAAGCATGCTCAACTTTGATAGAATATCAAGTTATCAATACCTTATATGTGCACAGAGTATGCAAGTCCACAAAAATATGCGAGAGCAACAGAATTATCTGTTAATAAATATTTATTACAGTGCATAATATTATTTTGCATTAAAAGCATATCGCGTTATATAACGCGATGATGTTTATTTGCTCGCATAAGATATACCTACTACTTAATATCCCGAAGTTAGTCATTCGCATTATTTTTCTAAAAGTTATAATTTTTCTTTGATAGCACAAAATAGGTTAATAAAAAAATAACACTTATTTACAAGAAAATGAAGTACGCGAAATGATTCGTACGCGTTTATGCTGTATTAAATCAATAAAGCCAGTTTCCTTAGCATATGTATGTACGGAAGTGACAAATAACTCTTACATTCACGAAATTTGTATGTTTTATTGCGTATAAATGTGCAATTTAAACAAAAAAAAAATTAAATTTCCAATATACTTATAAAATACAAATTTTAAAAGATTGCTAAGATATATGCATATAATTAATTATTTCAAGAAATGTCTGTTATTTCGAATGATAAACATAATGGTTTGATCGAAACCTCGCAGCTGGTTTCGCAACAAACTGCGGTAAGTTTTTTTTTACATTCTTGCGTATATTATGTTATTCGATAACGCATATATATTGTGTTATTCGATATACTACTGTCTCGTTAACATATGTATAAAAAGATATACAAGAGAGATATATGGAAAACTTGTACGTGTCACATCACACACACACGGACACACAACAAACAGAAAGCAAGTTAAATCAAATGGCGTTTATTTATAAACAATTGTATTTATTCATTATATCACGTTTCATGCACAATCTATTATCACTCATCTCGTGGTAAAAATCTGGAGATAGACAATGCAATCGATGGAAGATGATTGCGGAGACAACAAAAAACCTCCGCCCTATTTACCTCAGTCCGAAGATGATTATCCACCGAAGCCTGAATGCTTGATGGAACCGCTTGGTCCATGGGCTACAGGCAGTGTAACGTGCTCTACTAAAGGCGGTATCACAGGTTTGAGACCAGTTGTAGATCGATATACCATCACTCGTTATGGACCAAGCGAATGGCGGGCGCATAATTTGAATATCTTTCAAGAATCGAATGAGAAAATTTGTGATGCTCAGTACGTATGATTTAACATAATACGTGCTATGATTCACGATTATTTTGAAATTACGTTATACATTTACATTTGATCGAAGTCCATGAGTAATAGATGTAAAGGAGTACTAGATTTAAAACATGTAATTAAAGTTAATCAGTAAAAAAACTATATAATTATTGACTGATGTAAGAATTAATTTTTTTAGAGTCACAGCCAACAATGCGAAGCAGTGCGTAGAACAAACGTACGCAGCAGCCGATAAAACGCAATTAGAAACGACGGAGCATTTAAAAACACGGGCTAACGAGGTGTATCGTTTGAAGACAGAATTGGAGCATGCGATCTCTGCCAACGTGGAAGAAATAGGATTGTTAGAAGCTGAGCGTCGTCGAGTACAGCGATCTTTGTCAATATTGACCATCCCAGCATCTATTGCAAACGAGTTTCTGCAGATACGCTCTTCTCGCCTGGAATCGGATCTCGTTCGCGACAACGTCGAGGAACAACTAACAAAGGTTGAATCTTAATTAATTCCATGCTAAAAATTCACAATGATCTCTTATTAATGATCTCTTATAGCATTTTCGATTAAAGCACAGCCTTGACTGCTCTGAGAACAATTAAATTCAATTTGTCATGAAAACTAGATTTTGAATTTGATTAATATAAATAATACAAATATAAATAATATAAAGTATATCATGTTTGACGCTACTTTGTTTTAAACGTAATTCTTTATCGTGATTTATCAATTAATTGCTAATCGATATATTTTATTGATTATATCTGATAATCCAATAATTCAAGTATGCTTAATAATCTATGATCGAATTTATGATTATTTATTATTAATTGCTTTTAGAGCGATCAAACTTGCCCCTCTCGAAAGTTATTAATTCAAATTATATATTTCAGGAAATAGCGCTTTGTTCCGAAATACGAACTTTATTAAATAGAACTTATGAACAGATTGAGACACAAATGACTGAATTAAAAACAGTCAAAACACGAATGGAAAGCGATTGGTCCGATAAAGTTCATACTTATAACATAGACTCCTTGTGCGTGAATTTATCTAATGATTCTCCGCTTTTATTGTGGAAAGCTGGAGCTACGAGGATCCCAGAGGAGTAAGTTTGTATCGTTTTATATTCGTGGCTGATATTAAAGGAAACATTATAAAAATAATCTATTTTCAATTCAGAATAAGAATTTATTCATTGATACTAATCATAAACTTTTAATATCATCGAAATATATCATGAATATTTCACTTTTTTTTTAGTCAATCAACTCCTACGAGCTATGAACACTTCACGCGAGAAGCACTAGCTGCCGGCGAGAGTGCTAAACAAAAATCCATAAATTTAAGATCGACTTTGAACAAAATATTTATTAATTTCGTCAAAGACCTACGCGATCAAGCAACTTGCGTTGATATTGCACTCGCTGAAAATGTGAAACTTACGCAAGATTGTCTTGAGCAATTAGAGAAGGAATTACTTCGCGTAAGATTTATGAATGAATGCAATAAAACGCACAAAATAAAATTAATTAAAAATTAACGAAAAATATTTTCATTTTTAGTGCTTGCGTGAATTAGCGAGTACGGAAAAGCTGATTGAAGAACTTCGAGATTCAACGAAGGGATTAAATAATGCCATGAAATTAGCACAAACGAGATTGGATAATAGGTTGAATCGATGCAATGTTGAAAGTTGTCGAGATGCAAGTCAATTTGCGTAAGTCACTTAGAGAAAGATAATTATACAGTTAATAATTTTAATAAAGCATTATCAACAAATGCAATTAATTAAAAACTTTTTATTTAGCCTTATTGAAGAAGTGAAATCTCTTGGTGAGCAGAAATCCGCTTTATTGACAGAATTAAAACGCACTGAGGAATCTCAGGCGAAATTAGTCAAAACAAGAGGTACCCTTGAACACGAAATAATGGTAAAACGAAAGACCTTGTACATAGACAAGGAACGCGGTCAGGTACTGCGTTCATTCTTTCCTTCATCTACAGATTTGTCTGGATTTTAATAAATTAAATATCTATGCAAAATGTCATTGTAATTATCTATAAATTAAATTATAATATATCATTTAAATTTTTTCCAATAATTAAAAATGCTGCAACCATACAAATGCTTTTTATACTCTTTATTTAAAGAATGATAATTTGAAAAAATAAAAGTAATTTAGAATAATAATAATAATAATAAAATAATAATTTGAAAATAATTGATAAAAGAATTGAAATGAAAGTGCGTTCCGAAATTTTACGTGTGCGATAGAATAACTTTGAACTGACCAATCAGAATCAAAAAAACTTTTTGTCCTGATTGGTCAATCAAAACCTACTTTACTCCACGAGTAGGATTTTCGAACGCACTCGAAAGAGTGGAATATGTGTATGTACATATGTATACAGTATGTATGAATCGGATTACCAATATGGATATCTTTATTGATAAACAAGCCTGAATGACATTCTTATAAGTGAATGACATTCTTATGTGTGTATGTATATATTGTATGACAAGATAGGCCGTGTTTTGTTTTAAACTATAGTGATCATATATGAATGAGACATGTATATATACATATATAAATTATTTTTCAGTACTGTCAGCATTGGCAATCTTTAATTGGAACATACGGATTATAAGGTTATTAATTTTAAATGGCAGAAGAGAAACGAATATCGCATTCTGTGAAACGTAACCTAATGCAAGAGATAGCGAATGTAGCACAAGAAAAAGAAGAAAAGGATGTGAATTTGGAGGTCCCTGAAGATGTCGAGGAAACAGCTCAGCAACCAGTTTATCAAATTCGACCGCCACTTCACGAAAAGTAAGCCAATTTATCAAGAAATCAAGAGATATGATCATGTCTCGCTCAATAAAATAATATATTTAATCATTTTTTAATATTATAATAACTATAATATTATTATACAATATATATTATTATACTATATTATGTACATAAAATTAGAAAAATCAGCAAATCTAAAGTTCGCGTTTGTACAAAAAATTAATGTAGAAAAGTTGCTTTGATTTTGATTTAAAAGATAAGATACATTAATATATTTTCAAATTTTCTATTTTTAAATTATTGATGCAGTCAGTGTCTTTTTCTGAGTTTAATTAAGTAACATTAAGATATTTTTAATACAGATTTAAACCTTTAAGTGCAAAAGAGATAATACACGATGTTTTATTTGATCAACTTGCTACGAAGTCATATGATGCACAAGCAGCTGCTCAATGGACCAAAGATATAGCAGATATTATTGAAAGAAAAATCAAAGGTAATATTTATCTTTTTTTCTACATATCTATAAATTATTTATATTTATTTATTAAGTATCGCACTTAAAGTTCTATGGTAAGTACTTAATTATATATCTTCTGTTTTTTACATGTTTTATAGACTTACAGTTCAAAAGGTATAAATATATTGTCAATGTGGTTTTGGGACAGCAACATGGTGCTGGTGTAAAAATAGGTACAAGATGCATTTGGGATGCAGAAGCTGATACATATGCTTATGATAGTTTTATAAATGTAAGGAGATATATCTTTCAATTTTTTTTGTCATACAATGTTTAATACTTAATATATTCTTATTCCTGGGTTAATTGCATGTTGTTTTTCAGGATTCTATATTCTGCATGGCTATAGTATATGCCGTTTATTTTTATTAAAAAGATATTTTTTGAAGAAAAACACATTGAATAAAATGCATGTGAGTGGAAAAATATACTTATTTAAAAATGTCAATTTTATTAAAATATGATCTATTATTAATATACATATTAACACATATCATATGTCATATGAGATGACACAATTTTTACATATAATTACAAATAGTATTTGTGTTCAAAAACAGAGAGATATACATGATTGTGATATTATATTAGTTATTTAAATGGTTTTAATATTAAAATTATTATAGCACCATAATTCACGGTAGTATAGTATAATTAACAATTATTTATCCTACTGTTACAATATTTATTGTCATGATTTATCTGCTTTTCATACATATTTTTAGTAAATTATTTCAGAGAAAGATAATTTGTAAGAATATTTAAAATTTTTAAAATAATATGATGTCTCTTATATAGAATGGTACTAATAATATTTATTTGTTAAAATTATAATGAATTTTATTACTTATTTTGCAAAATGTGAGTATTGATTTTACAATTTGATTGAAGCTTAATATAATATTATATAATACACACATATATATATATATATATATATATATATATATATAATTCATTTGCATAAATAGGCAATAACAATATAAAAATATGTTTAATAATAAAAATTATAATAAATTTATTAAAAGAGATTATTGTGCGTCATGCTATTAATTTCATTTTTTGTTTATATATATAAAATGTGTAATAATAGATTTGAAATTTTAAGAAAACGTTATATTTTATATTTAATTATAGCAAATTCATATTGCAACATACCTTTAAAAAATCTGAATAATTTGTCATCATGAATATAATACTTATAATAATAAAAATTATATTAAATAAATATAGCTTAAACATTTGTTATTCTGAAGTATATACCTATAAGTATGTTAATATATAAACTCACTCTTTCATGATAGATCTGTTTTGAGAGATTATTTGCTTAATAATATAAATGATCTGTCATATGTTAAATATTAACACATATACATATTTATCTATGCTTTTCAGCCATATTTGTTGTATTTAAAATATATTTAAAATAAGACAAGAGTTTAGATCTCGAAGAGAAAAAGACAAAGAAAAAGTAAATGTACAATTTAAGTGATTGTACTTTGTGGTAAAAGGAAAAATATTCAAAAAAGCTTTTAATGTGCTTTAGATGTAAACCATATATCTGCATTAATTCTTTCTCTGATCTGTTTCTTGGCAGGCTATATTTTTATATTGTGATATTAGATGTTTCAGACCATATTATGTGCTTAATTAATATATGTTAATGCAAAAATTAAATTACATAATAACGCATGGCAATGCACAGCATAACGGCAAACAAACTGGGACGACAGCGCCTCCCTTGCTGGTTTTGGTTTTGCTTTTACTGGAGGCCTCATATTCATATTTTCCACTTGCCCTTTGCCACCCTCCCTGAAATATGATGCAAACAGGGATTGATTAAAATCAAACACAATAAAAAAAAAATTTGTTTTTAGAAATACAAGAGGCATAGAGTGCTCTTTTCTCTCTACATTGGTGATAAATGATGTCGCAATATAAAATTAAATGAAAATTTGGATAACAAAAGTACTCATTATCTTCTATTTAAAAAAAAAGTGGTTTTTAAATTATTTAATTTAATTATAGAATTTATTGCGAGTTATATACAATTGTATACAATTGTTTTTTTAAGATTTGTAACTGAAAAACATTTTTATTTATTGTAAACTTATGTAGGATTTATTACTCTGTATAATACATTAAATAATTAACTTACACTAGCTTGTGACATGGCTGCACTAGATTCTTCCTTCTTGGTGAATTCCGCCGAGCCAGGAGGATAATAGACCGGTGGGCCGGCAACGTTCTTACTTTTGACCTTTGGTGGTGTGTGCGGAATAAAATCGACTTCTTTCTTCTTGGATGATGATTCTCTAGTATGACGTTCTTGCCTCTGTATGTCTTCCAATACTTCCCGCTAAGTGAAAAAAATAATACATATAGAAACTTTTAATATCGTTCGGCAAAAAATATATTAATTATTTTACCTCAGAGTCGGAGAACGAAGCCATGAGATCTTCGAGTTTTTTCGGTGGTCCTTCGCCGTTGGTGACTGGCTTAGCGGGATACATCTGGACACCAGTCGGAAATGGTTTCGGCAGGAGAACTTCGTGATCCTCCGCGTTCTTGCTCGGTGGTACTGTCGAGGTAGTATTCGAAAATTTATAAATCGTTGTATTGGGTGTACCGTGTTGCGGATAATAAGTCGTCGTCGTCATCTTGGTCGGAGTATCCGGTTTATCAGGCGTCATGTGTCTATCAGATCTATATTCTTCGATTCGTTTAATGGTTTTCGTGTGTTCAATGGTAGGCGGTTGATTCTGATATATGACGGTTGTGCTTCCGGGATAATCCGGACGATCATCCGGTCCGTGGCCATTGGGATAATTACCGTCAACCTGATAATACTTCTCAGTCACGGTGGTCTTGGTCTCCATATTTGTTGGCAACGGTGCGTTGCGGTAAATCGGCTTCCAACTAGGATCGTCGTGTTCCTCGCGATAGTATTTTGCTTCCTTGTGGATGGTCGTAGACTTTTCGGTGACATCGTTCGACGGGCTATTGTATCTGACCGATGTATCGAGATGTCCGGGTACATTCTCTGTCATGGTTTGGTAGGTGACTGTCTTGTCTGTAGTGGCAGTTGTGGTTGTTCCTGGTAGGGTGTACGTGATGGTTTGATCACCAGGCAGTACAACATTTCTTCCTGGCACACTGCCACCTGGTAGATATGTTTCCGGCGCTCCTGGCAGTTCGTATGTATACGTCTTGATCGTGGTAGTCACCTTTGTGTTCGGACCGGGTGCCAGATTGATCGGTATCGCTGGAGTTGGTGACGGAACCGGCACGTATTCAATGGTTTTGTATTCTTGCGGTGTGCTCGTATGCACTGTAGTTAATGCTTGAGTTGATCGCGGATCAGTTTGGTAGCCTTGGGAGGTAGAAAATTATTTGTTTAATTTCAATGTCAAGATTAAAATATATGTATATAATCGTCTTTTTGTAAAATCATTTATACGTACTAGATTCGTGAATGTATTTGACATCCCTTTGAGTTCCTGGTAAAGGAGAGGTTTGTTTCGAACGAGACGTTGAACTGTCGCCATAGACCTAATAGATACATTGCTGTTAAAATACTTATAAATGTTTGTATATTTAATATGAATAAAATTAATTTAATATCATATTCAATATCAATAAAAATATTAAATATTTAATTTAATATCACATATATATATATATATATATATATATATATAATTTAATATCGATAAAAATAACAAATCAAAATATTGGAGAAAATGTGTGTTTGATAGATATACTGTTACTTACTAATTCTCTGTTAACTACTGTTTTTTTAATAATTGGTTCTGGACTTTGATATGTAGTATATGTCGCTGGAGTCTTAGTCTCCTCATAAGTAGTTTCATGAATGTCGTCACTGTGAACATATAAGCTTTTTTTATATGTGTGCTCCGCAATTTTAGTATAGTTGTAAAAAATTTATTTTTTGTATTATGTCTGCAATAAAATTTCTTTCGAATGTCATGCATAAATTAAATACAATCGAGACAGAGAAATATGAGTTTATTTTAATGGAAAAAGAGAGAGATGGGCTCTGTGCGCGACCAAGTCGTTTGGCACGCATTCAAAAACCGGTAGTATTTTGGGACTTATGAGGCACAACTATATACTTACATCAAGGGCGCGCCAGTAAGAGATCGTTTGTTTTCTGATACGACCCACGAATCTGAAACAATGAATCATTTAACATTTTACCATATTGTGATTGAATAGCGCGATATTTTTTCCAAGAGGATGACGTAATAAAAAATTTTAAATAATTATCAATGTAAATTTATGCAGGATTCGAAAAATAATAAAATGTCATGTGTAAAATACGGAAATTTATCATTTCGACTTTAATCTTATGAAATTTATAATGTCAGCTGTTTTGATAATAAATTTTTTAGCTAGCTGACAAGATCATCTCTCCAATCGATGAATAATCCATCTACTGATAGATAGCTATATTTATATTCTTCCAATATGATGTAATCTTTTATATATTTTATTCCTCTATTTTTTTCGTTCTCTTTTCTCACTCCTTTTTTGCTTTCAGGAGAACAGCGGAGATACGAAGAAA
Organism: Camponotus floridanus; assembly: GCF_003227725.1. NCBI lineage: Eukaryota > Metazoa > Arthropoda > Insecta > Hymenoptera > Formicidae > Camponotus > Camponotus floridanus. Next base: position 787,358 of record NW_020229448.1, on the reverse strand, counting down.
TTAGGTCGCTCATCTGTTATAAGCGGTCCTAATATGGCTACGTTTGTGTATTATGCGTGACCGCAAAGAACGTGAACTACGACCGTAAAGTCTTTGCCAAATACAGAGATACAAGGAGAACTTTCTCGCTCCCACACGTGCTGCTTTATAGAGGTAAATAAAATTTCGAAAAGATTTTTTTTCCAATTTTTATAAAATTTGGCGATGAATGATACACGATAAATGTTTGCGCACGCGTTTCGTACACTTGCTCTTTTAATTTACAAACATTTTTATTCAATTATATTTCCACATTATTTCTACCAAACTTAATTTACGCTAAAAGGGCTTACACATGTAGCCGTTTAAAGTTATTCGGAATATTGTTAAATTTTATAAAAATTGGATATGTAAATTCGCAAAAACTCAATCTCTATTTTTTTTCTCTCGAGAACAGGATTATAAGATACATATAAGATTTATATTCTCGTCAATATTCTTTGCGCGATACAACTGGAATTGCATTGAAGATCGTGTATAGTACTCAAATCTGCGAGAGAGATCCGCTTGATTTTTTTCATTATCAATTAACCGTAAAACCAGCAAGGCCGTCACGCGCCTTAAAAGGCGCGACACGAGCAACCAGCTCCCCTACCTTCCACGTTCGCGACCGATGTATTACTTGTCTCAGACAATTCGAGGAATTTCTGAATCTTGCTATAGTTCTTCAATTTTTGCTATATGTAATGTAAGCACAACGATGTACACAGCGATACTATATATTATTCATGTGCAAACATATAGATCTTCTCACCTGGTTTTCCATCCAAATCCTTGTTGTATTGATACGACACCTGTTTGTACGCTATCGTTTTGCTTTGACCGGGTTGAACCTGTGAATATACAAGAGGAAAGTGGATGTACGAGGCAGAATCTTACATTAGTATGCGTAGGTATTCAGGTCATCTTTCTTTATACGTAGCATCGCGATTCAGTCGTAACAAATTAGTGCGAGCAATGCGTGGGTAGTGTGGGTACTGGGACTCTCCTTATAAGACTCTGATTACGACTATCCCACGTGTAACGCATGGGCGGATCGGTAACAGCATTTAAATTCCGCGGAATGACTTGGGGCCGATGATTGTTTCAATTCTGCAGCTATGTAGAAAAACCAAAGTCATTCAAGTATATTACAGAATAAAACCTTATTTTACGTTTTAGAAATAATCTGTAAGCACACACATCGTGCTACTTTCATGCGATTAAATTAATAATTAAAATGAATTATTTTATAAACTGAGCGAAATGATATAAGTAACACATTTAGAAATTTTATAGATTATTTTGTTATATATTCTATCGTTCCGGATGATAGATAGATAGCATCGTTTAAAGATCTTAAAAGCCCGTTAGTTCGAAGATATATCCGGCTAGCACGCAAGGAGCACGAGCAAACCAATTTATTTTCATTGGATGCCAGATTACAAGGCATATGATCAGCGAAGGTTGCAATCATCTCGGCTTGATCCTCCCCAATGCGATTTTCTAATGTTTAATATATCGTGTAAAATGGCAGAGTATTATTACCAGGGTATCCGGAAAATCTTTATCGAACACAGTATAGTCGTTTTAAAATGCATCTCTCTTACTAGACCATTAAATAAATCGAGAATAGTACGAGAAATATTTTGTTATTCTTCTTTGACTTTAATGATCTCTTAAAAAAGTTACATTCTCTCTATATTTAAGTTAATTCTCTCTATAATTAAGTCTATATTTAAAATGTAAATCATTACTGCTATTATCACTGTTGTTACGTATCATCATACATGATAAAAAACTCTAATGACACTCTCTGATAAAACATTTTAATTATCTCACTCACTTTTTATATGTGTAAAAAAGAAAAATCTAAATTTTACAGTATTTATTTTATTTTACAGTATTTATTTATTAATATTTTATTTTTATTGATATTTTCTATTTCTTTGCAACTATTTTAATTTATTAAAATATCTTTTAAAGTCTTATCGTGAAGGTCAACGAATAAATGCAAAAGTGAAAGAAGGATTATTAGACAGTCGTGATTTGGCGATAAGTTAGTTAATGTCACCATGTGGGCGACTGTTATAATGCAATTATATGGTCTGTAAGTCTATTTTTGTCCTTAGCGTTAGCTCTTCTTCTTCGATCGGGGATGTGACACGAGACGCGTTGATTACTTCGCGACTTCAAGTATAAGTGTGATCTCATTTATTCCTCGCGGTCTCTTTCTTTCTCTTTCTAACAAGAAGGCAACATTAAATGTTCGCGTTAGATGCACTGACACGACACTTGCACCTCGGGGCGAATACATAAACGATGCAATTTGCGTAGCGTATAATTGGAACTCTAGCGCAACTCTGTTAAAATTCATATAGTGGATATTAACAGAGATTAGAGGTGATTAATATGCTACGACTAAAAATCTGTCTAATTTATATAGTACGGCAGATTTCATTAAATTCTTTGTTTATAATATTTATAATTTGTTAATAAATGCGATAATGAGAGACACACATTATACATGTTATTAATATAATCGAATTTCTATTGACATTTTATTATTATAAATAATGTTAATATTCATATGCCTAATTGATATTTTTTTTATTAAAGTTTACGGGCATAAGATTACAATTTATTCTTTATGTATTATTTATGTTTGACAGTAAAAAGTTGGTTTTTTTCCAAAATATGGAAATGAAACAATCAAATCTTCTAATGACATTTTTTTCGACAATTTTGAAGAGTATTGGTTAAATAATGCAATTTTTATTAATCGAATTTTATTTTTTGCTTGCTGTGGAATTGGTTGTATCGAGAATTTTTATACGCTACTTAAATAAATTCACTTGATTAACATCAGTTAATCAAAAAGTCATTCTCAACAGCATATTTAGTAATCTCGGCATCGTACATATGATGGTATGCGAAACTAGTTTCTTGCATGCATTGACGCATTTTTTTGTGTGCAAGAACCAGCGCCATTGACTGCCACATAATTTTATCCGACGAGATTATATAGCTCTTTCGTGTTTTTAGATTTTATCCTCAGGGTAATATTTATACCAAGTAATAAAAAGAACACACAAGTCACACATTTTGATTTGATTTTTATATTGCATGCATTTTATTACTTCTTAAATAAGCAAATTTGTTTTCTTGACAAATAGCAAATTTGAATGAAACTAAACGATATGACGACAAATGAATTTTCTTATTTAAACATTTTTCAAAAGATTTATTTATATAATTTTTTTTCTAAAATTAAAATTATATAAATCCAGAATTTTCTTAAATTAATATTGGGGTGGTTACTTTATTTCCCAGTTATTGTGTAAAATCGTTAAATATTGAGTTTACGGTATCTTGTAAGTTTTTTATCTGTGTAATTTTATGTATTTTAATAACGTTATTTTAATTGGGAAACTTACGTTTTGCAACTCTGCATCTAGGAGCTCTAATCCCGGGATACCACTGGGTGCGCCGGTTGGACCAGTACTCACAAATTTCTCGGTGGTAGTCACCTTCGTACGACTTGGAGATATGGGTCTAGAAATAATTTTTATAAATCTGAATATTATAATGTATCTTTTTTATACGTTTTTTATAGGAAATATACACGCGCATCTCTCGAATAAAACGAAAAAAAAATGCATTAGTTCCAATTATTGTACATTTCAAAGTACTTTGTTCTCTCTCACCTGCTACCCTCGGAGACCACTCTGGTAGGGTTGGCAGCCACCCGATATTCGACTTGGGGCGAAAGTACTCTGTCTCGACTAGGAGTGGCACTTCTCGAGACACTCGTCTGCAGATCCTCGAGAAGTGCGTCTGAAAGAGCCAAACGAACCAATTTAACATGTATGTTCACTATAACGAAGCATGAAGTAGTAAATAATAGAGCTGAGAAGGCGATTCCAAGTACATAGACAATTATAATTGACGTCGATTAAAATATTATTACGTTCAGATTCTTTTTAGATTGAAATGTAAATATTAGGAATATATCACATCGATCGATAGTAGCAGAGAGATCAAGATATTTTTAAAAGTTTGATGAATTGTGTATGCGTTGGTAACTAATTTATATGCTAAGATTTGTAAATACAAGAACATCGCGAATAAAAAAAAAACATGTGGCGGAAAAAAGAACAGCAGGTAGATAAAGTTACACATCTCCGGTGGCACATTTAAAGGTTTACCTAAGTTGTTTTCGAGGCTGCTGGCCGTTGCTGCTCCGTCTCTCTGGCCAGATATAGGACCGCCATGACTCACGATCTTTCTGCTGGTGTGCGTCGTCGTCCGCTCCCTTACAGCTGCTGACATTGTGTTCTTCTAAAGCCCTGCCTCACGAAATCTATAAATAGAGTAACGTAGAGGTTTGACTGACATTCTGGTTAATTTCATTATCACTATTTTTTGTTTCATCGAATTTATCTCTCAGATCTTTGGTGCCGAGTTGAATAACTGGAGCTCGGTTAGATATTTCATGCAACCGCGCTACTTATAGATGCCTGCAGTTATAAATAGAACTGATATTAAGATTTGGATCTCTCTATAGCGTTACAGACTTTCGCAGAAACTTTCGCACTCGAAGCCGGTTTGTGGACAAGACTCGCGACCAGAGCGGCAGCTTTTAGGTTCGAGTAAGTGTAGTTTCATGATTTTCATCAAGTATGATTTTTATTACTCGTAGAAATTCTTTAACATATTATATTGACTATTTGATAAAATATATTGAAAAAAAGAGTTGAATACATGACATAAATGATCTTATGCGCCCATTCTACATTATTAAATACCACTGCATTGTACTTTAATAAATATAATGTCGAGTTTCGAAAAAGCTGATTTTTCATGTTAAAAATTTATGAAACTGGATTAAGAGATGACATCATAGTCTGGAAACTAAATCGGCGGAAGTGCCAAATGGTCCTGTATTTATTCCGGAGGCATCAATGCGAATGAGGCCATCGGGCCAAGGAGGCCTTCCGAGAATCGGCAGCTAAAGAGGTTTACACGACCGCCTCTAAAATCTTGAAACACACGATGGAAATTCATTGCTGGAATTCGTATTTCATTGACTACTACGCGAGTAACCGTAATATAATTAATCGTATAAAAGAGAAGAAAAGGAGTTCTTAAGAGGGATCTAAGCTTGACAATGATAGACTTTTTATTGAAGGCGAGTTTCGGCAAAGGGGCCCAAGGACAGATGAATGCGGATCAAGGTCAATTACGAGTATTGTGTCTCCGCGACGAATATCTCTGCCTTGATTATGACTTACGAGTTATAAATGGCACTTGAACTGTATACACATTTATCAAGATTACGACTAAACATAGTTTACTCTCAGCTGAGATACACTACGCTATGAATATATACTATTTTCAAGCATTAAATAGAATAAAATTCTTGTAACGTTTATTATTTTCCAGCATATTTTTTATTACATCTGCATGCAAGATCATTTCCATGCTTGCGTTTATTTATATGCATGACATATATTAATAAAAATTATATATATAAAATAATAAAAATAAAATTAAAATTAAAATTATGTAAGTATGTGCCTAGAAACTTAAGGATTGTATTTTCATTATAATGTATAATCTATAACACACATAATTTTAGCAATCAAATAGACTCTTACATGTAAAAAGTAAGAGCTAGAAAAATAATAAAAAATCTATATCATTCGGGAATTTTATCGTACAATTTTGCTTTCAAACAGCGAATTGATTTCAAAGTATGCTCCAAAGTATGTCATTCCTGCTTGATATAGAGCACATATAACTTGATCAGCTCGAATGAGCAGTATCGATTGCAGTGGCGTAATTGAAATTCAAACGAGTTATTCGATAGAGAAGGAAATAGTATGATAAAATTATTTTTTTGTAATAATGAATACGTAATAATGGATTCTTAATGTTTACAAAAGATATATATGTGAATGACTGATAACGCTACGTAGAATGATAAGATGATTACAATCTTCAAACAACGCATGTGGAAGCACGAATTGAAAAAATTTGTGTAATCGTCAGACGTTGTTACGCCATTGATAGCATGCGATGCAACTGCTTTAAGCAGATAGGTCGGTCATCGTCAGTGACATTGTACCGCGCCCTCCAAGGTTATCATGTCAATCGAAACGGTAGCTGCGATTCAAAAAAAAGACTATCTAATCGACTTTTAAATTAGTAAATCTCTTAAAGAGCGATAAATATGGCAGAGAGCTCGTTTCACTGCTCGTCCATTTTTTTCATTTTTTTAAAATTGCGAATTTAATTTGCACATGTAAAAATACATTTTTGATCATTGAGGGAGAGGGAGAGAGAATGAGAGAGAATTACGAGTAATAATTTCAGCGAGCACCTGCGCGTTACTGATCGCAAATCTTGCGCAATCACTTTCGTCTCATTTGAACACGAGGAAGCTGCGTGCGGTGGGCGGAGAGAAAAGAAACAGAAGAAAGATCGCTCACGCTGCGAAATTACATCGCCTTTGGTCCACGCGATCTCTCAGAAAATTTATGCGCCTCTTTTCGTCGACAAAAAACATGACACCCTCTTTCACCTTTAAATCATATTACATTAATATGTTTACAAAAAATATATGTGCGTTACAAGAACCGAGGGATTAAATATTGTAATGTTTTAACAAGCTGAAGATTTAAATCTAAAAATATGTAAATGTGTGTATGTGATATTGAACCACGCATCTTACGTCTTCATGGGAAATTTCGTTAAATAAAAAACAAATTTTTATTCTCGCGACAAAATTAAATCTCGTAGATACATTAACGAACTGAAATGTAAACATTATTTATTTACAATTTGTCTCAATAGTACGAGGTCACTGAACACTGGAGTGGGGAATGTATTACAGAAGTCTTGACATTTCATTCAGTTAACTGTCAACATTTGGCTGAGAAGGAACCGAAGATCAAAGAGCTAATTCGCTACAAAAAGCGACTTACTATGAGAGAGAAAAATATATAATAAATACTGTGATTACATCGTTACTACAGCTATTATATTCTGGAAAGCTGTACTATGAATATTTTGTTCTATGTTACAACGTATGTGCATACATATTATATGGTGTATCATATTTATTCAACATATTTGAGACAGCGAAAACATATAAACATTACAAGATTACATCTGTGTCAACGGGAGAAAGTTCTGTTTGCATTTACAATTGTGCAAACGACTTTAAGCATCAGCATTATAGGTTTCTCATGAATGACTCCCCTTCATTGGACATTCATTAAATTTCAAAAGGTTTGTGAAATATTTTTATATGATATTCATCGAATGTTGAAAATATTTATGAAATCGATGGCAATAATAAAAAAATACTATAAAAGTTAATTTTTTGAAGTTGTTTTGTCAGTAGATTATCAGAAACCTTTGAAAACTATTAACAAATAATTGTGCCAAAAATTATAGTACTTTTTTACTTTTTATTATATTTCACTTTTATTAATGCTTATTAATCGAAAAAAAGTGTTATTACATATGAGAGAAAGATTACTTCCTATTATTTTTATATTACTATTGGATTCCGTAATATTAAAAAAATATTATTTTTTATATGAGATTAAATATAATATAATTTGAAATAGTTGGACTGTGTGTGTGTGTGTGTGTATGTGTGTGTGTGTGTGTGTGTGTGTGTGTGTGTGTGTGTGTGTGTATGTGTGCGTGCGTGCAAGTCGCTTGTGCGTGCGTGAGAGAAGTTATCATCGTATAAATTACAAGACTTGATTGAAAGTACCGATTTAAATTCTTGCGCCACATTATTTCGATCTGGTAACTCGAACGTAATTGAAACATGATATTACCGCTGATTACGTACGTGAATGATTATTAGAGTTCTCGAGACTCAATGAGAAATTCTCGCGCGTCCGATATTTCTTGGTGTATGACCATTGCATGAGAGAAGAAATCACATAAAAGTTAATATTCATCTTGACGATTTCGTTCAATTCAACTGTGTTAATTTATCAAATCGACTTTTTTTTATCAATGATGTGTAATTAACAGAAGGATAAGAAGATTATAATTGATAGTTCGCTAAATATAATGTGAACCTTTTTTATTATGAATTTCAAATATTTCACGTAAAAATGGGAAAAGATGAAAAGATGAAGCATTGTTAGTTTAATAGTATTTTTCATCTCTATTCAAGGAGTTTTATCATAAAGCAGCGAAAAGATATTAGAAAAAAATATCCTTGACATTCGCCACTTATCACGGGATATTATCTTCAATAAATTACCAGTCATTTATTAACGTTACGCACGTATGCATACACGAAAGGGAAATAAGAAAAAAGTATAAAGCCCAATTTCACGTGTATATTTAATGGTGACACTTGACATTACGTGGGTGGCAGTGGTCCAGCCAACTGGCGCCCGGAATCTCTTTCCTCTCCCTTTCTCATCTCCTTCTTCGTCTGTCACTATTCTCCGTTCTTTGTTTAACCTGTGTTTAAATATAACTCAGACACCTTTTTTGCTTTCCTATAAATTTCCTGCTGCTGGCGTATTTTATATGGGCAATAAATGTTTAATGACTTTTTGATGATATTTTTGATTTTTTGTTTAATTAGTAATAGTTCATGGTATTTTGCAAACTTTCACAAACGAAGTTTGAATCTTGGCGCATGGAGTAAAATTTTGTGCCAAGATAAAATTTGCACACGTGACTGTCATTAACTGTAGCTTTTCAGCAGCTGTGTAATCGTCTCGTTGCTAATTTATAATAATTTGAACATATAAAAATAAAAAGGGGGGATGTATTTGAAAAGACAATATTTTTCTATATAAATTTTATCTCAGTACACGTACAACACACGCACGCACAAAGTTTCGATGTTGAACAATATTTTGGAATATCGGACAATCTGACAATTTTTTTGAAAATTTATTATTTTACGCGTTTTATTGTAAAAAATTCGATGAAAGATATATCGGCGTCTATTTTTGACATGCCAACTCAACGGCAAGGAGTATTGTAAACAACGGGCCAATATCTTTTTGGCTTTGCGCCTATTTTTGCTTCTACTTTCGTTACATGGCGTCCTCTTTTTTTTCTTAACTCAGCTGTATAAATTCGTTTTATTTATTTTTTTACAAATTCGCTTCGTGTAATAATGTATATGTCGAATAGTGCTGATGAAAATGAAACAGTTATAAGCAAGAAAGAATTTTAAAGATTATTATTTTCTTTCAAATCTCTTAATGAATCTAATAATCGCTTTAAAGATGATCTTTTATGATCGTCATTGTAAAACAAAACATTGTACTATATCAAAGAGTTTCAGTTTATTAATAATTGTTATTCTTATGTATTATGTATGGCTTACGAAGCTCTTAATGGAGATTGTAACGTCTGTAGTGACGCATGAATTATACATACTAGTGTTTATTCTGAATCTTTAAAACGCACCTAACATGGCTGAGAGATCTGTGAAGATGGAAAGTGGAATTCGACCTTCCTTCTCTATCTTTAATTATCTGCTTACTGTATTACGTATGCTTGAAGAGACAAATTCCAATTGATATTACAGCTTATAATTAAGCTTATAATTAATATCGAATTGTTTAGTGTAAACTATCGCATTTCGGAAACTTCTATTTCGGAAACTATTTTTACATATTACGTTAAAAAGTATTTATTTTGAAAAATCACATATAGTTTTTAAATGATCGTAAAATTTTAATTCACAATAAATATGTGAAGAATTTGGAAAAAATGTGTTTTTAAAATAAATGTAACGCATGAATAAATTTTTTCAATTATAATATTTCTTGCTCGTAAATTATTTGAAAGTTGTTAATATAAAAACGACGCTTTTTACAATAATTTAACAGTCTCAAATTTATAAAACTTATATAATAATCTTTTAATATAATATGTAATACAATGTTTAAGACATATGAGTCTGTATTAAGTTCTGTTATAATGAGTCGCGACGAGACTTATGAACAATTTCCGAGTGAGAATAAACGTTTTTCAACCTGGTAACGTCAGGAATCATGGCGTGTTAACCAATGACATGTGTGGCATAATGACGGTCACTGTTTGCAGTCATTCAAAGGCACCGAGGCTTTTTCAGTAGCGGAAGATTAATTACTTATGTGGAGCTGTGATAACGCAGTGTGCCGATAGTAATTTAAAAAAAGTAGATACATTGCAAAAAGAGGGAATATGCTAAGATTATAAATATTATTTCCTAATTTTTCGACTTAATTAATTAATTAATAAAATATATTTAATTTGCAGTATAAATAGATTTAAATATTGTTGGAGTAATTTTTACAGTTCAAGTGTATTTCTAATTTTAGTTTTTAGTCTGCGTAATAATTTTCTTAATTCTTTGCTACATTTAATCTAAAATGATACACGGAATCATCTGCTATCAATTTTCTCATAGATATATTTATAAGTCCATTATAAATATTTTTTTTTATTAAATACATACACGTATCTTTCTTTCATATAATTTGGCAAATCTTTTTGCTTTATTGTTATTATATTTACATTTATTATATATTTATAAATTACGTCAGATAAAATCAAAATTAATAAGATATGATTTGTATCAAGAAAAGTTTTCAATTTGTCAGCAAACTCTAAGAAAATATTACAAAACGATCATTCTCTTACCTCGCGAAAAAGGGTAATCCAAAATTTGTACACAGTCTAAATCACTTTTTTTCTCGACTCGTTTTCTTCTCGGTGACTTTGCTCATACGACGAATCCAATTGATCGATCTTAATCGAGAGAGCGAGGCAACGGATTGACCGTCCGCCCAGGACTGGTTACACTTTACACTTGCTGCGCCGTTCGCCAGAATCCGTCGTAGGTAGACAGGACCAGTGCGTGCGCATGCGCGATGGATCGCGAATTGTTAGATGTCCCCGACCCGTAGAAACCTTCGATCATCATGTTCCGAGATCGAGGGATCATCGATATTGCGAAACATCACCGGTCTGTCCATTCAGAATCGTGTCAGATCGTCAAAGAGGAGACGATCATCTCACATAATCTTTGTTGCAGTTTTAGAGGGATTCGTGTGTGGATTTTTTAAATGTATGTGAATGAGAAAACAACAATGTAGCTTAAAGATCATCTAAGAATTGTATTTCTTTTATCAGTTTAGGTGTATAACGTGCAGGAGCGCTCAATCATTTCGCTAAAAATACGCGTTCAAATAGCTTGTCCAGGCGAAGTCTACAAAAGTTCAGGTACTTTTATATTCAAGGACATATTATGCAATTTATAAGATTATAATGTCTTCAAAGTGTTATCGTAACTTGTGTATATTGATTATTTTAGTATCATGTTATTATCTTGAATTAATTTAAATAATAATATTTTCTTTTTTTTAAGATTATTAATTCCATAAACATCGATATCGATTAGATATAGATAAGCAATTGTTTATTTAAATTAAAATTTCCTTCATAGAATATCAAGTATGGTTTTTTAATTCTCTTGAACAATGATAATGTCTATCATTATAGACAGAATATAAATACAAATACAAATTAATTATATACTCACAGAACATTGCAGCAACATTGTGGTATGGGTAATTATTTCCGCCAATAATTTAAAGGGATAATACTTTGTAAATGCTTGGAGGTAATGCAATATAATTATAGCTTTTACTTAAATTATACGTATTATATATGATTGGTAAATAGCTGAATAAAATAAAATTTTGAATATTTCTAAATATTTATAATTTATTATTACATATTATTAACAAAAAATAATATTATAAGAAATATATAAGTTGCAAAAAAATATAAAATTATATATATAATGTTATATAATATATGCATATTATTTTCACAATTATATGAGTAATGGCTATAATATTAATTTATTTGATTAAGAGACTTTTATTTGATTATAAAGTTTATACAATTATTGGCACTTTTCTTTGATCATCAGTGTTTTTGTATAAAAAAATTGATTATAAAATATCGGTAAACAACTGATGCAATATTGAAATATTTTTCTTGTAATTATTAAGCTGTTGTTGAGATCTATTCATAAAAGACTTACGGACCAACTGCTTCGACGATGACGTCATGATGAGAAGGGATGAAAGATGACAAAAGATATCTCAACCTGTTGATGACGTCAGTTTTCTTGGCCCTCGCCATACATTCTCAGGTATACGCATCTATTTCAGGTTGTGGGTAGTCGCATATTATAGTCAATTGCCATTGATAAAAATGACGAAATCGCTTCCATTGATCATTCGATTTATTTAGTCTTTTAAATACGACGTCTTTTATCGTCAGTTGTTAAAAAAGAAGCATTGAGAGACTGAATATGAAATAAAAATTCGTGAAAAATTAATATATTTTATTTTATTATTATCATTAAAGAAACTCGATTTCTTTGTGAGAAATAAAAAATCACATTTATCTTTTCATTTGTAAATCTAAATCAACAATTGTCATAGTAGAAGCTGATGTTGCCTGCTAATATAATACCAGATGTCGCTAACAGAATCATTTTGCTTATCAAAATCATATGTAATGGAATGTAAAAGAGACATCATTATGAAATTTGTATAGATGTAAATTTAGCTTTACAAAATAACCATTATTTTCGAAAAAGTAGAGCTTTTATTCGATCGATATTGTTTTATTTATTGTAACAATATTCTGCGAGTGTATAACTTTATATATTTATATTTGTGTACAGTTAATATAAATTTTCTCTTTAAATCCATATGGACGTACTTACACGTGTCTGCCCATTTCTTTATCGTTTTATATTATCATACAGGATATGAATTAAACAAAGGAAGAATAAATGTACGAGTTTATTTTCAAATTACTTCATTTGTCAATTTATACTACAGAAGATACTACGTTAAAAGATACAGCGGTGAAAGTGACTTTGATGACGTAAACTAGACACATACATTTTCGATACTATTACAGAAGTGACAGTTGGTTGAGTTATTATTTTGCTACTTGTCAAATTGCTACCGAGTAAGGCGTTTATTAAATCACCTATAAAGAAATAAAACGTAGAAAGTTTGCAACATTTTTTAGTAATAATGATATCTTTGTTATAGATAAGAGTGAGATAAATTCCCAGAGAATGAGCCAAACGCATACCTGCGCCGCTTTATTGATTTTTTCATCCCTTGCCACCCCTCTACGGAATTAAACGCGCACAATTACAGATTCTAACACTGACAGTTGTCTACAACGGGGCACTAATTACGCTAACCACGTTTCTGACTTCGAGGCTCGCAGAGACCTACCTGCGTAGGTGTGGGAGAGCAACGATTTCTATGAATAAAGGTGGTACGCACCGACAAGACGTGTCCGTGTGTGCGTGCGCACGCGTACGTGTGTCAGGTGGTGACTGTTGCTTCAGGAACAACGTTGTGGAGGGCAAAGGCCGGGGGACGCAGCGGGTGAAGTGTGGCGAGGGTTGAGAGAGGATGTAGCAAGAGATGCTGGTAGAGAGGAAGAAACAGGAGGTGGAGAGATGTACGTGTGTGGTCGTTAGTTTATACACGTGTATAAGTGCGCGATATTGTCTATTCGTATGAGCGAGCGAGGCGACGCGAATGCGTGTTGGTGTTTTTACCTTACTTCGGGAACATGTCAGGGAAGGGCAGGGAATGATGTGTTACCCGGGGAAAAAGAAGACGTAAGAGAAGATGCGTCAACATGGATGTGAGATTACAGATGCCACGTTCGGGATTTCGAGCTCCGTGAAGACGTCACATCCATTTAAACGTCATTGCGTGGAATTGACAGGGTCTATGGGGGTCTTTCCATTTATCATTTGATGAAACGTGGCAATAACTTTCGGTGTTACATTTATTATGCAAATATATCGTCTAGATTTCGATAAATTTCTCGTAAAGCTACATTGCAAGAGAATTCTTCGTTGTTTTATCAATTTCTTAGCTGAAATAATGTGACACTATTTAAATATTGAATAATCAACTTTTTTCTAATATTTCTCTTGGAACGAATATATTTCTTTGTATTCTTTTCAAAAGTCTTTTAAGGATACTGTGTTAGTTTATTTTAATATTTTTACCGATATATCTCATGTTCTCATTATTAGCAATAGAGATATCATTATTAATATTAGAGTAAGGAAATATTGGAAAAAGATGAATGATCGTCAGAAAATTATTTGATAGTTATAGGAAATGAAACTAAACTGCAATGTCCATGGCAAATACGAATTATTTTATCAGAATTCATAAGTAAATTCATTACTTTATTTGCAACTTGTATTCTCTTCTTCTAGTTACGTTACTGGATTCACCCGCACACAACTATGTCATATTTGTCTGTATATCACACCCGTACACACCATGCCCGTGTACACAATATACATGACAGGAGCAAGCAGGAGGGAAAGAGAGAAGGAAAGCTCGACAGTCGGTGGGAGTCCGAGGCAGCGGATGCAGTAGTGATGGCGGCTGCGTTGGATGTTTAGCCTGGGCAGGCCAGGTCGGAGGAGAGAAGGAGGCGGACGAGGCAGGTGGGAGAGAAAGAGAGAGGAAGAGAGAGAGAGTGAAAGAGAAAGAGCCAAAGTCGGAATGGAAAGACAGCCAGGTTGCTCGACGAGGTGGCAGGGGTGAGGGGTGGTGAGGCAGGGAACGGCTTAGCCTGGCGCTGCCTCGATCGTAGCCACGAGCGGAGTGTTGAGAGAGCAACCGAGAGTCCCGTTGGCCCTGGTGGTCACCCGCACCGGGTGAGGCATCATGAAAGCGCGCCAGTCGACCGAGTGTACCTACGGCTGTACGAAAGCAAGCTGAACGCTTCGCTTGCTCTCCCGATTCTTTCTCACCGACGTCGCGCACCTCCATCCAATTTCGGAATTCGACATTGACACACGCGGGGACCTCTCAGGGACTTGTCCAGGTGTTCATCGAGATCTCGGAATGACAGAGATGACAGGCAGATTGGTAGCGGTTTTACTGATGAACGAGATCGCGAGTTTGACGGATGTTGTTTCTCTTCTCGTTAAAAAATCATGATTTGGGGTGGTGAAGGTGAAGCACGGTCAGTGTCCTTGACGTTCAACGATTGATTGATATCTTTCGGAAGAAAGACTCATTTTGTGGAGAAATATAGAAAGTTGATGTGTTGTTTTACGGTGCTTATTTGAAATCCGGGTCTTTTGATTCATGTTCCATGACGATGCGCGCGTATGTATCCTTCTCCGATTTAAATAAAAATCTAGGGAGCGGCAAGGACAATGGCATCGAAATAATGCACAGATGCGCGTTTCTTTGTTGAGCAAGATCGAGCATTTGCATTCGACATTTCTTATTTCTCATGGGGATTCCTGGCGGATCATTCAAGATAATTTCGTGTCATTGACTTGACGTTTCACGCGATAGATATTCTCACGAGTAATGTCTTGCACGTGAGCTGCGGTAGAATAACGGAAGGAAGTTTCTTCTTCAACTGGACGTATGAAATAGCAGAACAATTTAATCTGCTCATAATCCGGCCATAACTTAAATTCCGTGTCACATTTCCGTGTCGTGTTCCGTATGTTTGAACTCGTAACATTTCTCTTCAGTGACTTAGATGAAGCGATTTCAAGATACAAGATACATGTTGGCTAGATATATGTACAAGTACGATATACAAAAGACTAGTTAAAAATAGCAGTTAAAAATCACAACGTCAAATGACACTTAAACACAATAATACGAAAACAAGGAACGTCGGAGTAGTAAATATAAAAAGAAATCGTTTGGACCGATCCTTTTTTGGACAAAATCACGCGTTTCCGATCATCGAGCAATCTCACGGCTATTTCCAATGTTTTGTGAAGCTTGCTTCGTTACCTCATTGTTGTCACATTGACCGCGCCGAAGGGTGCCACCCTTGCAGTTCGTTATTCTGTTCCGCACATTGGAGTACTCCAATTGCAAAATAACGAGGGAGGAAAGTAATAAAGTTCTGAAATAAGTCGATATCACGTTTCATTTTGTGAATAGATGCCAAGAAAAAGAAGATGCAGAAGAAAACTGAATAAATAAATATATAAATAGAAATATATATATAGAGCACAACAGTGCGATTTTTACGAGAAAACGAGCAATTTTATAATTATTTCTTCGATTCAACGCTTGCTGCATATGTTAATATATTATAAGATTTTTTACGTCACTTCAAGGATAACGCGAGGGAAAACAAAGTTGTTTGATCTTTAATGAGCGAAGGAACCGGTATTCCGCTGAACAACATGAAGAAAGGCAGAATGAAAAGATACGATACACGTAAGAGGTAAAGTAAAGGCAGCTATTCTTGGCTAATATAATTATAGCAATTGCTGATATATCTTTTCAACATTAGATAAAATGTCAAAATGTACAGAGAAGTTTCAGCAAGAGTGCTGAAATTAAAATATGAAAATTAATATATAAAAATATATTATCTATCTATATAATGTATCAATTACTGTCCGTTTCTTAAACATTATTTTACACGAAGAAAACGCGATAATCAAAACTTAAGCAGGAAGCATTCCACGTAGATTGATACATAGTTAAAAAATAAAAAAATGAATACACATAACGCAGCCGAACCGCTTGAATTTGGTACAAGAAGTCTGCGATTAGCATGTCGAGGTGGAATTTAGTGAAGAATAAGCGCTAAGATACAGGAAACCAATTTATTTCGATCCGTTAAAAATTTACATAACACTCCGGGACATCTAACATAGTGAATGTGCCGGATTCGAGTGGGGAGAGGAGGGGAAGGAGGAGGAGAATCCAAGGACTGAAAGCGGTGACTTTGGAGGTTCCCGCATCAACTGAATCATTGTTTGGGACTCGTGATAACGCATGTAGCTTCAGTCAGTTAGAAGACTCGATGCCACACGGTTCGCCAACTGATATGGCAGCCGTTGTTCCTACTATCGCTATCCCTCGGCTCCTCCATCATCGTCGCCGTTACTACGTCCGAGACCGGCGTAGCTGTCAAACGACCGAACAGGTGTTACCGCGAGGTGCCCGGAGTGGGATACGCGATTTCTTGTGATACCACACGCGCGGCGCGACTACGAAGGAGTGAGTCCCAGTGAGTCGTCGATCGATCGATGTGACACGCACATTCCTCGCGCATTCCTCGTTACTTAATCGGAAATGTATTCGTAGGAGTTAATTACATCAAGTGTCAGTGAGTGTCCCAAGGTGAGGTGGACCAAGAACAGTTGTTCCAGGAAGAATTAAGGATTTTGGAATTAATTCATATTTATCAAACATGACGTGCCGCAAAGTCTCCTATCCACAACCGATATCCAAATTCAGCGGCATCCTCCTACTGTCGCTGATCCTTTTGACCGAGGTGAGTATTAATTATATGGATCTAGGATTCGCGGATAGTTTTATGCTAAAGGTGTGGGTATTAACGAAGGACGCGTAAAATGCAGCATTATGAAGATTGACATATTAATCGTAACAAAACAATGTTAATTTGCTTTTACTTATATATATATATATATATATATATATATATATATATATAAAATTATATTTATTTTTAACTCAAATGTTTTCATTAATTTTTTGTCTCTTTATAAATGATGAAATAATCATAAATGACAATTTTATAATTTATTAAGCTAATAATTTTATTACCACTTGAATTTTTAATAACTTATCAAGTTTATAAATTTTACAACTGTTTTATTACTTGAATCATCGCTTATCTATGCGCCAATTCACTTAAAATTTGTCGGTATTTTTGGATTCCATTAAATTTTTGTTCTTACTATCTCTAGCAAGGGCGTGGAATGGCTAGACAATGATCTCGATCGATTAGATAGGGACATTTCTCTCTGGAATGTTTTTTTTTACATTAAAATGCACGTACATTAAAGCACTCTTGAGACAAACACATCTAGAAGCATAAACTTGCAAATTTAAATTTGTGATGTAGATATGCTAATCAAGCTTAGCGAGCTGAATAAACAGCACATAAATAAAAGACGAGATTTTTTTTGAGGGAATTTTATTACGTATAACTATAATTATATTCATATATTAAACGATATCAAATATATAAATACCATTTTGATGTGACATTTTGGTTTGATAAGATTTAAACATCATCGTCGCGTCGGATTTTATTTATTTATTAATGAATTTTTTTTTGAAAGAAGAGATTACGAATCTCAGTATATCGGGAAATAGTATTGAACGCATAATTTCAATACTAGAAAATTATGTGCTCCTGTGACATACTGGAGTCAGAGTTTGAGTTGTGGTCAACCGATTGGTGAAGGGGAACGCGACCGACATCCAGTCTTCTTTGCTCGATCGAATCGTGTCTGAACATTGCGAAACTCGACTGACTTTCTCAACTGCGAATACGTTGCTTTGAATGCCGATGTCTGTTGACTCCTGTATCTATGAATATTCAGTGTTAGTGTCATTAGAATAAATCTATGTCACTTACAAATGTATTTTTAAGCAGAAATTCCATTTAAAAATAATTAAATTTCTAATGACAAATTAATTATTTGGTTATTATTTATTATTTAAATGGTTTTTTTTCAATTCAGATGATCTTCGTTATGCAACATTTCGTGAAACCTCATCTGAATCAGCATTTCTTTATACATCAATCGCGCTCACGTAATAAAAAATTATAGAGAACTTTTTTATGCGAACAAAATATATGAAAATCATATTTCAATATTCGAAAAAGATTTTAATACTTATTGACGCATGACAAATTCAGTCGGATACCAGAGAGCTGGCAAATTAAAGCGCTTTAGATTGAAAATTGCGTTTGCCGTAGATAATCAAACAGATTGGTTTGCTGACATCATTTGCCGATAGTTAGACCGCGAATTGCGAGATTTCCCTCTCTTTCGACAAGGAGAAGGGAGCGCGAAGGAAATCTGCCTTTCCGGGTAATTTAAATATTTAACACACTACAAAGTGCAAGGATTACATAGACATGTGATTACATAAACGAGTTTTTTTTATTATCTTCTCATGGAGCTAATGATTTTGTTATACGTCAATCGGATGGGAGCAACGTGCATTATAGGAGCATCATTCTCGCAAAACAATATGCGGAAGTGATAATCACACAAAGTAATTTGTCTGTATGAAATTTGTCTTAATTTTTTTATGACTCGCTATTAGAGATTTATGATAACATTATGTTAATATCAAACAATTTATTCTAAATTTCTGTTACTATCTTACTGTAGTATCTTAAATATTATGATAAAATTTCGAAGAATATACATATGTAAAGAAAGAGATAAAAAGAAATTGTTCCAGTAATGCACCACATGCTTCTTTAACTACGCTTTCTGCGCTAATTTAGAGCCGATTTTTCCTTGGTAAAAATGTCGAGACATTATTAGCTTCTGTGTAATTAGTGAATGAAAATAAAGAAACTTTTTCAAATTAATTATCAATTTCAAGAACATAAATACATGTGAGTTTTTAGTAAATCTAAGATAAATTTAATAAAATTTTAATCTAATTTTTAGGGCTTAATTTAAAATTATATACAATGTTAATGTAAGAGATTGGAAAATTATAATAAATTATGAATTTTTTGACATTTTTTTTAACAGAAATCAAATTTTTAACAAAAAATGAATTTTAAAAAATTACAGTTGAGGAAAATATTTAATTTGATTTTTGATCTGAATATATTATCGAATTTTCGAAATTATTTAATATTTTGTCAACAGATATAATATATCCTTCTCAGCATAAATGCAAATCTAATTTTATTTCAAATATAGCAGTCACAGATGCTTGCGCATTTTTGACGTGAAAGAGAATAGTAGCATTCTTTAAAGATGATAATATTTAGAGGGAACTCGTAAGAAAGGGGAAGTAGTTGGATTACGGTTTATCGACCAAAAGAAAGTTTTGTTGGCGAAAGTACGTTACTATCCAACGAAGCTCGTAATAGACAAAATGGACTGTCTGAATGTTTCATGCTCGAAAGAAAGCCAACGCCCATTTCAACGACCCTTATATGATGCTATTGTATACGTAAAATCGATTTTACGTCAATTTCTTCATCATAAAACATTCTCTGCAATCTTAAAAAATCAAAATTAATTGTAACTTGTCATTAACTTTGGCGTATTAAATCAATTGCAATGATATTATTATTATTGGATAAATGTTACGATCTCTTTGCAAAATTAATTCAACATTTGAATTTTGACGAAGCATGAGAACGTCCAGCTTTAATTATACATCATGGAAAGTATATACATATATGCATAAATCATTAATGTAATATGTTTAATTAGTGCTTTATTTCGTAGAGAGTGAGTGGAACAAAGTAATAATTAACCGTAGAGGAGACGCGTTATAATTAATATCATACATGTGCATTTTGAATATCAAAATTAATAAGAGCATAAAGTTCATTATTCGAAAACATTTCTAATTTGGTAAACTGAATAATTAAATAAAAAAGATAAACCACTAATGTTAAATTTTACGCTAAATTAAAACTTGGTTATTTTTGCAAAAATGTAAAGGTTACTTTATATTCAGAGAAACTTTCAGTGTACATTTTTTGAAAATATAATATTAAAGCATTTAATTCTATAAAATTAAGGCTCTTGCCAATTATTTTGTCTCTTAAATAGCACAAAATTATATAATACAATGTAAATCAAAAATTGTATAAATATATAAAAGAAAGTTACAATAAAAAGTTGATGAAATTTATAGTAGGTTTCGCAACACTTCCGGTTTCGCACGTGCTCGGCTTTCTGTTCTGTAAATCCGCTCACTCTCTGCGGGGGTGTCTTTACATATTTTTGCAATACGGTCAAGTACACCGGATGCTCGTTTTATTTTACATCATTTATTCTTCACAAAATTTGCATCCGTAACTGTTTTTTGCAAACCAGGATAAAAGATTTTCCAAATTATTAGATGAAATGATAATTTCCATTATACTTATACATATATAAAATATCATTTGTTTTTTCGCAAAAAATAAAGAGCTTATAATACATGCGGATAAATAAATTTATCTGCATATATTATAAGCTCTTTATTTTTTTATTTAATTATTTTATATTTGCAAATAAGATCTGTGTAGTTTATAAAAAAGTAGAAATTAATAATAATTAATGCTAATCGGATAATTCTTATTAGATAATATAATGATTTGGTCGTATAACATACTTTGATTGGATTTTTCTTTTTTGCATGTTTCTAAGAGGGGAATAGAACCGTGACATTATTGGCCCAGAATTCGAGACACATGACCGCGCTATATTAAGCTCTTACTACGGAGACCTTATTCGCCGAATGCTTCGCAAATAGCCGGCGTCGTCACTTTTAAGTCGAGCGTTACGCTACACATGCGATAAGTTAGGTTGACAAGTGAGCATATCGTTAGTTAGACCAAAGACGAACAAAAACATTGCCTCTAGTAGTTTCTTTATAATTGAGATTCTCTCTTCATAAGCTTGTGATGAAGCTTTATTCAAATGCTTTATTTGAATTTCGAACAGGTAGGTAACTGTCGGATATTTTTTATTAAGAAAATGCGATGAAAGTATATATTATATCAGTTTAAATATTATAAAAAAGAAAAAATATATATGCTTTTTTTTCTTCACAAGAACTTCATACATATTTGATTATATGCAAATAAGATTAATCGGAATAAAAACAGCGCCATTCGAAGTACTTGTACTATATGAATCTCCAAACAATTTAAATAACAGATTATTGGAATATCGAGGAAGCAGCTATAGACAATCGATTAGCAATGCAACATTTATTCATGCAATCGAGTGTACGCAATCTCTGTACGTTCTGCGCACATTATTAAATACAGATGAATTTTGTAAGTATTGATTATTAATTTCTAATAAATGTAGCATTTATTAATTTTAAATAAATACACTTATAGCACCTAGCACTTATTAATTAATTAAATACATATAGCATTTATAAATATATACTTTAAATAATAAGATTATAAAAAATATAAAAAATATGTAAATTAATAATGATAAAATAATTAATTAAATACATATAGCATTTATAAATATATACTTTAAATAATACGATTATAAAAATATAGATAAAATATATAAATATATATAAAAAATATATATACAAAATATAGAAAAATATGTAAATTAATAATGATAAAATAATGATTTAATTGATTGAAAATTATAATATTTACATCCACACATTTTTTTCGCAGTATTGTATGAATGGTAGACCAAATATAGTAAGTTTAATAGTTCTTTTTATTCTGTTATGGATACGACGTACCGGAAACGGTGTCTCGCAAAGGCAAGAACCGGTCGCACGTGGTTGCTCTGTTGAGTGTCAAACGACTTCGGTGAATCGTTCATCCGGATGCATCCAAGTATATCCTGGACTAGCCTGGGAAGATACCGGCTGCACGCCGGTGACGAAAATAAAACAGACGGGAGAAATAAATCACTATTCGCTCGTCTGAGCAGCATCCGAAGTCTCGTAAGCTTTGATCGCGTTAAACTGTGGCGAACGATGTAAAAAATTAAATTCAAGAAGCGAAATTTTTACACTAGCGAAATATACATAATCCACAGATATTATAATCCACAGATTACGCATGATAAAATACTTTTGACAAAAATATAGGTATAATGAAATTATTATTACTCGAAAGAACTTACACTTTTTTTAAAAATTTTTTTCTTATCGAATTAGAAATATAAACTTAGTTTGTTTACATGAAAGTGCGTGATAGAAGAGAAAATATTCCCATTTTAATTTCGGAATAAAAAGAATTGAGACGATTTATTTCAATCTGCACGAGATCTTTTGAACTTCGTGGCAAATTCGCCATGTTTCTCTCTGCGGTGCATTGTCTTCTGCAAGTAAACATCCGCTTAATATCCGTCTTCCCGCATGTTGTGCCGAGTAATAAAAGATCTAAAGTGAAAGACAAAAATAAAAACGGTGATGGTGCACCACGTGCGCAGTTTCCTGACGCCATTGGAAGTAAAAGAAGAGAAACAGCTTGTGGTGATTTTTTTGGTACACTCCGATACACCCCTCTTCATCCCGGACGCATTCGCGCGCGTACGCTTGAAGTTTTGCCTTCACTTTCTCGTGCCTTCTCTTTCTTTCGATTGCATCCGTCCAACGATTATTTGGATAAATCGTACATCGCGCTTTCGAAAGAAAAAAAAGTACTATATTGACGTCATCCCATACTGTCTGCAGCATCGTTTTACGCGTGTTCAAGGATCGCGTCTTAATTAAAGCGCGTCGCATCTTGCATCCTGCTTCATCCTCTTGATTAATTCTACACGCGCTGATGTCTAGTAGTCTACGATTTATATGAGAAATTCCCAAGTTACTTACCTCGCTGCAAAGATAAATGATGCCTATACTCTATACGCAATTAATTCTGTGCCGCGTGGATCTCTTATTGTATTTGAATTGAATTTTCATGATATACAGGAAAAGTAATAATTATGTAGTTATATCGACAATTATTCTGTAGAATGCAAATTAATTAACCTTGATTTTATATTGATTATACAGGTAAAAGAAGCTGGAATAGCATATCTCATACTGCTTTAAATTTTGTTAATTATTGAGTGGCAAATATAAAATTCTTAAAAGTACTTAACTTGACATACTAAAAATAATTAATCGGGAATAGTTTTGTTAAATTATTTCTCTATAACATTTTAATTATTATTCTGTTTTCAAAACAATGATTTCGTTCTGCGACAACAAAAAATGAATTTATTAGAAATAGAATATTATAATTTTACAAGTAAATTAAATTTGCTCTGTTTTTAATTTTATGAACTAATTGATTTAGCAAGATTTTTAATTATCAGATAGTAGATCTATAGCATCGAATAAGTAACAAAATTTGATCGCATGAAATGTGCGATAATAACAACAAATTCATCGTAGCAAATTTTCCGTCTTGGTATAAATATGTTTACTTGATGATTAAAGAGCCGGTTTCTTTGAAACAACATTTAGCTTTGATGTACATTAATGCATTGTATAATACATTCCGTATTTAACAAAAATACCGAGAAGACAGAAAATACAGTCGTAGGAATTTTTATTCCTAGGCAAAAAAGATTCGTGTAATTGTTTTCGACATATAGTTAAATTATTGTATTGATGAATTAATTAAAATTATTTTTAAGCTAACTTGCAAGACCATTGATACGTTCTCGCACTACTGCATATATATGACAACATGTTTCATAAAGCATATTAATTAAATTATATTACATTTATAAGTGTGATTGAAAAATCTGGCGAAAAGTTAATAAAAGCTAATTGACGCTAATTGGTTTTAATAATAGTAATTGTGTCCAATTGTGTGACGGTAATGCGGGTATTTATTAATTTGATAATAGTGCTATGTTTTAAAGCATTTTGTCACTAAATTTTCACACACATTTTTAGAATTTGCAAATTTCTATTATTTGAATTTTATGAAATTTAGAAAGGCTATAAGAATATTTTAATTGAAGGAAATTCACCAAAATAATTATTAAATTTTTCAACATAATAAACAGACTCATCAGAAAATATTTGTCGCTGATTTTACAAGTATAAAATAACTAAAATTTTAAAATCTTATAATAGTTTATAGCGTTTCCATTGAAACGTTAAACGCCAAACTGTCTGTGTTTGCTTGCTTTAAGAGAATCATCATGTAATTGCGCGAATGATGACGTAAGCCTTAATTGCGCAAAGTTAAAAGTTGCGCGATAAATGCGTTACGGATAGCCGAGGAATAGCGCGCGTTTTATGTCCAAATGAGTTTGCAACGCACTTTACAGTGAAATATATTCCTTTCTCGATTGTGAATGCATTGGAATTTTATTTCAACAGATTGATGCCATATATAGCGCGATATTTTTTATGATAAATTATTATTATATAATCAAAATTTTCAAAATTTAGAATATTTTTTTAAGCATCTTTTTATAGCGTCTTTCGTTTTATCTGGCTTTATTTAAAAATTTCGCTTCATTGTCTTACAGTGTTATTACAATAGCTGCTTTCAAAATAAAATGAACGTATAAACCAAACTTTCTTCGTGACTCAACCAGCTATACATGCTGTAAGAAAAACAAAAATATTAATTTTCGTTCTTAAGATATCTCTGTGAAATTCTTAATATGCAGCTATCGAATTGCGTGGCGAATTTAATCAATAGAATTTTAGGAAAAACGCGTACTCTTTTCTTCGCAAATTGCAATTATATTAATATAAATAAATTTGAAAATTATATTATTGTTACGTAAAATGTACATTATTTAACTTTAAAGACTTTCGCTTCGGAAATGGAAATGCCTGACGGGCAACGTAACCATAATCTACAGTGCCTGTATCTTGGATTACGCAATCATCAATCATTTCTCGCGCAGGTAATGCTTTTTTATAGCGGGGACTGCGCGAAGATTCGAATTATGTTTGAGAAGTTGAAGCGAACATCCGGTAAGCGAAAAGATCATTAAGTACACGCAGATCTTATCTAGGTTCATAGTACAGTGTATCGAATATATTAATAGATCGTCAGATGCATCATTGTTTATCGATATATTATAAAAAATACATCGATTATCAGAATGAAGATGGAATTATACAAATGTCGTTTTTATTGGAAATTGCGCCTTCATACGCTGTTAACTTTTTTGCTAACAACGTGACCGAGAGAGCGTTGAATAAGTGACTGACAATGAAATCTGTCAGCAGCGCTGATTTATAGATAAATGCGATTGTTTCGTTATATAATTGATGAATTCGACAAATCGCAATTGTTGTTTTGTATTAATTATTTTTCATTGTGCGACGGTGTTGGAACATATTAATAGTCGTAGATAAGTCAGAGGTAGTATATTTTGTCAATGGGATTCCATTACTTTTCAAGAGTAATCAAACGATATTCTTATCTGTACATAATTATTTTATCGCAAATTATTTTAGATAATTACCATATTTATTGCTTATGTATTATTGATAAGAGATCTAAAAAATAAAACAGAAGAAAAGAATATATTTTACGATGTATGCAGATAATACATATATACATATGTAAAAATATGATGCGATTGACATATCATTTATTTTGTGTTATTATGTGTTAATAGCTTATTTTTAATCTATAACTGTAAGTACATGTCCGACAATTTCTTGCTGACAGGCAATTTGCAATTGTTAATTAACGCTCAATGATATAACATACATGTCGTTATATATTTTTTATTCGATATTTTACGAGAATATAAAAATCAACAAATTGACGCGTTTAGCAATTATTAAAACACGGATGAGCCTGTTAAGCGACGATGAATATTTTTCAATTTCTTTTTAACGCGGAAAATATTTTTACAATCGGCCCCACAGCTTTCTTATTATTCTTGCAAAAAATGTCAAAGCGATCTCTCAGCAATTAATGAAGCGTTGCATTGCGCTCGATATGGCACGTCGCACTTATCGCTTTTTTCAAAAGAAAAATCGTCTGATCGCATTATTATAAAATACATGGTTCTTATGTACGTGACATATTGCTCGTTGCGGATGATATTATTTCGCTTTGCAGGAACACATCTTTCGTTGCAAGACCTATACTTGAAACATCCGATGTTTGATATTTTTACCGTTTTAGAGACGCTATATCCGGCGAAAGAAGTATTTCCGTTGTCATACGTTATCCGTGAAGAAATAGTAGCACTGAAAACAGGTTACGGAGTGATAACTAAGCTTAAATAATGTTATCACTGCTCAAAATACCGTTATAAACTCTTCGTTAATGAGAGTTCTTCGACGTACGTAATCGAGTATTAAGAATTCGTTCCACATTTGCAATGTTAATATTGAAACTGTATAAAGGTAGATGAATAAAAGATATTCCAGAGATGAGAAATCTGAGACTCTCATCTTCACTGTCCCGTTGTCACTATTCACGTTGTGGAAATATGATGACAAATGAGAGATTTTAACGCCTCCCAATTCCGACAGAGATCCCTATTTAACAGTCACGTCGTTTCCGATTCTCGTAGCTTCAACGATGCATCGGTGGAAATTGCCAATTGATAATTCCGTTTCCAATTACGCGATAATTGCATTATCCCATCATTAATGATCGCACTTTTTTTTCGCTGTTTCTGCAAATTCCGAAACTACCATTTCAGTGTAATAGCCACGCTTCGTGAATAACGCGGATATCGCAACAGGATGATCATGTGACAGGCTTTAAAAATTATATAATCGGGCAAAAAGGGGAGAGAAAAAGAGAGAGAGAGAGAGAGAGAGAGAGAGAGAGAGAGAGAGAGAGAGAGAGAGAGAGAGAAAGAGCGAGAGAGTCGGATTAAAATGTTAATGCAACGTCCGGTTGTAAATTTGCAACTTTAATCGCCGCAAGAAACATGGAGGATATATGGTATGTGGGTCAATTCATGGTCGATCAAAAGTAGGCGTACAATTCACATCCGCGAGATTACTAACCGAACAAGCACAATGAAATATCCGCAGTGCGTTTGGAAACACAGTTCCGTCCGGGAAAATAGATTAGTGCTCGAAACATCTTGATGATCGAACTGTTCGGGCACCTTGATCGCGCAATTCGTTCGATTCCATTTTGTCCGAGTTTGAAAATAAATGTGTATTTAAACTGCAAATTGGTGTAAATCTCTTGGCAAATGACGGTCGATAACGGCGAGGAACGTTCGTCACGCGAGACGTGCATGACGTCAGCCTGGCGATTATCTAAGAGCACAACGTGTATTTCATTATCGTAGATTTATCTTGCCATTATTTAATTACTCGACTTATTAGCTAAATTAAAGGGCACCCGTTTAATTAATCAAACGCTATTAATTATCGCGAATAGGCGCGTACGTCGTTATTCTAAACATATTTCTTCAAATAATGAGAAAGATAACTTTGGCAATACTTGATATGGCAAATAATATAATTCGATAAAATAGATATTATCATGAAACGTGTGTGGATAATTTCGAAAGCAATGGTATTGTTTGAATATATTTATAATAAATTGTACATGAAAATAGTGAATGCGATTAAAAGAGAGAAAAGAAAGATTACCATACACGAATCGAACAAGGTCGTGCAACAGGTTTTGCAAGGGGTAAAGATGATGAAGCACGCGAACTACTTAGAATCTTTCAAGTGCACACTCGTAAACGAGTTTCTTTCTTCATTCTCGTTGTACGAATAAAGCGATCGCCGGACCTACAATGTGTTCTGAATCTTTCGAAATATGCCTATAATAGAATATACAGGGACAAAGTAGTATTCTTTATATTATATTTATTTACATATTGTATCGTAGAATCATTTTCTGCAGAGAATCTTTCCTGCTATTCGCATACTTGCATAAAATATATCTTACACAATTATAAAAAGAAATGTGAAAAATAATTACTAACTTGTTTGGATTTAAAAATAATCTTGATTTACATAATATTAAAATATTTATTATTAAAAATTATAAAAAGATTAAGAAATATAATCTCAAATTAAAGTCTAGCAAAGAAAAATTATTATCGAATATATAAGATGTATGTATTAAAATATAAAAATTAATACAATTTCAGAAAAAGTAATCAAAGCTTAGTGTGTGTTTCTCGTGTTATGTAGTCTAATAAAAAGAAAGAAACTAATCAATAATAAAGATTTAAAACATTTGCCATATTCTTGTAGTTCGTATTGCAATTTCACTTTTACACTATAAAAACTTCTCTTTATTTCTCTCGCGAGACATTTATTTTGCTTCTAACGTTGTTTGTTTGTTGGAGTTTTTTTTCTGAGTCCAGCCTGTTCGTTTCTCCTATTCTATGCACGATCACGTCTCACTTATTTACGGATTCGAAACTCGTCCGTGAACCAGAATGCGTTCCGTGTATTTGTACCTTTGGTCCTGTCTCTTGAATTCAGGGAGACAAAGGGAATATTGGATTCCTGTCGCGCTACGTCGACCAAACAGCTTGTCGTCGTAGCTAATGCACGAGACGAAATTTACAACGAGAATTTATCTCGCCTAGCTTGGCATGAAAAAAGCGCAGCCGAGAAATATATATATAGCAGAAATGTATCTCTTATCTTTATTCCATCCTATATCCTTCTCGCTCATAAACAATTGGTCGGAGAAAGAGAGAGGATTTTAATAATAACTTTTCAAGAGAAGGAAATGACGATAAAGATAATGCACGATACCGAATAATGTGTGATGACGGATGTAGTCCTCCAATTCTGATGTCGACATAATGCACCGGATAGAGAATACTCATGACTCATTACAATACACTGCTGTACTTATTTTATTAAAATCGATATTTTAATGTAATCTTGCGTTCAATGAAATAATATGATATATGTAATGATATCATATTGACATTTTCGTATAATACAATTCCTATGATTATACTGATTTTCAAATGATTAATTCGGTATTCAAGAAGAAAGGCATTTTTTCTGGTTACATGGAAATAACCCATAATTTGAGTATTCATGGGATGAGCTGTACACACATGATCCGCTTGATGCGTGCTAAAAAAAAAAAAGAGGCAAAACCCGTTGGATACTCTAATAACAGGATACTAAGGCGGATACGAAAGGGTGACGAGCGGTACGCATTACAAAGTGTCACGGACGCGTCGCTGATGGAGTGTCACGGACACGCGTCACTTCCACATTTCTACCTACCTACTTCCACGCACGTTGGACGCAAACGAAAAGTGTTCGAGGTCGGAACCGCGCGAGACGCGTGACAACGGTCAACCGGAAGTGACGGGCTCTACTCGCGATCGAGAGCTACTTTCTTTTTACTTTCAAGATCTTAACCAGAAGCGATAAGATTCAAACGCTTGTCGTCATACATGAGTAGATGAAGCTTTCCAGTGGAAACGTGCGTTGGAAAAAATGAGAAATTATATTAAAATTGTAGCCAAGTATGAGGAAACTTTAATATATTTTCAAACCGACCAGGATACTGATAAGAGAGAACGCGGTTTTTCCTTCTCGTAATAATTCGGAATGAACTGCAGTTGCTCATCCAACGTTGTTTCAGGGTTTCATGACGAACAGCTGTCTATGACGGAATGTGAGTCGTGCCAGCCACGATGCTTCACATTGCGAGATCGTGTAACACATGACGGGAGTTTTAGTTACATCCGTACATATTATCTCTTTTTTTTCTCTCTCGAATGACGTACATCTACGAGTCTCTCGCTTGTATTTGCGTCTGACTCGTATCGGATCTCGGAGATGGATTTGTTTTTTCAAGCGATAATCCAACGTAATGTTTTTTATAATACTGTTAATATTGTCAAGCGATAATCCAACGTAATATTTTTTTATAATACTGTTAATATTGTACAGTGGTTCCTTTTGTGGAGTAATTTAATTGTGGAGCAATTTTGCCAAAAATTCAAAGATACTATTTTTTTTATCATAAATGATAAATTTTCGACTGCTGGAATCGTGCATCGCTTTTCCCATATTTTCAATCATCGCCAGCGTGTGCGCAGATATATAATTTCAATTACGAATTATATTTGCTTCCTTCTCAGTATTTCAAAATAAATGAAATATTTCGCACCAGCTACGCATTTTCTGATTTTTCTTTCCAAGCTCGTCGGGAAACTATTCAGACCTTCTTTGTACAATTAGAAGTTTTTGTCGTCGTTCATGCGACAATGGGCATGAGGGATAAGCTGTCGTGAGGGATAGAATCGAGAGAAGCGAAGGGAAGGTGGAAAAAGAGACATTGCGATAGACGAAGATAGAGCGAGGATCAATATGCACCTCACACTGTCACGAGCGAATAGGAGAAGTGATTTCGTCGCTCTAGCTTCTAAAATGAATGTCGAGAGATTCATTGTATTGTTACCGGTAATCAAAATAATCATTTAATATATCAATGTTAAACCCTCGCATTAAAATAATTAATTAAATTAAACATCAAATTATATTATTAATAGTCAAATAATTGTTTCTTCTAAATTTTTACGTTTATATTAATTTCTAAAAGTCAATTTTCGTTTTATTTTATTATAAATAAATATTGTAATTGCTCTTCTGACAGTTGTAACTGAAATTTGATTAATCGCCTGGGATCATCCTGTCATATCGTTTTTTATATTCGATGTGCAGTACAAGATTAATTTCCCATCAAATATATTTGGGATTTAAACTGTGCGTAGGACAGTCCATATTCAATAAAATGCTTATTTGTATATTTAAGAAGAAATATAGCTGGATATGTATTTCCCTACAGATGGAATTATTGAATATTGAATATGCACGTATATCAAACATCGTTCGCAGTAATTCCCCCATCAACACGTCAACGGCAGTGTTATAGATTCGTATCTTTCCCACGTCTCTGGGAACGCGCTGTTTCCCAGTGTGTATATGCACATACTGTATGTCCGCGGTTTATTCATAACTACGAATATAGTGTATATCCATTTCGAATCAACATACCGTTTGTTTCCCATAAACAACTGCCTTTCAATCTTTTGCACTCAGTTGAAGCATTTCAGAGCTATCAACCTCTCGCTGAACATTTTATGTTTATAAAAAAATTATATTAATTAAATTATTATTAAATTATATTATTATATTATAAACATAAATATTATTATATTATAAACAAATGTTATTATATTATAAACATTATTTAATAAAATTGAAACATAATTTATTTGCAAAAAATTGATATGCTGATTAGCTTGAAAAGCTATAAAAAATTTTTATACGAAAAATGATTTAATGAATTTCGAAATTATGTTTTACTGTTTAGAAAAATAAAAGTAATGATAGATTTCGAAGGATCATGCATTCGCAAGTTAATAGCCAATATTTTATAATGGAGAAAGCGAAACGTTGAACGGAGAGGTCATTAAACGCTGTCCACCTAGAACATATCGTGGGAACCAAGATATCGTGTAAAATATTAAGTCGAATTAAATAATCATTATTATATAATAGGATAAGCAAGTTCTTTACCACTATCGATATTACTTTACATAAACGAAAATAAAGACAGACAAGAATTGACGATGAACGACGATAAGTGATAATTTACTTGATCCTTTTCAACTTCTCGATCATCTATAAGGATACCAGAACCTTGAAAAGATATACTGCTCATTTATAACGGGTCTTTACCGAGGTTGACTCACGGATCATGCTTACAATATTACGTGGCAAGATGGCATAAAAATACACAAGCATTGAAACGAATTTGAAATTCAGCATTGTTGCATGAAACAGTTAGGCGTACGCATATTCTTATAAAATCATATCTTTGCATAGAATGTACTGCATAATTTGATTTTACTCAAGCTTCTAGTATACTCATTAATACGATTAATTATTTATCAAAGTTTATAATAAATATAATAAATTAATAAGTCTTGCTAATAGAATAAAAATTTATTGTTTTTTTGCTACCATATATTTAATCTATTTATTTGCTAAAGCAAAATATTACATATAAAAATATATTTCATTAATAATAGAATAGAGATCAATTTACGGTTATTAAAATAATTCGCAGATTCAGTATAAGTTATTCTCAGCAAATAAAATAGTTTATATTTTTAACAGTCTTCCTGTACTATTTACATACAATAACTGAAATGAAATTCGCTACAATAGCACGATATATTGTACATGCTAGCTTCTTGTCTGTATGTTAAATACATATTATTCTAATGCAAATGTAGCTGCAGAGTTAATAATTACGATACGATACACACGTGCGAATTAATGCAATCCCTATGTGTTTCGCCGCAGGTCACATACTCGGCTGATCTCGCGATCGAGATACCAGGCAATCTAAGCCAGGGTGGTTCCTGGTATCGTTTGGATTACAGCCCAAACGTCGGCTCTCCACCGCCAAATACCACTATAGCCGCCACCGAGATCGGTGATGTCATAAAGTTTAAAGACGGCCTGCCCGGGACGAGATATGAATATTGGTTGTACTACAGCAATAGTACTCTTCACGACTGGCTGACATGGACCGCCTCGATTACGACACGTACGTGATTCGATGTTGTTGAGCGATGATTATTTTTAATTAAAGCATTTTAACTCTTTTATGATCAAAATATGAACGATTCTCGTTTTTTTTTCGCTATTTTTGAATTAAACAGTGCTTAATGTCTAAAAGTGCAATTTATTTTCTTAAATTAATGACTGGAAAACACGCAATCAGCAGATTCTTATGACGAGAGGTTAATTAAAATACAATTTTCTTCTCTCAATAGCGCCCGATCCGCCCTCAAACTTGACGGTATCGGTACGAAATGGGAAAACCGCGATCGTATATTGGTCCCCTCCGGTCCAAGGGAATTATTCCGGTTTCCGGTTGCGGACGCAGAGCTTCAGCGACACCGGAAATCCCAAGACCAGCGTCATCCCAGTCGACTCGGTGCCGTATACACTCCGAGATCTTACACCCGGTGCCACGTACTCGCTTCAGCTCTTCACCGTGCTGGACGCCAAGGAGAGCGTCGCTTACACCAGCAGGAACTTTACGACAAGTATACATAATTGATAGAATAATACCTAAGTAATTTTATCTCGCGTCTTGTATAAAATCGTGTTGCATCGAATTTTTTGTAGAACCGAATACTCCGGGAAAGTTTATCGTCTGGTTCAGGAATGAAACGACGCTGCTGGTGCTATGGCAGCCGCCTTATCCTGCCGGAATATATACGCACTACAAAGTTAGTATAGATCCACCGGACGCCATAGAATCTGTTCTCTATGTAGAGAAGGAGGGCGAGCCGCCTGGTCCTGCACAGGCAGCTTTCAAAGGACTCGTTCCAGGTCAGCTGTTTGCTATCACGTAATTACACGCGCTGAACACTATCGGATATACCAAATAAACGAGATTCTATGTAAATTACGTAAGCGAATTTCAAGAGACACTATTGTATTATGCCGTGAGAAATTAATTTTGACAAAAATAGGAACTGTGTAGTTGTGTGTGTTTTTTAAGTTGCAATGTTACAAAATATTTATACACACGCGTTAAAATTGAATCAACCACCTTATTGTTTCCTTTTTCTGGATATGCGAAGCGGAACTGTTTCAAATAGAATCGCAGAGAAAGTATTCGCTTGCAATTAAATAGAGCAGTTTATGAATTCCAAGACGAGTGAATCGTACAATTGTATTAATATTTATTTTTTTCTAAAACTAAGATATTTTTTCCAAAATCTATTAAAAAATCTTAAGCAGGCCTGTCAAGAAAAATTTCCTACGTTAGAGAACTTAATCTATATTCATTATACAATATAAGACAAATAATTATAAAAATATTAATTTCGGTCTAATTAAGTTTATAGAACGTATCGTTTTCTACGCTTATGCTTCTTTAATTCACTTGATTATACAAGTATAACAGCATTTGTTATCACAACTGTTATCTGCAGTATTTCTTAGAAAGCTAATTGTGTAATAGAAAAATAACTTGTATCTTATAAGAATTCGAAGAAATGACTACTATTATGACAAACTACTTGACTTTTAGAGTTTAAATCAAATCAATGCAAATATTTCCTTGATTTATAACTACGCATTTTTCAAATTGTTTTACATAATAAAATAACTTTCAAATTAATTTTAAATATTAACTCAAGTGATCGTCTATCGTATGCATCAAATATTTAATAAAACCAATTATAGACATATTTGGAACAAATACACAGATCTTGAAAAAACAAAGTTATTTTATTTAAAGCTTGTTACAAATGATATATTAATTATTGATGAGGTCCAATACAAAAATGCAATATGTTGCGATATTGAATTATAATTAATATTTAAATATTTAAAATAATTAATATTTAAAATAAATATTTAAAATAATTAATATTTGATACATCATTTACAAAAACAGGAGGAAAAATTGGATTGGTCTTCTAAATTGTCTTCATATTACAGGTAGAGCGTATAACATTTCCGTGCATACTGTATCCGAGGATGAAACGTCCGCGCCCACCACAGCTCAGTATCGTACAGTGCCGTTGCGTCCCCTCAATGTGACCTTTGACAAATCTTCCATAACGTCGACTTCCTTCCGCATGTTTTGGAATCCGCCCAATGGAACTTCCGAGTTTGACAAGTATCAAATATCCCTTGGCAGTAATCGGAGGCTCGCGCCTGTCACGCGAAACCGGGACGACGAGAACAGATGGGAGTTCAAGGATTTGGAGCCTGGCAAGACATATCAAGTGGTCGTGAAAACAGTTTCTGGCAAGGTCACCAGTTGGCCGGCCAGCGGAGATGTCACTCTGAGTATGTTTTCTTCTTTGCACGCATTGCTTCTTAATTTAGCGTCCGCTAAAACCAATACGCTTTTCTCGTGATTATTTTAAGTAGACGATTTCTTGATTTCTTTTTTGTATTTTTAGAACCACTACCTGTTCACGATCTTAGAGCAGTGATCGATGAGAAAACTGGTATGGTGGAGGTTTCCTGGAGTCCGGAGAATTCCAGTACACAAGATAGTTATAAGTTACAATATCACGAAGTGGAAACGACGATTGGTGGCGATAGTAATACTTTGACGACTGATAAAACAAAGGTTAATAAATTATTGAATGAAATAATCCCTCAGTCATTGTCTAATTCGTGTCAATCGCATTATTTTTTATTCCTCTGACATAATTGTTAAATCTACAGGTTACTCTGGAAGCTCTCCTGCCAGGAAGAAATTATTCCATAATAGTGCAAGCAATTAGCAATAAAGTCGAATCAAACGAAACCGTCCTGTACCAAGCGACGCGTCCAGCCAGTCCTGTGATCGAAGATCTGAAGCCTATTGAAAAGGGTTTGAATATTTCCTGGAAGAGCGATGTCAATTCCAAGCAGGAGAAATTTGAAGTAACCCACAATAGAAACGACACCGGAGAAAGTGCGACTACTCTGACTACAGAATCGCATATAGTTTTGGAAGATCTTTATCCTGGTGCAGCATACGAAGTCAAAGTTTTTGCTATTAGTCATGGACTTCGGAGCGAGCCGCATGATTATATGCAAGCTGTTCGTAAGTAATAATCATTTTCTAAATTTTTTAGATTTTTTTAAATTTTACCTTTTATTTAGTATCAATTGCACAAGTTTTTTTGACCTGCTAACCATCTTAAATTATTTTTCAGTACCTTATCCACCGAAGAATCTCAGTATCGAGAAAGTTACGAGCAATACTGTTGTCGTGCATTGGGAAGCTCCAACGAACTCAATATTTACTGAATACTCCATTAGATACCGTACAGAAGATGATCCTAGGTGGGTCAAACTCCCAAGCGTTCGTGATATGGAAGCGGAAGTCGCGGACATGACAGCCGGCGAGAGGTATACTATACAAATCAACACTGTCAGTTATGGCGTCGAAAGTCTGTATCCGTTACAAGTGAATCACACAGTCAGTAAGTACAATTTTTTAATAATAGTTAATGTATTTAAATAATTAACAGTGGGATTTCATTTTTAAATAAATTTTCTTATCATTTTAGGACCCAATCCAGTTTTAAATATCACCCCAGTCATCGACTCTACCAACGTAACTCTCGAATGGCCGAGACCAGAAGGTCGTATTGAGATCTATGTCATAAGATGGTGGCCAGTAAAGAATCCAGAGGACTCTAGATCGAAGAATGTCAGCGAGAAGAATGTATCCGATATTAGTTTTGAGGGGCAAATCAGAAAGGTCTTGATGAGCGACTTAATGCCTGGAGTACAGTACTTCTTCGTTGTCTACACGATGTCTTACGATCTAGTTAGCGACATTAGTAATTTAACCACACGAACGAGTGAGTGCATTGCTTTTCTTCGTCATTATCGACGAGTAAAATTTCATTAGCGTATCTGTTATTTTTCACAAATTGTTTGACAGCTCATTAACAAATTTCGCCTCAGTATTAATAGACGTTTTTATTTTCCTTTATTACTAATCTTGCCCGCTTTGTCCGCTTTTCTGTTTTATTACGTTATATTCATCTGTCAAAATTTTTTATTGACAATCTCAAAGCTGACAATGAGCGATTAAGATGATCATAGTACGCCGATTCATAATTAGGCAAACAAAAACGAGACTTTGAAATTTAGTGCCGCTGATCCAGTCCGAGGTCGTCGTAGTGGTCGATCGGGATCAACCGGGGTCGTTGACGTTGCGATACACGCCAACACCGATACAGTCTTCGAAGTTTGATCTCTACCGATTCAGGATTAGCGATGACGATAATACCACGAAAGAGCGTATGGTAGATGACACTGACACCAAGATTACATTTGTTGGATTAATACCTGGCAAATTGTATAATGTGACCGTTTGGACAGTAAGCGATAATGTAGAGAGCAGACCTCTCTTTCGTCAAGACCGACTCTGTAAGTATCAGTAATGCAGTTTGATTATGATGATAATTCCTTCTAGAAAACGTTAATTCTCCGATTTTTATTGAATTCATGAGTGATCCATGAACGCTACGTCTAAATTGTTTAAAATCAGGGGATTAAATTTCTAATATTTTTGTATCTAACATAATTTAGTTTACAAACACTTCACTTAGAAGCATGGTATTATATCTTTTTTCTTGACATATTACTTATATATTTTATATTATGCATTATATTATACATTATAATACATAATATATATGATATAACATTACTTTACATATGCACTATCAAAAGATAGTAAATTAAATAAGAATAATATCTTTAATATTTTATTTTTTATATATTGATAGTTTTTTAAATATTACTTTATATATTGATTGATATATTATTTGTATAATAATTCTAATTCCACGGGGATATAGTAAATTTAATTATTCATACACATTTATTTATATTAGTTTATATATTTATTTATTATTTTTCTACTAGAGATATATTTATTCACACCAATAAAAAAAATTCTTTTAATTTTACACAAAAACAATCAAATAATCTTATATTATAAAACTTCTTTATTAATTAATTTTTAAGAAAATAAATATGATTTTTAGATCCCGAACCGGTCACTGCAATTCACGCGATTGATGTGAATGATACGAGGATCACGTTGACCTGGGACAGCCCGCACGGAGAGTATGATACTTTTGAAGTACAATATATAAACACAGAAGGGAACTACATCCAAAATATAACTTCGGACAACACGATTACCATCTTCGATTTGAAACCGCATAGAAATTATACATTCACGCTGGTTGTACGTTCGGGTACAGAATCTTCTAACTTGAGAATCTCAAATCCGCTCAGCGCCAGTTTCACTACTAGCGAATCGTATCCAGGAAAAGTGGAGAAGTTTCATCCTATCGACATTCAACCGAGTGACATCAGCTTCGTCTGGTCTCTACCTAGTCAGGAACAAAATGGCATCATTAGAAAATTCAGCATCACTTACAGCTTAGAGGTAAGATTCTCTTTTCCAAAAATACTTGTATGAAAAATATATATTTTTGTACAATTTAAAAATTACGCGAAAGAGAGATGAGATTGCACCGCATAATGTTGAAGAATATAAATGTAGCACTTTAAAAGTTACACGAATATTTTTTCGCGATTCCACTAGGGTTCAACCTACACTCAAGTGCAGGACTTCAGGCCGAGCGAGTTCCGCGGCGTTATCAAATCTCTCGTACCAGGTAAGACGTACGTCTTCCGGATTCAAGCGGAGACCAAGATTGGTTTTGGTCCTGAGGCAATCTGGAAGCAAAAGATGCCGATTCTGGCACCGCCAAAGCCCTCTACGCAAGTAGTGCCAACGGAGGTCTGCAGAAGTAGCACGACGATCCAAATTAGATTCAGGAAGAATTACTTCAGCGAACAAAACGGGGCAGTCACATCGTACACCGTCATCGTCGCTGAAGACGATAGCAAGAACGCTTCTGGACTGGAGATGCCCAGTTGGAGAGACGTTCAGGCTTACAGTATTTGGCCACCGTATCAGGTACATTTTATTGCTCGTTTATTTATTGCATAGTTTTTCTATTATAATCCTAAGTATACAAGCATCTTTAATTAAACGAGAATATATTTATTTTATAAATTTAGATATTCAGATATTGTATTGCAAAATGATATAATTTACAATCTTTGAATTGCAAATTATATAATATCATAAAACTGATGCAGTATTGAATTTTAATAATCATTAAATATAAATAGAATTTTCTTCTTGTAAAAATCAGAGTCAATTTTAAATTGCAAGTGCATGCAATATATCAAAGTAATAAAACGATCAAACGTTTAATTGATGCAATACATTATATCGCGCAACACATTGATTTGCAAGATCATGGACGATTGTCGTAAAATGTATGCATTATGACGTAGATTCGCGATTATGCATAAACGTTCGCGGACTGCGGCTAGTATATTATGCACAGACCGAAGGATACACGTAATGTTAGTTGTGATCTGAAACTGCGAAGGTGAAGATGTGGTTTTACCGTGATATTTTAGAAAATAAAATCATATAATTGTGTTTAATTATTTACGTGATCATAAAGGAATAAAATAAAACGTGACCATAAAGGAATATAATAAAAAAAATATACACTTGAAATTTACAATTTAAAAAATTTGTATACTTGAAATATACAAGTTATACAGTTTTTAATCTTTGACGATTTTTCTATTGTTTTATTGAATCATGTATTATTAGATTTAATTGAAAATAATGTGCAAAATCGTGAAACATTCAAATATCAGATTAGATGGTTACCTTGAACATTTTGTGATAGATATTAATGTACTAATTATGTGTTTAATAAACATTGGATTAATTATCGACTACAGTTTTTTGTGGCTAAGTGATTTAATATCATGAGTATTATCATTAACGTTCTATTAGAATTGAATTAGATAGAATGAAATTGCGCAGCAAATAAAAGTAAAGTGTTTTGCGGAAAAGAACGACACGGAAAATCGCATTT
Organism: Camponotus floridanus; assembly: GCF_003227725.1. Classification (NCBI taxonomy): domain Eukaryota; kingdom Metazoa; phylum Arthropoda; class Insecta; order Hymenoptera; family Formicidae; genus Camponotus; species Camponotus floridanus. The sequence goes on along the minus strand of NW_020229448.1, from coordinate 747,301 downwards.
TATAGTTATGAACATTTTAATAAATTCTACGATGGATATTTTGAACAATTTAATTTCAAAGACCAAGAAAATATTTACGCAGGTTTTTATAATAATTATATATGTAGTTATATATATATATATAGTTATAAGAAAAGAATGATCTTATTTTAGATATACAGATATGTCAAAAATATACAGAATATTAATTATAAAGATTTAAAAACAAAATACATAATAAATTGAGAAAATGATTGAATTAGTATTTAAAGAACTTTATTTTGTGTTACTGTTTTGTTATTTGCAATTATTATAAATATTATTATAAACATTACTATTATTATTAACATTAGCCATTATTTTACGTTAATATTTATAGGTGATGGAACCATATTATCCTTTCAAAAACGGATCTGTGGAGGACTTTACGATTGGCTCTGAAAACTGCGACAACAAAGTTGGATACTGTAACGGACCATTGAAATCGGGATCTACTTATCGGGTGAAGGTGCGAGCGTTTACAGCACCGGACAAATTTACGGATACCAGCTACAGCTTTCCCATCCAAACAGGTGAGAGCGATCGCGTGAAAAGTCTCAAGGCATTAAAGAAGAAAGGAATCGCGTGCCATTAACATATCCGATGTCTCTCATTAGTCAAGTAGTAAAATTTTACATATATGTGTATCAAAAAGATAATGATAATGATAATATACACACATCGGATACGTTAGGTGATTTGTAAAGCTTTAGAGGCACACTGCGCATGTAGTGAAAGCCTCGCTAAATTCATGCCTCGTTATTTCGTGTACATGTCTGCCCAAGGATTGCTGCTGGCAGGTAAGATCTCAGGAATAAAAGTCTTACGCACGCCTCGCGAGATGAATGCAACAATTCTTTTTTTAGCGCGAAATCTATCTAACTCGCACTATCCTTGACGATCGTTTGATTCATTGCGAAATTTAAAATTCGCTGTGCGTATCAAAACAGATAAGGACAACACAGCTATCATAGTCGGTGTCACCGTCGCCATAGCATTGCTGCTGTTTCTATTGGGCATCGGGCTGTTTATGCGAAGGAGAAGAAGTCAGGGTCGCAAAACGACAGAAACCAGGGCAACCGACAACCTGTCATTACCGGATAGCGTTATTGAGACTAGGTACCAAGAAATTATAACATTATTTTATTTCAAAATTTTTATCCTGAGAAAAATTTTTCCTTTATTTTTAAATTCTCGACATATTTCTTAGATATTCTGCGTATAATAATTATATTAATTTTAAATAATTACGAATAATTTATGCAACTTTACAGTTCAATTTTCCCTTTCGAAAAATTTATATTATATAGTATCATTCATAAAACAACATAATATTTGCTGTTATATCTATTACAGTCGGCCTATTAAAGTCGAAGATTTTGCCGAGCATTATCGTACAATGTCGGCGGATTCTGACTTCCGGTTTTCAGAAGAATTTGAAGAGCTGAAGCACGTCGGAAGAGATCAGCCTTGCACAGCGGCGGATTTACCCTGTAACAGGCCAAAAAATCGATTTACGAATATTCTTCCGTACGATCACAGCAGATTCAAGCTTCAACCTGTCGATGATGAAGAAGGTTCCGACTACATCAACGCAAATTATGTTCCGGTAAAAATTGGATAAAAATATATTTATTTCTACTAGAAATATTTAAATTTGATAAAAATATTTTAATTTAGTAAAAATATCAATTTTAATTTTACAATATTATAAATTTTATATTTTACAATAATATTAATTCTTTTCTGAAATTTTTTATCCGATATAACAGGGTCACAACTCGCCAAGGGAGTTTATCGTGACCCAAGGACCTTTGCATTCGACTCGAGACGATTTCTGGCGAATGGCGTGGGAGAGCAATAGTAAAGCTATCGTAATGTTAACGAGATGTATCGAAAAGGGCAGAGAAAAATGTGATCATTACTGGCCGATGGATACTTTACCGGTATATTATGGAGACATTTCTGTCACGATACTAAACGAGACGCACTATCCGGATTGGAGCATTACGGAATTTATGTTATGCAGAGTGAGTGACTGTATTTCTTCCATTACGTTTATTACGAATACATATTAAAACGTTATTTGGTGATTGCATCATTTCTCCTGAATAAAACTTGACGATAGCTTGTCATCCTAAAATATCTTATCACAGGGCGATGCAAAGAGAATGATACAGCACTTTCACTTTACCACCTGGCCGGATTTCGGCGTTCCCAGTCCACCTCAGACTTTGGCGAGGTTCGTGCGAGCGTTCAGGGAACGTGTTAGGCCCGATCAGAGGCCGATAGTCGTTCATTGCAGTGCCGGCGTAGGTCGTAGCGGTACCTTTATCACCCTTGACAGAATACTACAGCAAATTCTCGTATCGAAGTACGTTGACATCTTCGGAATCGTCTGGGCGATGAGGAAGGAGCGAGTCTGGATGGTTCAGACGGAGCAGCAGTATATCTGCATTCATCAGTGTCTTCTTGCTGTCCTGGAAGGACAGGATACTACTGGACCACCACGAGAGATTCATGACAATCAGGGATTCGAAGGTACATCTTAAAATTCTGTCGAAATATTCTGAATTTTAATCGAGACGATTGCGACACAAATTGAGTGATCAATGACCAAGTGCGACTTAAAGAATGCATCAAGATAGGTAATTGAAGTAAGATTATTGAAAAGTTGAGGAGCTAAAGAGGTAGTGCATGTATTGAAAAAAGTCTAAATGGAGTCTATTTGTAATTTGTTACCCGTTTTCTCTCTTATATAAAGTCTTTTCTTGCACATGGAAACAGGTTAAATATTTCACAGAGAATACCAGAATTAATAAATCGTTATTCGAAAGATAAGAAAATATTTTATAAAAAGGAATACGTATTTTAAAAATAAACTAATTGATTATTTTTATGATAATAGTAATAATATGGTGTGGGCGGTGATGGTGGTATAAGCACACATGTATTGTATCTTGAGAAAATCATATATAGTTGTTTTTCTTTTTGTAAATCACATCCTTCACCTAATAACTCACACCCCCCCCCATCTGCAATCTTTTGGGACCTTTGTTGATATTCAGGCAAGAATCGAAGCTCGGTCGAAAACACTAAGAGTCCTGCCGAGGATGAGAAGGAGAGGTGACCTTCGAACAGCGACTCCTGCGTCGATGGTAATTTCGATCGTTGCTTTTCCTTTTTCCTGCATGAACCTATATGTTGCAAAAGTTGTATGTAAAATTTGTATATTAATGGTGTGTATGTTTGTATGTGAAAGCATGATTGAGAAAAAGAGAGAGAGAAAGAGAGAGAGAGAGAGAGAGAGAGAAAGAGAGAGAGAGAGAGAGAGAGAAAGAGAAGCAAAAAAAATAATTTTATTAAACAATTGATATAATACTTTATTAACAATAAAAAACAGAGAATGCTTGCCTGTATTTTATATAATAATTATCATAATTTTTCGTATAAAAATGTTAGCTAAATAAATGCAGTGGCCAAAATTACTGATCAACTATTAAAAGAATTGCTTGGAATGAATTTTTTTCTAATTTTGCCTCATTAATATACATATATTAATCTTTCAATCACAAATTTTTATTACAAATTAAGATTTATATTACGCAGATTATGTCACAGATTATGTCAGTTATACAGGGTGTCCGTCAATTTTCGACCTTAACGAAATAAAGAAGTACGGATTATAGTGGGACGACTCTCGTCGCCGCGCGCTTCTACTCACGCAGATTGGCCGATCTTCTTTATTTAATATTTCATTAATTATTGCGACAATCCCAAAACAATACAGGTCATTCTTAATTTGAGCCAATCTATTTCTTTATTTCGTTAAGGTCGAAAATTGACGAACCTATATATAAATATTACACGTAAGTGTGAGTCCAAGAAGCAGATTTCGGATATTCACTGTAAGTCAACCGCTCCTCGAGCGATCGGGACGAGATTTAAACGGTAGTGCCGCGAAATGGTGTAGAATTTTATGCAAAAAGAACGAAATCGCTATCGCGTCCGGAAGTCGAGATATAAATTGGCCGTTTTTCGTCTACGTGCGGACGGTCGAAATCGTGCACGACGCCGCACATGTTGCTTGCCGCTCTCGCGCGATATTCACTGTAACGCGGCGAGTAAAATGGCAAGTCGAATGCAATCGTTCGATTAATTCGTTAAATATTTATATATACCGAACGAGAAAGCGAACCAGAATGTAATCGTTCGATTAATTAATTAAATACTTATATATATCGAACGAAAAGATGAATCGGAATGCAATCGTTCGAATAATTAATTAAATATTTATATATATCGAATAAAAAAGCGAGTCGGAATGCAATCAGTCGAATAGTGAATTAAATATTTATATATACCAAAAGAAAAGATGAATCGGAATGCATTCGTTCGATTAATTCGTTAAATATTTATATATATAAATATTTAACGAATTAATCGAACGATTGCATTCGGCTTGCCATTTTACTCGCCGCGTTACAGTGAATATCGCGCGAGAGAGGCAGGCAACATGCGCGGCGTCGTGCACGATTTCGACCGTCCGCGCACAGACGAAAAACGGCCAATTTATATCTCGACTTCCGGACGCGATAGCGATTTCGTTCTTTTTGCATAAAATTCTACACCATTTCGCGGCACTACCGTTTAAATCTCGTCCCGATCGCCCGAGGAGCGGTCGACTTACAGTGAATATCCGAAATCTGCTTCTTGGACTCACACTTACGTGTAATATTTATATATAGGTCCGTCAATTTTCGACCTTAACGAAATAAAGAAGTAGATTAGCTCAAATTAAGAATGACCTGTATTGTTTTGGGATTGTCGCAATAATTATCGAAATATTAAATAAAGAAGATCGGCCAATATGCGTGAGTAGAAGCGCGCGGCGACGAAGGTCGTCCCACTGTAATCCGATACTACGAACGCGGCGAAGCGGTGAGCGGGTCGCTCTCCGAGACATGATGGTGGTTTGCGATATATCGTAATACCGCGCCGAATAATGACCCGTCCTTTTCGTGACGAGAAAATGATGCGCTATCATTTCCACACCACCTTGCGGTAGATAGCATGGTGCGCTTTTTTTATAGTGGTTTCCCCCATAGGCCTATTCCACTCTCAATTTGAAAATTATTCAAAATGCCATTACTATACGTTGAATATATCGTAAATGTAAAAAATTAATGGTGACAGTACCTTTACAAAAATTGATCCGTGGTTGAAAATCCCTCGATAAAATGTATTGCACACGTTGATAATGATACGATGATAAAATGCTTCAAGAATCCTTTCTTTATCTCGTACACGAAGGCGCACTGCTGGATCGGTTATCCCGATACTATGCACGACACCCAGTTTCACATAATTATTGCACAACACGTGAAATTATACGGCCACTTGGTTTTCGTGCACGCCCGAGAAATGATTCCATGTAAATTGCGGCCGCACGATAAGTATTTTCTCCCGCTAGTCCGTATGCCACAATCATATCCATATATTCCTGCAGAGTACACTTCATTTTCTCTGTTAATTTCCTACGCAAACACAAGATTTTTATTAAAACGTCTTAGCTCTCGCACGCTGTTACCAGACTGGGTACGCCAGCAGCACGCAACTACAGCTGACAGCTGAGTGGACATGTGATTGTAATCATAGTGCGCAGGCGTCGAACTCACTCGTACGCTTCCATTCACATGTCCGCTCAGCTGTCAGCTGTAGTTGCGTGCTGCTGGCGTACGCAGTCTGGTAACAGCGTGCGAGAGCTAAGACGTTTTAATAAAAATCTTGTGTTTGCGTAGGAAATTAACAGAGAAAATGAAGTGTACTCTGCAGAAATATACGAATATGACTGTGACATACGGACTAGCGAGAGAAAATACTTATCGTGCGGCCGCAATTTACATGGAATCATTTCTCGGGCGTGCACGAAAACCAAGTGGCCGTACAATTTTACGTGTTGTGCAATAATTATGTGAAACTGGGTGTCGTGCATAGTATCGAGATAACCGATCTAGCAGTGCGCCTTCGTGTACGAGATAAAGAAAGGATTCTTGAAGCATTTTATCATCGTATCGTTATCAACGTGTGCAATACATTTTATCGAGGGATTTTCAACCACGGATCAATTTTTGTAAAGGTACTGTCACCATTAATTTTTTACATTTACGATATATTCAGCATATAGTAATGGCATTTTGAATAATTTTCAAATTGAGAGTGGAATAGGGCCTATGGGGGAAACCACTATAAAAAAAGCGCATCATGCTATCTACCGCAAGGTGGTGTGGAAATGATAGCGCATCATTTTCTCGCCACTAAAAGGACGGGTCATTTTTCGGCACGGTATTGCGATATATCGCAAATCACCATCATGTCTCGGAGAGCGACCCGTTCACCGCTTCGCCGCGCTCGTAGTAACGGATTACAGTAGGACGACTCTCGTCGCCGCGCGCTTCTACTCACACAGATTGGCCGATCTTCTTTATTTAATGTTTCGTTAATTATTGCGATCCCAAAACAATACAGGTCATTCCTTCTTAATTTGAGCCAATCTACTTCTTTATTTCGTTAAGATCGAAAATTGACGGACACCCTGTATATGTTATTTTTACATTAAGATTAAAATTACGTTAATTTTAAAATAAAATATATTTTTATTTTTAATTTTATAAACACAGCTTTTTTTTACGATAATATTAATTTATTTGCAATTGCAAAAATTATAATATAGTTGCATCAAGCATGATTGCTATAAATAGAACAAGCAGCATTATATAATCATAATTATTATATAAATTCCTTCTAATTTAATTTATTGTTTTGCAGATGACGAAGGAATAGCCGAATCGGGGATGTGATGGTTCGATTACTGGTTAGAAGTAATAACTGATGACGGCAAAAACGGATCTCGTTTTCTAAAGAAGCTTGAATCTTCAAGATTCTTCAAGTTTATCTGGAAAAGAAAAACGTGGAAAGAAAATGATTGGATTGGATAGAAACAAAGGCAAGAAACGTAATAATAACGATTTCACATTGGATTAATTAGATATCGTATGCAGAACAGTGTAAATCGATTGAAGGAATTTCTTGGAAGATTATCGAATAGCGTTAAATGGCAAGTGAGCATACTTGTTTTTATTCTTCTACCGTCTACATATCCGAGAGAAGCGTGTTCAATTGCATGATACACGTAGAATAGTTTCACGATTAAGATTTAATTATGTCGCGAGGGAGACGGAATGCCGCAGGACAATAAACAAATGAGAAATAGAGTGTCAAATTGAATATGCTGCCAAGTGTGGGATTACGAATCAAATTTGCATGCGCGACATTTCGCGTTTCGTTGCAACGATCGGAGATTACGTCTTTATTAATACATATACCTATAAAACCCATGTATACATATCTATAGATATATATGTGTATATATATATATATAAATAACAAGAAACTGATAAGACAGCGCAATGTCGATAGATGCAGGCCGTATAACGAGCGCAAAGATGCATATTCCACTGGTTGTGTCACGATGAGGCCTCGGACCACATCGCATCCGCAATGAGTCTAGCGAATGTTTTTTCGTTAGATTACAATGTATATATATATATGTATATGTAAGACAGATAGCATTTTTCGTATCGATCCGTATAAACTGGCGTCTTGGTTCTTCTCTCGATGCAAACACTTTTCTGAGATTACCACCAATAACACTTTGTTCATATTCTACAAATAGACGGAAAAAGATTATTTTATGTTGTCTCTCGCGTTTATCTTCTACGGAATTAAATATAGTCCTATCGGAGATGATCGCTTAAAAGCGATTCGTTACAAAAGCGAGGCGCAAACGAGGCGTTCAACGATCACGCTGGTTGAGCTATTTGTTCGGAGTGGAGAGAACCGTCCGTCCAAGAGCTATACTAGACGATGATTTAATAAGTAATAACGTTAATGTTAAATCAAATTATCTAGAAAGAAAAAAGAATCTCAAGGACGAGCGGGTGTGGATGTGCGGAGCTTTTGATCGATCCTTCTTTCTGAGATGGGCGAAACAATATCAGTGGGAACAAGAAACTCGCATTTTCGTAGAAGCCATATCATTTCTGGAAGGAATCACATGTGTGTATGTGTGTAGGTGTGCGTGTATGTGTACGCTCATGCGTATACGTGTGATGTAATACGTGTGCACATGTATGTAATTAATCGATAATCGATTGAATCGTTAGAGTGATATATACTTGTCCCCTTCCATCATTGCGAATGTTGAGTATAATAGAATTTCCAAAATATGCAACCACAGTAAACATAGTTAATCATCTGAGCAGTAAAATTCTCAGAAAGATAGATCTTAATTTTGCAGCTTAGTATTAACGAGCGATTTTTTTAATGATGACCATTCGTAGAATCGCATCGTCATTTTCGATATTTAAATGTCGCTTTTGCGCGGTTGTATACAAATGCTTCAATGTACTTAATTTTGTACTCTCGACCAGGGCGTAGTAAACATAAGTGGTTACACGTCGTAGGTAAATTTCTTTTAATAATCAGGGTTAGAATTCAATTTTCTTCGTTAGATTTTTCGAAGAATGTGAATTAAAAAAAAAAGGAATTTGTGTTCATTGATGTCGTATTTTTGGATGAGCATTTTTACATCGGTCACGTAATGAATCGTAAATTTATAAACGATTGAGATTATTGAAGGTTTATTAAATTTTACAGTAAAATTTTTCTAGAACTTATATTAATTCGTTAAGAAACACGAGTGACTTCTTATATAATTAATAATTAAGTAGATTAGCACGATTTAGGATACGAAGCTAGAAATTTAATTTTTAATTTAATAATCTATTTAATTATTAATTTGTACGACAGGGAAGAGCTTCTATATTCTATAGTATATCTTTAAATTATTGAAAGCGGATTAATAAAAATTTTATTTAATTTATCGAGACTTTCCATGAAATAATCTGATATAATTGTATTATACATACATACGCACATCGATAGTAATTATAATGCTGTTGATATATTGCTACAACATACTATCAATGTCAATTTATATTTGCAGAAGACATATTAGAGAAAGATAAAAAAAAAGGATGTAATAAATTTTTAGTAATTACGATCTTCTCCCTAACTTCAATTCTCTAACATATCGCGTGTAATATTGCTTTGGCATCTTTCAAAACTTCAATGTTCGCTTAAACGTTATTGTTAAAATAATTCGACACTCGATGATCCTTTTTAATACTCAGACAAGAATTTCCTAGATAGCAAATTTTTCTATTGTATTTTTACGCTTCACGGCAATATATGGATATAAGATATGAATATATTTGAAACATTCGTTTTGCCGCATATAAATTTATTTGATATTTGATAAATTTATTTGAGATTTAAATTTATATGATCTGTATGCGTTGCAGCTTTTCATTTTTATATGTTTATTTTAACACTGAAATCTATACTGCACATAAGATTATGTGTATTTTAGCTAATCGTAACATAACGTTGACATTGAATATGTAAAATATCGTGAAATATTCAATGTATATTTCTTCAATGCTATGACATATTGTGTCGAGATATCTAGTTAAGTGAAACACTATTTATAATTGGTTTCTTATATATTAATAACTACGCTCAAATATTCTGTTACTGTTATTAATAATTTCTTTTTTCCACTTAGAGCATAATTATTTTCTAATATTGTGAAAATTTCCTTTGTAATTTTAACTAGATTTTAGAACCATTATTTAATATATAATATTAATAATATGTTAAAAATTATTTTAATTAAGAAAATTAAAATTATGCGCCGTAATATGTACATGAACATATAATATATAGTTTAAGTATGCATTTATATATTTCTCTTTTAAAAAGGAAACAGATTGTTAATTATGAATGAGAAATAATCTCACACACATTAAATATCTGCATGTGTGTAAAAATTTTAAAAGAATTTTACTTTTTTAGCAATTTTGTGCAATCATTGTTCTTTCATAACTTAAATTTATGTAATTAAGATTCGTTAGGTTTTAAGGGATAAAGTCGTGTTAAAGATGTGGAAGTGAATCGTCAAATTTATAGTTTAGCGTTTGGACTATTTTGCATTACTTTGTTCTGTGATAAATGATCATGATCGTCAATCAAGGACGAGGAACGAAAGACCCAGGCACAGATGCGATAGGTCTTCCAAAAAACGAATTAATAATGAAGTCGTTTTCCTTTATCGCTACCACCCGCGGTTAATATGTGCGTGCCAATTGTTGCCGTTGAATCAACCGTTGACATTAAAATACAAAAATTGCGGGATGAGATTTTAATGTATTGCGTGTCGAAGCGTATCCTATAGGGCAATATTGTATATATCTTTTAACATTAAGATCTTACGTCGGGCTTATTCATAGACCCTCATCCTCAGGAGCGATTCTCTATGAAACAAATATCGAACACGAGGTGCTTTTTATTCGAAATATGTCAGATATTCAAAGCCACGCGGCTGCGAGTGTATTTTTGACATGCACGGTGCAATATTTGAAGAAAATAGGAATACAAAAGGAAGTTGTGCCGAGAAAGTTTCATCGTGTTTTCTTCATAAAGAATCGACGTACACACGTATAAGGAATTTAATTTCTTTGTAAATATATTATTTTATATCAGCTGCGAGAGGAAGATAATACGATGCGCAAGGAGCCAGAATCTCATGTCCTTCGTAACGATTCGAAACTCGTTTAATTATTTCTGTCATGTAATATCATAATACATATTAAGGTATGTGTATATCTGAGAATTTGTACAATGTGCGAAGCACGATGGTGGACACAGGTTGTCCCGCAATATCGCATTATACAAATATACAAGAGAAAAGGGACACGCTTGCATAATAAACGTGGCTCTTCCAATAATCCTTGTTATTTTATTTTCTTTATCCTCTATTATATCAATAAGCAATATATAATGTGCGAGTGGATAAAAAACTGAATAAAACATGATTTACGAGAAAAATTTTATCAGAAAATATCGGAAATATATATATCGGATAATAAATTTTTATTCAATTCTGATTTTAAAATGTCATAGTCTCATTATAATATATGTAAGTAATATATGTTTCATTAAAAATTATTTATGTTAAGTATATTTTTTACAATATTAAAAAAGAAGATAATGATATTATAAATATTTCCAGTAAAGATAAAAGAGATATTTAAACGTTTTAATGAAAATTATTTATTGTCTGTACTTTGGGAATTATTGATTTAAACCATGTATTGACAATAAAGATACTCCTGCCTGCCAATAAAAGGATTGCTCGACAGGTTCCTTTGAATATTTACTTTCCTTTCAGTTGGTTGAGCATTCTGGAGAAAATTCCACGCCCGGTGTCCTCCGCGGGTTTATCGATAACTCCATTGTCCTCATTATGAGGATGCCTACGTAGTATACGACTCAGCGATCCTGTCCGAGGACGAGCAAAAAGTTTCCTAGACGAACCGTCTTTGTCGACGAGTTTAAGCATTCTTCCCAAAGAGTTTGTCTTTTCTTTTATCGATGCTTTTTCGTCATAATTAGCGACGCATGTCACATTCTGAGAATACAAGAACCGAAAATGTTATAAGTCGTTAAAGCTTTTTCTACTTATTTATTCAAGTTAGCACATACGATAATGCGACTATGAAATTAGCTAATAATAAATATTAAAATAATTAATTCAAATCAAATAATTTATAATTAATTATTTTCTAATTAATACTATTTTACAATCACAATTATTATCGACATATGTTTTATTAGTCACAATTGGCCAGTTAGTTATTTCCGTTTATTATATATTGATAAAATAATTAAATTTGGAGATATATTAGGTTATTTTATTGGTCTTTATATTAAAGTGACATATTTATAATATTGCATTTTCCCTTGTTAGAATCCACAACATATATTATTTTATCTACAAATCTATATTTTATAGTTATCGCGAACAGAGCAACATATGAAGTATGTACAATTTAATTCAAAATCTATTAACTTTCTTCGGATGCGAGATATAAATCGTTTAATAAAACAATAGAAAAAAAATATTAAAAAAAGAGAGAAAAATTATTATTTAACAATTAAATTTACCTCTACATAAAATTGAAATATAGTGACGAGATGAAGTAAATGTAAAATTAATACAAATACAAAGAGAGTACGTTACATATATATATATATAGACGTACATTACTCTCTACAAGATTTATTCAAGGTCGGATGCGGTATAATTTGTTCTCACTATGCTCTGACATTCTCAGGATTCACAAACTTCCTTCATATATCATATTACCGAATATTACCGAAGCTCGGGTACCCTCAGAAACCCTTTTGAGAAACATTACGCTCCGAGGATCCAAATCACTTACGGTGTCCAAGTCCAGAGATCTTCCCATGGCAGGCGTACGCGTCTTAAATATTTTTCCCATTCTATCCAACGTGACGCTCTTCAACTTCCTAACGTCTTGTCTGACAGCCTCGGTTCTTGATATTGTTCGAGACAATTCTGACGGGTCTGTTGATTGTTTTGACGGTACAATCTGTCGAGCGCTGACACAATCTGTTATCATTTATAATACACGTTTTAGAGTTTAAAATTTTTCTTACATTTATTGTGCATGACATTTGTCATATATTTATATAACATTACGTGGATTTCATAAGAAAATTCTGAATTCTGATTGTACAGCATGTTATCTATCTTTATGTTGAGTTGCCAATACTGTAGTTGATATGCTATTACATCGATAATTTTACATTGAATATAATCCACAAAGTCATGCATGCGATATAAGCAATTACATTTTGCTAATTGCCTTTACGAATATATCACTCTTCCCATATGTATTGCAATTGGCGGAAAATCGATCGATACCTAGTCCGCCAATCGCACGGCAGTTGCAGCGATAAATATGGGGTGAGTCTTGAAACGTATCTCGTGTAGGCGGATATAACAGATTTGAAATAGGAAATTTTCGGAGAAAAATCATTAAATCATGGTATAATCTCATTTTTGTCAGTGCGACTGTGATTTTAAGTCAGGAAAATTACACTTGTATGATCGCAGAATAAACACGTTTTTTTTTATTGAGCCACAGATGGTGCAGTGAAATAAATCACGGGATAATTCCCTCAAAAGTTTGATATCGAGTACGAATGCGGAAATCTCATTTTCCGAGCTAACATTTTCTGCTATCTTGTCTCTCTTTTTTGTAATACTTTTTTGTGCATTATCTTTTGCAACGTTAGACAGCAGAAAGATATAAAAATATAAATATATATCAAAAAGTTAATATTGTATGTATAAGTTCCGCATACGCGAAGCGTGCGTTAAAAATACTATTAAAATTTCATTTCCGTTTCAAAATAAACGATATTGAGCGTCGAGATAAAAGATAAACAAATGGGTGGATACATTCGAACGTGTCAGATGTAATTTTAGGATGGATTATGCTATGAAACGAAATTAAAAACACACATTGAGATTGATTAATAGCTATGCAAAAAAATTATCCATTTTATGATTTTTGAATGATATATTTATTTTCTTTCATCTGCGAAGCATCGAAATTCCGTTTGAGAAAAATAATTAATAAATGAACATTATACGACTTCAAATAAATGTTATATAATTGTATGAATAATAGACATTATTTACTTGCTTTTTCGATCTTGCGAACAAAAGTATTAATTAAAAGACTAAATTTAAAGGTCACTCATGCGTTGAAGACAATCCGAAATTAAGTGTGACGAATATTCAGCATGAAAGCAAATTAATTGACTTACTCAGTGAGTCTGGTACCCGGGATTTGTTTGGATCGGCTTCATTAATTATTTCCGGCTTTACTAACATTCTGTCATCTTCTTCACGACGAGCATCATTAACGATAATCTAATACGACATTGAAATTTCATTTCATTTCCGAATTTTGATATATTTAATTAACGACCGGGTCGGTGAGGCAATTTAACTTGGCAAAAATTTGCCATATAAATTTAAAAGCGCAACTAACCTGATTCTGTGATTGATCTCTGCTTGAAGTTTTCACATCCAACTCGTCCTTCTGCATCACGTATTCGATGACAATTTCTGGCTGACAGTAATCCTCAATTTCTGCATGAATTTCGAATAAACATACAATACAAATATAAATGCTATACAAATTCATGCGTTTAATATGTCAAAAATAATATACACAAGCTATGCAATCATGGAAAATAACGATCATCTCGATTTGTCATATTGATGTAGAAAACACGTGTAACGTTTCATTTTTCTCTTTGCTCCGTTAAGGAGCTTGCTCGAGTATTCAATAAAAATATATATTTTTGCAAACTGCGTACGATATGACATGAAGATGATATTGAATTTAACGAAAGAACATGGTTCGTAAGTAGATATCATTACGTCCGTTGAATGAAAGATCCGGCTTATGCGAGTCACGATCCACGAGTCAAAATCTCTTGCTCTTCGAAGAAGAGAAATTTTCGGCAATGTCACTTTAACAGGATAGATGATCCTGAGAACTATCTTTTAGTGTGCATCGGATTGCTATTTTCACATTCCGCATTGAGATGCTTCGTCGATGATGCTTGAGAAAAGTGGAGAGACGTACAAGTCTAAGATCTTCGTCGACATTAATAGCGCATTGAAGACGACTATTGAATATATCGTAAAACCGGCAATGGCGGAATTATTGTTCGTTTGTTTTGTTGCCGGATAAACATGTCACAATACTACTGTATTTACATTTAATTAAAATGAATTATAAATTAATTATAAATTGCTTCTTTTTTGTAGAAATAATTTTCTTCGGTATTTTTTAATAACTTGAAAAGCAAGATTTGATTTGTATTCGCAAAGAGAGAAAAAGTTTTTTATTCGAATTCTACTACATCCTACTTCTAAATCTGTGCTCGTGTATGCTTGTGTACTACTGCGTAGTCGCCCCTGAGAATCATAACTGTCCGAAAAAAGTCTTGAGTGCGTTTTCATTTAATGGAGAGAGATCCCTGGTACCCTCAGGTAGGATTAACTCGGGTGATTAATTGGGTCATAAAGCAATTCTCCTTTCTCGACGGGATATTGGCCAATTGTCGACGCACGTGCGATATAATTCGAGTTTAGGATTCTAAATTAGCGAAAATTTTTGGAAAATTTTTCCTCTATAAATCTTCCTTTATTGATATTTTTATTTCATTCAATAGATAAATGTATATAAGAATAATAATTGACTCTTGTAACTTTTTTAAGCGATGAAAGATAATTTATTTACATGAATATATATTCACATATACTATGTAAATATAATAACAATGTGTCCACATATATAAATTTAAATCTAATAATTAAAAAATTAGGTATTTAAAATACATCTTTCAAAATAAATTTATTGTTTAAGTTCAAATACAATTTATTATTTAAGTTCATTCATTAATATATTAGCTTAAAAACAAGGTATTTTTAGGGCTTTAAGTAATCTACTTTATTTTAAATTATTCGCGAATCTTTTCATATTTTATCACAACATAAAAATCGTAATGCGAGAAAAATTCACACATAACCAAAGAAAAGTCGTAAAAAAGTATTCAGTTTTACATATTTTCTTTTACAGACGTCGTAAATTTAATACTGAATGATACGTAATTTTTGTACTTTTGATCACTGCGTTCAACGCAAAAAACACTTTTAAGATACAATTTTAAAGAGTTATAAAATACCGCATTAAAATAGTTAAGTTTTGTTTTCATCAATATTTAAAAAATAAAACATATTTGATTCTCTTGAACGTACATAAAGTGCAATTTTTTTCTCGAAAATCTTGCGCTTAAAAAAACTAAATAAAATACTAAATAAAAAACTAAAAAAAACTAAATAAAAAACGGATAGTCGAATCGAACAGTAAAATGAACACTATGTACAACGATACCGGCTGTTGGCTGTTTTTACCATGATGCTGAAATTAAACGTCAGATTATTTTCGTTCATTATTGCGAGACTAGTTATTCTTCAATAATGTGAATTGAAGATGGAATATAAGTATAATGAATTCTTGAAGAGAATATAATGCTGAAATGGAAATTTGTTGAAAGTGAAATTTGTGTATTCTATTACGTATAAAAGATTCAACTTCAAATGCTTCTCATTCTTGGAAAAAAGGAAAAAATGTTCTATATATGTAGAGCGATATAATGTATAATACAACGTGTGATGTTCTTCATAATGTCAACTGTCCCCTAAGGTAATATGTAGCGGTATAATTTATGGTAATGCAGAAATTGTGACACATGGAGAGTAAAATTGAATAACGTTACAAAATACTTCGAACGCATATCGCAATCCTCATTACTGGATTAATCCAATTAGACAGAAGAAATATCGCAATAGTAGAAGGTAATTCGCGATAATAACACTACAAATTAATGCTGCTTTATTAGTTAAAAAATATCGCAATCAGTAATAACAGTACTCAAAATAAAAAAATCGTTACATCACAAAAGCAAACAATTGCAGCTCTGAAAATAAAAAAAGTTCATTTGGTATGTATTATAAATTTAAAGTATTTTATTAAGAAATTTTCGTAATTTCTTTGTATACGCGTTGTGTAAAATCATGAAAGGGAATTCATCGACAAGTTGCACGTATAATCCATATTCGGTATAAACGGGAAAGCTTTAAATACTCTCACTGTCTAAATATATCGATGTCCAGATAGAAATACATAGTTACGAGCGAAATCAGAATAGTGCAACTTTCTCTCGTATAACTATGCAACTGCTGTTGAATGTAAACTATATAACTTATACTGTCGACGCATATGTAATAAATGTCGTCATGGGCCACAGCTGCGAACCGTTATATTACAGAATTAAAAATAAGAATAATATGAGCTTAAAGTATCGTTTAATCTTCATCTATTAATATTTCTGAGGTACGTGCGCTATCTTAGTTTAAAGCTTTCATTTCTTTAAGACAGATATAAAGATATCAATCTTATTTTAGTAATAAGAATCAACGGAAATTATCTTATTTTTTAATTTAGGAATATAATCTTATCTCTTTTCTCAATATATATTTTTTATTATTTATATAATTTAAAGCTTAAATAAAAATGCGCATTTCATTATCGAAGTTATCAAAGTTTAAAGTACGATTAAATTGCTTACGAGTATTTATTCTAACTTATTAAGAATATTTGGATATTTTACAGTATATATGTACATCAATACATCTTTTTCTTTTCTCTTTCTCTTTTTCTCTTTCTATACATATATATATATATATATTATATATATATATATATCAGAATAATTTTATAGTACTTGTTGAGACAAACTGTCATTTATTGTAACTTACATGTGTATTATATCGAGATATATGAATATAAATTTTTGATGTACCAATGTATAAATTCTTGATTGTCACCATCGATATTAATCTGCTTAGTGGCTCGATATGAAAAAATCAAATCGCAGCATCATGTTAGTTTCGTACTTTGCTTAACCGAAGACTGCAATGGCAATCTTTTAGCAATTTCGCGAGACTTCTGACAAGTAATCGATTTAAGAGGGTTAAAATGTTGCTATTTCCAATTGCGATCAATGGTCTTGCACCTTCCAATCACGTACTCGCGATTACGTTGGAGCGTCCATTTGCGATGGAAGAGGATAAGAAGATGCGATTTCAACTCTTATATGTCCTTCCGGATTCTTCCAAAGATCTCTCTTTTCTTCTCTCTCTCTCTCCCTCTCTTTCTCTCTCTTTCTAATTCGCCTCAGAATTTCGTTTTTGAAGCGAACATCGAAAATTAGCGACGAAAAGTTGGTGAATCCGCGTCAGTGTTTCCCTAGACGGGCCTAAGGGCTGAGGTTAAATTAACTCTTGCGTTATCATTTTGAATTATTGGTGTACGATAGTGCGCGCGTAGGCAGAGAGTTTTCAACCCAAATTACGTTCTTGTTGGTCTTTTTATAGTAATACCGCGCGCGCGTTCATAAATATTAATTATTTTCTTGCAATTCTGCTTTGTTTATTAAAAATACTTATTATTAAAGTAGACACGTAGCTTCGTGCTAACTTAGAGATTGGATTACTGGAGCAAGTTTTAAGAGACTATGAGCGATGAGATCTGGGATAAAAAAAAGGGAATGCAAGAAACAAAAAGATAGCCCATCTGAGTCTCGTCTGAATCAATAAAAGAGAGATCCAATAAAACGAAGCTGTCGCTAGATGCATGACACGCCACATAGTCAGGCTTCAATTTTCTTTGTCAACTTTGTGTATCAGGTATTCAAAAGACTGGATGCCATCAGAACATCAAAGGGAAATATTTAATGCAGTAATTTAATGCATAAAGGACACCTTTCAGAGTATAATAATTATTATGCTCATACCAAGTTTCGATGTAACAAAATAAAATAAGTTCAATATACCAATTATTGAATAATATTGATTATTGAATAATATTAATTATTGCGTTCAATTAAATTAAGAATGGAGAAATATTAATAAATTATCTTTATTAAGTAAGTATTACATACATGTGTGCTTAATTTCTAAATTTAAATTATTATAATTTCTATTGTAATTTCTAAATTTAAATTATTAGATATCTCTTCTTTACATATACGGATAAATAAATATACACATACGCACATGTATTTTATATAATTTTGTATATAATAATTTATATAATTTATAAGATAAATTATTAAATAATTTATAAAATAATTTATATAATTTTTTTCTTTTTTTCACATATTTATTTATGAGCCGAAATTTTACAAAAAATAAATAATATGATATTAATTTACATAGTAATAAGCGCAATTCCGTTATTATTATGAAAATTTATTTTATTTTTGAGTAAAATGTCTATTTATACTTGTATTTTTTAAATATAATTTTGCATCATATATTTTATTCGAAAATTTATTTATATGTTATAGAATTTATTTTGGAATGTGAAATAATCTAAGAAAATTGTATATGTAGTTTTTACCTAGCTTTACAGAAGAGACAAGGAAAGTTTTTCAGATTAAATTACAGAAGAGACAAGGAAAGTTTTTCAGATTAAATTGCGTATACACACAGAGAAGCAGGTATGCCATGAATCACCGATATGCTGTTTTAAATGCTCCGATGGTAGATATTTAAATGTATTTCGTGTAAAGTCCACAATTCAATCGAAAATGAAATTTTCAATTTGTCGGAATATTTAATATAGACATTCTTTGATGTCGATTTTGCGTCATTTATTCAGAATTTAAAGCACGTTTCTGTCTAATAATTTGTCCCATATATATAATTTCACATCACGTAAGGGGATCAAATATTTCTCAAGTGTTAACAAAGGAGTAAAATAATTTGAAGTTTAATTAATCGTTTAGTCAATCAAAAAAATTAAAGATTACATGAAAAGTGCATGTTAAATTAACGGCGAGATGAAATAAAATTTAATTGTAAACAATTATGTTATATACATTAATATAGTTACGAATAGGGTGTTAAAACAATTTTAAGTTCTAAATGTGTATATTGTGTGTAAAAGCACAAACGCTGCAAGGTATATTAAACTTAAACGTAGAATTAGCAATTTCAAAGTTTGAGCTCTCAAACATCGTGCTCACAATAGTATATTGCGAAGTATTTACTAAGACAGTACACAACATATGCAAACTGAATCAGTAATCAGAGACGAAACTTGTGGAGCAAAATGCTTACGGAATATTAGTTACAGATTTACATATCGAATACTAAGCGAGGATCATCCGATCTACGTAATTATGTGGATACAAGTGGCTTTGATTTATATACGTGGAATAATCTTAAAACACATCAAATTTACTAGAAGATATTGTAGCTACAAAAGAAAAGGAGAAAGAATATTAAAATACTATTTATTGTCTAAGGTAAATAGATAATAGGTTTTTAGTAAATTATTTTTATTAAATTCTTATTTATAATTTATAATTTGCAACAGAATAATTTTTCATGGTAGACTTCGCTGCAAAATTAATTGTAAATTTAAATCGCAAAATCCACTTCATCAATGATTTCTTATTCTTTCTCTCTCTCTCTCTCTCTCTCTCTCTCTCTCTCTCTCTCTCTCTCTTTCTCTCCTTTCCTTTTTCTCTCGTGCATGATGATTAATCGCCGCGGAAGAAAACGCACGATCTGCATAAAGTTTATTTAAACGATTAACCTCGCTTTATACTGGTGGGAAACATGCGAACCGAGTTCTCTCGAATGTTATCTAATGTACATTAAATGTCGCGTTGATAGCGAACAAGCGCAGTGCATCGCGGCAATATACATATGTGTTCGCATTTATCCGGTCTATCTTACTCTTCGCTCATCAAAATGCAACGGATATTAGAGCACTGATAACGCAAAACATACATTTTATTAACATCATTATACGACTCAACGAGAGGTCACATACACCTACTCACTGATAACCGTCACATGGG
Source organism: Camponotus floridanus (assembly GCF_003227725.1). Classification (NCBI taxonomy): domain Eukaryota; kingdom Metazoa; phylum Arthropoda; class Insecta; order Hymenoptera; family Formicidae; genus Camponotus; species Camponotus floridanus. The sequence continues at coordinate 726,772 of NW_020229448.1, read as the reverse complement.
ACAGAAAAAACAATGGGAGCTCGAAGAAGAAAATTACAAGATTCCACGTCACATCCGCCTACACTGTTCAATGCACGTGTACTTACTCATCGATCTGCATACCTTGCGAAGGTGAAATTCTCGCAACAGTTTCGCGGTTGCGCTGCTACGATAAAAGCTGCTGCATCATCGTCAATTTTTTTCATTTTATCTATCAACTAGTACTTATGATTTATTCTAGCTTATAAAGTATCTGCGAAAGGATTTGAAACAAGAATCGAGAAATTTTAGCCGGCGTGTAATGTACTGAAGAATGAGGTAGAAAAGAAATATCAAGTTAACGTACGTTTGCATACAAATTGATCCTTAAATAAAGGAGAAGAAAGAAACTGAAGAAAGAAACTGATTTACTATAAGCTGAATTATATATATATAATTTTATTTTACAAAGAGGTCGAATTCATAAGGATAAAATAACTTTTAAATAAAAAATTAAAATAAAAATTTGACTTGAAATGAATATATTTTTTTATTTACATATATACATATAATAGATTCCTAAGTTTTTTGATGTAAAAATGATAAAAGACACCTTATGTGTAAAAAACTAATCTTTTAAAGTTAAAAGCTAATATGCGAGAATGGGAGATGGCAATATTGTCTCTTGATTGTACAAACATTTGATGGCATAGCTACGTCCAGAATTAGTACTAAGTTTGTTTGACTTGTAGAATGTGTACTTTTTGTACAAGTTTATAGCATCGTAGAATATAAGTGAAATGATTATGTTAAACAGCATCGTCTTAAAGATACGTTTATCAAATTAAAATAATGGGTATAAAATGGAAATGATCGAGGATACGGCGATGTTACAAAATTTTGTCAAGCTTTTCAGGAAGCAAGTAATACCCGAGTAGTATCAGACTGCTGAATAGTATCAGGGATGTCACCCTACGAACGCTCCATCAACAAAAATATTTTTGCTGATGGTGTCTGACGTCTTTTAGATACAATCGTCCAGATATAGAGAATGGGTGAAAGGTTGCAAACACGGGAGAGGATTATATTGGAGGGACATAAGATTGCGTTGTCTATGTCGATAAATCCCATGGTCATACGTATAAACTCTGATTGCTGATTATTTCGTGTTCAACCCTCGTATATTTTTACGTACAAGATCTCTTAGATTTTATTTTAATATTGTAAACGAAAGAGAAAGAAAGAAAGAAAGAGAGAGAGAGAGAGAGAGGGGGGGAGGGGACAGGGATATTAAATTCCAAATGGTTTAAATCTATTGTGAAATTTTCGTCGCAAGGATGCGGGGAAACTTATACACGGACTTATCTGTTGGGATGAAAACTGTGGAAAGAAAAAAACGAAGTATGTGACCATCCTGAGCAATAGCATTTCGTGTGTTATCTTGAACGTATAACCGAAGAAACTTGCTTCGAGGGTTAATATGTCGACGATGCGCGTCGTCGGGGATTTAAGATAGGCAAGGGTGAGGAATATTTATTCTGCGATATTGCGTAAGAATTGATGCGTGCACGAGGATGGCGCAAGGAACATAAAGACGTACAGCTCGTTCACGATTGGCCACGGTGTGTCGGCGAGGTGTGCGGTATCCCGGACTAGTCCGGAGAGCCAGCCTGGTTTCAGTCAGCGGCGCAGAACCGTCGCGTACGCGTCGCAGATGCCGGGTACCACCGTCGACCGTTACTACTTGCCGCCGACCGCGAGAAATGCGCCAGCCTCGAATGCGCGCGATGTGAAATATCCAAACTTTTATAATAAATAATACAAACGTTAATAATGAATTAAATGACAATTTTAATCTATCGATCTATCGATTTTAATTAAATTAAAATAAACGTGGCGTTCCTCGAGCATTATTATATTTCAACATCGATTAATAGCAATTGATTTATTCGCGAAACAAAGTTTTAATCTGCACAAGAAATAAATGCAACTTATGTGATACAAAAATAGGAACACTTTTTATTTATTAATTGTGTGTTATCTCTCTCTTTCTCTTGTTCTTTCTTTCTCTCTCTCTTTCTCTCGTATATAAATTAACAAAAATAAATTTTCAAATGTATACTATAATTGTAGGATGTATAATTATAAAGATAGACTCTCTCGTTGAGAATATTTGCAATGTAAAGTTCAAAGATCTTATAGCGATTTGGATAGAAAATGTATCGTCGGTGAGAATATTATATTAAATTTTGATAGCTTTTCATCATGTATATTTAATTAATGTGAAACTTGATTAAATGGAAATTTTAATCTATTATCAACAAAATCTAAGTGAAAAGTATAATTTTTAATAATCGGATGTAAAATTAATATTATAAAAATACAATTACAAGACGATAAAATCGATTTTGATAAAAATCTCATTTTAAACTTCCCATATTTAATTTTATATTAATCTTTTACACGTTTTATTATTGTGTATTTGATTGGAATTATACAAATTGAAATATCATTTTACATAACGTAATAAAAAATTTTCTAGAAATATTACGTAGAGATACAGGAAGCGTAATTATATATATATTGACATTTATGCGTGGGATTTGAAAATTTTAGTCTTGTTTATGCGGTGGAACGTAAAATAAATTATATAATTTATTGATAAATTATAGGACGGCGCGATCCTGCAATCATATTTGGATTATCGTATAAAATTCCAATGTACAATATCATTCTGCTTTATTAAATAAAACAGATGGGAAGATGTGGAAAGTTATATTCGCGCGCGGAAGGGAAATTCAACATCATTGCTTTGCAGTCAATCAAGTGAAATTTGATTCAACAAACATATCTGAGGAAAGCAACATAATTAAGCTTCCATAAATTTCATTCTTTAAGACAATGACAATGATATCTGTTAAGCAAAATGGACAATAACAGGCAAATTCTTCTTTCAAAGTATAATTATAATTTGTGATCGCCTTCAAAGAAAATTAAAAGGACTTCTCGCGAACTTTTAAATGCGTCTTTCTTGCACCAAAACAGCTTATCACATATAAAAATATTACATAATTAACTACTTATAGATTTCTTATTTAAGTTTATTTTCTTAAATTAATTTTAATATAACGAAAATATTTGTGAAAGATTAGCTTATGATGTAAATCTGGTATATAAAATCGTACTGGTATATAGTATCGTACTGTTATCTTTGCAGTGAATGATTTCAAGCTGTTTTAAATGATCTGAATCACTCACAAATGTGACTATCATGTTTGAATAGAGAAGTGAACACGATTTTCTGCGAAATAAACAATTTTAACGATTGTGCCGATATAGACCGACGTTTGAAATATCGGTGAGTGAAAGATTCCCACACAACTAGTAGTATACATTTATATTTTATTGTTAATAAATATTTTATTTGTGCGAATTTAATCTTTTAAATTAATTTTTTTCTTAAATTACACTGTGTCAAAATAGTGTGAATTAAAATTACTATAAATTATTATTTAATTGTATTTTTATTATATTATATTATTATTTAATCATAATATAGAATAATATCGATATTTATTAAATTGAAAATTATAACTAAAAAATATTAGAAACTGTAATAGTTTTGTGTGTAAAAAATTGTTTGTGTCATTATACGTTTAACTAATTCGCGTTTAACATTTTCATAAAACATGTTAAAGTACAATAAGTTTAATTATCTATTTCATCATTATCATACATTTATTTCTTTATCTCATTATTAAATATCAATGTATATATGTATACATATGTTATAACGCATATTATTGATAGTTATTCATTTTAAATATCGCACAGGGCATATACTGCAGAAATGTAATCGACATATAATGATCTTTCTGCGGCACCATATACATTAATCGGTATTACTAGGTAATTAGCTTTATAATTTCAATGAATGTGGTTGAAACCACAAAACGCATAAGCATACCGCAAAAATGTATTGAGTAATTAAAATATTTAATGTTGTGATTACAATAAATAATGACTCATATATTGAGTGTATCATTAACGAACTGTTCATATTTTACGCGTGTTACGCTTTTATATATCAATTTGCATGCGGCAGCCTTTATCATGCAAACTAAATTCGTAACAAAAAGAGAAGCTCAACTGAGATATCATAGAAATGATTAATGTACCGAATGATATTTATTTTCGTTCTTTTCTGATGAACATCGCTATCCAAAGTTACTCAGAGTTGCTTCTAAAAGCCAGAGAGATCAGAGATTGACAAAGATATCAAGGACTGATTGATGCTTCGGGATCGCTGAAAATGCGATTTACTATTCGCGAGTTTATCAGCTGCCATACTTGTGATCTCTGTGACTTTGACATTTAATATAATTTATAGTCGCTTATCAGACTGTCTATCAAAAGAAGTATATTAATATCGTAAAATACACTGTCAACTATATAAAAAAATTCATTATTAATCTATCCATTGACAATTCAGGTGTTGATTGATGGGTGGGGATTAATATCGAAAGTGTATCGTAATCAATGTAATTGTTACGAATAATCGCATTAATTGACTATGAGACAAAACATTGATGTTAACCGTTGTTCAATGATTAGCAGATATTCTTGTTGATATTCAATCATTAATTAAGCATTATTCGCTAAATTCTAATTGAAAGAGATGGCAGTATTTGCTAAATTTACTATTAGAATCACATTTGAATTGCTACATTATAATACGTGATGTTATAATGTTGAAATAATTATAATATATTAGGGAAACAATTATGTATGTGTGTTAAGAAATGGCCTTGCGGCCATTGCACATGATAGACAGAAATAATAATGGCAGCAACTCTCTGTATTTCATTGCTAATTTCGAGATAACGTGCTTGTACAAATATCTAAAATTAATTGGCTTTTAATTAATCAATTGATTGATTACTTATAATGAAGAAAAATAAATTGTTATAACTTTTGCGAAAAATATGAAAAAATGAATAAATTCTTGTTGTGTCAAATATATATATGTATATATGGCCCACGGTTATAAAATATCAAGGGGAAAGTTTGGTATGTTCAAGACAAGCTCGAGAAGTCAGGCAGATTTACGTTCTGGTCCTTCGTCTTTTATGAAGATTAATGGAATATGATATCTTATAAAATATGTACCGTTATACATCCATTTTAAATGTCGGACACATTCTCTGCTCAATGAATCATTGATTATTCGCGGCTTCCGATCAATTCATGTACACTGTATGCGCGTGATGAAATGTCAATCAGAATGCTAAATTATATACTAGCCTTATAACATAAAATAATTCACGCTATAGTTCACGGCTGTAGATCAAATTTGTCGGCTCATGATTAATACTATAATAGAAATACGTAAAATCATTAGTATTGTGTGCAATTGCATTTCAAACGTCACTACAAGTTTCGGATTTATTTGGTTTAGCGGCCAATTATTATACAATGATGTATCACTGTATAATAATTGGCATTAAATCGAATATTATGTGATTATGAATTATTTTCATCGTCGTATAATATTTGATTAGATTTCTATAAATTTTACTGTATTTGCAGAAATATATAAATGCAATTTATATACATACATATATATATCAAGAACGATAAGATATACATATGATATACATATATATATTGTATAAATGTATATCAAGAACAAGTAATACTGATACACATTCGTGTTCTCATTCTTATCCTTCCGTATTATACATATAAAAATCAAGTGACAAGCAAGGAAAAAACAAGATTATACGATATACGAATTTTATGCATGTCTTTCCTTTTATCAACACTTGTTCCATCATGGTTCCTTCATGATTTCGTGATTCGTATGGTACATAGCATGTGTATCGTTTCTTTCGCGGCGCAAACCTGACCTGACCCAATCCACTTGAAAAGGCGGTAGAGCGAAGCACGCATATATAAATGACAGGGAGTATCTTTGAACATTTATTGCAGCGTTGCATTAATAAAATGACTTACTACATTGTTTACGTCGTTCGTGTCTGCCCGATTCCCATCCGGTGGTCTGGGACGAAATGAGATGTGTCCCTAGAGTGATGCGTTTCCTCGTGTACACCAACGTTGTATATCAACTATTCTCTTCGCTTTGCTTGTCCACGTCACTTCCGAGTAAGTTCATTAAAATTTTGCGGATATTTTCATATCTCATACGGAACATATGTGAAAACTTGACTTGGAAAATACGAGGATATTTCCCAAAATAATAGAATCATTTGAATTTCAAGAAAACACACGTAACTAATGCTCTCATTTGTTAAAAGATCGTTTAGCTTTTTGCGCGAAATGTTTTCCAACAGATTCTATGATAAAATTGATGTCAACTCTTCCTTAGCAGAAAAACGAAAGATTGCAATTTTTCTCAGTTTTTCCTTCAGTGTGTCTGAAAGTGACTGAAAAGACAGTGCATATCCTACGTGCATATCCTCGACTGTCAAATTATAAATTTAATTGAAAATTTTTCTTGCGTATAATTTTCAATTCACTTTGCCGACATTTTTACCATTTCCCACGTCAGTCTTATATGGACCTGGAACATACAACCTACATTTAACAATAAGTTGAAATGTACCCGTCACGTATATATACGTTATCTCGGTATTTCGATGGTTCAGAAATTCATTTCACGCCGCTTTTGCGTGGATTTGTTGAAATATATAAATGGGAATGAAAGGCGTCGTATGGTCTCCCCCAACCGTTGGCGCGCGGCAACAATTGTGGAAACTGTCTGAGGCACCAAGCACGTTAGCACTTTAACGTGCCAGCTCGCGAACAACGTTCCTTCAGCCCTCCGGGGACTTCGGTTAACCCCAGTTAAGCATCCGAGGCGAAAATTTATCAATCCCCGCGAATATTCTTCGTACGCCGTTATACTCCAATTAGAGATTCGCCTCTGCCACGTGGCGGTAGTCTAATGCTAAAATCGATTGTGTAAAATTTTACTCGCTGATAATTCTCTAAGAATCGTTGCGTGCGAGGAGTTTTCGCTTTGATTGATTTCTTCGAATAATCTGAATTATCTGAATAATAAGAATCTGAATTATCTAAATAAATAACGCGCGCAAAACACGCAGTTATTAATTGTTGTTTATGTAAATAGCTAACGGTTCTCCGTCGAATAATCACATATTTATTGATTTTTTCGTACAATATTTTATTTCTCTGTAATATTGACACGTAGAAAACGGTAAATATATCACAATTTAATTAAATGTTATAATTGTTTGCGAAAATATATGCTTATTGATAGATTTTTGTATTAAACTACCTATTGTTTATCAGCGTCGTTCGAAATAAATGCCACAGAAGTAATTATTATAGAATATATAATTATATGAAATTATATGATAAATTATTAAACAGCTCGTATCACTAGGACAGGCATTGTAAATAGACATTACTGAAAACATTCGTACAAATCTTGCGAGCAAATTTCGCCGTAGAAATTTTGTCACGCAACGACATATTTGTTACTGCATCTCGCGAGCCTATCGTACTGATATCATCCTACATATGCATAATAATCTCATTAGACTTTCAGAAAATTAGGTCAAGTATCGCGCGCCTGCTTTTATTTTATGGCAGTGTATATATTTCGATTTCGATTTTCTTTTCTTGCGAATGAATCGAAAGTTAGCTGAATATGTTCGTCGTATTTTCCGCGATTATTTTTATATTGCGATTTTTATATCGCACGAAATGTGACTGATACTCCAAAGAGTCACGACGATAACTCCAAATGATAAATCAGATATCCGCGGCACGTTGCGCGGTTGCATATTGCAATTTGTAAGTGAAACTGCGATAAATCCAGAATCAAAATCGAATTGGATTCTACATGAACGGAATCTTAATCAGCCTAGTTTTATTTTTCTAATTTTCTAGGATATCGTTAGAATCCTCAAGATTATATCTTAAAGTGTAAAATATATAGACGAAATAATCGTGTATTTACGTTAACGGATGTATAAACTCTTGTATAAATTTAGCTCTCAAAAGCAGATAATACATTCAACAAGATATTTGTTTGCAATATCTGTGTGTAACATCTTTGGCAATCTTTGCCATATATGTAGAAAATATATTGAATATTCCTTTGAAACACTGCGAAAAAAAAGATTGAAAAGAATAATATAGTAATATACACCACAGACCGGTCAATATTATACATAATTCAAGTTAAAATTGCAAAAGTTTTTCTTAGTAAACTTCGTAAACGTATTTCTTTTATTCATAAATAATTTTATACAGTTGGTTATTCAGAAGACTAAATGTTGTAAGACACTCATGTGCTATGCATTCCGTGTCCGCAAATTTTAAGGCTTTGTACAAGCGATCATAAACTACATATATATATATATATATATATATATATATATATATATATATATAGTCAGAGATCAGATTAATTTTATGTAGAATAATAATTATTTTTTAATTGTATTTTAAAAATAATTTCTTAAATTATGCTTAACATAAAATTCAAAATCTGATAGTAAGTTATTTGTTAAAGATAAATGGTAATTAAAATCCACTTGCATCTCAGTTATCTTATTTGGGTATTTTTATACCTGCATATTTATTTTGTTGAAACTTATTTTTTTGTACAAAGAGAAAAGGAAGAAACTACTGATTTAAACGGCGTTGATTGCGCTGCGTAATTATATACTAAATCAGAGAATTACTCTAGAGATTTAACTGTGCAAGCATATAAAGTACTACAAAAATGATTAGGAAATTTATGAGAAATTATACTACAGAATATACTACAAAATATACTCCCTTTATGGCGTATATCTAGAAGCGAAGCAAATAAAACGCGGATATGTAACATAAGTTTAAGAGTTAAACGAGAATATCATAGAGGCTTGATTCTAATGCTTTTTTCATTAATAGAAGAATATGAGAGAATCAGTATTTGCATCTTGCGCGTACAAATCTTGTTTAAGCCGCTTTATTTCGCTGGCAAAAAGATAATTTTGAATGCTCCTGAATGCTATTGGGATTTTCATCGCAATATTATTAACAATATTATTAACAATATTATTTAACAATTATTATTTTCTAGTAGAAAGAAGATATTTATCATTGAAATGTATTTTTTTTATTTCTTCGAATCAATAGTAAAATAACAGGATAATACTATAATTATAATTATTATATTTTACAGTTAAAAACTTATAAGATATAGATTTTTATAATAAAGATAATGTAAATTAGATATATAAATTATATACTATATTTTACATATAACTAAATTCAATTTCTAAATAATATTTTCTTAAATTTGAATTACAGTATCTTTTAAATTAAATATTCGTTGAAAGAGAAAATATTCTTAGAAAGAGAAAATTTGGATAAATTATAAGTTGTAGTATATGCATATTCTTCTTTACAATAATTCATTTTTATTTTAACGTTTCTAAAAATTTGTAATACATATCAACATTGTAATCATGTCTATCATTTGTAATACATATCAAATTCTTCAATATACAGACTTTCACAGTTATCAAACTAGATACACGTGACAAATTCCTATAATCAGTATAGGAAAGAATATGTGTCGCGATCGTAACAGTTTCCTCTTGCTTGAATGTGTTCCATCGATTGGCACTATCCGTAATATGGCGGAAAATTGAACGAGTGAGAAAAAGAATTACCCACTACAATAAGCACACACAGCATATTTCTTACGTTCTATAAAGAAAAGAGCGAGAAAAGAAAATAAAATGTGAGAAAAAACAGCGATATAAAAAGCTTCAAGACCAGATAACGCAAAACTTTTTATTGCAAAAACGAGCAGCACGAGTTTTAAAATGTAAAAAACTGTAAAGAAAATGTAATATGTAGGAGAAAAAGCAAACAAAGAAAAATTCGTAATTGCCTAAGAACACTATTTTTGCACAATTCACTGAAAAATTGTTATATTTATAATGCATCTCATTCTTTTGAAAACGAAATTAGAAATCGTTACAAAGCTACAAGAATAAAATTTAGTAATATTAACAAAAATTGAGTAAATATCGTATGTATATCTATCTGTTTTATTGATAATATGAGCACAATAGTAGAATAGAAGAACAGAAGAGTAAAAATTAAAATAGGAAAAGCGGAAAATTAGAAGCCATAATAAATACGTAACTGTCAGTTGATAAAAATGCAAATAAATAAAACGGTGACTGATTAAAGAGACATGTACATACGTACATTTACATATTGCTTTTTACAGATTTGTAAATATATTGTCAACATCATACAGAGGAGATTAATAAATTAATATGTCATAGAGCGAACATTAATTATAAAAATATTTTTCTCTTGTCTTATATATTATTTTTTTTAATTTTTAAAAATGGTTTTAATTTTTCTTTTATCGTGTAATATAAATATTAATTCGTCTCTGTTAATGTATTGGAATTTCTTTTTCAGAAAATGTTTGCATTGTGGGATTTCAAAATGAATGGAAATAAATTATATGATATAAAAGTTTTAATAATAATCTGCATTATATAGCAATATTTAAGCTAAATATATGTAAAATAAAAATGGAAATGCATGCGTATACGTTTTAGCAATTAAGAATTTTACATTATTCAGAATTATTGCTTTAATTCATGTATTTTTTTACAGATATTCATTGAGGAAGTCATCACAAGTGTCAGAAGACCGATTAAAATTACAATCATGTGGCAAGCGAGAATCGCAAGAGAGAGTTATTATATAATTATTACATAATATACTCCTAATTTTTTTTAACTTTAATATATTTAAATTATCAGTGCTATATATATATATATATATTCTTTTTTCAATCTTTCTTAATTAATATATAACAACACAATTTGACATTAACGCTTATAACACTGTCGCAATAATTGTTAACTAAAGTTGCAGCAATTAGTGACAAATTTCTGGCAAAACCGCGATGAAAGCTGTAGAATTGTAGAAGATATGTTTGAAATCGTGAAAAAAAATTGTTGACTTTATCGTGACACGGTTATCAACTCAAGTGACATTGGGAAATTAACGAATAATGAACGAAACCTATTCATTAGTGCAGGTACAAGACAAAAGTTTAATAAAGCGACATTTCAAATTGATGTGTAACATCCGGTGTAGGATATTTTCGCCGATATGAACGCTCGATACGACGAGGGGTGAAACGAGGAAGGATCGACGAGCACACACGAGCACAAAAAAATGTCTATTCGCGACTTGTCCGATAACCTGGTTTCCACCGAATATTTCGGTGTTTTAGTAGCCGATGACGGCTCGCCGTTTGTTACCGACCTTCCCCGGTTCTCCACCGTCACTTCCGAAATTGCCAACGTCACCTCGCCAGTCATTTTGCAATCGTCGAGTCAAGACAGCCTTCTGGAGAATCTCATTATACCGTTATACGTTACAATCTTCTTCCTTTCCATCGTCGGAAATTCTTTGGTGCTCATCACACTGGCGAGGAACAAACGGATGCGGACAGTGACAAATGTCTACCTACTAAACTTGGTAAGTCCTTGTTGTACTCTGCTTGACTTTTGTTAAATGAAGAATACGGATGTATTCTTTCATAAATACTAGATAGTGTCTTTCAGGGAGAAAATAAAGAGAAATTTTAATAATAAAATTTTCAAATTTCAACTTTAATATTTATTACATCAATGTATATTAATTTTCAAAATGCTTTATATGTTTACTTGATATATAAATAAGAATCCAATTAATTTTATCTTATAAAATTTATAGCAAAATCTTAAATAATACTCTAATGCAAATAGTGCAGTGATGCACATAATCACTTTTCTTTCCTGAAAAGAAATATGGACACGGCTGTTTATTCATGAATATGCAATTCTATCGTCATTAAAATTCATACGATGACATTCTCCGTTATTGACGTTTAAAAAATTGTTTAACATATATATAGTTCATCAATCAGCGATTGATTTAACTTCTGTATTTTGTAAATTGAATATGGCGGCAATGCGCTGACCGATTGGTTATTTATGTTCAGGAATATTGTGACAGCAACTATTCGATAATATTGAATGGTTTTGTAATCGACTTTAATTGAATTGAATTGAATCGAATCGAGTTAAATAGATTTTCTGGCGCGCTCTCTTTCAAAATAAAATTTTTGCGAAAATTATTTTAAGCCGAGTGTATCATTCATGACAACAATGCTAGTCAATTTCTTATTAGCAGTGTAATATTAGATTTTGTATGAACATAAATGCCATTCTCTTTAATTTGAATAATTTTATTATGATTCGTCTACACATCTGTGTTAACTATTTCGAATGCTGCATTATAAATGTTGCTGCTTTAATTTTTAATTCATAGATACTGTAATATATGTGTGTGTGCGTATACATACATACATATGTTATTGTGGCGGAAAAAATAAAACAAGAGAATAAAATGGTAGAAACATACGTGTATATAAATTTGCATTCCTGATTGCGTCAAAAGTCAAATTACATTTCTCCAGATAGTAATTTCGCATTCGACAATAATTCACGCGGATAATACATTATTTAAAAATAAGCAATAAGCAAAGTTTTTCATCATAGATTCAACTGAACAATTTTTCAAATCAGATATGAGATAAAATATATGTTGCGTGCTCCACATAATATTTCTTGGAATTTTTACGATGTCTCGTGCAAGTTTCTGCGGGAACAAAATATCTGGCATGGTTCGCGGGTTAATAAATAAAAGCGGAGAATGATAAGAGCGCCAACGAGATTCAAGAGTGTGCAATGTCCTACGCGCATCTATTTCCTATTTTTGCATATTTTGTATGTGCGGTGCTCCGGGAAAAAAACTGCCAACAGCATCTATTTTCGGTTGCACCGGCTGCTGGCGATTCGTCACGCGTGCATAGTCATCATTTTGCCAGAACGAAGAAAAATGTCGGTCACGTTCTTGGATGCCGGAAACCTAAAACCTTTTCCTACTATGTATTCAATGAGAGTAAGACTCGTAAAATTGCTTATTGTTAAAATAGGCTTTACCCGAAAATCTTTAATATAGATGTCGAACGGTAGTCAATTTATCTCTTTATTTCATTATTTAAAATTGCTATTTAAAAAAATTACACGCAAATTCAGAGCTTAATTTGACATTATAAATATCAATTAACATTATAAATATCAATTATTTGTTAGTTTATAAATTTTATTTATCAATATCTTATTTTTTAAGTGTGTAATGATGTATATTTAATGCAACAAATAATTCTGTCCCAAAAAATTTTTGTTCTTAAAAAACTTTTTTAAAAAGAGAAATGTGTATAAAATAATAAATATTTTCAATAAAAACACAAAATAAAAAATCACAAAAGATTTAAAACAATAGAATATACATATATTGACAAATATTATTACATTGATCTTGTAAATAAATTATGTTTCATAATCTTGATATACATATTTTATTTTCTTGTCGACGTGCACCAAGAAGCATTCTACGCTTATTTGTTTGATAATATTTGCGTGCTCGTAGACGGCATACAAAAATATGATTAAAAAAGTTTTTTTTAGAGATATTTTTTATCTTTTTAAAAATAAATTACATTCATAAAGAAATTCGAATTCGAATTCGCGAGGAAATATATGAATATTTTAATATTTATATTGAACGAAAAAATATATTCCAGCTGCGCGAGCGCCCCAGTGAATTGCGAGAACAGTTCACCTGCATAAAAAAGCGCACGCAAATAATACAAATATTTACAACGAAAAAGTGGAAATATCGGAGCTAATAAAACTAAGTTATTTCTTCTCCTATTTTTTCGTTGCTTATTTTCATATCAACACTTATTATATGTCTATTTATATTGACGAATAAGTTTTCTAATGCTTCTTTGCATATGAATAAACTTATAAAATTATATTGATTTGTGCAGTAAGAGAGTTATTTCAATAAAATATGTGATGTATATATATATACATTATTGTTTATTAAACATTCATTAAGATTGATTAAATTTCTATCAAAATTTATATTAAAGTAGTAAATGTAACTATTTTTTTTATTTACAGGTACACATAATATATAAAATATTTTTAATGTTTTTTTCTTTTATATTTTTACTTTAGGAAATAAAAAAGAAGATAAATATTTCAAACATTTAAATAGATAATATACAAATTTAAAATACTAATAATTACTGTTTAAAAATATTAATAATTACTGTTATATCAATATTATATCATATTATATATTGACTAAAAAATCACGCAAATAACAATTATAGTTTTTTACTTTATATAATAGATATAAAGAATTTACTATGTATATTAAAAAAATGTTTTAAGATCGATAGAATTCGCTTTTCGCTTCACAGCTTTCATTAAGATGGTAACTTCATAAATGCAAGAGTTGTGCGCGTGTTTTTTTACATAAATATTATTTAGATACAAAGCATTTTACTACGACAGGGAAAGTTAGCAATAACTGTCATGTCGTCAATAAATCGCCTCGCCATGTGACGCCTTTTGAATAAGAAAAGAATTCTTTTAAGATGAGATTCTTCTTTATAAAGTAAAAAGAATCTTTAGAAAACGAAGAGAAGTACTTATAGCTGGTGAATTGTTTTGATATATAAGGCACTAAAAATTTACATGTAAAACTTTTGGGATCATGTCACAAAATTTAAGTCCTCATAAAAAAAGAATCCTAATAAACAATTGAAAATAAAAAAGAAACGATCTTTCGTGAATTAATTTCCATAGAGATGTTTTACCAGATATCATAATGTATTCTTATTTTTAATTTAATCATAAAAATATTTAATGTAAAAAATGAGGAAAATATGCAGTAAAAAAAACATTGTCGAGTTACAATTTTTGTCGAAAGAAACTGATATTAAATTGATAGAAGAATTTGTGAACAATGTTTGAACGTAATTTTTCAGCATTTTTTCTTGTGTATCGTTATAGTATATGTAGGTTGTTATTGGTTGTATGGATCAATAAAGTTTTTACTATACGATTAAAAGAAACGTAACATCTTCTTGATTCAAATTGGCTCGTTTGCGTGAAATAATTTTGTACGCGCTGCAATACATAGTCTGGAAAGTTTACGTATCCCTCGTATAGTGAAACATGATGGTTGCAAATTATGTAGTGCTATTAGCAAATGGTGTCCTTGTCACCGAGATTAAAAAAGTTTTCATAACACAGAAGTGAAACACGATATTGTTTGCATTTTATTTCCTAAACAAACTTTAGAATTATTTAAAATTTTTCTTAAGCTATTACATTAGAATAATCTGTTATGATATATCAAAGATTATAGCTATAATCATCTCTTGTGTGTGAGTGGAATAGAAATTACTCGTTGAATTAATTTTTGTTACATTTTTGCTCAAAGGTATTTTTTAAATTATTCTATTTGATAATCTGTATTTGTCTAATAATCAATAATCTGTCAAAATTAAATTATTCTATTTGATAATCTATATTTGTCTAATAATCAGTAATCACACACACAATATGTATATCTAATAATAATGCATATCTAATAATCAATCAGATTAATAAAACTTCTAATATTTATATTATTAATTCTAGCACAATACAATTGCTATTGCGACTCATCAAAAATACTGTTATCTCATTAAAAAATAAATTTTAAATTGAGAGCAATATTATATTTATGTGTAATGTTCTATAAAATCATGTTTGTAGATAAATTCAGCTTAAATTAATACATAATCATCAAAAATGATAAAATAAAAAAATACCGATGTTATCGTTAAATGATATTAAAGAATATAAATATAATAATATCCTAATCATAATTTATATGCCAACTAATGATTAATATTAATTATTTTTTATTAGATATATATTAGTTGTTCATATATATAGCACTATTCTCTTGACGCAGAATATTTCATGACAAGATCCTTTCATCTGCTTACATAATATTCTCCAAATATTTCCACTCCGTTCCGCATTTCCGCAATCTTCCTTGAACAGATTCATCATACTGATAAGCTCCTTAGCAAACCCTTCGATTGGGCGCTAGAAAGCCCTTTGCGGAAGCGGAAGTCCAGACAATCAACAAATATAATCTACTGCGCTCTTGTGAACAGCATAGATTACCGTATCGATACCAAGTAATATCTTTAGGGAAATGAATGAATTTAATACAGTATTCCCTAAAATAGAAAATATTCTATGTATATTTGCTTGATATATATATTTGCTTCTATGTATATTTGCTTGATATGATTTATTATGTATCAATGAATCAGCTATTACTATCTGTTATACAAAATATTTCAACATAGCTGCGACGTATGAAAAATAATACACGATAAATCCATTTTCTCGGATTCGGCTATATTTTTGATATTTTTTATATTGTATATAAAAGCTCGATATCAAAAATACTGAATTTAAATATTTCTATGAGCATTGCAAAGCATTTCTACAAGCATTGCAATATTGATTCTGTAGTAGAAATGCTTTTTATATATATTCTAAAAATATTCCCTTATATTATTCTTTGTGCGTTTGCGTTTTATAGATCAAAAGAGTAATATGTAAAAATTTTAGTACATGATTTTACATGGTTAAACCAAAAGCTCGCTTCTAGATTTATGGATCATTATCTATTGAATTTGTAATATGTCCTTTGTCCTCTATCAATGTATTTCGAACACAGACTCCGAATTTCGAGAGTACACGTCAATCACCATAATAAAATATAGTAATGAATGCCGTGCTTTTATTACCGAGTACTGTGCTTGACATTTATTGGGAAAAATGATAATTTCTGTATATTAATATATATGTAGCAAATTTATCAAATCTGATATTATAATTCTACATATTTGTGAAATTTTAAAGATAAAATCATCGGTTAAATAATCTTAATATTACTATATTTTTTAATAATAATTTTCATATCTTTATTTTTTCAAATTTGTATGCATTATATAATTTTTATTTTTTAACCTTATTTTTATATTTTTTTATCTTATTTAGTTACAGTAATCGATGAAAAAATATTGCGTAAATTGGATTTACAAGCAGCAGGAGTGAAATAAGTTTTTTTTCCATGCGTACGTATTGTAAAATTGTTCAAAGTTGAGATTGCTTAAAATGCTACTAGCATTTCCTATCAATCAAAAATGATAGTCAATGTGACCTTGACCTGACCTTGACGACGCCATCCAAGGTCAAACTGATAGAATCAGTATATAGATCTTCTTAAACCCTACAACTTTTGTTGGAAACACTTTTCTGTAAAACGTATATTTTCCGAGATATTTAGGGGTTTCCACACTTTTGGTAGACCCTGTATATATTATTCTCGTAAAAATATTCCCTGTATATTATTCTCTTTTTGTGCGTTTGCGTTTTATAGATCAAAAGAGTAATATGTAAAAAATTTTAGTACATGATTTTTACATGGTTAAAACGCCAAAAAGCTCGCTTTCTAGATTTATGGATCATTATCTATTTTGAATTTGTAATATGTCCTTTGTCCTCTATCACATGTATTATCGAAACACAGACTCCCGAATTTCGAGAGTACACGTCAAATCACCATAAATAAAATATAGTAACTGGAATCGCCGTGCGGCTTTATTTACGCGAGTACGTGTGCTTGACATTTATTGGGAAAAAATGATAATTTCTGTATATGTAATATATATGTAGCAAATTTATCAAATCTGATATTATAATTCTACATGGATTTGTGAAAGTTTTAAAGATAAAATCACTCGCGTTCCAAATACATCTCTAATATTACTATATATTTTTAATAATAATTTCTTCATATCCTTTATTTTTTCAAATTTGTATGCATTTATATAATTTTTATTTTTTTAACCTTATTTTTATATTTTTTTTTCATCTTATTTTGTTACAGTAATTCGATGAAAAAATATTGCGTAAATTGATTTACAGCAGCAGGGAGTGAAATAAGTTTTTTTTCCATGCGTTACGGATGGTAAAATGTCAAAGTTGAGATTGCTTAAATGCTACGCTAGCATTTCCTATCAATCAAAAATGATCGATGCTATAACTGATGCTTCTATAACTCAGCACCATTTATATTCGGCTTTTCTATTTGTGCAATGTATCTGCAACCGCAAAGTCAATATACAACGATCATTTTTACAACGCGATTTTTATAGCTGTGATTTGTTGACTAAGTGACTATTCATATATCATATATTCCTATTCTTATCAAGTCGTGCTTTGCAGCTGTTTTATAATTTGTTGTATTTTTGTCGTATTACATATGTTATATATGCTCTAT
Organism: Camponotus floridanus; assembly: GCF_003227725.1. NCBI lineage: Eukaryota > Metazoa > Arthropoda > Insecta > Hymenoptera > Formicidae > Camponotus > Camponotus floridanus. The sequence goes on along the minus strand of NW_020229448.1, from coordinate 708,472 downwards.
TTTTAAATATTTAATTACCATCCTAAGCTACATTATATGTGATATTTTAGATAAGATGGAAATTGGATTGGGCTTTAGAGGATTCAAACTGTCATGTTTAATAAAAGTTGATAAGATGTGATAGCTTACCTATCTTCGAAAGTTGGTGAAGGCGATCTCTCTCTTCCTCGACTATGTAATCTATGATATTTTACGTTAAACTTAAATCAGAATCTCTAGTACGTGATCCAATTTATTTCGCTTCTCTAACATAACATTGGTTTTACCGTTATCGATAAAAAAAAGTTCAAGTCTGTCTCTGACAGAAGGTCGGTAATTGAAAGGGACAACTATTTCATATACACAGATCAGTTAACAAGTAACTGTCAGAGATGACAAGTGTATGTAGTGTTTTCGTTGCATTGTGTTTATCGAAACGAACGCAACGAATGAGTGAAAATTGAAAGATAACTAACGCTACATAAATAAAAAAAATTTCTGACACAATTTTGTGCAATAATACTAGAAAGTTACATATTTCTCGTAACATTGAATTTTTATGTACATCTCTCTGATGATTTTTATCGAAATGTAAGACTTTATTTTTTGAAGAAGTGTTTGTGATTATGTCCTTAAGAAATTGATCCTTGAACAGAGATCCTTGAAAGTAGTTACGCACTTGAAACATTCTTCATAGCCGCAACGTGGCTTTCGTCAATGTAGAATAATTCTAAATGTTTCATACATTCTAACTTGCTAACAAATTTTAGATGTTGAACAAATTTATAACAAATTTTAAATGTAGAACTTATAACACGTGTTAACCTCTGCTCTAATAATTGCCGACTAAAACTGCCTTTCTATGTTGTAGAAATCGGAATTATATATGAATTACGTGCGTACTTGTTAGCTGTTTGCTACAAGTTTTAGTTAAATTATTGACATTTTGATGTTGGTGAATTTAAAGGATTTATTATCATTTTAAAGCCTATTTAACGATATTTAATGAACTCTTAAGTTTTACGTATTTAAAAATATTTAATAAATGTTTCAATTAAGTTAGCCATTTGTTAATAAAATAAGAAACTTGTTAATAAAATAAATAATATTAGTTTTTATTATAATAATTTTTGTCACAACGGAAATTAAATAGAGGAGCACTTTAATGAGGAACTTTTATTCATAACAAAATACATGTAAACATTTTTTTACGAGAGAGAAAAATGTATTCATAGACAAATATGTATTCTAATTGCAAAATGCTGTATTCACATGCTCAATGTTTTTGTATTTTATTCTAATTAGCTTAGTATAGCTAATTAGAAGAGCACTTTATTTGATCAAAAATGCCGAAGTAAAAAGAATAAAATTTTATTTCTTCTCTTCAAATATATAATTCAAAATAAAGTTATTTATTTTGTGATAAATTTAGGGAAAAATAAAAGCTTAAACATTTGTTCTTACGCTAAACAAAAATTTATTAATAATTTAGGTAAATTATTATTATTCTTACTGTGTATTCTTACTGTGTATTTTATTATCAAACGTATTGAGATTTTTAACATCATCAATCTTTGTTTACTTGATAAAAATTCACATTTAAAATAAAATTTCTACGGCATTGTGCTCGTCGGTGCCGTTTCTTCCGACGGAAGGCCAGTCGGAAGCCAGCATGCAGTGCATGCGAATATCTCCACCGGCACTTATTTGGTCAGTGAGCGACCTTTCTAAGGATTCTTCATGGCAATCGGCATTGCAACCAATCGAGCGAGATACCATCGCTCTGGAATCGCATATCACTGTGTCAAAAGCTAGATATAAGGTCTGGATAGCTTAGTGGTTTAGAGCAGTTGCCCGGAAAGCGAAAGACTCGGATTCGATTCCGGATCCTGCCACTTGTGCCTCACATATTTTTCTAGTCCGCGAATATTGTTTTCTAGCAATTATTCGTTGGGCTGTAAAGTGTGTGAATGTTCTATCCACAGGATTTGCATCGATGCCGTTGCCACGGATGGATTCTGTCACTCGTTGATCAAATGAGCGTATAGACACGTCTGATCTCCTCTACATACATCCCTATCTTTTCTGGAATATATAAATAGAAAATGATAGAATATAATAGAATGTAATAAATAATAGAATAAAATAAATAACAGAATTGTAAATACAAATGTAAATTTTCTAAATCTTTCAGCGCTTCTCAATACATATGCATACACATACCTTAAATTAAAATTTAAATTGTTAATGCATTATTTATATACGTAATAAAGTTTAAATAGTATATAAATAAATATATAAATAAAATATATAAATAAAATATATGAATAAAATATTTAAATGTTTCAATACTATTACTTATTAGGAAATTTTTGAAACGTATATAATAAATTGTATATAATATATAAATGTATATAATAAATTTTTTTTAAATATATATTTTTAATACTAAAATAATGTTAACTGCTTTGTATGTATATAAATAAGTGTCTGATCAACATATAACGTTTATAAAGAAAAGAAAAAAATCAAAGAGTTGAATATATATCTTGTATTACAATTCTTCGAATAGAGGCAAACTTTTACTGATATCTCGAAGTACAAAACTTTCAGTTTTATACAAGACAAAGTTGCAAAATGTTGAAAATAGCTTCCTACTTAGCGCAAATGCGATACCAAGAACAAAGCCTTTCAAAGGCCTTTTATTCTGATTTGTAGTTTAAAACTCGTTATTTCTATCGTTTATATAATTTAATTTTGCTAGATGGGTGAACATTTTGTAGTATACGAAAATACCATCAGAATATGTTTTCGTTATTAGTATAAAATTTAACTTTTTTAAATAGCATAAAAAATATCCAGAAAATTATTTTTAAATATATATTATGAAAAGTTAACTGCTATATTTAAAATGTTCATACAATGTTGATAAAAGTTCGCGAGAATATAAAAGTTTCTTTCGTATAAAATATATTTGGAATTATAATTGTACGCCGACTGATTAAAAAATCATAATTTTTGTAATACAAATATCCGTGGGCTATAAAAGATAGAATTTGTCACGCAGAAAAATAGATGTATTTTGCATAGGCCATATTATTGTGCTTATTATATTATTTTTATTTTTATTTTTCATGAGTTTTTTTATAGAAAATTATCAGAAATCTCCATTAACCAAATTAAATCTGAATTGCACATAAAGAAATAAAATTTGATTATATATAATTATTATTATCGTTTATTTTAAAAAATTTTTCAGTTGTCATATTTTCTTTTGATTAAATATTAAATTTTCCTTGCTAAAACTCTTTTCAAAAATGAAATAATACATCAGGTTTATAACATACAGTATTATTAAATATAGTATGCAACGATCGAAATTTATGCAAGGAGCTTTAAATATTTTTCTAACAATGAATTCATAATCACTCCATCTAAATATTTTATACATAATTTTGGTTACTTGAAAACACTTAAAGCTATGACTTAGGGCATATGACTTTTTAACTTTCCGCTTAACAAAAGGACTAACATGCAAAACGTGAGAAATAAAAGTTGGGCAAAGCCATATAAAATGTGCGCATAGTGGAAATAAGTGAACGCAAGAGATTATCTATTATTCGGATGTGATAAATATTATGAGATAATAAGTTTTATTCTTACCATTTTCATGAACGTAAAATCGAGGTTCATATTTTATTAATATTTTCTTATAATCCTTTTTTACATTATTTTAATTTATTAATATATACAACGCAAAATATCGCACAGCTTATATATTTGCATATCTTGTAAAATTTTTATATGCATAATATAACGTTTTGTCTTCCTTCAAAGAATAACATTTTACATTATCTAGTGAGGCAATATTAAATTGAAAATTGTAAATTTATTATTATTGATAATAATATTTGAGTAATTACTTTTTCTTGAGACAGATTATATTATTTTCTTCCAGAATAAATATTTTAATATATTTTTATAAAAATGTAAATTTTCTTTTTTTAGAATTATTAAGTTTACATATGTTTATAACAAAAAATATAAATTAATATAACGAGAAACAAAAGCTTTACAATATTTTAATAAAGTCATGTAATAATCGTGATCCAATACCATGCCGTTTACAAATCAGTATTAGCTTCCAGCTTGTTTTCTTATTTTCGTTTTCTTCCAGCTTATTTCCTTATTTTCGTTCTTTTTATATCCTTATTGTCAATCACTTATCTCGATTTCTTTTTGGAAACTGTATCAAAAAATTCAATGAAGCAAAGACTTTCATCATTAAACCTATTCCAATGGATATTGAATAAAAGAAAAACAAGAATGTTGTTTTCTCAGATCACACAACTTGAGTTTAATTAAAAGTGATTTTCTTTTTACGAAATAGAAAAAATGTTTCCATCGGAAAATAAAAATCATTCTGATTGTAAAAGTAGACTTTATTTCCTAGAAATAAATAGTATGCATTTTTAAAATATTTTTTTAAGAATACAATAAACCGCGCGAATTTTCTGATTGAATAAACTTAAATATTTTTTTAAATCCAGTTTATCGTGCAATTGAGAGCTAATCTCTTATTGTTGCTTGATCGATCGACCTAGTATTTCCAATTTTACTTGTAGCAATCGTAGATATTGAAACTTCACAATAAAGAAATAATAAAATTATTTATTTCTGTTTTGTTCTGCTTTATTCTGCTTCAAGATACGTTTAAATCCGTGCGGTGAGCTTTCTTGCTTCATGTTACACGGATAAATAAAGTCTAGTGAAATAAATCTTTGGATAAGAAACACTGATTGATATCATTAATCTTGTAATCATACAATCAATTATTTTTATTTGACATTTTTACTATCGATATATTTTCTATGCTTTTTTTTTAAATCACAACCGCGATTAATAAAATTACTGTTGATTTCTGTTGCAGGCTGTATCGGATCTTCTGCTTGGTGTGTTCTGTATGCCTTTTACTCTTCTGGGTCAGCTTCTCAAGAATTTTGTTTTCGGTCTTACAATGTGCAAGCTGATATCGTATTTTCAAGGTAAGTGTCGGTTCACCGTGTTCAGTGATATAAAAATTCGATATTATTGGAAATATACAATCCAATCTTTCCATTCTATATTATACAATAATAAGATCAATACAATAATAAAGATCAGAGAGATTTTCAAAGTGAGAATGGCATCTTGAAAATCACAAAAGTCATGTTTATTTATTAAACATTTGTCACTGTGCACGTGGAAAATTTATTATATAAAGAGTTACTATAGATTGAAAAATTTTATAATTAAGTAATACCCTATTGGCTACGTTTCATCAAATTCAATTTATTAAAGTGTAAGGCGTGTAAAGAGTCAGCAGAGAGCTGCTCAGAAATATTAATCCTCCTTTCGTTAATTTAATTGACGTTAATGAATATTAAATCGTTAATCTGTTAATTAGTCAGTATATAAGCACATGATTATTTATCTAAAATGTATCCCACATATTAAGAATTTGAAAAAACGAATGATAAAACAATTGCCACAATATATTCAGGCTCTTTGAAACGATTAAACAGGGAAAAATTTTCAAATGACTGAGACATAATTGACTTGATAAATTGTTGTTAAAAAAATAAATAAGTATATGAACAATTTCTTTTACGACAACTTATTAATTATGTTACTAATGTCGTAAAAATTTTTCTGATTAAAAAGATTTGATTTCTTCACGTTGATGTATACATAATTCTGTTTTATATTATTAATTATATTCTCTAAATATTTCTCCAAATTTTATTGAAGAAGGAGATCGAATTGATTTTAATAAGTTTTAAAATTTTATTTTGCACAATATTTGCATAAATGCTACGATTTAGTACAGATGTAAGCTTACTTTTACATAAAAGCACTGAATGCGGTAAAGTAATATTTTTCCTTGGAAAGATGCGCTCTATACTGGAAATAATAGTTTTCATTTTATTCTTCTTCTTAAAAAAAATGCAATTACGTTTTTTGTGCAACACACTTTTCATCGCGTATATACAGAAAAATGTCTTTGCAAAGGTATAATAAAATTCATATGAAAATCACAAAATGAGAAACAAAGATAATAAGATGAATGCATTAACGAGTAACCGTTTAATCTAGATTCATTTCTGTTCTCGTTCTCGTACATATAAATTAATCCAGTGAAGTTATTTTATATTTGAGTTGGCTTTAACCTAGTATCGATTGAATAAACGGTACTTCGTTGTCAATGGAATGAATATTGCATACATTGCATGAATTTAATACAACATAAATAGACTTTTGAATATCTCTTGACTTGGATTCAGATTAATTTTCTGCGGCTAACTTATTTTTCTCAATGATTAACTTAATTTGCGAAAATAACTGTAGACAAAGAAGATTTACTTCTATAATTTATTGCGCCTTTTCTATTCGTAAGCTTTAATTGAAGAAAGACAGAGATAGCGATATTGAGTACAAATTAAAATCATACGCTTTTAATTTCTTATCCGCAAAAGTTTTATCAAAGAATCGATATTCAATTATGAAGTCATTCAGATCACGAAGCGGAAAACATCTTTTTATCATTTATTCGCGATGAAGTGCGTTTAATGATTCAATATGATTTCAGACATTTTATTCATCTTTAACTAGACAAAAAAATTTATTTTTCTGTAAAAGATCGCAATAAAGAACGCAAAAAGTTACAATTTTATATAGATAATGTAGAAAAAAATTTTTATTTTTTTAATATTAAATTTCTTTACGTATTATAATTTTTAAATAATTTGTATATAAATAACAAAATTGTATTATATACAGCATGAAAGATTATTATAGTATCTAGTATCTAGTATTCGATGTACAGTTGTTTTCTTGGCTGTAGATATATGCATGTATCGTAATTTAAAATTACTATCTTTTGACGTTCTTAAAAACGTTAATCTTTATTAATATCGAATTTTTCCGAAAATATTATATAAATGCATTATAACAAGTTAGTGAGATTGCTATTTAAGGCTCTTACTAAAATTACAGCTATTACATGTAATTTTAAAGTCTCATAATCTCGAGTATAAAAGAGGATGATACTAGAGGAATATGACGGTAAAATCAAGACAGAGGAAAGATAGATTATTAGGAAAACATTCTTAAAAATACTCGGTATCTTTGTTATTCTTGTTGATATGTTGTAATAACATTTAATAATTGATATTAACTAGTTAAAAATAAAAATCTAAGAAACTAAGAGAAAGAAAGAGATAAAGTTCACTTTTTCTATAAAAAGTATATATTTGTTTAATATTGTTTAATACAATTATCTTAACATTTTTATATACACATGTAAAAAAATATAACAATAATCATTAATAAGTAAAATAGTAAAAGGATTGAAATGATGCAAATAGTATGCCGGACTATATGTTAATATAACTTAAATTTCTTAGAATTTTATGATAATAAATAGATAAACTAACCATTAGATAGATGCCACGATCAATCACATAATACTCAAAGAGCTTGTAGTGGTCAGACGTGATATATTCGCTAACCAAGCAGCAAATTGTTATTACGCAATACGTATTCGGATAATCGCAATGATGTCATACTAATTCTCTGAATTATTGGACATCGTGACAAATCAAAATAATTACATATATATATATATATTTGTGATTATTTTTATTATATACATATAATAAATTATTATATGTTATAATTTTATTATATATAATCTTTGAAAAAACGAGAAAAGGACAAAGAATTATTATATATATATATATATAATTAATTATTTATTATATAACAATATATATAATTTATGTATTTTTTACATAATGATTGCAATTATTAAATTTTATTACATTATATCTCTGTCTCATTAAATGTTGATAATATATATGTATTAAATATAATTAATAAAATTATATAATTAAAAAATTACACTTATACAATAAGTCAATACCAGTTAATGTAAAGTCAAATTTTGATCATAGGGAGATATCCTAAAAGAAAAAAAATTCTCGATAGGTATACATATTTATCGTATATTATAATGATCTTGTCGCATCTGGGAAATTTGCACTAATGATCGTTCTCGTGAAAATCACATCTCGAATGTCCGCCGATAAAGGAAAATGATCCTGTGTACGAACTTGTATTACACTCCTGAGTATCTCGGGGATACTTCGATATTTCTTTAGATGAATATAACGCGCTATCAAGTTCGTCTTAAGCTTACAATATTCAGAAGAAATAAGGAGATGAAAATTATATGTACGTATATAATATACATATAAAACAAGATTATTTTTTAAAATAAATTATAACGTGTATTGAGGTAAAATATTTATTACCGTTCGTTGAATCTCATGTTTTCTCGCTTATTATATTCCCTTTTTGATTTTCGTAATATATTGGATTTTGAAATTACGCAATACACACGATTGTACAACAGCGTGCGACTGCATAACTATAAAACTGAAACTTTTTGTACGCATAACAATAACCCGCGATATGAGCGTATCGAATATATAAAAAGGATAAAGAAAATCAGGGGTAGAGATAGGCATGTACGCACGTCGATTTATTCACACAAGCGTATGAGGGATTTTCGAGGATTCATGTAGGCATATGTATATACATACAGAGAATATATAATCTTCTTTTCGTAACCTGTTTTGAAATTGAAATCGCGCGAACGCAGTACATTTTTCGCCGTAGATGCCGTTCCTTTTTTTCTCCAGACACTTTTATTGTCGCGGCATAAGAGTGGGGTATAATCGGTTTTTTTCTTCCATTGTCACGGATTATATCGGACCTGTTTCATCCGTCTCGCCCGTATAAAACGAATAGACATTAACAGCGATTTTTCTTTTTTTTTACGAACAAAGACATATAACGTATATCGAGGTATGAAATAACGAAATTTTGCTCGTAAAGGATTTTCACGTTGTATCATTTTTGCATGTAATGAGCGGACTTCGTGCCATGTCATATTAATTCGTACATTAATAATGCAGATTGATCAATGTTTTATAACGCGACATTCAAAACTCTTTATGTAAATTGATAAAAACGTAATTAGCTTGACTAAAACAGGTGACTGTATGTTTTACATTCACGTAATCTTGTATCGTTAATGAAACCGTAATTAATTGTAAGATTTTACAGAAATATGTAACAAGTATATTGCTTACAAAATTATTATATTATTTCTCTTTTTTAATAATTAACATTGTTCCACTTGTTGCAATGAAAATAGCATTTTATCAGCGGCGTTGCTCAAGCGGAAAAGATATTTTTATTTAAAATAAAACTTCGCATTTTCTTTTCCATTTTAAACTTGAAGTGCAGAAGGTGAATAAACGTTTCATCACAAAGATCACAGGTCGTAGATGGATAGATGCATTTCGTATTTATTTTGCCATATGCGAGAGCTTACCAGTGAAATATATCCAAGAGATACAGAGTAAATTTATCGGACAATATATCGGTGCTTTAGAGCGACGTTCGCAAAGGGCCATAGTCCTTCTCAATTTCGCCAGCTACTATGTTCTCTGTTATCTATGCTTTCCTCTATAATGTGTTTCCTCGTAGTTTATATCAATAAAGGCGTGAAAATGACGAAAATGCATTACAAGTAGTGACTACGTAAATTTCGGTGAGATATCCGATATCTCCAAAATGCACGATATATATATATATATATATATATATATATATATATATATAATCATTAATTATTATAAAATTTAATAAATGTAATTTAATCTCGTCTAATTGAGAATGTAAAATTTTGACTTTAATTATACTATAAATAGACGATATAAAGTTATTAAAAAATGATTAATCTGACAACCGAAGATTCGTTCTCTTAAGTTCTTGATTACTCTTTAAATGCTTGAATTACCGAGTTAATTTACTCTATTAAGATTTTCTTAAGTACATCGATGTATATTACATTTAATCTTATTATAGGATTTGCTAATATACGTATATAAAGAGCTTGATAAGCTTAATAATGCGAAGCACCACAAATCGTTTTCAATAATTAATTCCGTTAATTTTGACTGTCCTTGTTTTATGCAAATTAACTTCAATTGCTTGTATTGTCTACCTTTTCAAAGTGTGTAATTAACTTTTCGCTGTAATTAAAACAAAATAATGCTATCTTTGTGTCTCTATTTATTTAAATTTTGTAATTTATTTAAGTGTTACTCGTACAAATGTTTATTTTTTTAATTTTACGATGGAAAATTGTTAATGTAGTATTGCATTGTCGATGGCTTCGCCTCCGGTAACACGAAATAATTTTTTAGGAAATTCTGGATATCTTTAAAAAAGTAGTAACACCGTACATATATAAATATAAACTGTGGAAAGATAATTATCCCCCATATTAAATTAATAGCATGCATTTTAATTATATTAGCTGTGTCGATCGGAAATCTATATTAAACGATAATTTATATTTGTAATTCGATATTCCAATAAGCGTTCTTAAACGAAATTAGAAATAATTGTAACGCGATAAATTGCATCTACGTAAAGAATGTTCCACTTTTCACTCACATTATCTCTTGACAATAAAATTCTTTAATTAATTTGGAATTAATTTTATCTTAGCCAAAGTGTCAAGAGAGATCCGTATTTTAAATTACTTAGCTTTAAATGAGATTGAGAAAAGGAAAAATCTTTTGTAAATTTTAAAGAATGTGAAATGAATAATTAAATTACGTTTTTTTGAGTCATTTCAAGTAAAGTTAAAATTTTTATTATTTTAATTAAAAAATTTATCATATATATGGAAAATGCGAAACTTGTCTTTATTCAGCTTGACATTGTTAAGAAATAATTGATTTTGAATAATTGAAATTGCTCAAAGAATCTATTCTTTATTACTAAAAAATAATTGTCAAAGAATTTATTCTTAAAAAAGAAAAAAATTGCAATTGTATTATATTTGTTTATCTACACAATAATATTATTTTTGTAAAATAGCATTGTAACCAGATTAAATTTCGTGATTAAATGCTTAAAGTATTTTCCAATCAAGGTTTATCAAAGGTAAAACTCTCGATAAAATTCAATTATAATGAGAATTTCCTGTTAACAGGAAATCTTGAAATAAAACACGTAAATAAGTCACGAAAAAATTTCATAATTGGCTTCGAGGTCATCGACAAAGAGAATTTTGTCGCAAAATTTTATCTTCCTCCATCAAAATGTGTACTCTAAGTTGTAAGTCGTAAAAATTGTTTGGCGACACTTTTAAGTAGAAACTTTGCTACCAGTAGCTTTCGTATCGATCGATAGGGATGAAAAGAAAGTGAGCTGGAGTTCAAAAGTGATCCTCTGCAAAACTGCATGTCACGTACGTTCATTTCTTGTGATGTATATAGTCTAGATTGTTAGCCTTAACCCTTCAATTTTCTGTTATTGAATGCTAAACTGTTTTCTATCGCCGACAATGTGTAACTGATATTTTTTGCTAGTAATGTTTTTTGTTTCGAATGTATTTTGTTGTCCATCACGTTGTTACATCGAAGAAAATTGAAAAAAATACTTCTTTTTTCTTTTATATTTCGGGATAATTAAATTTATCGATTTATTTAAAAAAAATGGAACGATATAAATCAGAAATCAAATTATAAAACGATCGATCGTTGATATGTTATATTGTACAATATCTTATTAATTTTTTACCGTTTTATAGACGGATTATCCAATGAAATAGAATCGTCGATGTGAAATCAGATATAAAAATTGCATTTGTGTAAAGGCAGATAATATAAATCTATATCATGTGCTAGAAGTGGTGCTATATTATAAATATACGATGTTTTCTTTAGCCGTGTCAGTATCGGTGGGTGTCTGGACGTTGGTCGCTATTTCGCTAGAGCGCTACTTCGCTATTTGCCGACCATTAAAGTCGAGACGATGGCAAACACAATTTCACGCTTACAAAATGATTGCCGTTGTATGGACTCTCAGCCTCACATGGAACGCGCCGATTCTCGTCGTATCTCAATTAAAGAGCTTACGTGGAGGTAAGATAATGCCGATATATGAGTATTGTATGAGTATCTTATTTATATGAATAGCAAACTGATAAATAAATAATACTAATGACTAAAAATAATATTTATACAAGTAAACTTTTTTATAGATTTATCTTCATTTCGCGAATAAATTTACGAAATATTTAAAATAGTTTACAAATATTAAAAATTCAAATGTACATATTTTTCAATGCGACATTTGTGATATTTGTTAAAAAATGTTACATGTTGTAATTATTCACTAGACAGGAATCAAATTTTTTCAGCGCCATTTTGACATTTTCATTTCGGTCCAATATCGACATCCACCCTCGTCTTCCTCCGGGAATTTCACTCGGAACTGTAGCCAGCTTATGCATATACATAATATCTAACAACTGAAACATATTGAATACTCTGCAATATTGAACATCTACAGAAGAAATTGAGTCTTTTGTGTGAATGTAAAACTTTAGTTAGGTTAATAGTTTTTATTACTTATAAAAAAATGCTTTTAGTCAATGAATTTTAACAGAACTTAAAACGGAACAAATGATGAATAATTTATAAGTATCAAGCAATTCTTTTATTTATATGTATAGTGATTGAGATTGAACTTGTTTAATATTAGTCGTGACTTACAATTTATTTGTCGAGTAAAATCGATATATTATATAGAATATTGCTTTAAGATGTCAATTAATTATTGATCGCGTTCGATATTACTGAAACACCTCTAGACTTCATTTAATCCAGAGTAGAATATGTATAGTGCATATACATGATCTGTAACTATGTAAAGTGCTAGCATGCCATATTGCATTATATAATTCCTTCATTAATTGGGCTCTGACAGATTTCTCTTTTAAGATATTGAGGTATTGAAAGTCAATATGCACAGTAATAATATTATCGACGTCGTACATGATTTATTAAAATTCTATATTGAAGCACTAAAAGTTAATTGCATCGCAACATTATCAATTACTCCTTTATAGGTATTCTATAAATTCCTTTATAAATTCATAAATCGTTTCATTAACAACTAGAGTAGATTTCTAGAATATTAATTATCTCCACGAATTTAAGGATACAAAATTCGTTGTATATAACGTAGAATATATTTATTTTAATAATTTTAAAAATTAATAATATTATTAATTATTAATAAATATATATTAATAAAATTATTAATGTATATTGTATATATTATGTAATATTTATACACACACATATATATTGTTAATATTAAGTTGAAATTAATTCTATTTGTTAATGAAACAATCTATGATGAAAGATAGATATCTAATTTTAATCAACGAGTTTAATGGCTACATCTAGGTTCTCCGTGTGAACAAATGAGGAGTTAGATTATCTCTGTTTTAACCGCGCGGCCGTTTTCCACTGGGAAACATGGCAGTAATACGAGTCTGCGATTATGTCAGGCTTCATCTAAACTGGTTAAAAAACTGGTTGATAAACTCTCTCGCGTCGCATGACAATTTCAGGAAGACGCAAATGTCGCGAAGAATGGCCGAATGACAGTACCGAGAAAGCATACAATCTTTTCCTGGATGGCACGCTGCTTCTGATACCACTGCTGCTCATGAGCCTGGCCTACTCGTTGATAGCGATAAAACTTTGGCGCGGTCTGAAACTCGAGATACGACAATCATCGACATGTACCAGAAGACGTAAGTGAAATGCGCTTCGATGTATCAAACACATTTATATATGTGTATTTTCTCTTAAAAACTTTCTGCAAAATATCATCAATAAAATTGTAATTAAAATCAATGATATTAATCACTGATGTATAATTCATGCAAAAGCTATTGAATAAAAATTATTTGGAAATTGTATCGCTTCGTTTTCCGTCGATATATTTGAGCGTGAATTAAAAATGTAATTTACTGAATATTTAAAAAAAATATTTTTAAAAAGTCGAATAAGTTTTATGTGAAATGCTCATTTCAGATAATCTTAAGATCGCATTTAATCAAAATCTGATGCATATATTATAAATTATAGTTGAAAGAACGGCGTCTGGTGCGACAGTGCGAGGTTCAAATTACAACAATAATAATGACAGAGATGCAAGATTGACTGTATTTCGCGCTGGCGGTCCAACATCGAGGTCGCGTCGAGGCTTTTCGTCTTCCTCGAGGCACTTTCAAGGCACTCCCCAGGGTGCACCATCTAGGGTGAGAAAATATTGAGTAAACATCACCTTGGAATCTAATATCAATAGGCATTCCGTATCAATAGGGAATCAAGTTTATATTAAGCATCGCCGAAGAGACGAGAGATCGAACGCTTAATGGTTGAAATTATTTGTCTTATTAGAGTATTTTCTTAATTCTGCAAATTAGATTTATAAGATCTCTCTTTTATTATTTTCTATAATAGGTAAAGAAAGAATTCTCTCGCAAAAGATTTTCAAAAAATACAAGTTCTTATCAAATAAAATAATATTAGACTTCGTTCTAATGTTTGCAAGTATAAGCTAAAAGTAAATCTCATAATTGCATGAAATTTTTAAATTTACATTTTATATATGTTATATATGTTAATTTTTATTATATATGTTAATTAATGTTTTATTATATATATATGTTTATTATATATGTTAATTTTTAAATATACATTTACATATATTACCTTTTTTTTAATGCTTCTTTTATCTTATAAATTTTATAATAAATTATTCATAGACTTAGTGTATTTTATTATCTATAGAATTCAATTTTGACTTATCATTGCAGAATTAATATAGTTCAAATATTTAATTAAAATTGTCGATCATACTATAAAAATATTTTAATTATAATATTGCAATTATTTTTTTGTATTTGATATTTAGACAAATAGCTCATTTAAATCTAATTATTTACATTTCATTACTATATTATTACAACAAGTAGCTTATTAATCATCGAGATATGCTACAATTTTGAAATTGATAAATTGAGAAAAAAGACCGCTACATTATTAACTCGCCTCGCTTAATTGAGATTCCGTGATCGAGTGAAATGGCCCGCGGCAGATAAATTTGCAGAATAGGATGACGAATTAAGTCGTTCATCGTCTCGAGACGAACATTCAAGTAACACGTGCAATGGTTAACCGAGACATCGCGTTTCCCTTCCTCCCTTATCCTCCCTCTTGCAAAAAAAGGTGCGGTTACCACGGACGGTAGTCTCCAGGGTGCTTACCGACAAGTGTCACGGTACAGATTTGTCCCAGGGATCCAGGATTCAGATACGAGCGAACGGAAGCGGCTGCTTAACGCGGGACACGAAGGACGTCGTTAACGAGGATCAGCAGGACTCGACCTGTCCCCTCAGCAGGCAACACGTGATACGCAGTAATTACATGGGGAAGAGCATCGAGGCGAAGAAGAAGGTATGTGCGAGCGCCTGATTAAACGAACTGTAGACACTTACGGATGACTTGTAACATGATTTTCCACTCCGATGGAATTCAAATTAACGGAATTACGTATATAATTTGCGCTTTGCATGCTTATATAGCGCACTCGTAGCGATTTCGAGGGTTTCTGTTTCTAGGAAATCGTGGAATCTGGAGCAAACGTAGGAAAAAGCCGCGGTTACCGGTGCACGCCAGGTCGCGAGATATTTATCGGCAGCTATATTAACCCTTTATTATTTGCCTGCAATGCTCGTTCGCGAAAAATTTTAGACACAGGTTGTTTCAAAGCGATTTGCAAACTTTGCCATTCTAGAAATGGGAAAAGAATTTTATATTTAATATTATTTTCTTGTATCTACTGGAATATATTGGCAAAGTTTAATTTTGAAATACCCTATATATTTGTATTATACCCTATATATACCCTATATATTGTATTTTTACAAATATATACGAAAAAATCTATTTGAAAATATGTTTTTTAATCTAATATACATATGATAAGAGAATGTCACAATTATCTTTTGAATATGAATTTTGATCAGGAACGCTATGATGTTCGTTCGCCATATTGAACGCATTGAACACATTCTCGCCCGGTGTCGCAGGTGATCAGAATGCTCTTCGTGATAGTTCTGGAGTTCTTCGTATGTTGGGCGCCATTGCACGTGATCAATACGTGGTATCTCTACGCGCCTGATCTAGTCTACTCGGTCGTTGGTAGCACCGGTATCAGCCTGGTGCAGCTATTGGCCTATGTATCCAGCTGCTGCAATCCCATCACGTACTGTTTCATGAACAGAAAATTTCGCCAGGCGTTCCTCGGCCTATTCGACTGTCACCGTTGTTGGAGGTAAAATCTAGGTGAAGCCACGCGCGTACATACATCTTCCATCACGAGTGACATAGATTTAAGGGAATTATGATGATACGTAAGACGGAGCTCCTCCGTACAAATTCGTTCTCCTTACGAGTTGTACCAGTTGGTTTCTCCGGCGCCGGGATTAATTTCTTGGAAGATACGTAGAAGAGTTCTTTCGGAACTGCCGCGGCCGGTTAGAAAGGCTGTAATTACCAGCCATTCTCCTGTCAAGTCCCAAAGTTATTAACAGGAGTGCTCGTCCTCGCTCTTATTTAGACAGAAATAATAAAACAGTAAAGTTTGATCTTCTAAATGAAGAACGGAAATTGAATGAATATAATTATAAGTATTTATTTTAAAATTTAAATTTAAATTTTCTATTTTAAAATTTAAAGATATATTTCTAATTTCAAGATTTGGGAGAAAAAACGCGCGAATTAGCGTCAGGAATAAATGCTCTATTGCATGCTATAAATAAACTTTCGCATAAACGGAAACATGCGTTTTGTTTTAGGGTAGGTTGCAGGCACAGCGATATTGCTATGGCGACCACGGGAAATGTCGGGCAAGCTGGCAATAACAGCGAATTAAGCGGAAATGACTCGACGGTATATCTAGGCAGAGCGTCCCTCGTCGCTAGATCAGGTATCATCACACCATTAAATTGATCGTTCATTATCGCCATTCTCAGATCCGGTTGCGACATCAATCATCAACTTTTGAGATTCTGATTACGTTACCGTGAAATTATACGACACCGTAACAGCCCAGATTTTATCAAATTATCATAATATTATCAGAATATTACATGAGATGCAAACTTTCAGGAATCTGTCGCGTTAACTTACAAGTTTCCTGTCATATTTCAAAATGTATCTTATATAATTAAATTCTATAGATAATAAATATTTCATATGTCGTACAAAGGTATAAAGCATGTACATTCATTGCGCGACATTTTCCACGTATTTAGCCTACTTCGTAACAAGTAAACTGAAGCAATGACGTGATCGATAACAGTCCGCCGCGAACATATTCACTGGCTTTTCACGGCATTCATTAGCGTTCCCACGCGTAATTCCTTCATGAGATACCAGCTTGTATTTACTATATGTGCGCTGGATGTGTCTCTAAACTTTTGAATGAATAATTAGACGTGCTCTAATTCCTGCTTGTGTGAAGGTTAATTATTTGTATCTGTACCACATGAGATTATTTCCTCGATCTGCTTATGATAATGAAGTACACGCGAAAATTGAAATTGTAGTGATTAATAATAATACATATACACACGAAAATTTTTTACTTTGACAAGTTTTTCGCGCATAATCAATTAGAAAAATAATCAATATTATCTAATGCTCATGCAATATAAAATACGATCAATTCTTGTCATTTTTGGAATTTTGATTTTTATTTTGAAAAATATATTCCTCAATATATACACATAAACATGTAAAATGTTAATCGACATTTAATTAGTATTTGATATATCAGTATATTAAGAGAATAGAATTTTATTTGTAATTTTATTCATAATGTGTTTTTCTTCTTAAAAGTACTGTAAAAAAAAATTATCTTTTGGAATTAGTTTTTTTCATATAACCGCATCCTTTGAGCTTTAAAAACTGAGACTTGCTGTTAAAATTAAAAATTAATGCGATTTATTGTTCAAAAGAAACGGAAAATTATTATTTTGCAAGTATATCGAAAAACGTGAGAATATTTTTCTCTTTCATAAAATAGAGTACTGGAACATTTTATCTTGTAGATGACAAACTAATATCTATCGATCATGGATAATGGAAAATAACTATATATTATAGAAAGAAAACAATTTTAAATATAATTTTTATTTTAATATTTTTTAAAAGAATAGAAAAGAGATAAAAATAAGAAATAAAATTTTATGAGACATTGAGAATTAAAAATAAAATTAGTATATTTTTTTTAAATATGCAATAATCGATTATTAAGCATTTTCTCTTATGTGACAATTTCACAAACATTTAAAAATTGATAGTTTATTTTTTTAATATAATTGCTTTTATATATTTGGAATAATATAATGCGCAAATGCATATGCGATTCCCAGATATGATAAAATGTAGTAGTAATCTATATAATAAATATATATAAATTCAATAACAGATTCCGGTACTATTATGTGAGCATAGCACTTAATTGAATTATATGTTTCTCGACAAGCAATCATGAATTTCATAAAAATTATAAACCCTGTTTATTTTTCGAGACATTTTAATTTAAACTCCGTAGGGATAATATCTTATGCCTTTTTTCTCTCATAATAAATGCATTGTCTCACTTACATTATTAAAAATTTACTTTGTGAAATATATATTTTACCTTAATCATTATTTTACCCGTGCAAGAATTTGAGCAAAAGTACTTCTTCATCAAAGCTGAAAAATATCTGAATAATTTAACACTCTAAAATAATTATACACTCGCAAGTCCGAATAGTCCATATAATCATGATTTTAATCCAGGAGATGAATCTATCAGAATTTGTGTATATATGAACTTTTGCTTGATAAATAATTTTATTTCTTCCTCTGTTAAAAATTTTAAATTTATTTTTAATATATGATTATTTTTAATATAAGATCATCCAAATATAACGCAAATTATTCTTTATATTCATTTTAATCCAAATTAATGTGTTTTCGATAGACAACAATTTTAGATGGATATATAACTTCTAGATAACAATTTTAGATGGATATAACTTCTTGTATTATATGCGGACACATTCGGACTTAAGTAAACGAGTAATGATTATTTCGAACTTGGATATCCTCAAAATCCGGGTCATATTTGTACGATCCTTGGT
The DNA here is from genome assembly GCF_003227725.1 of Camponotus floridanus. Lineage (NCBI taxonomy): Eukaryota > Metazoa > Arthropoda > Insecta > Hymenoptera > Formicidae > Camponotus > Camponotus floridanus. Next base: position 689,304 of record NW_020229448.1, on the reverse strand, counting down.
CCTCACGAAAAAGGAATATTGTTTCAGAGGTAGTTCGGTTGCTGGAGGAGGAAGATCGCGTCTAGTATAGGTCGTGTGGATTATGTGACGGGGTGACAGAACCAAATATATCTCTACCCCAGTCTCGCGAGCAAGAGGAGGATTTTTTTCTGAAAATATCCTGGCGACCGCCCGTCGACAAGATCGGTTGTCGTGGAAGCGGCAAGGAACTTGGGTGTGCCGGTGTGTCTCATTGCTCATCTAGATCTTCTTGCGTGGACAATCTCAACTTTCTTTACGATTAACCGAAGCCAAATATTAACACTATTCTCCATGAAGTGCGTATTTTTTGGCCTAACAGGTATTTCAGAGATCTCTTTTTATATTCTTTAATTAATTCATAGAGATTATAAAATGTACAGAAAGGACGCTTATATGTCTTGCCGGATTCCTGTTGAATGTTTTATTCTTCTATTCTTCTATTCTGCGACAAACCAGGCGATAGCACTCATACGTAGTTAATATAATCGCGTCAGTGTTTTTGTACAGATCAGTCAAACAGCTGGATGAAAGTTTTACAATGTAACCGCAAATAGATAATTAGTTTGTCATAAGTTTCTCATTATGACATAAGCTTATTATATCTTTGTCATAAACTTATCATATCTTGATAAAATAACAACTTATAAAAAATTGGTGAGATTGATATTCATCTATAAATTATATATATTAAGTGTATAATCGTTGATTGATATATTTCTAACAATGAAATACTTCAAAATAATATTACAAATATTTAAAAAATTTTGCATCAGTTTTTATTTTTTAGATATAATAATACGGCACGCGCTGTAAATCTTTCTCGTGATGTAAAAATTTTTGGAAGATTAATACTCATCTGATTTTGCGAAATAATATTTTTACATAAAAATATGATAAAACACTTATCATCGCAAACTTAATGCGTAGAATTGTAATATTTATTCATAGTATTTATTCAATAAACGGAATTTTATATGGGAAACAAACACAGTTATGCTATTTCTGCTCATTTATGTTACATGTGCTAATTTCGAGAAACGGTTTTATATTTCACAGTTTTATAATTAACGGTTTTATATTTCGCACATATATATCCAATCAGATATTTTGCGATAATTGCAACTCGAAAATAAATTAACAGCATTTAATTCAATTTCTATTAATTTGTTGCGATGAAACGCAGATGTGTTCCAAAAATACATTGAAGAAGAAAATTTAAAACAATTTTTTTGATGAGATTATTCAACATATGAAAGAGAAAAAGAAAGGGGAAGAGAAAAAATTTATATATAAATGCCACATGTTATGCAGTTCATATCTTTCATCATACATATCTTTGATACACCTGTTGCATACGTTTCATGGACCTGTCAGGGAATAACCCTTAAATGATAACGCGAGAGATATATAAGCATATTGCACGTGGTTGCTCAAAGCCATACTTGCTGAGTTTACAGAACTCATATTTCTATCTCTATTTTTTAATATGTTATTCTCGTTACTTTTTAGTACATTATTATTTGCAATAAAATATTACTTTTCATGTAATATAACTATTTTTTGCTTAATCCTGTAAGCTATTATTGTATAAAAATTGCAACATTTTAAGAAAATTATTTTTGAATTATTTCATTTATTATTGTAACGTTTTAAAAAATATTATTAATAAAATGTTTTATTAGTAGCAGTTTTTCATTCAGATATTAGATAACCTGTTAAGTATATTAAATGTGTATAAAATGAAAAATCTATCGGAATCCGTTTTTAAATGTTGCTTTAAATAATAATTGATTTTTAAATAACTGTGTTTGTTTGGATTCTTTTCAATTTCTCTCAATATAATCTTTTAATATAATAATATAACAATGTAACAATATATTTATTTTATTTATTACAAATTTAAATGTTTAAAGTTAAAGAAAAATACATATAAATGCGTATTTCTATGTACAAAAGTATATTATTATGTGACGAGAGAGAGAGAGAGAGAGAGAGAGAGAGAGAGAGAGAGAGAGAGAGAGAGAGAGAGAGAGAGAGAGAAAATATAGATTAATACATAAATTATATTAAAATAAACACACATCTTGGCTCAATTGGATATAATAAAAAATAATAAAATAAATTCTGTAGGGTTCTACATTCTTCTGAAATATTTAAGATATATATTTGAAAGTTCTTCGCGGTTGCGACACTCTTGTAACAAAATAGAATAAGATTTGATCGATTTTAGACATTGCGCGAAGATGTTTAATAAACTTTTTTCAACACGATTCTATAATCTGTATTATTTTTCCATCAAGTATTCTTTATCGCTTTCCTAATCTCGTCATTTAACCATATCCTTCAATTTTCCAACTTTTTCTCCGGCCATGCTGCAGAAGTGTTCCATTTTACTGTCTGCGCATATTGATTTCCAGCTATGAAAAAAGTTGCCACGCATCTAAGTGAACTTCAAATTGAAAAATAAACGATTTTAATATTGCAACACAATAAAATGCATAATGGATTAATTATATATGCATGAATAATATTTTATCAAAATATTAATACCATTAACTTTAAATTAATTTAATATTAATTGCTTGGTTTAAGACTTTGCTTTGTATTCTGAATTTGTGTTCTGATAAATATATAACTTCAATATAAATATTAACTTTCTTCTAACGAAATTTATTATGTATGTGTGTATGTGTAATAAATAAAAATGTGTATAAAAATTTATTACATTTGATACATTCAACGTCGTCAAAGGACGTCTATTGTCACAAGGAAATTTAATACAAACTGCTTTCCAAGACTTTCGTTTCGCGCGTTTGTAGGATATAATAATTAAAAGGATGGAGAAAAATTAAAAAAAAAATAATCGCTTTTTGTTATACTATTTGTCGAGTTATATATATATTCAATAAATCAAGCAACTGACAGAATAGAATCTTTTTTAATTCAATTTTTCGATACAATAAAATCTATGCTGAGAATTCCTCGGGAAAGAAATAAAAAAATTTAATTAAAAATATCTCAATAAAATTTCTCATATCGAAAAATATCTCTCAATTTTTTTCATATGCATACTTGTATGTGAGCTACATCGATATCGTCTACTTTCTCTTGGATTAATAATTCTTACTGAAAAGGTTGGGATAAAGCTGGGTTATATCTAAACGAACATGAGCCCTTGTAAAGCTCAAGAAAGGATATTGTCCCATGTCGGCCACTTGATCTCGTGTCTTATCGGTCCGCAAGGGATTTACCCCAACCCAATTATTAATCAGAGACTACGGCTTGTTTCAAGGAATAAAAACCCAACGGACGAAAATACTTCAATATATCACGTCACGTGCATTTATCACTCCTATGATATTTAATCCCGTTCTTGTCACGGAAAAGTTACGGAAATAGGTACGAGAACGTGACTGGAAGTGACGTTATTGAATAAATTAATTAGACAGTCATGTGCAAGATAGTTCTCATGTTATTTCTATGACTTTTTGTAAGTCTTCAAAAGTTGGGCTACCTAGTGTGTAATGCGTCCATTAATAAAACCATCCGGACCGCTATGCATAATACATAACGTTTTTTACGATGGCATTTCGTAAGAGCAGTTAACGTACGGAAGCTGCTTCTATCTAATGAAAATGGTTTTTACTTTGTGTAAAAAAAGGGATTTAATTCGATTTTGTTGATTACATAATTTTCTTTCGCAATATAAACTCTCGGTAATCTCGTAAGCAAGTACTTGATGGTAAAGATTTTGATGAAGGATTCTTTTTTCTCATCATATTTTATATGTTTTATTATTCTTGAAATGTACTTCTCTTTCTATCTGATCGACGACACTTAAAGTCCCTTGATCAAAAGGCTGTGTTAATAGCAACCAAAATAACATGTTTGCACTGTTTTACTTTTATGAATAATATACATATATATAAAACTGTATACATACTCCTGGACAAAATCAACTTTTCTTTGAAATCTTTCATTAAAATTTAAATATCAGCTTTTAAAAAAAGTTGAAAATTATGCGTTAATTTTGTCTAAGAATATATAATGTAATATATGTATAATGTAAGAATATATAATGTATTTATATATAATACTATGTAAAAATTTATATAACTATTTATATAAATCTTATTAAAAAAAATTAATGCAACAGTGTTGCACATTAATAAGTCTAATTTATATGTTTAGTTATCCTTTTCTCACTACACATTTCATTTATGCATGCATAATCTAATCCTGGCAGTTTGCAATACGTAAATTACACAGCGCTTATTGGTGAAATATTCGATTATCTGAAATTGCCCATGAGCAGTGCTCTGGTTTGTTTCTTGCTGAACTTGTCATATATTTTAGATGAGAATTGGAACAATGGTAAATCCACTTTAATTTGCATTTCGAATAAACGGTTGAAACTAATCCGACTATTATAATGTAAACTAGATTTAATACCGTTACTATTAGAGAGCCATTGTTTAATTTGCATTTCTGCAACTTTATTTTTTTTATATGTTGTAATTTATGTGACGTTTAATGGCAACTTTTAGTAATGCAATCTTTAATTAATTATCAGTCAAAAATAAAATTCTCCTTACATTACTAATTAATTAAGTGATTGTATACAGTGATCTTGTTTATTACATTTGCATCTCCGTGCCACCGTTTAATTAAAGTTCAATTATTTAATTGAGAAAGTTTATATATATATATATATATATATATAATTTTTGATATTTACATTATTAATATTTACTTATCCGTGAATAAAAGATATTCGAATACAATTTGATATTACGACTTAATATTTAATTTAACGGAATAAAATGAGAAATTTAATTTAATTGATAAAATTATGTGAATAATTATGTAAATAAAATTATGTAAATAAATGAAGAAAGATACGATGAAAAATAAAGATCGATACAATTTTTAATATCGATTTACAATATCGATATAGAATTAAGAGAATTAGAATTAAATTAGGATCGTATGTGGATTAACTTAATTCATTTTATTATTCGAAAAGCAGGAAGGAAACAAAGTGTACTAAAAGAATTTTTTATCAGCGAGTACACGTTTTTAGAATTTTAAAGATGCATGACTGTATTGAGAGATAAAAGTCGCAATGGTGGTTGGTTTAGCAACTCTCTACTCTTTTAGCGTTACCCTATCATCGATTTCGACTTGTCTTTATATGCCACACAAATATTTCAAATTACGCATAGAATTCTAGAGATTCAGGTTAAATATTGCCGTTAAAAGTAAGATAATTCTCCCAAGTTAACTTTTTAAAACTTTTAATGGTATTATTCTAAAAAATATTGTGATTTTCTTGTTGACACGTTTCCCATTTGAAGAAGCAGTAAATTCTTCCCAATTCTTGGTCATTGAATCGTTTAACTCATCACCATACATACATTTTAAAAATCAATTATTAAATGTTATATATTATGCATTATTAAATATATTATATGTAAGTATCATAACATTTATTTATAAAAAAGAAGCTTTTAAAAACTGAGATTCTAATATAAGAATAATAAATGAAAAGTAATGTCTCTGAGTAAAGAAAAATTAAAAAATTGCAAAAGTTGTTTATTAATACTAATTTAAAAAAAAGAACCATGGAAAGCTTTTTGTCGGAAGAGTACAAAGTACTTGAAAAATGGAGTCTTTAATTTAAAAATAAACGATGGCGAAAGTTTGTAAAACAAAGCTACGCATATATTATATAACTGCATGCGAACAAAGATACGAGTACATGTACATGTAAAAAAGAACTCGCATTTGCGTTTTTTCTTTGAAAAAAATTGACGTATTCGTATTTCGAATTATATGTTATATTATCCTAAACCTTGGTTATTATCACTGGCAATCTGTGACTACCTGTTTCAGTAGCATCAAGATTCATTCTGCGCTGCAGTATTCTAACAGTATCTGGACATGTCCAGCATATATATATATATATATATATATATATATATATATATATATATCAGATTGATTTAGTGCGAGCGAAGTGCTTTTTCCGACCTTGCGCTTTGTACAGTAGATGTGGACAACCTCGATCGATCGGCTTTAACTCACAGCTACACTGTTACAAAGCAAAAAGGAATAACAAGGAAAATGTAGAATTAGAGATATAAATAGAAGAAAGAAACAAAATGTTTTAATTAATTTTACAAGTTGGTTTTTTATTACTTTTGATTCTTCAGATGATAGATTTGAACTAATTATCACTATTTTAAGTGTAAATCGCATTTCAATTGGCTATACGTAATTACTACTTTTAATTATGTAAATTCTTCAAAAACAAATCAAAATTTAATTCGAATGAATTGTCTTTATTATAGATACAAAGACTGAATGAATTGTCTTTATTATAGATACAAAGACTGTTTGTAATTTTCAAAAATGTAATTTAATCATTATTTTAATAATAAAAAGAATGAATGTTCATAAACTTCTCATTATTTTTTGTTCGGAAGTAATTTTAATGAATTAATGACATTTTTTGCTATTAAAATAATATCAAACACGATGATTCGGATATTTTTCAATTACCAGCATAATAAAAATTTTCGTTATACATTTAAATGAAAATTATTCGAATTATGTCGTGTTCGATATAATTTGCCACAAAAGTCTCATTACTTCATTAATATTACTTTCAAAAAAAGATAAATTAAAAATATAAGAATTTTTATTCTTTTTATTATATTAAAATAATCTTTGCTTTCTGTTAAAAAAAATGATTTTTTTTCATTAATATAAAAGAAAGAGAGAGACTTTTTCATTTTCCCTTCTTTCTCTCTAATTGAGTCCATAGTATACATATTGGTAGTATATTTTACATGCATGAGAGTTCATATATGAGATTTCTTTTTTCTTATTACATAATCTAATGGACATTTTGAATCCTCTCTGTTTTTTTTAATTGTAAATTTTTAAAATAATATATATACATATATACATATATATATATATATATATAACCGTAAAATAAACATATATATATATATATATATATATATATATATATGTTTATTTTACGGTTAAACAAAAAGCGAAAAATTATAAATTTGTAGAAGCTTAATATCGCTAGTCGAATTTTCAAAAGGTTAAATGAAATTGTGTAGTCGACCAAACTAGCCAGAAATATAATTTATTCAATACGATGTTTCGACCATATGGTTGTGGTCCTTATCAAGTATACACTGGAATAGATATATAAGTTGCAAAAAATTATTATTTACATCTAATTTTTAAAAATAAAGTTTTGTTAATGTGACTTGTGCTTTGTACAAGATTATTATCTATGCCGACACTCTGATTATCACTACTTCGGCTAATTTGTATGTATATTTAAAATATCTCACGTTTAAACTAAATTAATTGTGCGTATTACGGTTCAAACCGAGAATTAGATGTAAATAATAATTTTTTGCAACTTATATATCTATTCCAGTGTATACTTGATAAGGACCACAACCATATGGTCGAAACGTCGTATTGAATAAATTATATTTCTGGCTAGTTTGGTCGACTACACAATTTCATTTAACCTTTCGAAAAATTATAATTGATTATAATTAATAGTTATGTTCTTCATATTTCACTTTTTCATTCTACATTTTCATTTATATTTTCATTTTATTGCGTTTTAACAAAAAGATATTATAGTATATGCATTAATAAATCTGAAATTTGTTCTATATAACTCTTACATAATAACAATAATTAGGGGAATAATTATTGAATCGCATATTTCACCGAAAATAATTTATCGGTAATTATGCGTTTATTTTGTAAAAGCAATAATACTCTTTCACAATGTTTCTTTGAACTATAAATTTTATTTATCATTAATTCTGCGATACAAAATTTACTAACATTGTAATAAATTGTAATTAATATACTCGCTAAAGTATCAATTTACACGACAAAGCATGCCGTAATTTTACGTGTTAACATCTTCTTTAAGCGATGAATAGCACATTGTGGTTAAATAATGTAGCGTACATTCGTCAATTGTATGTCGAATTTATTTACGGATTGCACGTAGCAGATATCGACATAGAAAGATTGATTATTTATTTCTTTACATATCAAAATTAGTCAACTCGAATTCACAATAATTATTTATTCAAATTTAATTAAATTATGCAATTTAGGATGAATTAACGTGTGTACGCAACAATCTGTAAAAAAAGAATAGAATTCTATAAAATCGAATTTAACATTCTACTGGAAGTAATTATTCTTCATTAGGCATAAATTTAAATTACAATAAAGTATATTGAAATGAAGAATTTTCAATGTTCATTGTTTCAATTTTATTTTTAAATATATTTTATAAATAACTGTTACTCCATCAAAATTTCATTGCATAGAAAATAATATCGAGATATTCTTTTTCATTGTTATTTACGAGCATCTCCCTTTTGCTTACCTAATAGTGGATAAAGTTGCTTCGATTTATGACGATGTGCGTTTCATTTCGAGCATAGATCTTTTTCAGCCTCGATTGAATTCTATTCTTTCCACCCTTTTTTATGTCATTCAATTGTCTAGACCAATAGCGTTTGTCGAATTGCATTTGGCGTCTGTGCCTTCAGCACAGAGACAAAAAGTGCCAATGACATCACCCACATTAGCGTGTCGAATGGTGTTACTGATAATAAGGGCAACCGAAAGAACGTTGATGTACCTTCGATTGCAATTTAACCTTCCATTTCGAGCTTATACTAGAATAATGAAAAAGAGAGAAAAGAGAAAAAGTGTTTTTATTCCTTCTGATTCATTTCTAAAATCTCAAATAATATTTGAGAACTGTTATAATTAAAATATTATAAAATTCTCTTTTATTTTGATTTTAGGTTTAAAATTAATTTTAAAGAGAAAAGTTTCATATTTCTATTTTATATATATTTATATACATTTATTTTATTATTTATAACGCAAGAATTAATTCTTTACAGATATTATTTTTTGTATTCCATTTCTATTTTTTATATAATTATTTATTAAGATTATAATTATTATTTATTATTCATTATTTATTAAGATTGTATTTATTTCAAAAATATTTAATTATAATTATATACTATATAATTTTTGTTTATTTCGTGTTTGTTTTATTTTAAAAGATAATCACAGATAAGCACAGTTACTTAATACCAATCATTAATAATAGCAACAATAATATTATTAATTAATTTATTAAATTTTTAGTAAAATATATTATTATTCATTGTTGCAAAGTTTAATATCAAATTCAACGAAATATAACAAACACATGACGTTTGGTAAATATACCATTATACTCGACGCCAATTTTAATGGGGAACTCAAGGGAGAATATGACAGCGTGACTATTATAAACATAAACAGTACGCTGTATAAGTTGTTAGCATGATTTCGGTGTGTAAACAATGTTGCACCGAGAAATGCCGTCTCACGTAAGACATTCTGACTAATTGTTCTTTACATTTCAAGAAGAGATTTTCCCCTGAGATATACTTTGTGGATTTACTTCGCTCAAGAGTGCAAAGCTATTTGCATCATTCTTAAACGTTCTAATTTGTGAAACGATTATGGTGTTCTAAGATATGTAGAGCAAATTGTCGCAAAGTGCTCCGATATGCTTGTCGACATTAATATATTTTTTATAGCACTTTTAAACTCTTCTTTCAATGATGATAATAATTATATTAAATTTTTATACAAACGTAAATGTGTTTCTTTTTTTTTATTTAATGAATATTTACACATTCTAGGTAATAACGCATACAAAGGGACAAAAACTACATATATCTGAACAACTTGTGCATCAATAATATATAATCCTATTAAAATATATGATATAAATTTAATATTTCATTAAATTTTTAATGCTTGATTTTTCTTTTAGCATGACTATTAATCGACGCTATTATAAAATTTATTTGAACTACTGATTTCGTTGATAATATGCACGAATATTGACTGTCGAGTTTTTGCGACTGAAATATTCTTGTCTTTCTTTTGCGTTCTCAACTGTGTCAGTCCTCCAGACTTCCGTTACGATTCCGCGCGAATTCATTTTACTAAACTGGATATTTCTCATTGTTTGTACGCAAACAATAGAGTCTGTTCATAAATCAGTTCGTTTATTTATGAATGTAATATGCTGATACCTTAATTCCCATTAGTTATACTCATTTTCAATGAAGAATCGCACAGTTTTGCAACTTATTATCTGTATTACTTGTCAAAATATTACAGTGATATTAAATTATATCACTTTTATGTGTGCGCAATGTGATTTATGTTAATTCTAAAAAAATAATATAAAATGATGATTCTTATATTTCTTTTTCTCATCATATACTATTTATGTTACAGCATTGTACTTTATTATAATAATATAGTAAACGACAATTGTGTATTATTTCAGCATGATTCAAAGTGCATCAGAAAATTGTAAATTTTTGAAAACGTTCCAATCTGTTCACGCTCAAAAAGCTCTTTATCGTTTACAAGAGCCTTTATCGTTCACTACTTAACAGGAGCAACTTTTAATAAATTTCATCGATCGGATTACATCATAATAAAAACTTATCTCCTCGCTGAGCTATTTCATTGTCGATACTTCGAAATAATTACGTTAATTAACGCTAGAAACTAATACAAAGGCAACTTGGAATCAGCTTAAAGTTTGCTTGATCGCAAACTCTGGTTTTTGTACCTATCACAAATTATTCCCCTTGGCAAATTTTCGTTGTGTCCTGAAAACTTTTTAAACACATACACATACACGTTGTATACACACGCGAGATTTTGCGACCTTTCAAAAAATTAGACGCCCTACATTGCCTCGACATCGTAAACTCAGAACCATTACTGTCCTTAATACTGACGACCGTTTCTCAAGATGATGATTAAGGGAAACAGGGCCGCGTAGGATGTATCCTGGCTTAAAGCATACGGAATTCCTGCCGAAATAAGGACGGAGGAACGCCGCTTCCAATTTTAGCGAGAGCGTAAGTCTCACCGCGGGAAATTCTGCGTCGTCGCGACGACATTTATTAAGCGCCCCTTTCCTTTTTCACGCCTCCGCGATTCACGAGCTTGTTATTGCGAATGTTGTTGCGCAAAACTTGTTGCGTCCTCGTTTGAAATCGATTGATAATATTTCTCGAAAGAAATGACACGTGTACAAATAAATGTGCATTGCAGATTACAATCCGATAAAATATAATTTAAAATAAAAACTATATCGAGAGAGACTAAACAAAGGCAAATTTCTTATGACATTCATTATTTATGTTATAAAAATTATGTATTAATGCAAAGAAATAGATGCACTTTAATACTATTTTTAATTATAGAATTTCATATAGATTTATAATACAGTTTTGCATTTTTCTATGAAACATATTTATCTGACTAATTTTATTTCTCGAAAGGCACGAGGCGACACAAAGCTATTTTGAACAGTAATGAGAGCTCAGATTGCTGCGATTTGCATTTCTTGCAATTGTCATGGTAACACGTTTGTGGAATTATATACGTCCTTTGTTGCGAACGTTTTGTTCTAACATTGAAATAGGACTTTGTTAGCTGTTGTTCCCCGCAAACAGCACGGAAGTAATATTCCACAGCTGTAACAATCTAGCACTGCTTGATAACATTTGCGAGATCCATTTACAAGCTCTATTTGTTATTTTTCGATAGCTCTATTTGTTTTTTTTGGATAAAGAGCCTTCAAAATTAATAAAAAGTTCGTAAAATTATTATCATAAATTATTGCGAAATATCTTTATGAAAATTTAAAGAAATGTAATATTTGATGATGTAACAGGATATTTAACGTTTTCGGTTATACCATCGCAATTCTTGAAATTCGCGTGTTTGTCAGGAAATGGAACGCGAGTGAGAAATCCTTTTGACGAAAATCCGAGGGATTTTCAGCTCGGTTTTGTACCATTCTGTACACGGATGCACTCTTAGCGATTTTTTTTTCATGCTAGAATGAAAATCAGGTTTTCTCGTGATTAAATGGCACAGTAGTTTGTGTGGTTAACTTTCATGAGGATTGAATTTTCTGTTTTCATCTTTATCTCTTGCTAAAAAATTAGTAGCGAAATCGTTTTCGAAAATTGCCACAAATTCTTCAAGTGAGAAGAAAGTTTCTTGAAACTTTTGTTGTTTACGCTTGCAGCAAGGCTCACACCGTCGGGAGAAATTATTCTTCATTAAAAAGATCCGACCAATGTAAACTTTGAAAGATGTAAGTACCGTATATACATATAAGAGGATCACATATATCTTCTTACACGAAAATATGTAAGTATAACTTGGCAATTCAATTATAAGTCACGTATTTTATTTCTTTAGGGAGAAAATCTGTAATATATATACATATGATACTTGGAAGATAGAAAATAAATATTATTCTTATAAGAAAGATCGTGGCGTGAAAGCGTATATATAATCCATTGCTTATTAAATATCAATATTGGAATATGCGTTTATTGATATATTATTTTTCTCTGAGATTTTTGACGATATATTTTCGATATATTTATTTTTAATATATATACCTTTATTTTTTTAACAAAGTTGGGCAAAATTTTTAAAATTGTATTGAAGAAAAAATTATTTTATTTTAAATATTGCTATAATTAATGATCTAATAAATTTTCACCACAATAAAGCTAATAAGTATAATAATGCAAGTAGTTAATGGAGAACAACAGACGTATTCCAATAATGTTATGATTTAATTAAAACTTTATTTATTAATGACGTAATGTCCCTATTATTTCTAATAGATAAACTATAGCGCATAAACATTAATCTATTCAGCAAACATAATTATGAATGTTTAGTATAGAGATTGTTTGAGAACTTGGCGAAGTACAATATTAATCTTAATCATAACGGTTTTACTTAGAGACGGGAAGAGAAAAAGACGCAGAGAAGAAGAGAGAGAGAGAGAGAGAAAGATCAGAGAAGATGCACTTTCTGTAGAAATTTACGATATAACATTTACATCTAATTTATATACAACACGAAGTAATAAACTGACACTAGCCACTGAATACAGACTTCAATGTCGACGTGATTATGCTTCTCGCATTAAAGCGGTTATATTTTATGTAGATACAATGAAAAAATACAAGGCTTTTTAAGTAATAAAGTACCGACTAAAATTTTTAACACAATTTATTTTTTGCATTATTTACATTTTAACAACTTTTTAACGCGATGTGAATTATTATCGAGCGAATTTTCCTAAGATTCCATATTCTCCACTATTTACTAACGCATTTACATTATTCACCATATGCGCCCGGTGATAAATTGCATTTTCTTTGCATTGTAATTTAACATAGAAAATTACATCAAGTTTCTCAGTACACGATGGCGCTTTTCTCCGGCTAATTACCATCCTTTAACCTTCCTACGATTTCTCTGCCTTTCATTGCTAAGTGCTGACATTGTATATTAACTGTCCTACGTACATATGTACATGTACTATGTGCACATATATATATATATATATATATATATATATATATATATTTTTTGAAACTCGCGCCTACACACGATGCCCGAAGTAAACGCTATTGTGACATCACATACGCAGTAACCACAAAGTGTGATTAGTTTGTCCTTTGATCATTACATTAAAAGTACATTTATTCTGCTCAAGAAAACGCGTAATTAAACTAATTAAATTAATTAAAATATTATAAGTAATTAGCCCATTTTTATAAAAGGTCCAACAGCAACATAATTCAAACATGTGGACGATCTCTCGTGCAAAAATAAGTCAAAATTGCAAAAAAGTATTTTTACAATTTTTTTTTCAGGAAAATCGATCTTGAAGGCGAAGAATAATGCCATGTTTCTTTTTTTACATCGACAGTACATATATGTGTATTCTTTTTGAATATTTTTATCAGAGAGAAATCATTGTTATTTTTTTCTATTTTTTATTTAATTTGCAATATTAAAACAATACCTATAATTAAAAAATTATAATTAAAACCTATAATTAAAAAAAATAAAGCAAAGTGAATTATTTTTTAAATTAAATATTGACGCGAAATACATATATCGTTTTCTTACAGCCAATGTGAGTTAATCTATAGATTAAACAACACCTCGTAAACAACTCTCAGTTACAATTATTGTGTAACAATAGATATTTTTCTACCTGCAGTCTTTCTAACAACAAAATTACAAACTTTCCTACAGATTGCAGTTGTCACGACGAAAGAACACAATAAATCCACATTGCTCACATTGCACAAGATTATAGCGTTACATATTACTCTTATATTACGCATATATGTATATATTCTCACTAATATATTTCATTAATGTTCTATTTAATAATCATCAACATCTATGTAATATCAACGTGAAATATGATTGATATTAAATCCAGTTTCCAAAAGTATCAACGTAATAAATAAATAAATCTTTGCGATAAAAAATAGTAAATAATATTTACAATAGATTTAAAACAAGAAGATTTATAACAAACATTTTAAATTTATTGTACTGAATGTGTAAATAAATATAATTCAAGTATTTCACCGAATCCATTCGATTTGAGTCGTTTCGAAAAAAAATAGGTATAAATAAAAGAGAAAAATATATGAGAGAAAAAAAATAGATGAGACTTTATATTATTTAAATTGTATTATTTAATAATAACAATGAGAGAATATTTTCTTTGTCTCTCACCGAAAAGTTGAGCAGCTCTATCGGTTATCGTTCTTTTACATTATCACCCTTACAATCAGCAACAATGGGGTGTCTTAACCCCATAACAAATTGACGCCCAAGATTGCCAAAGAGGTTCGTCGATCACCGTCACTATAATAGCGTCAGATGGGTACAGGCCAGAAAATCAGGTTGGAATACAAAGTGTTTCAGACCTTCAAGTCTTATTCTAATGACATTCTGATCTGTTTCAATTGAGTGTAAAGTCGGTTTAATCTAACGTAACACGATCATTACTTTTGTGATTCTTAACTTACGAATAATTTAGCCTTAAATACTTTTCCTCGCGGTCAAACCAATGAATTAAGACAAATCTAGCTAGGAAACTTTTCACGACTCACACTTTAAGACCTAATTTATATGCGCTCTTTACATAAAAAACTTGAAAGGCCATTAATGTGAACGAGATGTAATAAACTTTTATGCCATGCGAAATACGTGTCAGACATAGTTGTTAGATCCATTACTAGTAAAAGGTTCCACTATAAAGTATCTGTAATGCGACAAATAATTTTGTGCAGAATTCAAATTGTCATTTGAGGTTGGCAATATATATTAATAAAAATTTCTTAAAAAACACTTTTTTCTTGTAAAAAGCTGCCTATCGAAAAATTCCGCCAAAAGGCTGAAATCTAAGATATAGATAGCAACATATCACACAAAGAATACATACGATAATAAACGCAAAATTACATTATATTTTTATATTTATTGTAATCACATTTATCAATATGTTATTTCCCTTGTGCCAAGAAAAATAAATCCGCAATTTTATTAAAGAAAATTTATTTTTAACTTTTATTAATCCACATTTAATTACGATGCAAATTGTGGAATAACAGAGAGTGGAATATTTATTGCAGTTTACGTTAATACTTATTATAACCTAATTATACAATCAGTAAGTGGATGAAACTAAAATTAAATGAAATTAAATAAAACTAATTACAATTAATGAATCAGCATTTTTCGAGGTAACACAATAACACGCGATATTTATTACAAGAAATGAAATTCCAAGTAGAGTTTTCAACTATAATAAAAATGACGACACCATGCATAAAAATAATTTATTGCATATCATTATAGTTATTAGGTGTGATTACTTTTAATGTTTCATTTTATGTCTTTGCATATTTGTATGGCACGTTTTATTATCAATATAATTATTAATATTCCATACACATACTATACACATAAATATTTCAATATAATATTATATAAATATTTCAATAAATATAAATATTTCGATATAAATGTTTCACATTGTAGAATGTACGCGAATGTCAAAAAATAAATTCGGAGAATTTTAAATTTTATTGTGCATTTATCTGACTCTTTTCTTTTGTTCAAAAACATTGTAAATTATATAAGATAAAATATTTTATTAAAATCCTTTAATAATCCATTCAAAGAAATGAAATTCTGTATATTTGTTTTAATAGTATATAATCACAAATTTAATCTGCAGAATTCAATTTGTTAAATAAAAAACAAAGTAATTTCATTCTCTTAGTTATAAGATGTCTAACATTATGAGTTTAATATTGCTTGACTAGAAATTAGAACATATCAGGTTTATCTTGCAATTTTATAAAAACAGTTTGCATATTCATGCTAATCGTTGCATTCGTTATAATAATGGAATTTCATAATATTTCGGTGAATTTAATTTCTATTAAATTCTAAAACACTCTAAATACTTCTAAATATTGATAACAGAAGAAGCTAGTGGAATATTAACAAGCTTCATCATACTACATAAAGAAGTCAAAAAATTTAAAGATCGCTCTCTCCCAGTGGAATCCCGATAACATATTCGTAGCTAGCCGATCTTATCAGCTTCGTCGCTATTCATGCTTGGCAAAAGAATCATAAACATCCCATGAAATAATCTGATTTAATCTAAACGCTTTATATTTTCGATGTGCAAAAAACGTGTCTCAGCCACGAATATTTATAGTGTATAAATTATAATATCTCAAAAGACAGTCTCTGTGAAAATACACAAGGAACAATTGCTATGTGCGATATCCCCATTCATGCCTATGTACTTGTGTATATATGTACCGTGTGAGATATGTGGCGCTGTAAAATACGGCATAAAGCACTCAAGTAAGAGTGCGCATTCGATATAGTATTGTCACGTACAAGTGTACTTTTTTCTGAAATAGTAAAGAACATAATCTGACTTTCTAATGCGGAACATCTGTTGGTATATCATATAATTTCCGCATAACGCGTGTTGCGAATATTAATTTGAATTTTTGTAAATGTTTCTTTATTGGAATATTTTTTTTGATAAAGTGTGCATTTTGAACATAAATACTTTTAATTAAAATAGTAATGTAACGATACCCTATTGTGTTTTCGCATAAATTTTCATAAAATATCTTTCTTTATTATTTTAACATTTATTTAAAGCACGAAGTCCACGCTACGTGCACGCCATTCATATGTTTCGATTATTTTATTATATTAATTATTATTATTATTTATATACGTACATATGGGATGTTATACGTACATATAAATATTTTTATTTATTTATTAAATTTTTATCAAATTCTTGTTTAAGAATAAATACCTTTAAAATTTCATATTATTTTTGATTGCGTTTTGTCATAATATCAATTTTATCAATTTTATTTAAATAACATTCTTAATTTTTTAAAAATTATATTTCATATTTTGATGTTTAATATGCTATATTACAAATATTTCTAATCTTTAGAATATCTTTGATAATATCGAAATCGATAATAGAGGTCTACATAAAGAAGTCTAATGAAAATATATCTTGATATCATGAAAAATATCATTGATGAAAAATAAAGAGCGAAAAATAATTAAGGATAAATTATTAATTTATTCTTTTTGTTATTTGTTCAACAGTAAAAACAGCGATTCTGATCATTACGAGTTTAAAAGCATGTACACACTTATCATTATTTTTTCCGTAATGAATTTTCCTCGAAAAAACAAATATATTTCAAATGTCTTGTCATTTTTTCATTAGAGAAAATTAGTTGTAATTAGTTTCTACGAGAATAATAAAATTAATGAACTTTAAAAGGAGATTATTCATTATTAACAGAGTTTAAATATAATAATCGCGTGAGTGCAGAAAAATGTGCATTATACGGTTCTTAGAAGAGTAGGCTTAGAAAGACATTTGCCTTAAGAGGGTCAGTGCATATTTATATGTATGTATATCGCATGTACCTTGTGACGAATGCAGGTGGATAATAATCGCGTGATAGTGATTGCAATACGCCAATCCAATTCACCCGCATAGCAACTCGTGAAAGGTATATAAAAATTATATAATATGCTATAACTGTTTAAATTAGAGAGACGCGTTTTATATGGTACGCGATAAAATAAAAAATTTATTTAATTTAAAAATGTTAAAAAATCCATATATTTATTAAGTCACTGTTTATGCAATTAAAATTTTTATAAAAAAATTTGTATGAATATTTAAAGTTAACAATACAATTTAAACATTTCCATTGTTTTATAATATAACGTTTTATAATTTTATTTTATAATTGAATTATTTTCAATTTCTAACAAAGCGAAAACGTATCGTTATGTTTGTTAAGTTTTTAGTAAGCTAGTAAAGATGATCCATTACAATAAAAAAAAGTTTTTTATAATATTATTTAAAATATATTTGTTATAAATACCTCTATTTTCCAATAGAATTTGCAATATAAAAAGTTACTCTTGAAATAAATTTATTGCGAAATATCGGGCTATTTGTTCTTCCTGTAAATGAATGCTTGCATAATGTCTTATAGATTTCAAGATTCGACTCTTTCACGATAATCCTTGATGTAATTAATTTATTGTTCGAATGAAGCACACTTATTGTTAGTCATATCTACGATTAAGCCTGAGGATTCTGAATTCAATTATAATTGTTTATGATACTCTAATGTGATTCAATGATGAGAGAAGTTCAATATATTCGATGTGTGTATAACAGTAATTTATTTATAAATTGAAAAATAAACGAATTTGTAATATTGAGTGTAAAGAAATATTTCTGAAAAAAGACATGTCTGAATATAAGTTTTAAGAGAATCGACTATATTAAATAATAAATTGCCAACATCTTTGGTAAAAAAGAAACCTCAGATGTTTCTTCGTACTGTTAAAAGGTTTATCGTTAAGTTGTTTCCAAATCGATACTCTAGAAATGGCATGGTCGCTTTAAAACTATAGCATTGCTTTCGAAGCTTTAAAGTTGCCTCGAGGTAAACTTGTACATTTCACGTATAAAATATTTCGCTGAGAGAAAGAATCTCGCAATTTCCTGCATCATATTCAAGAATCGAGCTTACTTCTCAACGATGTTCATTTATAGTCTATTTAATATGATAAAATTCGTCTCTTCTTCATTCTTCATTTCAATTTGCTTTTATTGTTAATCTCGCATATGTTATTGTTGTTGATTTGCAGTTCGAATATGAAAATTGATCGTTCAACATAATTTTACTTGGGCAAATCGAGGTAATCGAGAAGAATGGAAGATAAATTGTAAGCACTTTGAACTTCAATCATGCTTCGTTTGTCATGCTCATGCTGATACGACATGGGAATATATCAGCTTTTAATTTCGTCAGGAAATATGCCAATAAATGCATGCTTCAGATTACTTTGATAATAATGCTTGAATAATTTGATAATAATACTGAATGCATGAATAAATGCCACAAATTGCAGTATCACATATACTAATTATTTACCGTTTAATTTGTTATTAAAATAAATTCGTCAATTAGATTCTAATATAACAGTAAAAAATATAACAATCAATATAATAAATTAATTAAACTTCTTGGCTACAATGTACTCTCTATTATATATTAAATTTTTCTTTAAATAATTTTTAAATATATATTTCGCTTATAAATTGATTATTTGAGAAAAAAAGATATTATACACACATGCATACCTTAAAGTTTTTATTTGTCAAAAATTACAAAATATGAATCTAATTTATGTTAAAATATTCTGTTTAATCTCATTTAAACTATTTAATTTAAATTAAATTTAATATATATATTCTTATTAAATTTAATATAGGTTTAACATTATTTAAGCAGCTCGACCAAAACAGTTTTACTATTTACATACATATAACAACGTGGTACGTAGTATTTTTGCACGAAAATATTTTACACTGGACAATATGCATATATTTGAGAAAAACCGATATACATATATTATACTTGTACGGAATATGTATTTCTAACTATTTACACAATCCATAAATTAGTTTCTCTATTATCTTATGTAAACTAGCTCCTCAACTTGCTTCCCTTCTTGATTGCTTTTCTTTGCTAATAGTAGTTATTATATAATATGTATATGTAAAATACAGTGTACCTTGAAAGTCAGTTGCTGTACGTTTCGGTCTATCGATGCTTGTGGCCACTAAAAGCATCGGATTTCCGCAGCCAGTAATGTTTTTAATTGCATTTACTAATCTCTGTTATCCAATATTAAACGATTGTGGATAAAAGAGAATGCAGTATTGGAAAATTTCAGAACAAACGCTGAATTGTTAGAAATGGTTTTGTAAATGCAGCGAAACATATGATTCGCTTAACTATCTGCACTGAAAAGTTAGGCTACTGGAGATTTATTCATGCATTCAAATAATTACTTTTCATCTCAACATATCTATCAAGAATGTATTACTGTATATTATATTATGTGTTACCGTGCAATACCGTGTGTCTAATAAGAGAATCGTTCCTCAAATTCACCTCTCACATTTTCGAAAAGTTTATGGCTTATAAATTCTAATTCGCGTTTCAGGTGGTTGGTTTCACCATCGCAGGGTCTTTGCAATTTTTCATAAAAATGCGCACACGGCACGTGCTCGGATACATGCAATTTATCGTTTTCTTTCTTCCACTACCATTTATGAAATGTACTTGAAGGTTCTTTTACTGCTCGTGTTCCAGATCAACGCGCATATAAATGATAAAGGAAAAAAGAAGAAGGAAAGAGTTGTGCTTGTGTAGAGAGATGAGACGGAGAAGGAGTTAAAAAAGGAGTCAAAAGGTGTATGGGAGAGCTTTTTCGAATGTGAAAATTACTATCACAGTTAAGAAAATTAAATTGATATTATGTATGTGTAAATGATACATAATAATGTTAACGTCTAATCTACAAAGCTTCCTCTTCATATTGACATTGTTTCGGTGGATATGCAATATAATATGCTTCAATTAAGTTATATATCAATTAATTTATATATGTAAATGCGGGGAATTTCAGAGCAGAAATTCCAAGTCAAATCATGTTATATGTGACCCTAGACTTCAATTAAATGCGATATAACGCGATATAAGATGTAACGCGCGATATAAGGAGATAGTTCCTTTATATTCGATGTATTGCTTTAGTTTCGTAACAGCCGCTCATTTAGGAAAAGACATAATCGTTTAAGAACAGCGCCTAAAATTTATCGATCTGACTTTCTCCCTACAAGCAGCAGAGAAATAACTCTTGACCCTCGTATTACGAGAGTACTGAACAAAGAAAGAGAAAAGTATCTCAGACATCCTATTTCGCTATCTTGCACATTTTCATATTTTAATTAAAATAAATGATTGAATTATCCATTAAAACTTAATTCTGTAGACTGCTCGAAAACAAAGAAATTTTTCTGGATAATTTATCGTTTACCATATTAGTGTTTCAAATATTCTACCCTTAATTTTAAAATATTAAAATTATTTAACTTTATTATTATTGCCAGTTTGCTTTGAGATATATATTGCAATAAGATATAAATCGTATTTACCTAATTACAAGATTTTTCTACTGTTATTTTATCGCATTACATGTAAAACTGGTTTTATATGCATGCATAGATTGCTGTAATGAATTTCAACATGTATGACTAGAATATGGTTATGCATACCGTAACATACGGTTATGCCTCCGTTTACGTAATTCAACATTACGTAATTCAAGAGAATTCCTTTTAAATTGCATTATACTAATATATTTATTTAATTCCTTAAGTAAAACTTAATTTCCTCACGTTTAATTCTTTTTTTCCAAATTATTTAAAATTATCGATTGCAAAGAGATATGCCAGACTAGAACAATGTATTTTATAGATTTTTCTCACCTTTACTTAGAGAAATTGTTTTAAAAATATGAATAAAGTTAAATTTATTAAAGTCCATATATATAAATTACGTAGAATAATATGAATCTATGCATAATAGTATATTGTAATATCAATTTTGACACATAAAACTTGCTTGTAGTTTTTTAGAAATAACAAATAATTAAATCAGCAAAACAAATGTATGTAGTTACTGAAATAATAAATGTAGCTCTTAGATCTAGTGACCTACATTTTATCTATTAATTTAATTTTTAATTAATAAAAATTTCGAGACTAGAATTGTAATTATTATTCGACATTTCTCCCTAATTTTGTTTCTGATATCTGTAAATTTTTATATACATATTTTAAATCTCATTCAAAAGTAAAAAAATTAATTTTCATTAATCTTTCTGCACTTGTAAAGTTTATTTTTCGAAAGTAACTTTTTTCATTTTTAATTACATATAACTGAAAAGCTATTAATTTTTTACCACTTAGTTTTTGTTAACTTTCAGAATGTAACTTTGATGAGATTACGGAAGTTTTTAATATCTATCATATGTCGACTTTTTCTTCTAACACAAACAATAATAATATTGATAGTTTTATTATTTGCTCGTCTATTTTTTTAAAAATTGATTAAGAAATTTATAGAAGAAAGTTAATAAATAATTTTATCGTTAAAAAATAATTTTTCTTTCCAATTTTTTAATAAAAACATGTTATATTCTAATAATGAATAAAAAAGTTACCTATAAGAATGGAAAAAAAGAAATAAAAATTTTTTAAAATTTGAATATATCCTATATATCATCCAAAGTTAATTATCTCTTCCAAATTAATTGGAACATAAAAATACAGTATATCCACTAAATTATAATTTTTCTACAATAATGTTATTTATAATTATAAAAGGTTCATAGATGTTGCTCTATTAATAAGAATTGTATATTTTTAGTACTGGAAAAATTGTGTATCCCAAAAAGGGAAGTCTAAGGGTGGCTATTCTGGCCTTCTGGTACTTATGGAGAACCTTGTTTAGTACCGCCATCTGAGTTTATTTTAAAAGCTACGTAGAGTTACATAGTCCCATCCACATTTTTCGACACTGCTGGTAAAATCATCGTTTAGTTCACGTATTACACAAATATAAATTAGAAACATCCTCCATATATATTTTATTAATTACGCATGTTTTTCTATTCTAACATATATTGTAAACATTAATTATGAGACTTATGATGAGAGAGACACCCTGTATAGATACATATGTATCATATCCAGATGGCGATACTAAACTATATGCTTTGATAAGTATTTTACATGAGAAACATTGGGATAGCTACTCTCAAACTTCTTTATGATATGCACGTTATATGTATATATTATATAAAATTATTTTATTATATAATCACTCCCATTACATTTGTTTATTTTCTCATAATTTCGATAACATGAAAGAGACTGAATATATTTAAAAAATTATTCATGTTTATTTTAAAAAATCCTCATCGCCAACATGCTTATAATATTTCGGGTAAAATTTCTTATATTAAATAATAAATATTTTACATTTGATATTAAATATCTATTTGTATAAATGATATTAAATATCTGATATTAAATATCTATTTGTTTAAATGTTGAAATTGAATGCAATTTTCATGCTAAACTAAGAAAACTCAAGCACTTAAAATAATAAAAAAAATATTAAAGTTAATTCATATAATACTTTCATAGAAATATTTTAAAATATTATTTTATATGTGTATTTTTTATTTCAGATTATTTTGCAAAATAATGTTATTATATTTAAGATTATTTTGCATTTATATATAATTTGATAAGCTTGGAAAATAATATGTTAATGATATTAAAATGCGTTTCATATATCGTCTTAAGCAATTTAAACGTTACATTGTTGTGGTAACTTTTAACATCAACTTTAACACGATTTTTACATTTTGTACTATAATATCTTCGCAGAAGTGTATCAGCGATAAAAAAATAGAAGAGGAGCCTCTCTACTTGAGTCAGAAACTGAAATAAATCAAAAAGATTAGGAGATACGGGAGAATGGCCGAGAGTAACTTATAACGAGACTCACGTCGTCGCCGGTACCCCATAATTACTGGCGCCGATAAAAAAAGAGGAAAAAAACGCAAAACAAAACAGACAGCCGCCGTGCAGCCACCTTTTAAAAAGGTGTTAAAGTGTGCTTTGTGCCCGTGTGTTCCATGCGGGGTAGGTGTTAATTTAAAACAAACCTACGGATAGAGCGCCGATTTGAAATCCAGCCGCCGTGTACTTTAATTCACCCTGAAATTTCGACCGGCCGATCTCCGTTTCAGTGGCGTACAAAGAAGATTTCTTATCTCGATTAGCGACTTAGATATCATGCAGTAAAGACTGAATATCTAGAAGTCTGTCTTTGAGTTATTTAAATTTAATCGAGTTATTTCGCGGATATAACTTTCCTCTATCATTGATTTTATATATATATAATGAATTATGTTTATAAATTTATTTATATAATTATTTTTTGAAGTATTCTATGCTTTGAGATATATTATAAAAAGCAAAAGTTATTTTATGGATGATAATAAAACAAAATAAACAAAATTAGACATATAAATAATAAAAATGGGGAACAGATTCTCTGTTGCAAAATTTTAGTAATATTTGATTAATTTCGGCAACTTCAACAACACGCCACTGTGATAGCAGATTTTCGTATATAACGTGTAATCAGCACAGCAGTTTCGAACCAATTTTTTTATGTTTACCTTCAGGCAATGCCCACCTTCCTTTCGCACCTTGCCATTTCTTTCTCATCACTCGAAGGTGATTTTACGATTCGCGTCCACCAAGAGATGAGCAACGCCCTCGAAAGTCTAGGACGAGTTGATCTATACGCAAAACTGCAGCAGTAAATTATTGTTTTTATTATCATGAAATTCTAGCCTTCCGCCCATTATGTATTAATTAAAATAAAAATTATAAAAATAATATTGTTATAGAAACTATCCCAAGTAATATTATTTTATTATAAGTAATTTTATTATAATTTCTATAAGGAAAAATGATATTTTATACATACATCTACACACACAAAATTGTAGCAACTAAGAATGAGAAACAATATATATAATTGTCGTATAATATGTATATAAAAATCTTTCTATTTTATGATAGAAAAAATCTATTTTCTGCAAAACAATTATTATAATCTAATGAAAAAATTATTATTATGTGGAATTTTATGTTAAATTAAGAACTTGTTATAATTAATACAAATATAGTTATTTTTCTAATTTTTCTAAAAATAAATTTATATTTTATATTATAATTAAATTTCATTTATATTATAATTAGATTATTACATTTATTTTATAATAAAAAAAGATGGAAAGACGATGCTTGAAACGTTCAAGTCGTTTTTTAAATAAGAAATTTTTACACGTTGAAACTTTGTATTATAATATTTTCTTTTATGTAGGCCACGGAGTTTGTGGAAATAAATACACATTTTCCCAGATATAATTAACTTCCAACCTAGCGATTAAACTTATTAAGAACTTAATTGGCCCAGCCGTTACTGATCCGCTAATTTAAATCTAAGCTTCTCATAATTGGATACCTCGTTTATAGATACACGAGATTTAACTCGACGTATCTCTTTCGATTATGCGAATTATTTCACAAATTATATCGCTGATATCATTATTTTCGATAACACTTTTCTTATCATCAAATCTTATTATCAGCAAAGATACTTAACAGCCAACACAGCAATTTTTCATGTAATATTCCCTTCGATAATAAACCCGATAAAAAGCCCGATTTTTCAGGTAAGCCTCGAGCACATATCAATTCATTACAGATTCGATCGATCTTTCTTTTCGATCCATAATGCACGCGGTCCAGGCGTTAACGAGACAGCTCCGGAGCCATTAAGATCCCAGCTTATCACGATCGGGATGCAGCACGCGAAAAGACTCGTTTTCCAAATTGAAAACGCGCCGGTATCGCGGCGAACAATCGGCAGAGCTTGATCTGCTCGCCCTCTAATCGCCAGTTAGTCGGTCCGAGTGCCGCGATCTATCGATTTATCGGTCCACGGAATTAGCATTCGAGGCGTGCGGATCTCACCGCGCGGATCTCTCGGGCTCCAGCCACGTAAATTTTGGGGCCCCCTTCCTCCAACCCTGTAAGGGATAGATCTCACTTGCGATCTATGCGTAATTCATCGATTCGTTCTACTCCCGACGAGTAGATCCGCGCGCGATACATTTGTACGAGATATTATCGTATGCGGCTAGGAAAAAATAATAAATCAAGAAATATTAATGTTATACGGCATAATGATGGCTTTTCTGAGCCAAGTTCGGCTCATTCGACGGACTTCATTCGCTGCTTCACGATTACTTGGAGTAACTGCACCGAACAAGAAACATAATAAACGGCCGCGTGCATCGCGTCGCCCCAAGAGAAAGAAAGTTCTAATTCTGCACAGCCCCACCGAGAACAGACGAAGCGCGTGGCCATATTTTACGGGTGGAGGCGTGAAACGGATAATTTTCGAGGGAAGCAATAATCGGGTCGTATATCAGGCCGCAGGAACGGCCTTCAAATTATCGGAAACGAGGGCCAAAACTAATGGGTCCCGCGTTAAACCGTTTGGCTCCTGCCTTCTGGCTCGACGATGCTGATTCACGCCAATCCATTCGCCGTTTTCGCACCGCACGAGCCGAAAAACTAGTCGCTTCTCACGTCAGACATGTCCGATACTCGAGAAACTTTATGCCTTGAAGAAAGTTTAGAGAGAAGCAGGGAAACACGTCTTACTTCTTGCTGCAGTTTCAAAGCAATCGAAATATCTTCAATTTTTAAAGAATATAACATTATAAGTTTAACAATAAATGCTCTTAAATAAAGGCTCTTTTTATTTTAATAATTACGTGAGGAAGTTTAGAAAATGAGCTGGCCCCACGTATAGAATAAAAAATGACAAATTTATCAAATAATTATTAAATAAATAAACGAAAACCGAAACTAAAATACCTGAAATTCATGATAATTATTTTAACACAAATATTTTTTGTTGCCATTTTTTACAATTTATTGATGATCATATTCTCGAATGCGGAGACTAATATGCAAATCATCGATTTTACCAGATTTGATTGCTAATAGATTTGAATGGTTTGTCACAGACCGTTCCCGCTATCGCTGCTTGAATCGGTGTGGTGAATATTCTAAAGTTTATATCTGTGTAATTTAGAGTCGACAGCAAAAAAATCGGCATCCGATCCGATATGATCCAGAGCAAGTCTCGTTTCACCTAGGAAAGCAGGCAGTGAAGAGTGAAAAAGAGGGCAGTGAAGAGTGAAAGTAGTATGACGAGATAATTTAATTAATTGATATACCTGTTATCTATTAGGAAACCCGCATATGTATTACCTTAATATCTGCTGGAAATACCATAGCCTCGTCGTGTCTGGCGATAACTGCCTGATTAATTGGCGCGTAAGGTAGCATGGAATTCCAACAGCCGACTGCATTCTGATCGATCAAGTTAAAGAACTGAAGTCCGTTCTCGTCCATTACAGACGCCGTGCAATGGGACAGCGGCCCTCTTGACGGCAATACCTACGTCGTACAAAAATTAACAATACAATATGATTGTGCATTCATGTGTATATAATTAATAATATCGGATTTTTTATTTAGTTTAATATATTTTTTTGTTTTGATGAAATTCTCGAGAATTTTCAGATACAAATCAAATATAACTTCTTGCTGCAGTTATCGAAGGATTCAAAATATTTTTATTTTTGAAATAATATAACATTATATAAATTTGTAAATAATATAAGACGATTAAAGATTTTTTAATTTTACAATTGTGTAAGAAAATTTAGATAGCAAGTGACTCTCTCTCTCAAATAAAAGATGAAAATTTTATCTGATAATTATTAAATAAATACAAAAAATTAAAATTAAAATACCTGAAACTCATGATAACTATTCTGAGATAATTGTTGATTCCTCAAGATCCTCGTGGAAACTGCGAATTCCCGATAGCTGCTGAGAGAATGAAAGAAGAGAGTCCGGTAGCCATCTGCTTGTATCGGTGACAGACTCATCCCAAAAATGCCTTCTTCTCCCCATTGGAAGTTCAAGCCTCCGATATTATAATCGCCTGCCAGAGGATCCGGCATAAAGTAGCTGTGCGTTATTCGCCAAGATGTATTCTGCTGCCATGAATACACGATCAGACCGTAGCCGAGTTCGTCAGACATGTAAGCGAAGGCATCGTCGCAATCTTTTCCCAGATCAACCGCAATATTGGCGATAAAAGTATTCTAGATGATAGAAGAAAAAAGGGCGTTTAAATGGATTAAAAATTAGAGATGCAACATAAATCGAGTGCAAAAGACATACCTGATTAATATCGTCCGATCTGAGTCTGTATTGCCTTATAATTTTATCCGTCCTCAAATCAAATATATTCAGGGTATAAGGACAAGCTTGCACAGTCGTGTCACCGATTCCTATTGTTCCGGTATCCAACACCCACAGTCTATCACATGCATCTGCATGAATCCTAAAAAAAAATTATACAATGTTTTATAAAATGTCTTCGAGCTTAATCAGCAATGTTACCTGTAAACGGTCGTCAGTCCGCTACCGCAGGCACCAGCCCTATTTTGAGACCAATTCGGATAAGGTATAAGCTTCGGCGATACACCTTGATTAACGTCCAACGGTATGTAATTCAACGTAGCTGGTATTCCTATAATATAACGTTGCAATCATTGTATTAATATTAAATTAAATATTAAATTAAATATTAATTGATTAACATTACAATTATAAAAATTAAATTTTATTATATAATTGTTTCAAAATCAGCACATAACGATTAACATATTAAAATGTAAAAAGATAAGTCAAATAAATATTATAATATATATAGAAATATATGACATCATGAGTGTGTAATTAAAAGTTAAATGGTGTAAAAAGAAGAAAAGAAGATGCGAAAGTGAGGGGGAGAGATATAAAAAATGCGCGAAAGGAATTGCGTTGAATTTGCGAAGGCCTCGCGAAGGAAGTAAAGAAGAAGGATGGAAGGGTGGAACATTAAAGAGCTTACACAGCGTGCCGCCGTCATTGTTTGGTCTTTGTGCGACACAAAAAACGGTGGCGCGCGCCAAAGTATATAATAAACATAGAGCGTGCAAAAAAATGGAGTGAATAAAGGCCAGCCGAGAGCTTGAATAAACCCGTTCGTCGCGCTGTGTTTCGCTTTCCCTGGCGGTAGAGAGGTGGAAGGAGAGAAGCGAAGAGAGACCCCCCTCGTTTACAGCGGGGGAAGGGGAGTCCGGGTCCGCGGAGATGGGGGCGGTGGACAGAAGAGAAAGACGGAAACCCTCCCATTGAGAGCGCGCTCGCGATTTTCGGCGCTTTTTGTCGCGGACCGGAAGTCGCGCAGACGGGAATCGAGGCGCGCACCTCCTATGGCGATCTTCCGCGCATTATACCGGCGTCTGCTTCCGGTTTCTAACTTTGAAGCGTCGCGCCTCGTTTCTTTCGGCACAAGACGAGTTCATTTGTCTGTCGCGTCATTAATCCAGACAAAAGCGTGGCCGTAATTTTTTAATGATTAATATTTCTGACGTTCACCATTACGCCATCTTGGCACCGTGATGAAGAGCTTGTTCTTCCAGATCTCGATGCCGACAGGCAGAGAATTCTCTGGCACGTATTCGCCGCTCGCTATCGCTGATTGTCGGCTGCGCTGATCCGGATAAGCAAAGTCCATCGTCCTCCAGATGAATCTTTCCCAAAGCGGAGCACGTCCTACCTGCATGCTCCATATTTGAACCCCATCGACGTTTCCGATAGTCCGGAGTGACAGGAAAATCGAGATGAGAGCCAGGAAATACCAGACGCAATGATTTTTCATCCTCGTTATTTAATATTTCTGTGAAAAATATGTTTAATTAAAAAATATTATTATATGATAATTATTTTCTGCGTAAATAATGTAAATAAGATGTGACATAAACAAATGCATTATAATAAATATTACAGATATTACAGACATATATAGATATATATTATAAAATATTCTATTATAAATTTATATAAATTTAAGAAATTGATTTAATTATATAATTAATTATATATATATATTATTAATTAATTATATATTTAATATATATATATAAACATAGAGCATGCAAAAAAATAGAGTGAATAAAGGCCAGCCGAGAGCTTGAATAAACCCGTTCGTCGCGCTGTGTTTCCCTTATATAAACATATATATATATATATATATATATATATGTATATATATATATATATATATATATATATATCTTCGCGTATATATTAAGAGACACGATAGTGTCTCGCGCCAAGTTTATGCGGAGCATTAGCGCGGCACTCTGTGTATTTAGATGCGAGTCGGACAATTAAGAATAAGTCAAATTATCGGATTTAAAATAAGTAAGTAAAGTTGTAAGTTTCTTACTCTTGACAGAAAATTGCACTAGCGACGCTTTCCGATATTAATGACATATGTCATTAATGACATGTATCATTAACCGCATTTTGAGTAGTGATAAGTAATAAAGTGCAAGTTAAATAATAACTAATTAAATTATTAATTAAAAATTTGCAAAAGCTAGTAAGATATGATAATTGGAGTCTAAGGTAAATAAATATATCTATTTTACAAGCTATATATATTATATAATATATATTATATATATTGTACTTATATCTACATATATTTTTATATAATTTGCTTATATATTAAAAAAATATACATATACACATATATATATATATGTATGTATATATCTTTTTTTTAAACATAATATCTCTTAGCAAATTATACTAAAAAAAGAAGTCCTACTCCCCAAAAACTTACCTTTTTAAAAAAAGGTAAAAAAAGAACGCCAAATTCATGCACTAATTGTATCCAACTGTCCTATTGTCCACAAAAATAGTGATATAAAAAAATTGCACCAACTAAGAATAAAAATTTGTACAAGATAAATAGAAGTACAAAGCAGAAAACTTATACAAGTTAAATAGAAATATTTTAATTGAAAATTTGTTATACATTGAAACATTGTTATACAAAATAGTTGTTTTAATTTTCAAAAATAATAATATTAAAAAATTAAAAAATTATTTAAAAATTGTAAACTGAAAATTAATATAAAACAAAAAAGTAAAAAAATTTTAATTTAACATTTTTTTAAATCAGTTTTATTACCAAACACATTGCAAAAAGTTAATCTCTCTTGATGTAGAAAATAAAATATATTGTTATTATGAGATTTATGTGTCAATCAATTTATTGTATATTATTAACTTTCTAATGTACAGCTTAAATTAAATTAGTATATTTTAATTAGTCAATAATGTCAAGAAATGACATCTTTAAATTTATATTTATAATTATAAATTTATATAATAAATAAATATATTTAAATACATTCATTAAATGCACAATATAAGATATTGCAGAATTAAATGCATAGTTCAAATTAAGGTTTGTAAAAATTTGAAAAGTTGAAAATTCTTAAGTATTAAAAATAACTTTAAATTTCATTAAAAATTATCTAAACCAAAAATAAAAATTATCAAAATATTGAATATACACATAATAAAAAAAGAAAATATCATAAAATCTTCTTTTTATATATCTGAGAATTAAATCCGTTCACATTAAAAAGTTCTCTATATACAACTTAATAATACATGAAACAGCTATTTTCCCTCATAATGTAAAATAATTTCAATTTCATCGCGGCTATAAGATGAAATCTTATTACATAATTATTTGCTTCCCTCGATATTTACCACATTTATCCAAATAGATACGATATGAATCAATATTTTCGATAGACACTCGAACACAAAATTATATAAATCGAAAAATTGTGAGAGGGATGCGAAAAGAAAACGGAGATTTTTGTACTCTAAACACTTGGAGTTACCGACGCACTTTCAATCCTAAACTGTGTGTTCCTGTAATACGCTCGCCGTATATAAAGCACCCCAGTCTTGTAGCTAAACCATAGCTAAATCATATCACGCGGAAACTCATGTCCCACACATAGAGAGAAATGCATCTTGGCGTGTACTTATGCTCGCGCCTATCCAAGCAATCCTATATTAAGCAGTCTGGACATCGTATGCACCTGCATTTATGCATTTCGACGTGTCAATTTAATACTAAGAGAGAGGAAAAGTACACTTTGCACGTGCCTTGAAAACTTTAGAACCGAGTCTATTCTCAAAAAATTTATTTATTTATTAATTTGCTAAAATTAAAAAGATAATAAAAAGATAATAAATTGTTTATGAAAAATATGTTCCATATTTAAATTACGAATACTGATTACAAATTTTTTAATTCAATGTCGATTAAATTTTCGACTAAATTTACTCAGAGATAAAATTATTGCCTTTCTACACTATTTAATTTATATAAACGATACTTGTGAGTAAAAATTTACTTTGTTATTCTCTTTTATTATTATTATTATCAGTTTCGTTAGATTTTGTATCGGACAATCACTATTATAATAATAATTTATTTTAAATAACAAGTATTATATTTACTGATAGAAATGGTAGAAAATCTAAAATGTCTTAATTACAATTAATAACGTAACGTACACAAATTATATTATAATTAAATACACAACAATTCTCAAACAACAACAAATCGTTAAATAAATTCCTCAACTAATTTGCAACTAAATTACGAGAGTTTTATAAATTTGAGAGTAAAAGTAAAGTATGTTGCGAGTGACTAGTCTCGTTATAGTTGAATATATTGCAAGCAAACTCACTCTATTCGCAATGACAGATGCAAACAAGATTTCTATAAATCATAATGAAGACTATCGATGCGTATGACCGCACTTTATTTTAACATTAGCCGCGAACGGAATGATTAAATTGAATCTGATAGCGATTTAATTAAATTCATAAATCTCCGACCATGCCCATCGGGGGGGGGGGGGGGGAACGTGAAAACAGTGCGAAAGGGAGGGAGGAAAGTCATTCGTTAGCCGTAACGAGATGACGACAAAAAGCCGCCGTCTGTCTCACGGATGATCGGCTCCCGAGAATAAATTCCCGAGGGCGCTCCGTTATCTTCCCGCGCAAACTGACGGCTGAAATTGCGTTCAGTCCACCTTCTCGTCCCCTTCTTTCCCATCTTCCTCTCTATCCCTTCCGCCGCGTTTCATTAATCAGCGCGCTCTTCCTGAAGGATGCAATCAGAATTTGTGAAAATGAATAATTGCCGGCGGGCTCGAAATACTATTTCGGTTTAATTATCGACGACGCGCGCGCGACATTAACGGTAAATCGAATACAACGTTTGGTCAGATTAACGCGGCAAATTTACCCTTACGTGGAACAAGTTTGTTGTATATATAAAATATATAAGGTAGTGATAAAAGTACTCGATTTACGCCGTAGAAATCCGGAAGTGTGCCCTTCTGCTCCTCTTTCCGCGCAATAACAAGCTTATTATGACGATTACGAGTTACCGTAATTTAAGGAAATTGAATGAGACTGCTATTTGATTTCCTACTTTCATAGCGATCAATAAAAGACGCAATTTCCAGTCTATGACCATTAAAAGTTCAAACAATCTGCAACACTTGTATCATGTAAATTTAAAAATTATTAATTCTGGTTTCTATTTATTGCTATCAGATATGTTAAAATTGTATCATATAAATGTAACATTATAAGTGTAATATAAATGTGTTTCGAGAAAAATCTTGAGATGTTGACACAAGTCACGCTTTGCCAACTTTAATCGATTCTTGCCAATATGATTGTCAAAACAATCTCTCGAATGAAAAGATATCTGGCAGTCGTGGAACCGATTAAATCGCATGTGTTACCAACTTACCTTGATTGGCATATTTTTATTTTCACAAACGCTGGAACCAAAGGCCCGTGAATTTTACGCGATTCAATCAGTCATGCAACGCTATATAAGTGAAAGTCCCGAAATGGGTCAATGCACATATTCCAGTAAACATTGTGCATTAGGTTTAATCGTACGTGTAGTTTTGACTTTCGTCAGCTGCGAAGTTAATGCGAACCGACTTCGCATTTTCTTGGTGCCCCATCAAGGCCGCCTAGATTGCTTTCCGGATCGCTCGACTGCTTTCTAGTTGACATGGTAATTTAAAAGCGACCACTCTCGCTTGAATCATCAGAGATCACTGCCTATCATTTTTTCATTAAACGCTTTTTGCTAATTATTAAAATATCAAGAATTTTAAGTTACAATAAAAACCAACACCTATCAACACCTATTATTATTAAGTGCAAAGTTGCACTTGAATCCAAATATTATTCTCTTCCACGCTTTTTTGAATAATATATAGGTGTTGATTTTCTGTCTTTTGCCTTATGACACGCGACTTACGGTTCTTATTATCCAAAATTTCGGTTTTTATTGTAATTATTATTTTTAGAACCCTCAACGACTCTACATTTTTTAATTTAATAAGAATTTTAAGATATGGAAACCAGTCCTATTTAAGTCATATTTTTGCAATTAGTAATATTACGTAACGCGTGTAAAAGTCAGTTCAACATACGCTATTAATGATAAATGGATTTTTTCGAAAAAAACCAATTAATATCGAAAGCTCTTTGGGAGATGACCAAAGTTGGAAAGTGGGACGCCGCGCGAGTAAATACTGAATATCCCTCGCGTTACATATAATACTGTCATTATACACGTTTTCACTGATTCAACCGCACGGTTAATTGCACGGTTTGCATTTCGTGGTAATAATTATCGGGTAATAATTAACGTACGAATGTATGGCGCGATGCAACACGAGGTATTATATGCATAATTACAAAGTACGTTGTATCAATGTAGCTTCTTTTTCAACACGTAAGCATAAGCGTTGAAATGACACTTGGCAGAATTTGAAGTTCGATTATCCACGAAGGAAAATTTAATTTTTCCGATTATTTCCGTTCACACAGATAGCATCAATAGGATATTGATAATATCGTACGCTATATAAATGAAAGTTATAGTGTTCAATTAAACAAATAATTATTCGTACAGAGTAAGTACAATTTGAACGTAATTTTTTTTCATCAAATGTTATTCGTTTTAGTTTAAAAACCTACGTGTCCTGTGACATGCGAAATATAATGAAGCGCACCTTAAGTCATTTTATATGCAGCGCTCGTTAATTCCATTTGCTCCTCTCGCTCGAAAATAAATCTCTGCCTTCGGGCTCCCAGATTTTACATACGGGTCATCGACGTATTTGGATGCGTGCGGTACCTCTGAAGGTCTCAGACAAATTGCGATCATTAGTCTCCGGGATCTGATTGTAATGAAATAATTGGTGTACGATGGTCTCTATGAGTATTTGTACGAATCGCAGCTGTGCAAATTGAAGGGGATTCAGCTAAATAACGGTGCGGAACGCGAATAAAACTGTAATAACATAAACGAAACGACGAAAGTTCGTTGTTTGCGGGTCCAATTGTGCAACGAGAAATTGACGGTTAACTCGAATGATCGACCTCGTTTTCATTAAGTACATAATTTTGGACGTAAGACAGAGTAATTATTATGGGGCTTCTAATTAATCTTCTTTGTAAAAAGGATAGATGTTATATAATTATATATAAATGAAAAATATGTATATAAAACTCATATATAAATATAAATAAATAAATATATATATATATATATATATATATACATATAAAATTCGCGATTCAGTAAATTAAAGAAGCAATTTGATTCTTATGGGCTGTTAAAATTAAAAAAAATTAATTTAGTGTGAGATGAAAGTTTCTCAGCAAGATGAATTAGTGGCAACGCCTGAGCTTTCAGCAACCATTCTGACATCAAACGAGAAGGGTTGCCAACGGCTTCAGATCAAGCAGATTTAATGGTTCAGTAGATTGGTTTTTCCTTTTATAGACATCATGTTATATATAACGGAGCAAACTCTTTGGATAAAGCATTGGTAGAAAGTAAGTTTTCTAACATAGTGTAAATATATGAATCACATAATACTACTCCACAAGATGTACATATATCAATCTATCTCTTATATAATAACACTTTTTTATAAGTAATGAGAGCACAGATTTTCGGAAGAGCACATTTCAATTCTAGCTTTAAGAAATAAAAAATTATAACAATCATGTTTGCATTTGTATTGTAAAAAATTAGCAAATATTGATTGATCTAAATCTAAAGATCTAAATCTCGAGATATCAATAATAAGTCACTGAAAGAATTTCTTTAATATTTTAATATTTTAATTTCTTTAATATTATGATTGTAAATTATCAATGACTAAAATAAAAACTTTTAAAAATTTCTCTAGAAATTAAATACAATTGAAAAAGAAAGAAATACTTTTTGTACTTAAAAAAGAACGAAACGATCTTTGTAAAACAAATCTTTGTAAAACAAAAGAGAAGGAAGATTCGCATTTCGAATTCATGGCACGTGTTCTTCGTAGGTCGTACTTTCTGACACGCGCATTGATCCTATATAATGGGAGAACATTCATGAGATAGATCGCGAAGGATCACAGGATGGATCCATTTACTCGGAAGGTAGAGTGTATGCGTAGAAACATAATAGGCAGATAATAAAAATAAAAAAGCTTAAGTAAATAATATAAAAATAAAAAAGAAAATGAGGACAGAAAGCGGTATTGCAAATAATTTTTGTTAATAATTGCTGAAGATAAAATAAAAAAAGAACTAAAATGTTTAATTAAAGATGTTTTTATCAAAATATTCTCTCTCTTTGTTTTCTTGGATCTCATTCGCTCATCTCTCTCCTCGTTTGCAATATGATAAATTATTCGCATAAAATTAATATGTCTGCTCAACGTTACACGTGCATTCAATTTATGATATTTTAATATTACAATTAATACATAATAATGATATTCATAAGGTGAATGTGCACTTTTAAGACATTGATGATTAGGAATACAAACAAATGCAGTAATATCTTATCATCTGCTAATATAATATTATATTAATAATATAATATTAACGTACTTTAATTTTTTAAATTGTAATAATATATTTAATTAGCAATGTCTTATCGATAATATAAAATAATAATATTTGAAGATATACCCGTAATTTCATAAATTATAAATATTAACATATTTATTCAAATTAAATACATATTTAACAGCTATTAAAAATATACTTAAAAACTATTCATTGGAAATTTTGTAACTTTTTTAAAAATTTTATACAAACTTACCATTGTTTCCTTTTCATTTGATTTCTTTCTACTGTTACTCAAATTTGAATGTTTTATATGTCATTTATAATGTCACTTTATGTGTCACTTATAAGAAATTATTAAAAAATTATTAATTATTGAAATTATTACCAAGAATAACATAAATTATCTTAATATCACTAGTCAATTAATCAAAGAATCGTTAGAAATAATATAATCGACCAAACTAGCCAGAAATTTTTTGTTTATTGATTACGAAGTTTCGACCATGTGGTTGTGGTCCTTTTCAAGTAAATACTGGAATATAACAATTAAACAATTAGATTTTTAACGGTTTGAATAACAAGTACACACGCGAATTAAATGTGAACAGTTTGGATACATACAGATCAAATGACAGATATAAATCATAGTGTTGTAAAATACACAAGTCACGTTTGCACGATTATTACATCTTAAAAAATTTTTTAATCGAGAGATAAAAACGACGTGTTGATATGAGACTTCGTCAACAAACTGAGTGTTAAATAAAAAATAACGAACTACACGACCTTTATTATTTTGTCGTAGATGTTGTTTAAACTATCCGTATCCTTCTGTAAGTTAAATTATTGAATTTTTAAATATAAAACATTTCAGCAATTTCTCTTTTTCGTACATATTTTTCATTGTGTCAAATATTATGTTTCGACCAGTCAAATTCATGTCCAGATTTCAATCTATGACGTTTACTTATGACGGAATGATTCGTTTCATGTAATTTAATATTACTAAAATGTTCTTTTACCCGAGATGTCTTTTTGTTTGACCAATATATGACAAATTACAATTTTTACAATTTATATATAACATTTGTTTTATCGTTATTATGTAAAATATCCTTACTGCGTTTTATTAAAGTATTTAGTTTCTTAGTTATTTTATAGACGACATTAAAGCCATTATCTCGCAATAAACGGCACAAGTCATGACTTACGTTTTCGACATATGGTAATGATATAAAAGATATCCTGTCAAAACGTGTAAGATTTGCGTCAACAGTATTCTTGTGGTCACGATTATTTAAAAAATTGATTCTTTTTACTTGAAAAGGACCACAACCACATGGTCGAAACGTCGTAATCAATAAACAAAAAATTTCTGGCTAGTTTGGTCGATTATATTATTTCCAACAATCCTTTTATTACCAAGAAATTCTTAAAATATGCTATTTTATTATATGTCAAACTGAAAAAATTATTGGAAAAAAGAGTTAGTTTAATCGAAAATAAAATCAACGATAATGATAATACATAAAGACAAATTTATAATAAAATGCTATAAGAGAATAAAATGTCCATTTCTTTTTCTTTCGTTTTTATTTAGTTTATATCTGTTTCTTTTTAACTTTTCCTTCATCATGTCAAAAGTTTAATTTCCGAGCACGTAAATATTATTAAAATATCTGAACCTATCGTTATATTATATTCTACCAGATATGTTGTATATCTATTCAATATCTATCCACCTAATTGTTTTTCTATTTTTATCGTGATTATTTAATCGTATTTTCATTATCGTTTGTTATGGCGCACTTTATAAATTATGCATATTCCTATAGAGAAGATAAATATTCATATTGCAATAAATTCGCACTATAAATAAGTTAACTATGCATTATGTTAATTATAAGAAACGCTTCTAATTCAAATAGAAAAAAATTATCATATAATATGAATAAAAAATTACATAAAAGTCAAAAATTGTGAAAGAGACTTAAATTTAATAATACTGATACATATATGTACTCGTATATTAATAAATTTAGTAATATTTAGTATATATTAATTTATATTATTAATATATATTAATTTATTAATAATTATATATTATTAGTATATATATTAATTTATGTTATATGAAAATACTTTAGAAATAACTTCTTAAATATATAGTATATGAATTATTAAAAATCCTCATGTATGTGAATAAAATGACACATCTCTCAAAGAATTAAAAATATCGAGTTATGTCAAGAATTCAATATATATATACAAATGTAATAATTTAAATTAAATAAATTTTATAATCGATAAATCGATTTAATATTACAAACATTGCAAATTGCAAACATTATTAATTATCATTCTTGAATAAATTATAATTAACTAAATTATTTTATAAATAATTGTAAATAATTATTGCTAAATATAAATTATAAAATAAAAAAAGAAATATATGTATTAATAATTATTTAAGAAACAATTGATTCTATAAAGTTGAAATGTATTACATGAAAAAATGTTTGTCATTCCAAGTATTATTCCATTTTGTAATCCAAATGAACACTATTTTGACGTAGATTCGAAAAAAAGGTCACTGCATAAGGTCAATGCATAAGAAACAGTGAATATTTTTTGCATTTCTTAATCCATCAACTTAAATAATCGATCAAGCACATTCTTACCAGCAGGTTAAAAGGATAGAGTGCTATTTTACAAACCTGTGTATCTTTGGTGCTTTTACAATTATAGAAACGAGAAAATAATTAAGATATTTTTATTGCAATATATATTGTGTTACAGTGTGTTAACTTGATATAATTTTGCGACGTGACTTTATTAATTGATTATATCAAAAATTCGGGACGTTATTATTGTAACATCGTGGAATAATAATTTATTGCCACAATGAATGATTTTTTGATAATAACGTCGGATTTATCGACCATAGTTTATTCTCTGCTGGCTGTATTTTTCACAGCGTTAATTGCATTATATTATTATGTCGAAACTTCTAGAGTGGTTCGTCTTTCAAAACGACTTCCACGTATGTATAGAATTGAAACATTTTAATTACTACTGTATTTTCAAATAAATATTAACACGATACAAAATTGGATTTATCAAAAGGATTTAAATTTATTGATCATATTGATAATAATAAATTTTTCATTCTTCTCTTTTAGATCCACCAAGCTTACCAATAATAGGTCACGCATTAATAACTATGGGATTATCTCCAGAAACTGTGTTAGTTGTAGCTCTTCAACATCACAAAAGATATGGATCAGTAATTAGCGTATATTTTGGAACAAGAGTGGTAATCGCTCTGACAGATCCAAAAGATATCGAAATAATCTTGGGTAGTTCTGTGCATCTCGACAAATCAGTGGAATATAGGTAAAAAGTCAAATATTCTATACAATTTCGACAACAATCTATAATTTGTGATCTAATTTTGTTTCCATATTTTTCCTTTATGAAATTGTTTGTGCAAATATGTAATCTACTTATTTTAGATATTTTAGATTTGTATCCAATTTTTTCGTATTCGAAAAAAGAGATATAAACATATATATTATAAAATTCTCGTTATCTTTTTTCTTAGATATTTTCGACCATGGCTTGGAGATGGTTTATTGATCACAACTGGCGATAAGTGGCTCAGACATAGGAAAGTAATAGCGCCCACATTTCACATGAGAATTTTGAAGACATTTGTACCTGTATTTTATGAAAATAGCATGGATCTCGTTAGACAGCTTCGCGATAAAGTTGGAAAAGAATTCGATTGTCACGATTATCTATCAACTGTAACGGTTGACATTTT
This sequence comes from Camponotus floridanus, assembly GCF_003227725.1. Lineage (NCBI taxonomy): Eukaryota > Metazoa > Arthropoda > Insecta > Hymenoptera > Formicidae > Camponotus > Camponotus floridanus. Next base: position 648,436 of record NW_020229448.1, on the reverse strand, counting down.
AATGGAAACTGCAATGGGAGTCAAAAAAAAGCAGAGGACTGGATATGATTACGCTATGGCCGTGATGAAGTAGAGAGACATTGATTTTTTTCTTAAAATTATAATATATAATATTTTATTATTTAATATTTATTATGAAGAAAACTCAATGTAATAATTTGAATGTTGTAGAATGAGCGATATCCTACATCGAAGGCATTATGATTTTCGGCTTCGTTCTGATATAACATTTAAATTTTCAAAGTTTGCGAAGAAGCAAGAGAAATTACTCAATATTATTCACATATTGACAAATAATGTAATTGAAGAAAAGTCTAGGAGCATTGATGATATAAAGGAGGAACAAAAAAATGATCAAAAGAAGAAACCTATGGAAAATGAAATCAAAAATAATGAAAATGATAAAAATATTACTTATACAAAACTGCATTATGTAAGAGATGATCTTGATGACATCGATGAAAACGACATAGGTGAAAAAAAACGACTCGCCTTTTTAGAAATGATGATTGATTTAAAAAAGAACGGTGGAAAAATGACTGATGAGGAGATTTGGGAGGAAGTAAACACTATCATGTTTGAGGTACTTCATTTTTAATATAAATTAGTAAACTTAATCGTATAAAGAATTTTCAATATATAGAAAGATATTTTTATATGTATAATTTCCTGGCACCTATAAGTATTTATATATATAATTTTCTGATATTTATATATGTATTAATTTTCGTAATTAAATTTTCTTTTTCATTTTTTCTCTTTTTTTCTTTCTCTCTCTCTCTTTTCCTCTTTCTTTATAAAAAAAATTATATTGCAAGTTACGCTATCGTACACACTATCAGATATTAATTTGATGCACTGTTAGACAAACAAATTATTTATTTATTTAGGGTCATGATACCACGGCAGCTGGCTCGAGTTTCACGCTATGCATCTTAGGAAATCATCAGGATATTCAGGTAAATTTATTAACGACCTATCTTTGCAAGAAAAAATTGTTGGAAATCATTTAACGTTTATATTTAAGTTTTTTTTAAAGGAATGATATATTGAAATTGCGTTTTATAATTATCCGCCAAAAATTATATCACATTTTCTTCATATACAACAAGATCTTATTGATATTTAAAATTTAATATTAACACTTAATATCTACCTAATAACAAAAACAATAATTAAGATATAATATTATGTAATATTATATATATTATGTAATATTATGTAATATTATATAATATTATATATATTATATATATTATGTAATATTATGTAATATTATATAATATTATAATATATTATACACAATAGTGTAGCAAGTATTTTAAAATTAAACAAAGATGTATATAAAAAGTAGTTTAATATTCTTATAAATTATTTAATCTAAAAGTTATTTTCTAAAATAATATCGATAATAATAGCTTTATCTCTGTTTTGGAATAACTACAAAAATTAAACAATTATATATGAATTTAAATTGTCACATTGTCAGTTAATAATAACATTATATAATGCTTAATTATCAAGTAAATAATAAAGTATATTCAAAATATAATTAGAAAGTTATGCGTTTTCAATTTTATTTAACTTTAAACTGAATTAACAATTTGCTTTTATGATACACACATCTACATACGCATACACATATACATTAGGACTTTTATAATATTCTTTTCTACAAGTTTTTTTCATATTGCAATATAAATTAAGACTTACCATATATTTATTGTTACTTTTTTCATGTAATTTACATGAAACATATTTTCATGTGAACAGTTTTATACATTTTATTATACATTTTCATCTTAACAAATTCTTAAATAATCTATAGAAAGAGTTAAATTTATTAAAAATACTTTACTTTAAACGTCCTCTTTAAAACAGTTACGATATATATTTTCATTTTTTTTGTTAAAGAAATCGATATTGCTCAGCCAATATTTATTTTGTATTAATTTTAATTGATGATTTTCGTTGTGTAGAGCCGCGTATATGAAGAATTGTATACGATTTTCGGTGATAGCGATAGACAATGTACTTTTCAAGATACTCTAGAAATGAAATATCTCGAAAGAGTTATTTTGGAAACTCTGAGACTTTTCCCACCAGTACCGATAATAGCCAGAAAACTTAACGAAGATGTACAGATAAGTAAGTATATCTCGTTGAATGCCATTTACAATAATATTGATTATTGTTACAAAAATTAGGAACCTATAAATTATAGGAATTTGTACAGTAAACAAAACAAAAAAAATGACATCTTTCACTATAGTTACAGGTAATTATATCCTTCCAAAAAGTGCCACGATATTAATTCCACCATTCGCAGTACATCGTTTAGAAGAATATTATCCAAATCCAACAGTTTTTAATCCGGATAATTTCCTACCGGAAAAAATGCAACAGAGACATTATTATGCCTTTATTCCTTTTAGTGCTGGACCAAGGTATTTAAAAGTTTCTTAAAATAAAGTTATTTTTGGAAATTACTAGGGCTATGAAAAATATTTCACACGAAAGATTACTTTAATTTTACACTCATTTCTTTGTAAAATTTTGACATGTTATATATTACAAGTATTCTGCGAAAATATTTTATGATAAAAACGATAGAATATACATTGTTATTACAATATTATTTGACAATATATGTAATAAAAAATTTTGTATAGATCATGCGTGGGGCGAAAATTTGCTATGCTGAAATTAAAGGTCCTTTTATCGACAATACTTAGAAATTACCGTGTCATTTCTGATGTGGCAGACAACGATTTCGTACTGCAAGGCGACATCATTCTAAAACGACATGATGGATTCAAGATCAAGCTCGAGCCGCGTGAACCAATATCTCGTACATAATTTAGGAAAACAGAAAGAAGTTAACATTTCTGTCCGCGCAAACGTAAACTAAATAAATGTAAACATGTTAACATATATTTTAGTAAAAATTCCATTTTCTATATATTTTTTTAAAGCAAGTATTCTTCTCGAAAGACTTGCTATTTTGAATATATTTTATAATATTTATGTATAAATGTATTGTATAATATATTTAAAAAATAAATATATGATATTTAAAATATATATACATATCTCATATATGCATATCCCACAAAAAATTTGACGTAAGGTAAGTAAACCAAATATGATCCACTTTATTTAATGCTAGTAAGTTAAAGGATCATGCGAAAAATGAAATGTATTTTTTAATTATTGATTATTTATTAAATTTTGTAAAAAAACCATAAGGAAGTGCTTTATTTAAAAAATTTTTATGTTTTCCGTTACATTTAAAAAAAAATATGTTTGGGTCTTATAAAAAACCCTAATGCCTAATAATGCCCATATTAAACATTAAAGAAAAACTCTATATTTACTTATGCAAGTTAACAAAAAAAATACAAGGAATATTGTAATAATGTATCTGTATTCTAGGTCTTAAAGTTTATTCGACCCGAGTCATTCACCTCCTATTGTACGATTTCGGGAAAATATCATTGTTATGCCCTTCCTTCCACCCATCCTTCTCCAGGTCTGAACGTAACAATACATATGTTTGACGTTCGTCGAGCATTAAAAATATATTGTTAAATTATATGTAAAAGAGATGCTAGTATCCTAGTAATTTTACGATTCGATTTTTATTCTTTACGATAATAATACTGACATTTATATGTTAATTGCTTGTTGCGTTTCTATCGAGAGTAATATCGAGAGTATAATATTTTATCAAAATTCGCTTATTTCAAAGTAGCTAGAAAAACAATTAAATCTCTGCGATCTTCGACCTTCTTAATACGATAGAATGCCTTTTTTGTTCCTGAAATAAACTTTTTAGGAAATTCGAGATAATTATTTAAACTCCTCTCATCCCATACAACAGCTTTTTCATGGTTTCTGTAAAATTAAAACCTGGGACAGCTGAAAAAATTAAACTAATTACGTATTAATAACTAATAACATTATATTTAAAAAACATCAAAATTTTTGAAATATTTTTAATGTTATAATATTATTGAATTTATTTTTAATTGAATTAACAAATTAAGTTCATTAATATACATACTTCCAGAAGTCTTCCCTATAATACCATGTAAGTTAGAGCTATTTTATGTTTACCACCGTGGTATGACAAAAAGCACACATTTTCATGAACAGTTTTTTACCATTAATCGGATCGCCCATTTCTCTTAACAAACATTAATAATCATTAATTTATTAATTAAACTAAAATAATTTGTTAAAATAAGATTTATATCTTAATCGTATCCTAGTCATGGACGTATAATATATTCGCGTTGACTTCGCGTTTGGCTAGAATATTGTACAAATTTTAAAAGGAGACACCATCTCTCATGATGTTAGTTTTTCTATCAATAACAAGAGTGGGGAAAAAATTTTAATATGGCCACTGCGTTTGACATATATCTTGAGCGACTTTTTTTCTCCACCATGTATCATTAAACAAAGAAAAATCTAACATGAACATAAATTTTCTCTTTCTAAAATTTCATGTTGCCAAAACAAAGGAAAGAATGAGAACGTACAGTTTATATACGTCTTTATTATACGTCTTATTATACGTCTATGATCACTTAATATTTTTGGATTTCATAAATGTTACGTTACTGTGAGCTAGAGGAAAAGAAAAAGGGCAGAGAACTTGGCAAAATGAGGCAGGTGCACAAGTTTCATTTCGTGTCCTGGCAAACAGCCTCGGTTTCGTCCAAAGTCATGTCAAGCTTCGGCTCTTCGTTGTTTATTAGTCAATCATTTATCGTATTAGAAATCTTCATTAAAAAAACTAAAACAATTTTTTTAAATATGATAAGAACTAATATTTCCTACATTAGTTGAATGAAACTAATGTAAAATATCTATTAATCACAACAGCTTTTATTAGAAAAATTCAAATAGCAACAATTCATAAATGTTTCCATCTAGAAGCAACGAACATATGTAAGATGTCTTATTAATCAGCAATGTTATTAATCGCATATCTCAACATATTTATATATCAATTAAAAATAAAATAACATCACAAAAAAATGCTCTCTTATAAAATGTAAATTGCCAGGCCAATCAATCGCAAAGTTGGAAGTCTTTTTCGAACAAATCAGGATGGGGGAGGAATCTGACATAAGAATTGATCGCGAGGTGTACAGGTGCACAGACTAACGAGCGTGGTCTGTTCTTCCAGGTAGGATAAGAAAGAAGAAAGGAAGAAAAGGGGAAGAGTAGAAGAGAGAAGATGAAAATGACCTGGAAAAAGCAGATCAAAGGCGCGAGCAGCAAGAAAAGGGCGAGGATAAAGATAAGACTTTGACAGATCTCGAATGACGAACAAGTAAAGAGGAAGCGATTGCGCTCGCGAAAGAGATAACGAAATGATTTATTATCGAACATGGAATAATCGCTGATACGAGTGAAAAATAGCGGGAGAAACGCGACATCAAGTCGGGATGAAGAAAAGACGTGAGAAGCTGAGATACGTGTTGAAAAGTCGAGACTTTTACGAGATTCCCCGATTAAATGACGCGTCAGTAAATGGAGCAATTCGCGATTCTTTCACGTAGAAGCTCTACCCTCGTAAAAAATTTGGACGCGTCAACCGCCCCCCGTTTCGGGCACTTCGGAAGCCCTTTGACAGCCAAGCAGAGACGAAGAGACGCTCGTTAACTGTTCCAAAGACTGTCGCTCTCTTTTTGTTCCTCTTAAAAAGGGGAGTAGCAACGTCTTTGTTGCGATCGTTAAGCTTTCGACCAAAAGTACTCGAGTACCCCGAAAGATACATCGACGAGTAGCGGTCGCCGATACACGAGATAGATGAAACGGGCTGCCCGACCGCGGATCCGACTTCTCGATGAAATACGGTTTGGCCAATTAAGTCACGATAAGATCGCCGCGGTGGCGAGTTTTGAAACGACTTCATTAGACTACCCATAAAATTCATTGGTTAGCCGTGAAACGGTACCGAGGGACTCGGTGCGGGGAGGACAGGTTAAGGGGACAGGTGCCCGCGCGTGTCGTACATCACCTCGGGAGGTACCAGGTATATACGTTCAGAAGGAACGTCTCGATTTCCACACAAAAAGAAATGATTAGAGCTTATTAGCGGCGACATCTCCTGAAGAATCTTGATAGAGGCGAGGCGGGATTCTTGCGCGTGTGCCGAGGCTGATTTTTCGTCGATATTGTTCTTCTTTCGAGGTAAAGGAATGCGGCGAAACTTGTGGCAAGTAAAAGAATATTTATATATTTTCAAAATAAATAAAATTGCATGTTACAATCGAAGAGCACGTGTACAAAACTCGACACGTCCAAAAAATCGAAAATGAGTGAAACAAGATTCTGGACTTTAATTCTTGATTTGTTCTTTTCTGATTTAATTCGTACAAAAGTTCCTTAAGATTTCCGAGCAAAACTTAATTATTTAATTAACTATTTAGTGACAGTTTTAAATAATTAAATATGTATTAAAACATTTAATATAAATTATTTAATAATATATATAATTTATTAATAAATTATAAACTCTTTTTTTCTCTATGTTAGAAGGACTGATTGAGTCCTCAATTGTGTGAATGTTGTCGACAATTTTTCTCCACGTTCAAAAATATCCCTCCAATAATAAAGTTGAAGTCCCCGTAAAATTGTAAGATGAAGGAAGTTTATTTCCCAAATTCTTTCTAGGCACACGAGGCTTCGTCACGGAGGCCTCTCTTAGAAAAGGGGATGCGGACGTTGGATAGAGATGTTTCAGCAAGGAGTAATGATACAGGCGGCTGGACACGCGCTTGCTCGCTCGCGCGAAGCTTCCGCGGTGCCGTTTATATCCAACCGGTCTTCTCTCGGCGGCACCGACAAGTTCTCTCTCTCTCTCTTTCTCTCTCTCTCTCTCTTTCTTTCTCTTTCTTGCGTTGTTTTATTTCGCTGAAATGAGATCAAACGGCCGGGCATCGGCGAAATTTGTTGCCGCCTTCGCTCGACTCGACTCGGGCGCTGTTTCTTCCCAATAATAATAAGTTCCCTAAAAAGGCCGTTGTTTTATGCATCCGGAAGAGACGGTCCCGCCGCGAATCGTAAAAGAGAAGCGTATCGATGAATAATAAAAGTAGCTGGACGCGCGGAGGTAATATCGCGAAAGGGGAAAGAGGGGGAGGAGGGAAGGAATTTCTCCGTGTATCGAAAAGCCAGGGATGCCAAAAAAGACGGCGAGGTGTTTTGCGCCGCGAGGTTTTTAACGATCACGCTACTTATTAATACACCCGTGTGTAATTATCCTCGAGAAGATAACATGTTACCTCATAACTCCTAATTTTTGAAGTTTATATCCCCTCTCTTTTAGCGTAGTTATAAATTTTCACGATCAATCGGCCTTCGATTTATAATGCAATCGAGGTTGTGCTCCAAGAACAGTTAGGTTCTCCTCAATTTCGACTTATAGACTCGAATGATCGAAAGATAAAATTGAGAAAATATATATTTCAATTAAGCATTTTTTATATTAATTGCATGTTTGCGGGATTATTTTTACATTGACAGAAATTTTTTTAATATATATTTGTATCAAAATTTCTGATTTATATTACATAATCGTGCTCGTGGAACAAGACGATGTTTAAACAAACGATAAATTGCAAAAGAATTACGATGATACATAGTTGTAGCAGGAAGAGTGAAAGGATCAACCGACTATTAAGCGAGCAAGTGGTACCGTGGACCCTGCATTTACCTTCATTATTCCCACGTGGACTCGTTGAAAATCTCACGTGAAACTCTAATGAATACTAATTTCGAACCGGACTCCGGTCCGGCCAAATTTCAGGTCTTTTACCAGGCAAGGCGATAAAACTTGAGTTCGAGAGCGTGCGTGGATCCTCGATTCTCTCCGCGAAGGAAGAAATGCCATCTCACTTACGCCCTGCGCGTCCTACGAAGATTCTCGTATGTGTTCGCCCAATTTTCATGTGTCAAAATCTGTTTGCGTATTATTCTCGCTTTAGAGTTTTATTCGAAGATCTTTGAATCTCGTAATAAATTGTCATAATAAATAAAATTTATCATGATAAAAGATTGAGTGTCATATAAAAGATGTGTACATATATGCCGCTTCAATCGTAAAAATAATCCAAAATTCGTCGCATTTCATTTATATCGAGGACATAAATGTCACATTCTCGAGATGGCATTTTGAGATTCGTGACGTGATTTTAATATTTCGAAAGAGAGATGCGTATAACATATTTAAACGAAACGTTCAGTTGTATCGAGAAGTAAACCGGAATCGGTCGCGTGGCGTGTGTTTGGTTCACGTCGGCACGTGTGTTCTCAGCTATTTGCAAATCACGTCTCGGAACACGACTCCTTAGTAAATGCTGCGTTCTACTTTGCACTGGGACACGACGCGCTGCGCCCAAAAAGGGTGTGGGCAATTACGGAAATTACAAGGGATAATAAAGGAAGAGAATTGGTTTCTTTCGGTTAATCTATTAACCTGAATTATTTCCTAAATGAGCACACGTAATGCTGAGAAAATGCGACGTAGAATTATAATAAAAATATACATAAATGTTGATGTACGCGATGTCAAGGCAATAAAGCTTATATTATCGCCATATCAAAAATAATTATATTAAATTAAATAATTTAAGATAATTTAATATAATTAAATATAAATATTTGATATAAAAAGTAATATCTAATAATATCTATTTAATATCTATTTTAAAATATTACTTTAAATTGTGCAATGAAAACGGTTTGATTAAAAAGGAGAAACATAAATAATAAATAATTATCATACACATATTTCAATAAAACATATTTCAAATACGAGTAATATTTTAAAACTTCCTAGTTGAACAATTTCTTAGCAGCTTAACTTAACTCACGCAAACAGCAGCTAACGATCTAATTAATTTGCGCAAAAGAGGAGAGAAATCTCGTCGAATATAGCGAATAAGTGATAGCAACAAATCTCCCTGAAAGAGAAAAAGAGGAAAGGAATAAATCCGGCTGTGCAAAACCTGTCGGCCTCCGTGATACCTTGGGCAATGCAGCGCTAATTATGTAAAATAAATAAAGGCACGTGTGCACGTTCTTACGCCTTCTCTCGCGTCCCCGGTTCCGATCGTCGCTCGCACGCGATTTCAACGACCTGGCAATTACCAATCCCCGCGTAGAAATCATGAGAGAATTCCCGTCTATCTTTTTTTTCTCCCCCTTCCTTTTCTCTTCATCTGACAGCCACGATTTGGTTCACTTCTCGGCGGTCGACACGTACCGACTCTCTACACTTGATTTTCGTACTTATCTTCCATCCTTTTTCGACTCTTCTCTCCCTCCCTCTTTTCCGTTTCGCAAATTCGACCGATCGCAAAGCGGTCTGGCAACCTAAACTTCCAACACTTTGCCGAATTACGCTTCAAGCATCGGATTCCGAGAACTAAAAGTGACGTACTCTGTAATTGAGGTGCTGAGAATGATATACAGACGGATCGTACCTGTACTTGAAGGTTGTCCGACTATACCCTATTATATTCTGAATCAACATGTGTATATCAACATGATAAATCAATATGATAAAACACAAAAATAAATTATTGCATTCTTTCTCTCTCTTTCTCCCTTAAACTCCAATTATTTTACGAAGCATTACGTGACAATAATATTGCGCCAATACGTAATTGTGATGAAAAGAGAGAGCTATCGCCGTTTCTTATTAATTTATAAAAACCATCTGATGTTTTATGCATTATAATACGCTTTTTACTTTGCACCGACACGCATGCAATCATATTCCATTTTTATGCAGTCGCGCCATTTTCTCTTTCTTTTCTTTCATTGCGTAATTTTACAAGAAGATGCAGATATCTCTTTTTGCTTCTTAATGCGCACCATTTATTTCCGGTTTACGATGTTTTTGTAATCTTCTTGGGCAAGTTGAAAAGAATGCAGATCTACGAAAGCTGTGCTCGAGAAAGATCACATATTCTTGAATGAGAGACGCGAAGAAATAAAATGATGGGCAGTCCGCGCGTATAATAATTATGCGAATTATACGTGTAGAGAATACGCGTTTCGAGAATTAATAATCCAACGATGATGAAAGAAGAGTGTTGTTTACGTAGAAATGCTGGATCGCGCGTCGCTCCGGCGCCATAATGCGTCCCTCGGAAAGAGTTCGAAAGAGACCCTATGAAGTTAAATTAATTATGGTGCCAGCAAACCCATGATTCCGTAGAGAAGAGCACGGCAAAATACTATGTCATTTCGGCAGGAACTCGCGCTACGTTTTAACCGACATATAGCTCGAAACCCATTTTCGTAATGTTTCGTAACGCGAGGTAAAAACTAGTCTATATTTCCGGGCAGCAGAATCATCATTCGTCTAAATAAAACTTTGGCAGGCTTTTAATCAACTTTGCCGTACATTTTTTTTCACAAAATTATAACGCAAAAGATAACTCGATTTTTTTATTTCTTATGCAAATGTCTTTCCCCTCAAGCATGTATGTATATTTTATAAGTCCTTTATTATTATATATTATTTAATATATATTATTTAATGATTTATATTATTTATTATATATTATTTAATAATATATAATACATATTATTTATATATAATATATATTATATATTTTTAAGTAACATCTATTTCAAATATATATATGATGCTATTTATAAAAATATTTAAGTCAATATAATAAAATAAATTTTTAAAATTAATTATGATTTATAAAAATATTTCAAGTCAAAGTAGCAAACTTCTCACATCCAAATGAAATAAAAATGTCACACGTGCATTTTGTAAACTATACATTTGCAAATAAATAAATAAGTATATAAGCGCTTCTCGTTTTAGAAAAATTATAAAAAAGACATCCATTTACAAGATACCTTATATTTATAATACGCATGAGTACAACGGCTTTAATTTAAGAGAAGGTATTCCATGCGCTTGAAGGTATTTCCATAACTTGATATATTACGAAAGGATTAGACCGTTTCCAACGCAGCGAGTTTCCTAGACTAGTCTTGCTTTAAAAGCATCACTCTCTCGTCGGATTGATATCGATACAGCCCGGTCGAATTTATAATCCATGGCACCTAGAAGCATAATTTGCATAAGCTCTTATCCGATCGACGTGTGCCGTTACCTTAGCACGGCCGGGATACACTTATCCGGCGGCTTGCGCGCCCGAATAACACGACCCTACGAGACAATTATTTCTTGGCTCGTTCGCGCTTTCGTCCCAGCTCGTGTACCACGATCATATCTGTTTCTCGCGCACCACGCGATCCGCGAGTGACATTCCACTCGTAGGACAACGACGACGAGGGATACCTGTCCTTCCGATCGAATTACCTCTGGCGAACTGCATGCGATGAAGCTAATGAGACCCGATCATAATGCCGTGGGAAAAGAGTTGATTTTAATATCTCGTGTGCGAGCCGGGCGAACTGGATCCTTATGATAATCCCGGATGGATTTTTGCATAAAGTGGAAAAAATATGCATATCGTCATCACGTTAAAGAGCGAGTGCATAAATTTAGCGTGATGGAAGCAATGAATGCACGGTCGCATTTTATATGTAGATTAATAATTTTAATTGTAAAATTTCGTATTAAAGAATACAGTATTTAATAAAGCTTGTTACGTGTAATTAAGTTTTATATGTATAATCATCTCGTATTCGTACGTATATATATTAGATAGATATTATATCCTTTTATGCGCTTTCTTTCATCACTATTCGATTATTTATATGTTAAATGATTTTTGAACAACGGATGTAGAAGATATTCGAAATGTATCAGTCATATATTTGCCTTATGCAGTTAAACCTGATTAAGGGTGGGACCTAGATAAAAGGGAAATCTGTATTACTGAGACTATTTTTGAGGTCCCAATATTTTTGCATCAAAAAAACCTCTGTAAGTAGGAATGCCCGACTTCTTTAACTGAGACTGATATTTAGCAATTCATAGCAATAATTACCTCTATAACTGAGACGACCCTATAAAAAACTGTAACTAAGATTATTATCGTTTTTACATTGTAACGTTGTGTATGACGTTATCGAAAATGACAGGTATTTTTTAAATAAAATTTTTTTACAATACATTATATTGTACATTTTTTTCACATTTGTAATGACATAGTGCTTATTTGCATAATAAAGTTTATTTGAATATTTAATTTATGTACGTATTTTTATTTGATAATTACCTCTATAAGTAAGACATACGCGTTTTGAACCTAGATAATTGAGAAATTGGGTAAGTGAGATACCTCTTTAAGTGGAATCAAATGAGCTGTCCCTTGCGATCTCACTTAACCAGGTTTGATTGTATTTATCAAAACTCAACATTGGATTCGAGCTGTTTCATTAAAGATTATTCAAAAGATTATTGAAAAGATTAATCTTACGACACAATATCGAAAATCAACTATCTCGAAATATATTCTCTTTATTTACAAATATTATTACTAAATGTATTCCGTGATATTTTATTTTAATTCTGTGATATTTTATTTTAATATTGTTTTTATCATATATACTTTACACATATATTACGCAACTTCTATTTTGATGCGAATACACGCATCGTCATCCGGCATCGTCCGAATTGCCGATCGTTCGAATTGCCACGCGGATCTGTGCCACCCACGTGCACTCATATGATCGTGCGAGGTCGACGAACGCAGAGTCCACGGAGAGAAGGTGAAAGAGCGCGGCGAGGGGAGAAGGAAAGGGGGTGGGGAAGGCGGCGGGGTTGCTGCCGCTGGTGCAGGCAGACGGTACAAAGAGCATTATGTACAAAGACGTAAAACGAAATGGGAGCGAGATGCTCTTCTCCGGACCAACGGTGTCCGGATGAATGGAGAAGGTGGGGGTGGCAGGAGGCCGAGGCGGCGAGGAGGAACAATGGACACGCGGAACGGCGGAAAGAAGGATGAGGACCGAAAGGGGTGAGGAGGGTGGAGGGAATTCGAGGCGCAGAAAAGTCCGCTACGCGAAGCTACGAGAAAGGGCCGACGCCTCCGGTTGACTCGGGAGAAATGAACCCTGCGAGAAGGAGGAATTGTATCTGCGCCCTACAATGTGCAAAGTAGCCGCGCGGGTTTTAGCGGGATACGATGCGATGCGATGCCAATGTTATGGAACGCCAAATTCGCGATTCTATTATATCAAGATTTCTCGTTTTTTCTGTGCCAAGAAAGTTTATGAGTCAGTCTTTCGCAAGTTATCAAGAAAATTGAATCCCTTCTTTAAAAAATCAATATTTATGCATCTATCTTGTATACTAATTTTTCATAAAATTTTATTATAGTATATTGACTATATTATATATTATAAAATTTAATTTTAGTTAGCATCATATTATATATTTTTGAAGTTGTCGAGATTTCCTCTCTCACGATGTAAATTTATTTATTTTTAATAATAAACTTGCTCTCATATTTATTTCACTTTTGATGAACGTTTTATCAAAAATTAACATGTCAAGATAACAATAGTTTTTGAATTATAGTTTAAGAAAAGTTTAAAATATGTTTCAAGAAATAATTTTCCTACAAACTTAAATTTTTAATTTCGCATTTAATTTTAATGATCGTTTTATCATTAAATTTAATTATTAGAATATCAAAGGACAAGATTTCCAAAATTATTTTAATAAAAAAGTATTATTTTATTACATATTGAACATTATGCTATTAACGATTCGCATGTAATGTTACACACAAGTGTTTATCGTAATTTTATTCATAATTGCGAGAAAAAAGATAATTTGATATTATAATTTTTAAAATGATTTCTTTGATAAAAATGTAACGCAACTTTATTATAGAAAGAACCACATTGCATTGTGGCATTGTATGACTTTTCATTCAATCATTCCCAGCGCGTGTATTCAAATAGCGGATATAAGTGACTTGTGAAAACATCAAAGAAGCGACGAGAACTTGATTTAACACCTCAAAGAGTTCCAATCGAATCAGAAGAAGCTCGAGCCTGAAGAACTTTGGTAACGCGAATATATGTTCTCTATACAACCCGCACGTTTCGAATACCATCTCCTGCATTCGTCTTCCTTTATCCTTTATCGCTTTCATTTCCTGCCGCGGAAATGCAGTGTCTATTCCTTATAATAAATCGTGATTTTGCTGAGCACAATCTTGCCAGGGAATGGAACAAGAGTCAATCATTAATATCTTATTCGCTAAACAAACTCTTACGATTTTTCATTTTCTATCAAGCTGCCTATATTTTTCCCGCATTTTCTAAAAAAAGAAAGAAAAAGCGATATTTTTAAGAAGGAAAAAATCACGCTTAAAATATCTAATTATCTATAAAAAATAAATAAAAAATATTTCTAATATGCTGCAATAATTTAAATATTTATAATCAAATTAATGCTGCTAAAAGTGTGCTTCACTTCAAAAACTGACACTCACCTTCAAAACTACGGTGGTGCAGGTCGCGGCCTGGAAGATGTCGAAGACGCATCATCACGATGCAAAGAAGTTAAGCTAAAGTAGTTGCTTTCGGCTGCAATGTCGAGATGAGGAGTTCGCTCGTTCCCAGGCTCGGTCCGCGTCCGATCGTATCTTGGCGAGGATTTATTGTTTGGTAAATCATTTAGTCGCTGCCAACCTGCTGCAGGGAGAACCGAACTGACGGCGCGCACTTCGCAATTCCTCTTTCTCTTCCTTCTTCCACCCGGGGCCACCGCCTGCGCCGAGTTTATTTCCCGTCTCCTTTCCTTTCGCTCGCAAACACTCTTTATTCCGGTTCGATTCGGCGGATTTGCCGTTGCAATCTAAGCTCCAAATTCACCTTTCTCGGAAAAAATAGTACCACTTTTCTATGTCTCTTGTAAATTTAGACAAACTATCTCGGCTTTTATAAATTTAAACAAATCGAGAGGCAGTGGAATTATTTGAAAACGTGAAATATAAAAATGACAAAAACAGAAAATATGCATAAAATATTTCTAAAGAGAAAGTCAGAGGGAAAAAGAAGAGATTTATCAGTCATACCGCGATTCATCATCCGCAAATAGCTCAGAGCGCAGTTGCGGAGAATATCATTCAATGTCTAATACTAATAGAGTTCTCTAAAACAGAACTCTGAAATGGAGTTACAAGATGTTGTCCGATCCGTAACTGATTGCACTTGTAAAATAAATGGAAATGCGAATATTAGTTTCCACGCATCCTGACCGGCCAATCTATTTCGCTACTGGGCAAATATAAGCAATCTCCTCCGCGCTGTTACTTCACGTTGAAATTATTACATACATACGCTGATCATGCAGCGTATGTATTTAATGGACAACATCATCTCTCCTCTCGTTTCAACGATGCGTTTGTTTTGGTCGAGGTCAAAGTAAAACGCGTCAAGTGAAACAACACTTATAAGGCCGCTAATTTACGCCACGAGCTAACTCAATGAAATGGATAAGTACCGAATCGTCGTTTTACCTCAATAAGCACTTAATCGATACGGAGTCAAAGTTAACAAACCGGTCTCACGGTCGACCGCTCTAACAAAGTAACGTTCTTATCACATATGCGTATCGGAAACCGAGAATGCATTTCTGCCGGGTGCACCTGATCCTTTTGGTCGTTTTCGTTGCGTGGAGCTCTCCGTTGAGAGCGAGGAAGGGTAGGGGAAAAGAAGCGCACGACAGGCACGCGTCTCCTTCGGTAAGAACGTGCTTCTTCCTCCTCCTCTTCTTTCTCAACCGAACGTCCGAAAGTCCGTGGAGCGATTTCGTGACGCGGGAGAGAGAGCGGAAGAGCGAGACGAACGAAAGAAGAAGAACCTGATGCAAGATGGGGGGGAAGAAGGGGGATGGTAAAGAGGAAAGGAAGACGGGGCAAGAGAGAGGGACCGACGTGCAACAGAGGCGAGCGATGCAGAACCTAACCGTGCAGGGTACAGGTGCATCGGATGATGGCTCTCGGGAATTCGTGCTTGTTCCACCCTCGAGGAATTTTGTCCCTTACTCCTTTTTTTTTTTCTCCTCTTTTTTCTTTTCGCCGCTCCGTTCCCGTTCGCTTGTGCTCGCCCGCCTCTAGTTGCGTAAAATAATGAAAGGTATTACGCTGTGTAAATACAGCCTTAACGATGGCAGTCTGTTGCAATTACCGTAGATAATTATTACGAGTAATTAATTCATTGTTGGGAGAATAGATTGTTTATCGGTTGCAATTTGCAGCTGTGCTTTCGATTGTTCATCGTCGAAGTTTACGCAGTATCCGAAACAGGATCTAGCTTATATTTTCGTTTGTGTAAAATGCAACATTGCTTTTTATTGTTATCATGCATTTTAGATAAATTTGATAATAAAAATTGGCATGTATAATATTTTAAAAAGAGATCCAGGAACTTGTTGGATAACAATAGTACTCGATAAATTGAATAAAATACAATATATATGATATGTCTATATAATTATATAAATTTAAAATAAAATTTTGATATCACCTACGCATTAACGCTCAACGCTGAATTAATTCTTAGGTTTAGCATCTAATGCAAAAATAGCGATTCGTGTCACAATCGACAATCGGCATGTTACAATCCCTCGTCCCAAGGAGAAGGGTGTTCCAAATTAACTCGAGATCGCACAAAGTGACGCGAAATGGTGAGAAAGGAATCGCAGCAATGACAGGAAGAGGCGAGCAAAGGGTCCGGGCGCATTTTAATTCAAGCTTAGACTTCGTTAGCGCCCGATAAACGTTAGTAATGCCGTTCGTTCGTTCATAAAGCCGGATTAAATCAAGATTAGAGACGTCCGGACGGAGAGGTAATCTAGGTTTAATAGCTAATAGTCCTGGGGGATTTTCCAGGGACTGACTGTCATTGGACTGTGAACAAACAACTTGCCTCAAAATTTTGCTCGTCATTGTGGATAGGGCTCGCTTTGTCCGGAAGTATCGCCGCGCGAGAGATTCGAGAAATGTTAATTTCCCGGTCGGGCATTGTGCCTGTTATGTTTGCATCGATTGAGCTGTACTTTTTGCAGCGGTCCCGACGACGCGTGCCTTGACTGTTGAATGACTTTTCTGTAAAGTTAGTACTTTCGGTCGAATGAATCGCCAGGTGCTACTGGAAATATTGAGGTCAGGCAAGATGTAAACGTTGAATTTTTCGAAAATGGCGTATGTCATAATTTATAATAAACAACATATCATTGCGTCGCGAGAGAGATATATCCTTCGTTATAAACATGATTTTATTGATTATCCTACAATTGCTAATTAAATCTCCCTCTCTGTTGTTTTCCTTTTTTCTCCTTTTTAAATAATATTATACATATTTATATTCTGCAGATGCAATTTTTTTTATATCTGTAATAAATAAGAATGTGGAGACCTCCTAATTTTTTCAAATTCAAATGTTCTGATTTTTCCTTCCCTGTAATTTTAATCGCATATAAAAGGTATAGTCGCCTTATAATGGAACAGCAAGAGTGACAGCACTGGGAATATAAGGAAAGAGAGATCATTAAGACCGGTTGCAGTGTTGAAGGAAGAAGGATTGGCCATTTTTCAAATAAGAGATTTTTAGTGCATCCTCGGAATATTACTACCACACCCTTCTTCCGGCATCTGTATGTATCGGGATGCTCTCGATTTTCGGGGCATTCGAAACTTCCAACCATTCTTTTCTTCATCCCGTTTTCTTCATCGTTTCCCGAGATTCTCAATAAGCTCCCTTAACGATTCCTCGCCACACCCTCACGAGAAATTAGAGCTCCCTTTCCCATTTCGCGAGATTTCTCGGTTCATCAGCGAGCATTTCATGTTTTCAGGATAGAAAAGAGCCGAACCAATCACAAATCCTTACCTATCTTTCCAGGACTAAAATAAATTTTTTGTGGGTAGTCAAGCTATACTTATTGTCCCTTGAAAATTATGGGCAATTATCTAAACAAATATTTACTTCTATATACACAATAGTCTCTGCTTTCTCTATTATCGAAAATTTTCTCATCATAAGTCCTCAGTTATACTATAAACGTTTATATATATAATTACAATTTTAAATTATTATTTAATAATATCAATGTTATTTTATTTTATATTGTTTATATATATATATATATATATATATATATATACAAATTATATAATTTCCTAATATTTTTCGGGATACTTTCATTCTATGTATGTGTAGCATTGTTGTCTAATCTTCTTTTAAACAATTATACACTATATAATATAATTATATAATATATAATATAAAAAATTAAATATATATATATATGTATGTGTGTTATATATAGCAAACGCCCCTAATCTTTAGCAACCAGACTAGCAGCGTTGTATAGTTGCGACGAGTCGGATATGGTGTACATTATGTGCATATGCATGTGAAATATGAATTCAATATTAATTATGTATATTATATGAATGAGATAAATTCAATAGATTTTATAAATTGTAAATCAAATGTAACAGAGATATTTATAGGCTTTCGATGCTCTAATTAAGTAATTATCATATTAATTTATTTCGCGTCAATGTATCAAATGTATGTTACTAATAGGATTTTCGATAATCTTCTTATCCTAATTATTAACAAGTAATGTTATTTATTTATATAAATAATAAAGATTTCTACTGTAATTGTACAAATTAAATTTGCAATTTAATTACTATGAATTAAATTATTATGGTGATTTAAACCTATAAATAAGAATTTTATATTGTATAAAAATTTTACACAAAATAAAATAATATAAAATTTAAACATATAAACATCTCGTTTGTATAATTATTTAACCTGCTTATATATCAATATCCTAATTATTGTAAACATATACGAGGACAAAAATACTACGGAAATGTAATTACGTACATCTATGACACTACGCTGAAAAAAAGCCACAGGTTTCTCGATGACAAGAGAGAAATCGTCTCGATTACGAGGGCTACCGCTTCTCGAGTTACTAATTAAGACGCCGGTGGATCCGATTGTTTCAGAAATCAGGTCTCTCTCTCTTCTCTCCTCTCATCCCGCCCTGCTCGAGTGTCCGCGATTAAATCAGTGCATCCAATCGAGCGAATTAAGTCTTCGGCGTGGGTGGACCCGACCTGAGAGGAAGATTGGAGAAGTCTTCTGATTATCATTCAATCCTTCGTATAACATAAGCGCCGACTCTACGAAGACATTTAGCAGTTTTTACAATTCTTGCCAAGAAACTAATTAATGCAACATTGCGATAGGACAAATATTAAAAGTTACATTTACATTTACAATGTCATTATTCGAGAAAAATATTCTTCTTTTCTCGCACTAACTCTTAAACATTCAACATCTTAATTCCTAATTTTTAGCCTCTTCAGATTCGCATTTCTAATTTTTAAATTTCCGAAATTATTAAGAAGAAGAAGAGTGCTTGTTTACGTCTAGATAATAATAGCGCTGAAGGAAATCGGCGCCTATGAGCTTACGCGAGCATCCGTTTGTTCCTTCTTCGAGAAGGCTTCCTCGGAGTCTTCCCGGCACCGGCCACATGGCGCAGCTTTGTCTTGTAAATGAAGCCTCACTGATTCGTATCCGGACATTGATAAATTTACCCGCGGAGTTGAGCGGCTCTTCGCGGAGGCTCACTTCGCTTATTCTACCCATTCAGAACGGAAGGACGAATGGTCCTGGCTCTCCCGCGACGTATCCACCGACAATTCCTCGTACGGGAACCGAGGGAGGGAAAGGAAGGAGCTTGTGGGAAAACGATGACCAGGCCGTCCACACTACCGATCTTCATTCACTGCTTCAAGCACTGCCCGCGAGGCGAGCTGAGCAATAAGATACGGTGGACGTGTAAGAAATTATCAGGTTCAATCATCGAGGTTCAAATCGTATCTATTTATTAGTTTGATGTAAGTAAAAAATTTTTAAAGTTTAAGTATTTCTAGAAAAATACAAAGTGAATTCAAAATATATTGCAAAGATATTATTATCACAGAAATATAAAAGCTGATATGCTAACATATATAATTTATAATCGTTATTCAGTTAAAATATATTTTCCAACTAGTTTCGGAATATTTTATTTTATAAAAAAATATAAATCTTAATCCCTTTTTGTTGCGAAGGAAAATTTGTTTGCATATACATTTTTGGATTCAATTAATAAACAAAGCTTTGTAAAATCCATCTGAATGAAGATTCTAATTAATTTCTGTAAAATTCTAGCAATGTATGGCGGAAGATGTTATTGTCTGTAAAATAATATAAAATATTATCTGTAAAATAAACGATCGCGAATTCTACGAGAAATCGTGTTCAAGCTGCAGTTTGGAGCTAAAGTTTCATGGAATTGCGCAGCATGGAGCAGCCTCGCTTCATTGTGAGGAACGTGAAACATCTCGAAACATACCCCGTAGAATTTGCAGCGCGTAACTTCGTCTTCTTCGCGCCAGCTGCGTTATCGTCTAAAATCTAGCTTGTTAAAGTCGAGGCAACAAAACCGAAAGTGTCGCAGGATGTTAGATCAGCGAAAGACTACTTTTGCAAGATACCTCGTCGATCTTGTCTACAGATACGCGTCCGTTGTCGGACATTAATCCAATGAAACGTCTACAAGGAATGACTCTTATTCCGAAAAGGAGATCCTTTAACGTATTTCCCACTTTCTCTACGGGTTTAACAAGACCTGAGAGATAGCGTGAAGAAAAATAAGCGAGAGAAAAAGGAGAAAAAAGAGAGAGAACTTTATTAGAACCAAAGATCAAAATAAGCTAAACACAAAATGAATTAAAAGTAGTGTAATTAAAGATAATAATTAATTATTATTTTTATACGTATTGAAATATATTATAAGAGACAGAAACGAGAGAAATAATGTAAGAATATAACAAGACAAAATTACTATATGTACTCGTATATATTTAACGTATAATATATGTTTGCAAATTTTGTAATTCTATGAATAAATACAAGTTAAAAAATTAAAGATAAAATATTAATGGACTTTGATATTCAAGAATATACATTTCTTTACACGACAGCTTCTCGATCAAATAAATCTCACGGAATATATGTACGATTTGACAAATTGCAATAATATATGAAAATCAAATTTATGATACACGGTTGATGAATAATAACCGAATCAATATAACGACGAATACTCATTAAACACATCAAGACACCAAAATTGATCTGTGTTATCTGTTTAATTTATTTCTCGATTGTCATGTTTTCCTGTAATATAAGTATAATATCTTGTTTTATCGTGCATAATAATCGTTGTAACATTTCTAAAAAATTTTCTTGCTTTCGTTTATTTAAAGCATTCCGCTGCCTTGTGTAGAGCATTCATTTTTGAGATCCGTATAAATAAAATTCAAGTAAAGCCGATCTCAAAAGTGATACGGGTGGACCGCCATGCGATAAAGTAACTTATGATTACGGCACGTTTTATGCAACAGCCGGTCGCATTTCGCAACGACGCTCGTGTCAACCGTACATGGCTTAAATTTAAAAAGGAGTGGTAACATTTTGCGAGAGAAATGTCACATATGGGGTCTCCTTAACCCTTTCCCTGCGACATACATATATCTATAAACATGCATCCATTAAAACAACTGTTCATATACGATATATCTGTATCTTGCAAAATAAAATATGTAAATTAGTTCCCAGTCATAAAAATATTGTATTTTCCAGAAAAATATTCAAGTATGATTAATCGTAAAAAATAAAAATCCTTTGCAAAGGATTTTGTTCGCTTTTTACTTTATAATCTTTCATGAAATAGAAAAAAAGAAAAAGCACCCTAAACCCGATTTGTCTGGAATAATCAATGCAATTGTAATTTAACCACCATCCGCCGAATAAAATCTATCGAAATGAATGGGAAAAAAAGCAGGATATAAGATCATCCCCCCGTGATTAAAGTACAATTGATATTTGATGATCGCCGAAATATGTATAATCGATCCTGCAATTTCTGCGAATTTCCAGAAAGTCCTTCCACCATTTTCGACTTCGACTGCTGGAAGGACCTCGCGCGCGAAACCTCCCCCTACAACATACATATGATTACCCGGCGGTAGAGGCGGCGCGAACGGAAGTATCGGCGGACATTACGATCTATCAAAGCGAGAGGGACGGGGGGGAGAGAAGCAAGCAAGGGAGAAAAATAAGTCGAGAGGGAGAACCGACGAAAATATTTCATCAAGACGCGCGCGGCCGGTTCCTCGGCCGTCTTTTCTTAACGGGTCGGCCAATCGGCTTGCACCGGGCACGCGTCCCATAACCGACTTCTTTCTCGCCGAATGTATCCCCACGGCGAGAAGAAACGCCGAAACTATACCAGAAAGACACTCGAGCCGATGGAGCAGGTGTATATGAAAAACACAGGTGCCCCTCACATGCACACGCACACCTCCACGTGCGAGCCGCGGCCGCGGCCGACGGAGACGATGGACGATCACTGAACGTCGGCGCGGCGGTCTCGGGGGAGAGGCGGGAGGACTAGCACGGGATACCCTCTCTCGAACAAAAAGCTGCATGAATAAAAAATCACTTATATAAATACGAACGTGGCAGCCTCCGGCGCGGGCTCGTATCGCGTCGGGGCCCCGAAACTCGGGCCCAGCCAACTTTGGTCATTGACGCAACCGGAGCGAGCCAGACCCTCGTAATTTTCGGACGGTAAAGAAAGACAGAGAGAGAGAGAGAGAGAAAGAGAGAAAAAGAGAGAGAGAAGGGAAGGGGAAAGGAGGCATGGATGTTATCGATCGGCTCTCTCGGTTCATGTAGATCCTTTTTTCAGAATGGCGTTGATCCGAGGGCGTCGCGAATCCTTGGGAATTTTATGCGAGATGAAAGCCGCGTCCTGATCTTGTCGTCGAGAGCACCTCTCAAAGCATTTTTTATAGAAGAGAAACTAAAAAAGAGTCAAATAAAAATAAAAATACTGAAAATTTTTACATCTTATAGATATTAAAGATATTGACGTTAATAAAGCATTTGGTATGTGTTTTGTATGTATAAGATTATAGAAAATGTTATCTTAAAAAGTATGAAATTAACAAAATATATGCAAACAACTATCTTTAACTAGATTCTATAAAAAGAATCGTATTCTCTAGTATATAAATAAATTAATAATATCCTAATAATATCCTAATAATATTTTATAAATTAATATTCTAAATTAATATTTTATAATACCTTCTATTTCCTTGTACTCTATAGCCAATGTTACTTTTCACATTTTCTCACGCTAAAAGAAAAGAAGGTAAATGGAAAAGATTCATCTTAATGAGATAGTATCCACACCCTCACACAAAGGAAAACTTCATTTCGAGGGTGGCTAGAAAGCTATCCTTTCTATACTCTACGTAATAGTTTCTTCGATCTATCATCATCAACCATCATTCACCTTTTTTTGTAAGATATAAAAACGCGTACCGTGTAAATACTAGCAAGCGGGAGTTCTTGTTAATTGTTTTTCTTCTTTTCGTATTTTTTCAATACATATCCCATGTATACCTCAGGTAGCGGAAATGATTTGCATCATATTTAAAAAAAAATCTAATTCAATTGTATTCCTATGCATGTATATCAATGTATAATAGATCGCTTTATGAATATAAATAGACGGAAAATTATTCTGTTTATAATTTCAAGTCATCATTTCACTAAAATATAAACTGTAAATTATCAGAAAAATTCTTTTCCATCGATTTATTTCCATTTATCTTATTATCTCATCTAAAGATAATTTTTATCGCCGCATAACGGTAGGCGTAGTCACTTAAAAGTTTTTTTAATCTTTAATCTTCTTCACGGCTATTTGCCGTGAACTGTGCTTCGACGCGATAATTTTTTAATTACTCGCTATCCGCTCTTATTCTCTGCAGACTGCTTCCCTCGAGATCTACAGGAACGATTACTGGTGATAAGATCTTCACGTGGCCGATTGTAGAGGG
This sequence comes from Camponotus floridanus, assembly GCF_003227725.1. Taxonomy (NCBI): domain Eukaryota; kingdom Metazoa; phylum Arthropoda; class Insecta; order Hymenoptera; family Formicidae; genus Camponotus; species Camponotus floridanus. The sequence continues at coordinate 624,458 of NW_020229448.1, read as the reverse complement.
TTGTTCGTTGCCACACGATGAAAAGGCAAAAAAATGCATTCGCATACATATATATATATATGTATATCGCATTAATTTTAAAAGTTTTTTCGATAAAAGTTTTATTTCTATGCTTTAAGCAAGTTGGATATCTCGTGCATTTGTTATTTAAATTATTCGTTGCATATGTTATATATGTATACTATTTCATACATTTTCACTGAGGAACAACTCTTTTTATTTTATATAATTTCCTCGATATATTTTACGTTAGATTTATAGTTTTTCTGCAATGAATCACTAACCCGTTTCGGATACATTTCCTTATTCCCGATGGCACGAAAAAGTAAACCAGCGAGAGACAGCATCTTCCTCCTCTCATCTCGAAACCACCGTTTTCTCTCTCGACTTACTCTTACTTTCGACCGAATGGACGTCAAATCGATTCATCAGGACGAATACGCGGCTATGTTTCTGTCAATGAGAATATCACATTCCGTATTTATGGCTACCATAAACGTACGGATCGCTCGAGTGACAGCACAAACATTTATTATATCATGTACATTAATGATTTATGTGCCACGTCGGTGCCGATGTTGTCCTGAAAAATGAATTGCCAATTTGTTCGAAAGAGTTTTGATTTGCTGGACGTGCGCTCGAAGAATTTGCATGGCGACTAATTAAATGCGTATTACTTGTCCGCGCATTATACGCTTGGTATGCAGAATTGATTTTCAACGTGGGTGCATAAAATTATCAAGACATTTGTCGAGATCGTATTACACGCCGTAGAAACGAAAACGTTAAATTAATGGAGTAATTACAAACCGCGCGACTCCCATAAATTTCAATTTTTCGTCTCTACAGCTATCTTTCAAAATTAATCATCGATGTGCGTTGAATAATAATATATCGTGAGAGAAAAAAAGAAAGAAGGAGAAAAAAAATGTAAAGAAAATCGCATGTCACAAAGTGATTTGCGGATTCGTGAATTGTCATGTAGATACGTAAGGATGAAGAATAAAAATCGAAAAGATGTCGGGTACCTGAGTCCTGCGGGAAAAAAAAGCTTCAATACCGAAGACTGAAATCGATGAATTGCTGTTTGCCGTCCGAACATCTTCGCCAAGCGAGGCTCGAGTAAACCGTCCGCATAGGCAAGCGTATTTACTTTATTCAATGAAGGAAAAAAAGGGTCAAAGGGTGGGAGGATCGGGTTGCTCTTCGAGAAAGGGCCTCTCTCTGAAAGAGACTCTTTTTCAACCCTTCCTTCTACGACTTCCGTTGTGCCGTAGGAATGGATACGTTTATTGAGTTGTCCACCACTTGAACGAATTGTCAATGTGTCGAATTATTTTGCGAATACTTTTTCAGCAACTATTCCAGGATATTTCTTGTTTAATTTTATATATATGAGCCTTTAAAAAATTTATCTAAATTATAGTTATAAACAAAATTTTTCGATAGGATCTTGAATTAAGCGAGATTTACATTTAATACTAGATTAATTGAAACAAACTATCGAGACTTATTTCAGCGAAATTTTTTTACAAACCGTTAGTTTATCTAACCTGCTATTCTGTGCGTTACCAAATACAATTCGGCGAGGAAAAGTTTCTCACTCATCAGATAGCGTAGCTTGGCGTGTCCTCTTGGTTCTCGCACAAAGCCTTACAAATTGCCATCTCGTGTGGGACAATGCGACAAGCCTCGGTGTTCCGAGGCAGGGGGTGCCCCGCTGTCTCCTGCGATTCAGGGACATCCATGTGGAATGCATCGCGATGTACCGATATGTGAAAACATAACAAAAACTAATGTTGTATTAAAAAAAAATTTGTTTTCGAAGATAAAAGTATTTCATACACTGCATCGTATTTTTTTATCAAAAATACTTGAAATAATTTTATCTTCATAAAAAGAAGTCATAAAACACAATTCATAGTCATTAAAAAAAAGAAATAAAATAGAAATAATAGAACACTAGAAACCAAAAAGATTTCATAGTTTTATATCAAATAAAAAATACGACAATTTTCTAATATAATAATTCTGACATATAATTCTGACGTATTTAGCGACAAAGATCTAAAGGTTCGAGCCCCGGCAGTTGGCTCCTTTTTGCATAAGTACGTCGAATTGATCTCATTCTCACGTGTATACCACTCCCTCCTTTTATGGAAAAATGCACGCTTCATATATCTTAAAACATATGAGTATTGCCCGCGTACACATGACGAAGGAGCAGCTGGGCGGCTCCTCTTTCGCCCCGAAATCCCATTAATGTCCATAAAGATTCGTCGGATGACCAGCGGCAATGGTGGGTAACACGTGAAAATCGGCTCTCCTCCCGGCACAGATGTCACTGTGTCGTCGGTCGAGTGAGCAAATCGCAAAACCCGATCGGCCCGTGAATCGATTTCACGCTCCTACGATTCTTCACTTTTTTCTCGCTGTCCATGCAACGTCCTGGAAGCCGCTCTTAGTGCACTAACGAACACCGCGGGATCTTGGAAGAGATTTTGCGGTTACCCAATTCACGTGACCATTAGAGCGCCCTTTAGCATACTTTGTGATCGAGATGAGCCAAGATCGCTGAGAATTGCCGCATTCGGATTACCCACAAGTGGACTTTCCACAAATCCAATCAAGCTGTCGGTTTTCTTTGAACAAATTTTGAGCAAAATTTCATGAAATTTTCCAATCTACACGTAATAGACATATCGATTAAAAATCTTATTTGTAAAAATTCACTTATAATTTAAAATTAATATTTTATGGTAGCTCTTAATGTGCATCAATAAATGCAACTGTAATACAAAAAATAATATTAATTTAAATAATAATAATTTTTTTCAAAAAAGTGTTAGTCAATTTAATGTATAATAAAAATATAATATATGTGATTTTATGAATATTTATCATATTTTTCATACAATTATTTTCAAATCAAAATTGTTACCAATTAAAAAAAAAGTTAGATTATATAATCGCGACCACACATAAAGGTTGATGCACTCATTATTAGACAGCGATTCGATTTATGCTGTTAGCAGAGCTTTTCCTTTCCAACTTTCGAGAAAGTGGAAGTCAAACAATCACGATTCACATGCCTCCTCATGAGATCTGGGTCAATAATCCGTTAATGTTATTGTTGCAGCTATAAAAACATTCCACGAGATAATTTGCAAACGGAATTTTCACGCCGTATCGCAGGTTCTTTTGAACGACAGCGCGAACCGCTTATTTGTTCGCGTCTCGTTTACAAAGTTCTCCACTCGAATTTCTCGAATGAAAGTCAAGAGCCGCGCATTGTTGACGCAACCCCTTGCCGGTCCAGACCGACATTCAGGATGGGCGGAGTATTTTCGATCGTGACCATACGAAAGGGCCATTCGCCGACGATGACTCGCGATTTTACCGCAGCCCTTTTTTCCGATGCCGCCAGTCGCGCGCGCGATCCAAATTAGCCTGCATTTTTACCTTCACAAAGTGGCGAATGACGAGGATCACAGAATATAATATAATAATCTCCCAGTGTGATAATACGGGGTTTCTCTCCTGATTCGGTAGAAAGTGAACCGAACGTTATCCTAAATTTAAAATAAAATTAATTATAAATTATAATAAATCAAATTAATTTATTAATGCATAAATAATTTTCTTTAGTTTTTTTTTAATAATTAAAAACTCAGACAAATTTCAAAATTTTTAAGCAAGTATTAGACGATAAAAAAATAATTACTTTTTCCTTATTTCTGGATCTAAAAATGAAAAGCCAAATCTTATTTTTCTTAGTTTAAAAGTTACTATGTTCAATTTTTATTTTTTCAAAAGCCGCCTTTTTTAAATAATTGATCCTTCAAACTTTCCAAAAAATAAAATGCTTTTCGAAAAATAAGTATGCATCGTGTACAAATTAGGAAATTTTCTTCACATGATGAAAAACTTGAAGTTCCTGAAAAAATTTATTAAATATACGATTGAATCTTTTAGGTTACCTTATAAATCAAGTATCCTGCTACACCTTGATAATACTCTTTGTTGAGGCAGAGAGCGCATCTTTTCCGTACGCCCACGCTGCATCCTTGCAAAAGTCGATGGACAATGAGAACAACTGACCGCCCCGACGTGATCAAAAAGTCCAACGAGGGGCTACCTAATTGGAGTGTATCGTTACACATTACATTCGTTAAACGGATCACGCACGCACGCGAACGTTTTATTTCTCGCTCCAACCGTGATTACCGATAGCCAGGAGGGCCAGATGTTCCGCCGACGCCGTCGTCGCCGTCGTCGCTGCCGCCGCCGAATCGCCACCATCGTGGTCGATGACGGGGCCCTGAAAGATTCCTAATCAGTTTTTATTATGTTTCCGTTGTCGGTCGCGTGGCACCTTCATGATTCGTTCTTTTTCGCTCACCCGTTCCTAATCTCGCCGTCACCGAGTATCCCTCTTTCTCTCTCTCTCTCTTTCACTCTCCCCCTCGCTCTTTACCGACCCCCTACTTTGGGGCGCAATCTTTATCCGTCGACGTATCTTCATATTTCTTGCCGTCTTCTTTTCTCTCGCACGGGAGAGCCTTCGATCCTTATCCTGGTATCTTTTGGGGGGCCCTACGGAGGATGAACGACTGGACGTGGAAACGAAATGGACAATCGTACAGCTGTTCGCTCTCGGGGGCGCATCTGCCTCGCATCCAACGCGTGCAGTTTAAAAAAAAGCCACGGAAGAGGGCCCGATTTCGTGTTTTCGAGTCGCTCCGATTAAACGCTCAGGAGGCATGTTTGTTATTCCCTATCGGAGCGAAACATTAGTCGGTTTAGGAAATCGAAATCGATCTCGAGTCAAATTTGTCGCACGGATATAACAGGCATTTTAAACACTTTATTAGATTAATTAGTATGTCTCATATAATATTTTTTGACAGATAACATCGACATGCAAAAAATCATTTTTTATTATTAAGTCTTCTTTTATTATTAAGTCTCTTACACATTACACGTTTATTATTAAGTCTTCTTTTATTATTAAGTCTTAAGTTTTTTATTAATAAGTCTTACAATAAAATTATTTGAAATACCTAAGTTTATAATCTCGTGGAAAAGATAGGTTTTTCTAGAATATGGCGCCACGTTTTTTCGATATACACATAAACGAAAAGAGCGACACTCGGTCGTATAGTACCGTTAGGACAATGGCTTTAATTAATGCGACAATATTTGTGTCGACCGAGGCTACTAAAAGTCGCTCGATTTATTTAGGATGAAGTGGGTCATGTGTGCATACGTACCTATTTTGTCCCCTGGTAGTACATGCACGCGGAACGAACATCCGTTTTTCGGGTAGCTCGAAGGTCTTTGCTTTTGGGGAGCAAACGAGAGAATGTTCCGGGATATTTCGGTTTGTCATATCCAGTTAAAGCACTTTTCTCGTCTAGAGTTGAACCAAACTTCTCGCAAACAAATCACATGACTTTTCGGAAATTTAAATGTGTAATTATATTTGTTTGATATTTTCTTTATATTTAATATACCCAAGTTTAACTTATTTAAAGAAAATAATTTCGGACAGTAAATGTGTAGAAAAAAATAGACTGTTAATTGTTGAATTTTTGCATTTAATTGCTAAGTAAAATTATTATATGTTATTTATAACAATCGATTATAGAAATTAGTTGTCTCAGTTACACGATATCAAAACAATTATTATTTTAATTTGATTAACATGTCCCAAATTTAATTTCTGGTATTCTTTTAATCTGTATCTAAAAAAAATCACAAAATTGTTTTCTTTCTGCATAACTGCATCTAATTAATAATTAAAAAAGGTATAAATAAAAAAGCAATTTAAGAAAAAGAGAGTTGCATTTTCGGATCCAAGAGAATCTCGTCTCGACGAACTACTATTCAGCCAAAACAGATACTTGAGCCCATCAAGTTTTACCTTTGTAGTAGCCGACCGTCCGATCGTCCATTAATACAATTAACTCCTAATTAGTGTTGGCTGTTGGAAGAAAGACGAAAGCCAGGCGGCTACCTGTCTTTGAACAGAAGGATCGTAATCGGCCTTAATTTGTGCTAAACCTCGTTCATCGATGCAATTTATCAAGGAACTCCCATGTGAAATGATTCTTTTATCTATAATTATATTTTGAAGTTGCACAAAAAGCATTGGTCAATTAAAACCAGTAGAATTTAAATAAATAATGCGTTGTCTTGGAAGCGTTATTTTGGACAGAACAATCTTTAATGTCATTATTTTACAGTTCTGTCTCTAAATTACCTATTACCAACATGTGAGTTTTTTTCATCTAGCGACGCATTTTTATTCATGTAACTTTTGTTTCCTCTCTCTCTCTCCAATATGGATCAAACTAAATTTAAAATAATTAAAATAATTTTTAAAATACAAAAAGTACTTGAATAATAATATCATTTTGGAAAGTTCCTTCCAAGAGCGCAGATTTTTTAAACTATGTAAATATATAGAAGGAGACGATAACTAAGATAAAAAAAGATAAGATGTATCAGTATGAATAATATTTATTAACGTATATATAAGTGAAAGCAGTATTTTGAGTATAAGCCGCGGAGAAAATGTATCCGTATTTCGTTTTCGTAAAGACATCTTGTAAACGGCTTATGTAATCATAAGATATTTTCGTCCATCATCAGATATTTTCGTAGAGTTTAGAGAATTTTAAGGAAAAGATTCTTTACGAACGAGGGAATCTTGCGCAAGCAAAGCGTAAAAGCGTATGTTTTCGAACCGGCTTTGAAGAAAAATATCGTATTACTCCGAAACATTAATTTCAGTAGTAGATATATAAAATACAAAGCGTGCAATGTTTCTCCCTTAAATGTTTCGAAAATTAGCTTCAAAATTAATCAAAATATATTTGCAGTATCTATCGAGCTATCATTCTTGGAGACTTCGCTTTCCACGAGATTCTTGGATTGGTATTGTTTTTTTTTTCGAAATGATACTCGCTGTTGCAGCAAAGATGTTTCATCGACGAGAAAAAAAATATTCAATATTTTTTTCTTTCCCGTGAACGGAAACGTGTCGACAGATTCTCATCTTGTCGCGACGACTCCTCGAGACGCGCCTCCCGCACTCGGAAGTGTACTCGAGGCTTTGAAAGTGGTTGCTTAAAAAAAGATTAAAGGAGGAGCGCGCGATCAGAGCTCTCACGGCTCTCTCCCGGAGGGTCCATTAAAACCGACGGGAGTGTCCTTTCTGTCGGAAGTCTCGAAAAATGGACACTTCGTGTGCACAGGACATGGACGGGGACGATGCGTTAGCACGACGAAATTTGAGCCGCGACCCACAGGACCAAGAAGATTTCATGCTCTCGCTCTCTCTCTATCTCTCTCTCATATATATATATATATATATATATATATATATATATATGAGAGAGAGGGGGGAGGGAGAGAAGGAGAGAGTGGACGCGGCGCCGTGCGCTTCTTCTTTGCTCACCCACGCGCGCACACAATATACGCGCGGGTGCACAATGCGCGTCACGCGTGATGGATCGTTATGGATATTAAAGATTGAGATATTCCTTTTCACTGCGCTGTGTGCATCGAATGGACGATGGAGGCTTCTCGGTAGAAATATAAGGTAATTGTGTCCCAATACGACCTAGAACTCAATACGGTTTAAATGTACTTTTTGTGTTATTACTTCTTCCGAATTTTTTAATTTAATTGAAATGTTTCGTATTCTTATTCCCCAATAAATTATTCTCTTACATCTTGATTCAGCATAATTTATTTTCAAAAATTTTAAAAAGAAATTTAAATCTTAAATAGACCAAGGATACAGTTGTCTAATTATCATTTTTCGATCTTCTTTTAGTAGCAAAATCGCACTGTTGTGTGTGTGTGTGTGTGTATGATGTAAAAATTATCAAGTGAAATGATGCGACCTGGAAAGATATTAATTAGAAATTACTTAGAAAGAAATTAAATCAAAAAATTCATAAGGTTCACTAAATAAATTTTGTAAGATTTTCGACTTTAATTTAATGGAAATAGAAAATTAAATTATCAGCGTTAACGTGTCGAAAGCATGCCGTGTTGTATTAAAAATTTCTTTCACCTATATCGAAACGAAGAGAGGCGGGAATTGTATAATAAAAATGTCTATCGGCGCGAACGCGCATTGCTCTCGCGCCTTAAATCTCTCGAAAACCGTCAAAGGGCACCGCGGCTCATTTACAAATTTTCAATTCAGCCACTTCGAACCGCTTTGCGCCTACCAACTTCGGAAATCTTCATAGATTATAGCGTTATTCTATAGGAGCGAATGAAAATGAAGAGAAGCGAGCTTAGAATTTAAAGAGCTTCGTGCGGCAAGAATAGTTAAGGGGCCACGCGACTCTTTCGTGGGGCCCGACTCGGTTGCTGCTCGTAAATCCAAGGGCGGTCTCGTGGATCGGTACTCTCTACTATCCGCTACCTTGCCTCCAGGGTGGAATTTAGAGATCACGACTATCTCGAAAGATCCCCGCGTCTCCCTTTAGGTCCAGACAGAACAAAATATGGACCGATCTTTGGTAACGCCTGATCTTCGTGGATCTTCACATCCCTCGTCCCCTTAATTAAGACACTGAAAATGTGTTTAAGCACCATTAATATTATCTTGATTTTTAGATTTGAATTCTATAATATTTCTATTTATAAAGGAAGCAGTCAAAGAAACAAAACGATATAGATGCATGTTGCATTTTTTTATACTTAATATAAGTATATATTTATTTATATCACACATCATTTATTTATATCAACAATTGTAATCGAATGCACTTTTCGCACACGCGGACGTGTGAAAAGTGCATCTGATTACAACTGTTGATGTAAATAAATATATTTATTAGGTATGAAGGAAAAACGCAACATGTGCAATAACGTTGCTTTAAAGCCGAGATATCGGAGTAATCATACGGTTCTAATAATCTGATATAACGAGATCGAAAGATTCCGATCGTAAATCCGAAGGCAGTTTCGTGAACTACTACCCCGTTCGTTACTTGCCCACGGGCTCGAATTTAGAGATCACGGATACCCCGAGAAGCCATCATTACCGGTTCCCATCGAAAAAGTAGCAGAAGGCTCAGTCTGCGAGATCGTTGCGCGTGGAATTTTTATTTTAATTAATGAATGCGGATGTACATACATTAAATAAATTTTATCTTCTTCATTTAATTATTTGTAAAATTATAACTAAATTGTATAAAAATAAAATTATAATTTTTTCTAATGCTTATGAAAAAAACGCAACTCGTTCCTTTTTTATATGTTTCAAAGTTATTTTCTATCGAGCACATCGATGTAATCTCTCGATCTGATGTAATAAAAACTCAATGTCTCGGTCATAAATTTAGAGATTGTAGACTACCACTCTCCTCTTCACTTGCCCTTGGCAAAAGAAATTTAAAGATTATTTAAAGATATCCGTGGAAGCCTCTCCCCATCCCCAATCATTAATGGGTGCCGATGCAGGCTATGTCTATATATAATGATATTTTTACTTAAATTTTCTCAGGATTATTATTACGGAAATTTATAATAAATTATAATACATATTTCTAAGTAAACAAAAATTAAATTAAATTTATATAATTTATATAATTTTACAATACATTTTTATAGAACTATAATTTTTATAGAACTCTCTATAAATTATTGTACTATGCGCTCCTTTTTATCTAAACTTCAGACCTCGCTCTAAAAGACTTTGATTACTTTTTTTAACTAGATGATAGACGATAGCAGTTGGGGCTTACGCCCCGAAAAGTGTCCCATAAACTATCAGTGAAACACCAATGGTGAGTTGGTTGCCGCGAAGGATAACGGTCTTACCTGCGCGTCAGTGTTTAGGATCCCGGTCTCGATCTAGTCCGCTCGTCGATCACGGATATTTGGGGCAGGACTCCTTTTCTACGCGATATCACATTCAACGACTTTTCTACCTGCTTACGTACCGCTCGTCTCTTATTCCATGACGAAGCACGTGAAAAACCCCCTCGATCTAGATACAACGGGTGACTGAAAAGCATAGTCGAGGCGGTAGAAAATAAAGCTAATTTTGACAGATTGAGGAAATCGATAATGAAAAATAATCGATTATGTTAAATTAAATATATATCCTAGCGATAGTGTCGTAAATAATATTTTAAATGATAAAGATTTTTAAAAAATCAGCTCAAATCATTTATATTTATTTTTTAATAAAATATAAAACAGTATTTATTACAATAAATTATTTCTAGAAACTTGTTTTACTTGTGCTACAATAAAAACATACAAATAAATTTATCTTAATACCTGGAGTTCGATCGAAACGATCACCTTATGTGGAAGATTCCCGACGAGATCACCGCGTATATAACCAACATTTCGAAGACCCGGGTCTCTCTTCGACAACTCAGCCAAGTACCGAAGGATAGAAAGTGAAAGAAAGAGAGACAAAAAATTGAGAAAAATGCGCGCGCGACACATTCTCCCTTTTCACCCTGGAAATCATTCCGGAGTTAGAATCAAGCTTAATGCTATTCTAGACGCAGCTCCCGCGTACGTGAACAATGATCGTCCTCTTTTTCGAAGCGGATCCCAACCCCGCTCTGAACTGCCGAGATTTTTTTACCTGCAAACCTCGATATTTCGCGGCTCGTTTCTTTAACAGAAGACCCGAAAAAATTGGAAGTGTCATGTTGCCGCTCATTGAATACATGATTATTCTGCAAATTTTAATAAACGTTGAGCACACGTTACACGAATATATCAATTTACAAAGATTGTGCAAGAGCCTATACTTAATATTATAATCTTCTAGTTTTAATATACATATTATTTATTTTATCCATATGCTAAAGTAAAAATACGCACCTCAATCTCGCATACAAAATGTTTGTATATATTAAATAACGTCTATCTTTCTGCTACGCCAAGATACAAACGAAAGATACATGTATAATAAACACAGGATACATGATACAATAGTGCACAGAAGGAATTCAAATAAAAATTGCAGATTTAAGATTCGCCCCTTCTCGATAAGAAGGAGGGCAACGGGAAAAGATTAATAACAATGAGCAATTCGGGAATCATGAATGGCGATCAACCCCTCCTTGATCTGAATTTTTCTCCAGGTAGCTGCCCCATCATTTCGGGATTCCGCGACCCTTAGTTCCACAGAAGAAGAAGAAGTGGAAGAGGCGAAAGAGGGGCGCATCGGATCGTGGAATGCATAATTACTCGACAATCAGTTTTTTCGTCGCTCCTTATTTCTCGGTAAAGGAAGCATTTACATACATCCAGTGACATGGGCGTAGCATAAGTAAACATGAGAATGCACACGCATCCTTCTGAGCGACTGGAATTTTATATATCCTGCTATTAATATGTAAATGAGGAATAAATCGCAAATATGATTATATAAAATATTACTATATATATAGCAATAATTACATAAATATTATTATTAAATATATAAATATATACTTTGTGTAATAATAAATAAAAAATATAAATACTTGCATTTATTATTGATAAAAGGTAATTTTACTTTTATATTCCCAAAATTAATCTCTACGCCCCTGTTCTAAGATCTTTGAGAGAATCCAGCGACAAAGTCCCGAAAACTCGCCATTTGTCCGTCATTAATTCCACCAGAACCTTTTTTCGTTAGCGAGCGCTGAATAAATCTGTCTCGTGAGAATTTTTCGCACACGATTGTTTTTCTGTCCGGATTTCATACAGTTGTTCGTAATAAAAGGGACAGTCTGCTGCTAATGTTACACGAACGCTTAAGGAAGTGTGCAAAAGGGATGGCAAAAATATTTGGAGACAGTTAAATGAGAAATGGTGTAAACAAGAATAAAAATGATAGACATAATTCATCCCTTTGTCTGATTGTGAGTCAATTTCATATGGGTCGCTTTGTCTGTGGTGTGTGAGACAGTCCTTTGTTTGATGGGTTACCCCCTTTGCAGAAATATTATTTCTTTGCTGAAGGCGTCTCTCGAAGGATCAACGTGCTCGTGAAAAATCTCGGAAATTGGGAGTCTGGGAGATAGTCCTCTATTCCTTCTAAAAGTGCCTTTCCGGTAATCAAAATTTCAGCGGACGTCAAAGCAAAGGGAGTTTCATTTTCTTGTCGAGATTTTTCGAGGATAATTACGTAGACTCCATGAAAGACTCTAGTAATGGGAATTGCGGAAATGAAGAGAGTCGGCGGTTCTTTTGAGTTTGCTTTTTCTTGAGCTATTTCCGGTGCACTCGACTTGCATTTAATGAGATATTTTTTTTGTACGTTATAAAAATTTTTTTAACCAGAGTATTTTTAAGAAAATTTTTTAATCAAAAAGATTGTACATTTTTTGATAAACAGATAATTTTATATCTATAATATTTAAACAGATTTAATTTTATATCCATAATATTTAAAAATAATTTACAGATAATTTTATATCCATAATATTGCGGTTTAGAAATTTAAGGTATCATTCGTTATACATTGTTATCCTGGATAATCGACGTATGTCGTGTTTTTCTTCCATCGTTTCTAAACCACAGGAGGTCAGTATCGCGTTACTGACACGAGTGTGCACAGATGCTCTAAGCCGGCCATCTCCGCGGATTAGGTAAATTAAGGGAACGAACCGCAAGAAAGTGCTTTGCGCACAGAATCACCTGAAAGCCGGGAGTGGACGGTTTTTTCGCTCACGTGAAACAACCCGGCGTAAACCGCAAGGATAAACAACACCCAGCGACACAATGTGAGAAATCGATACCCTGAACGAGGCGCAACGTCGGTCCCTTTTGAAAATTAGATACCCATTTTGAAAATTCGGTCAGCGGGTGCATTAAAATTCCCTCGGATCGTGCGCTATTTGTCATATTTCTCCTCTTCTGCTCTTGAGAAAGCATTAAATTTTATTGCAAATTTTAATTTATTCATGAATGGATTAATAATCATCTGCAGCAGGAGAAGAGACCTGTAGTAATCGCGACAAAAATATATAGATATGCATTATTATCGATCATGAATTAGCCTCGATCGTCATAAAAATATTTTTATAGGTAAAAAAATGTTATAAAAATGTTTTTATAGCCTTGATAATTTTTCAAAATTGAAGACGATAAATATGCGAGGCGCATCTGCATTTTTAGTAACATGACACTTTACGTGACGGAAAAAAAAGCGAGGAAGAGAAGAGGGCCAATTTTTTTTATCGACGATTCGACAAACGACCGATTTCGGTGAAAGCAGGATGCGTATTGAGAATATATACGAGGATCATTATTGCCTTCAAGAAGTAAAAGTAAAAGCCTGCCTTACAATTGCGTTTTCTGCAACATTACACTTATTATCCTCGCATTTATATCACAAATCGAACAATATTGTTTCTTAGAGACCATCGGACACATCGGAGGCAAAATTCTCGATAATTAAGAGGCGGGTTGTTTTCTTCGATCCGGTGAAGTTAAACCAGAGATCGTCGAACTTTGTGATCCTCTTATAACGGCGTGGCGAATTTACGAGGGAAGAGATATCGGAGCCGCGGCGAGTTTAACGCGCTCCCTTCGTCATCGCGTCCTCGCTTAACAAACCGACTAACATAAGGAAAGAGGAGGAAGGAAAGGGGAGGAGGGTAGGGGGCCAGTTCTTGAATATTTTACGCGTAAGGCAGGCAGCTGCCCCGAGAGAGAAGATCGGATCGCTTTCAAATTATCCGGGCGACTTGCTTCGAGTGCCCCCGCGCCTCTCGCCGCGCGTTTCGCATCCACACGCGTCGTGCGTACATTCGCGCTCCTTCACGCGAGCGCACACTCGGCTGAGTTTTTCGTTGCTTTTAACCACCGGAGAAATACCTTTGCTCCGCTTATTGTTAGTCTTCCCTTCCGTTCTCGAAATTCGTCAACGAAATTTTCATCGCAATTTTTAAATCAAATTTTTAATAATTAGAGATTTGGCTCAAATAATCGAAAAATTAAAAAGAAAATGGCGTAAGAGCCAGGTAGAGAAGCGGCGACTTCTTTCTTTCTTCAATATTACTTTATTAAAAACTGATATTATACAACAACAAGAAGCGAACGTTTCGGATCATCTTTGGATCCTTCCTCAGATGAAAATCAAATTTTTGTTTATACATTACGATATCGATATCCTCTGGTCCCAAACATCTCTCGTAACACATCTGGCAGCATTATATAACGATTCTCGATCATTTTTGTATCATCTCAGAAAAATACGTGCATGTGTATTTATCGACACAGCTGTCCCATATGCGAATATGTGATTATCAAGGATGATTTAAAGCCATTAATTTATATACTTTGTGATTAATATACGCTCAATCAAATAATCATAAATATATTTTCATAAAATATTTTAGAGTCAACGTTGTAACTGTAGCATTCTCGTATTATTTGTACTAATAACGATTTTACGCACGCATATTTTTTACGGTTTAATTAATGTTATAAAATAAACTTACTTTTTAAATTGATTGCCGTATCCGAAAGTAATTTTCGAAAGGCACCTTTATCGGTAGTATTATAGTACGCGCGATGCATCAGAGTTTTTGCGGAACTTAATCTACATCGAGAGCCGCAGGGGAGTGGAGATAATTACTCAGATGAAAAACGCGGGATCGAGAAAGTTGTCGTGCAACGGGCCACGTGCCTGGCATGAGATAATGAAAGGTGCCATTTTTTTTTATTCGTTTTATCTTCGACGAGGACTCTTTGGTCCGTCGGGAGAATAAAAATTTCGCCCGACACCGAAACTGGGAGAGCACGAAACGCGCAATTAATTGCGCGCGACAGTTCATTATTAGCATAACCGCCGCGCACAAGTTATTTTGCAAATTAAAAGCGAGTTTTAAAAGGAACGAAACGTAGAATACCGATTAAAAAAAAAGGCGAGCCCGTGTACCTAATTATGAAGAAGCGGATTTCATCTTGAAATAAGTGAAGCGCTTATCTTGAGCGTTGCGCAAAAAGAAAATTGTGTAAGGACTGCGAAAAATATACTTTTACCTTCTACTATTTTAAAGAGTCTTCGAAATTACCGCGGCTTACATTATGATAATCATGAATAATGCGATTCATGTCCCAGATTTTGTATAATTAATGAAAAATGTGCGGTACTCGCGTTGTGTAATTAAATTATATTAATGAAATATAAATTGTATAAAAATTATATAAAATTATATAAAGAAAATATAATAATAAATATAAACCCAATTATACCGTACGACGAGAGTGCGTGGGCGCTTTTCAAATAGATAATTATGTAAAATTAATTATTGCCGACTTCATCCGTCGAGGGTAATTATCGATTGATTTCACTATAGAGTACGGCCTTTCTTTACCTCCGCTTTAGTACTCTTTTTTGTTCCTGGTCGATCGCGGAAGGCGTGCCTGAACTACCTCATCGTCATCGTAATTGTACTCGTGCTTTCATGATCGAGCATTCGGGATCGAGGTCGACTTTCGTTCCTGAAATTCGATCGAGAAGCGTCCGCAAAACGGTAACCCGCAAAAAGAGCCGTAACCAATGTCGCCAACTTCTTGGTTCGGCTAATGTGCAATTTATTGCTCTTAATTACTATCAGGATGCTCGACACAATTGCTGCGATGTTTATGATGACATTTCTCGCTCTTTATTTACTTTGTTAGATTTTATTTCGTCCATCACATTAGATTATTATTACATCATGTCATATGCATAGGTATTGTAATTTTTGTTACCTAAAGTTGTATGTTATATATACATAAGTTTTGTTAATTTAATAAATGTAATAGATATAATAAAATTTCAAATAAAAAAAATAGCGATTAATTAATTACGCAATATTTATATTTTATCATATAATTAGATTAAAAATTAATTCCTTAATCGACGATACGTTACATTATGTTGTTTTCGATGAGAGTTTATTAGAAATATGTATTGATATACGATTCTCACATCTTTGAGAATCCTTACAGATACCAAAAAAAGCTGTGGTTCGACCAGCTGTACCATCCATGTTTATCCGGATAAATAGACCCGTTCGAGATATCGATATTTCGATTTTCCATTGTAAAATGATCAACGATGACGGAACAATTTCCTTCTAAATAATTGATTCATATCGTTAAAGCATTATTAATATTAAAACGAAACAGAAAGAGAAATAACATGATCCATCGCATCGTTCAATTGGCTCTGAAATCAGATTCAATCGCCGACTGTTTCAAAGCAAGACGCGATTAATAACCGGGTCGTTTTTTAACGGCAGAGGAACTCGGGACGCGCCACTCTAGCCGCCTATTAAATCATCCGAAGACGGGTCCGTTCGCGGACGACCATAAAGATCCCTTCGATCATTCTCTGGGCCCGGCGCCGGGGGTGAACGGGCCTAATTATTCACCCGAGAAGTCGGTTCCTGCTGAAAAGTGGATTACTGCATCCTCCCCGGTGAGGAGCGAATAAGACGCGATCGTTCGTTAGTGTCCATTACACACTCCCCACCAACTTTGTATATATATTGCGGCTATCTCGTGAGTTAACGAGGTGCATTAATTATTTTCACTCGCTGACCACGAGACACCCCGTCGGGAGAACTCCCTTCTCGCTACGAACAGCGGCCCTTAAGCCCCCGGATCAGCTCGTCCTTTCAAATGACGCACGGAGGATTTCCGAAGAATGTAACTGTCATGGTTATAATTAATAATTCAATATAATATAGGATATTGAGAAAAATGAGCATTTGTTTCACGTTTATAAAACGCGTCACGCGATAAAAGTTTTATATCTGAAAACATCATCAGCTTTTCTATTCATGAGGCTATCGAGAGATCTAAAGGAAGGGAGGCCACGAGGGGAAGATTTCGAACTTTGTAAAATTGGATCGCTAATGGGCAGATTTTCCGAAAGATTACAAATCGATTCTCGCGCACTCAACCGCTAACGGAAGCGCCTGTATCATTCTTCCTGTCTCGAGCCTTCAACTGCTAAACCGTTACGTCGCAGTCACGTCAAAATTCCATCTTCTTGGCTGATCTCGGAAGACTTTGATCATGCAATGCACGCGAGGTAAAACTTTTAAAAATTTTTTGCCGCTTTTTATTGCTTTTTTAAATCATACATCACAATGATATCTCTAATATTTTCACCGTCACTGCCCTCATTATTATTTTCCTTTTAAAAAAGTAATCAATTTTGCGCATAAGAGACATAACGGATTTATTGCAGCAAAGTGAAAATAAATCTTACTAAAATTCAAATGATGATGAAAAATTATACTTTATGTGTATATGAAAAATAAAATGTGTAAAAATATCTTACAACACACCTCCCATCTTTACAAGATATAATTTAGCATCTATTCAGAGAATTCTTATTGTGAGCATTCAGATATTTTTCGACACATTCATCATAAGTAGTCATCAATTTTATGTATACATTAAATAATAAAAGCGTTAGATAAAGCTTTGAAATTTCGACAAAGTACCAAAAGATGAATCTCAAAATGCATTTCGCTCCCACGAGGCACGCAGGTCCAAATTTTCCCACGCGAAGCTGGCCTCTTTCGCCTTAAGCTGTCCGAAACATTTTTCCTCGAGAAAATAATCTACAGATGTTAAATTAGCGTGAAAATACAGGACGCAAAACTCCATTTATAAATTTCGTATTGGCGTTAAATACTTACAGTCCAGATATACACAAAAAAGAGCGAAGGAGAGAAAGACGATATAAATAAACAAATATTTAACTAACCGCACGCTGACCATTGTCACAAAGCTTACCCAAACACAAAGCTTACTCGAGTAGCGCGATACGATATGAAAAATGTGTGAATTTCCCCTTCCTTCCCTTCGAAATATGGCGTTAATGCGTCCCAGGACGTAATGTTTATTCGCGTCTGAACGTCACGGCCGAAGAAACATTGACACAGAGAAGATAAGAGGAAACAGTCCGGCGCGTGGCAAGGTGTCCTCAGCTAGACGACCGGCGAGGGCGCAAAAGTAGGAAGATAAGAAGAGAAGGGACTAACAAGAGAGAGAGAGAGAGACAGAGAGAGAGACTGCGTTGGCCGACAGAGTCTTGGCTGGCGCGTTTATTATTCCCGACGCATCCACCAGGAAGGATAGAGACGCTCGGGGGTGTCGATGGCGCAGCCTGCGAGCGCGAGCTGCGTGGAGGATTTACTAATTTCTAAAAGGACGAAAATGGCACACGAGACATTCTATCGACGGTCCGGTCACGCGAGCACGATGGAATCTCGATAGCTTCTATTCCCCCGCGCACGTGCTGCTGAACCAGTAGCCTCGGTGCACCGGATCGATGGCATTCGCCACGTCCGAGGATAATAACGCAATCTAGAAGCAAAAGTTTTCATGTTTCAGTAACGCGATTTCATCAACTCTATATTTATTTGCGGTCCAAATGATTTCCATAAAAATCAAGCGAAGTTGAGTTCTTTATTTTAATTTTATTATCAGTCCTTTTCTTTAATAAATATACAATATTTAATTTATTTCATTTGGGAAATTTCATTTAGATAAACAATTCATGTTTCAGTAACGCGATTTCATCAACTCCGTATTTATTTGCGGTCCAAATGATTTCCATAAAAATCAAGTGAAGTTGAGTTTTTTTATTTTAATTTTATCAGTCCTTTTCTTCAATAAATATACAATATTTAATTTATTTCATTTGCGAAATTTCAATTTTAGAAAAACAATTTCAAAAGTATCATTTATGAAGTATATCGATTGTTGCAAAGGATTATATCGACTCCATCTTGACGTAAGAATGGTAAAGAATTAATGAACAAAGTTTTGTGGCACATTTTTTCCTACAAAACATATCAGACTTGTCGATCAACATAACTCGGGAAATTTATGACTCTTGTTACAAGTTTTAACATATATCATGTTAAAAGAGAAGGATTAACCCTCGCTCCATCGGGATTTTATATTGCCGCGTAAATCATCACTCGCGATTTACGTCGATATCTCAAATAAGGTCTGTATCGATAAAGACACGCGTTTAAAATGCTGATGCGCTGATGCAGTCTGCGCGCAGAGGACTCGGTAATTTCTGGAAAGGACGAGAGAATGGCACGGGACTTGTATTGGGGATTCAGTCACGAATGCCTGATGGCATCTCGATAGCGACGTCCGACGTTAGTGCGTGTGTTGCTGCCCAACGTAAACGCTGAAAATGTAAATCTAAACGAATAGGGAAAAAGGATGCGCGCCTCCTATAATAATGTATGAATATTTATGCTGTAGACTTTGTAAAGTTTGTTAAACAGGCCGCGAACACGGACATATCTGTTGCGGCCGCACGCGACATCACACGAAGCCTTCGTGCATAATACGCTAATAGAGCTGGCAAAATCACTGTTATTAACGTCAACTTGGCGACACACGGGATTTGCATACCTCTCCGTCTCTATTTTTCTCTCTCTCTCTCTTTCTGTGGAATGCGATTTGATATATTCCCGAGTTAACAGCCCGATCCAACGAGTTTTTCAAACGACGCTCTATGCAGTATCGCGATTCGGCACGAGACACTCCGAGGCCGGATTTGCATATTTAAATTACGGCTAGTCCCTAGCAATTATGTGTCAATATTTTCGGTAGAAAGTTAGAAATTTGGACAGAAATTAAACGTTATTTAGGAGAATTAGTGCACTAATGCCAGAACACCACGAAGAATTGAGAGCGACGATACACACGTAGCTGATTATATTCATCAAGTAAATTTAAGGATTCAAGTAATCAATTATACTTTATACATTATTATTGTTATGAATGAAATATGCCATTTGAATTTTTATTTCCTATGATTAAACTATTTAAGGAAATACTGATTATAATAAATCTATATTCAACAGAAGAAATAATAATCGACATGATTTTCTCCTTCTGATATAGAATAGCTTTATTAATTAAAAAAAAAACAAATCATCAAGTTTAACAAAAAAGTTAATTTTAGAAAATTGAAATAGTCGGAATTAGTGACTGTTATTTATATTATTATCATCGATCATCAAAAATATGTCTAATCATATACGTGTGTATTGTGTTTAACATATGTTAAAAGAGGTCAAAGGGTAATATGACATTCTTAACTCGTAGACACTTAATTTCCCTCAAATAAAATGCATAGCCACGAGCCATGATTTGTATGGGAAAAAAATTATATCAAAAAAATTTTATTAAAGCCGACTGACGACAAACTGACAGCTCGCGCCGTAAAAGCGCCTTATTAACGTAAAACCTCGAATGAAGGAATTACGCGCGAGTAAAAAGCGGCGAGACCGCGATATAATAGAACGTGAATAGCGGCGTCTTGCTAACGCGACTTTGGAGTAACCTGTGAAACACGTTGAGCAATAGAAGCGAGAGCACGAGGGAGAGAAAAGGGTGAACAGCAAGAGATGCGTTTACCAAAGTAATTAGTGCTGAGAAGAAGAGATTTTAATGAATGGTAACACGGTGATAACACAAAACAACACAGAATTTAATTAGGACGAGATCTTGTCAGTTAATATAATATTTCTACTGATGCAACAAGTTCAATATAGTTTTTCTTTAAGAAATAATACTCGTGATCTTCGCAATTTTGCGATGAAATTTAATGCACGGTTAAACTTTGCTTAGAAGGATAGACGTGTATTAAATTCTGTCTCTTTTTCCTATATACTTTGAATTCGAAATATTTTATTTTCTAAATAAAATAGAAGAATTGAAAGGAAGAACAAAATTTTAAATATAAAAAAATAACACAATTATTATTAATTTTGTTTTTCTTCTTTACATACTTTAAAATCAAAATAATATTTTAGGCAAATTAGAAGAAATAAATTAAAAGAGAAACAGAATTTTAAATATAAAAAAGCGTAATAAATTAAAAACTACTTTAAATTAGAAATTTAATTTATTTTAAATTAAAAACTATTTTAAATTAAATGTGATTAAAAAAACGATTTAATCTTCACGATTTCGCGAGGAAATAATCCACAACTAAATTTCGCTGAGCAAGATAGGCGACATGCATCATGAATAAAATCCTACCTTTTCTTTCTTTTACATGCCTTCAAATCTAAATAATATTCTATCTCCTGAAAAATAGAAGAAACAGATTAAAAGAAGGGCGGAATTTTAAGTGTAAAAAAAATATAATAAATTACAACTATTTTAAAAGAACGATTTAATCTCTTCGAGTTAGTAAGAAGGATGGCTTCTTCCATCCAAGGAGTACATAAAAGCGACGTCAAGGATATCGCAGATCCCGCTTTGCTTGAAATTCGCTTTCCGTGTATTTGACACGACGACGAAGATGTGTACCCTTCTCTCCACGGGAGATAACCGGCGAGATAACCGACGTTTCCTGCGGGTAGCTCGAAGGGAGGCGAGGTTCTTCAAGTGTCGGCTTGATGGAACCTCGGGAGGAAAAGAGATGCCAATAGCGTGACCGATAAAGGGGGAGAAGGAAGGAGACAGACGTATGCGAGAATAGATAAAAAGGAAGGAAAAAAAGGAGGGGTGTGTTGATTGCCAGCACAACGAGGCGATTCAGCGCCGAGTCCTTTGCCATCTCCTCTCATCTTTTCCCTCGGCTCCTTTTTTCTCTCTCTTTCGGCGAACAAATATCGCCGTCGTATCTACCACCCGCACCAATATGGCGACAAGTTGTGTGCGCGCGAGAGCACGTGCCACCGCACCGGTATTACGTTGCACTTCGCTCGTGCTGTACTCTATTTATAGAATGCAACACGCCGTAAACGAAATATTTATGTTTCATAAAAATGTGTGCGTTATGTTTCGTTATTCAATTCCATTTCTGGCGTAAAGAGAATAATAATAAAATAATAAAATAATTCTAATCAAATATATCCTGTCCCTTACTGAAGATAAGACAATATCAGATAATAATAATAATAATTATTATTATTATTACATATAATAATTATTATTATATATAATAATTATTATTATATATAATAATTATTATATTAAATTATTATATATAATAATAATAATTATTATTATTATTAAGAAAAATAATAAAATAATTCTAATCAAATATAATCTGTCACTTACTGAAGATAAGACAATATCAGATGGTAATAATAATAATAATAATTATTATTATTAAGAAAAATTATTATCATCATTATTAAGAAAAAATTAACAATTAAAAGTTAAATTTAAAAAAATAAATTTAAAAATAATTAACAATTGAGTGCACTTAATACAATAAAGAAAATACGAAAAATATTGCAACGAAATAAGATAAAAATGTAATGTGATGATATGTATGAAAGATGTATAAAGAATATATATAAAGAAGAGAATAATTTGACAAACGTCACCTAAATTGCACCTCTTGATTCCGCTTCCGTTGTGCATCCGTCCCGAGCCTTTCTTTCCGTAACATGCGTGTTGAAATGGTTCGAGGAGCGAAAGAGGGATCTGCGCGCCGCGTAAACTTTCGCATTTCGCGTCGAAACGATCGGTTTCTCGGTTGAACTGATATTTACGGTTACCTTATGGTGTCGACGCTGCTGGTGCATTACGGCCACGGTACGGTGCGTGAGTGCAAACCATAACCCATCCGAGTATGATGCGGTACGTGAGAAGTAATTGAAGGGTGTACGCGCCTCAGCCGCGTTAACGATTTCGACACCTAATATTACAGATCGTTCGTCTCTCTCCGTCTCCGTTTTTTTCTTTTTTAGCGAGACCGCGAAATTACGGATTCGTCTAACCTTGACACATTAACGGGTTGCGCTTAACCCCGTACTTGAAAATCAATTTCCCGTACTTGATAAGCAACTCTGCTCTTCCTCCTGCTCTCGTTACGATTCGGTAAAATCTATTTCAGATTTTTGTATCCTTCATAACGTGAAAATTCTCATTTCCTTCGAAAATTTAAGAACGTCACAAAACTTTCAACCTCTTAGAAATATATATTTTTAAGAATAAATAAAAGTAATAATTTTTATTTGGAGATAAAAATATTTTGAGGGTGAAAGATATTTTTTTTGCGGTTGTACATAATTGAAAAAAGACGTCAATCGTTTGTAGACTTTAAACGTTTCTTTCTGTCATGTACTACGAGAAAATAAAACAGATATAGAGAGACGGAATAATGTGATAAAAGGTGGATAAGTTTTGTGATGCTCGAACGGCGCTGTCCGTTACAGTCCGATGATTTCCATCGACACGTTTTCTTTTTCTTCTCCTCAGAATCTTTTATACCACGTCTCGATACATTTGAACGATTCCAAGAGCGATCTCGGCACTCTGATGTACGTGGGGTAAATTCCGGACCTCCAATGGACGATGATTTTACGGTCGAGGGCCGGCGCGATATCCGTCGCGCTCGTGACTCGACCTTTCTTTAAAAGATAATAAAGGATACAGAAAAAAAGAAAAAACCGTCCGCCGATTCAGGATCCGAAAATATTGATCGGGCGGAAGCCGTCCGTTGTTAAACATCGATTTTTATTCCGCGATTCTACCGTCTTGTTTCAAATAAAGAACATTCCTCGTAAAATCCTTCCTGACATTTTACATGATCACTAATTTAAACGCACGAGGACTTAACATGTGCCTCTTGTAAGATCTGTATGTAACTTCTTCGCATAATCTTCCAATCGACTGTCGGATAAGCCGTTCATCTTACCCGGGACCGAGACAAGCTCGCGCTTTTACATTTATTTGATATTTATATTTATACAACACATGTACAAGTACGAAAACGCATCATGCGCTGCGCGTATAAAATGTCCGGCACGCGCGAGACGTGCGCTATAATGCCGTGAAATTTCCATGTCATCGCGGCACGGGACACGCCGATCCGAGGGTGGAATCACTATTGTCGCGGGAGTTTGTCTTTTCCTTCTTGTTCCACGACGAGGTCGTGTCCGTAACCGTGTAAGCACTTAAGTAGCGCTCGAGCGGCACCGGTCACCTGCCTTCATGCTGGAGTGACTTGTAAATCACTCCACCGAAACTGGGGTACGTGTCGCTGCGGGAGACAAAGGGGGGCCAAGTTTCAAGCTCGACGGGGAAAAAAGAGTCCTGGTCTTAATCGAGGCAAAACAACGGAACGCGAGATGACTACTCTTTCCCGCGCTTCCTCCATTTCTTTTTTTTTCACTCTTTTTTGAGTTTGAAATATTTTCATTACTATTAAATTTATTATCGATATATTTAAAATTGTTATTGACGAATATTCCTTTTTCTGCGACTGTCTGTGGATGGGAATAATTATTAATTCAGGTTCCTTTTTTCTCTCTTTAATTACGAACGAGATATCGAAATAATTGATGCGAATCATATCGGTGGAGATCTAACATTGAAGGAAGAGCAAAACCCGGGCCTTTCTTCGGGCAGCGCGAATACACGTCGAAAGTTAAATGGGATTTTTAGGTCACGCACTCGCGGCTCGCGCGGCGTCGCAATTTCAAGCGTCGAGCCGGCCGCGTGGCTGGACGGCGTTGTTTTTCAGGGCGCAACCGGGGCAAAATAAGACGGTTAACGCAATATAAGGCGTAATGCTGGCCGAGTCACGTCCGCAACGAGGCACGTGCAGCACGCGTGCTTCGGCTTCGCGCACCGACAAAAGAATCCCGACAGAATAACCTGCACCAGCTCTCGCTTGCTCTCTCTCTCTCTCTTTTTACGCGATCAAAGTGTACTCGGGGCGGTATTGCAAAAATACGCGATGTTTGGGAACTTGCGATAATTCGAATGTATAATATATATATAGGGTGCTTCGTCATAAGCGCAAGTGTATGGAAAACTATTTCTAAAACTATTTTTTTTAAATTGATATTTTTTCCTGGACAAGATTGGGGTTGCATAACTTTTTAGGTATGTATTTCGATAAGTGTATTATTCTTCAAATAATTTTGTAGGCATTTTATTTTATAAAGATGTTAGCTTTCAACAGGAATTATTGTTTTGTTTGTCAAGAATCTGTTAATTTATTTAAATACATTCAATTTCTTCAAAAAATTTTACAAAACTATGAAGAAAAAAACAATGTCATATTTTATCTCAAAATTTTTTTAAATTAATGCATATAAACGCAAATAATGTTATATGTTAATTTTAATTGACGTTAATTTAATATAATTTAATTTTATATTTGTTTAACAATTTCTTGTTCTCCAACTACAGATCATCTGACACAATAATGTCTGTCTTCCTGTTGTTACTATGCTTTAGACTCCTATATAGCCTAAGTATCAGATTTTAATCTTTTTTCGTATGCCCGCTCGGATATTCGCCGTATGCCACGATGGATCACCAGATGGTCCACGGTGGTCTCGTTCGCCAGCTCTACCATCTGATGCCGAACTTTCGCATTCTTCCTCTTCGGGGTCCAAATCCATCGCAAAATAAAACGGCAATGAGATACATACTTATCCCAGGCAGTTTGAGACAGTTTGAAGACTCGGTAGAGATTTTAAAAACTTTCATAGCTCTCTTGTTTACATTATTATACATATTATATTAACGAACAAATATCATGTAAACTATCATGTAAACGTTCGAGTGCGTGCGATTATGCGTTATAGATTAAACTAGAAACATTTCACGACGAATGTAATTAACCCGATCATTTAAAAAAGGGAAAATGCAGGTACCATAACTTCACTCTCCAGAGATTTCTCATAGTATCATAATAAAAATATGGCGCGTGCGCTAATTCCATGGATATTCTCATATAAAAAGTGACGGAAATGGATCGCTGCTGCGTCCTCGACTCTACTGACTCGGGTGTCATTAAGATTGTCGCGCGAGAGACAAATATCTATTAAAAGACAGTCAATTTCCATTGCCAAGATAGATAATAATAGCGCCTTAGCCTTTCTCCTTCTATGGGTTATGTCGTAAAATCCCTCCCCGTAAACCGCGACGACGGTTTTACTTTCACGCGGCCTTCTTCGTTTTTGTCCTCTTTGTTCTCCCTCGCGCTCCTCGTCGCTTCCTCGTCTATCGCTCGCGCCAGCAAGATCGTAAACGTATAAATGTTGCCCGCGAGAGAGGTACTCACACCTCGCGCGCACCTTCTCCTACCTTTATCCTCTTGCACTTCTCTTTTATTTCTTTCTTCTTTACGTTCCGTTTTTTCTTCTTCTTCTCCACGTTTCGTGCGCGTCCTTTTTTTCCTCCCCGAGCGCTTTCACGCGGCTTCTTCGCCAGCAAGAAGCGCGCTCGCTCTCGGTTTCGACGACCTCCTATTTATTTTTCGCATATGTATTCCGCACGGTCCTCCTTGCCGGGAGAAACGGATGCGATGACATGTGGCTGGCGATCGTGAGATTGTATTTCTCTTGTTCTAGTGATCTTGAGAATCTCGATCATCACTTTGATATTTTTTTTAGCACAATTAGATTTATTATTAATTATCAAAAATTATTTAAAAATCTACGATATAAATATTCTAATTCTTTTAAAGGTTTGTTTCATCTCCAAAGGATATTATCGATTATAATATTTTATCGTAAAATTTCCAAAAATATTTTTTAAAAATGTATAAATTATTTTGGTTTGAAAATTATTGAAAAAAGAGCGCCACACACGCAGTTTAGACGACAAAACTGTTTACTATCGTCTTTGTCGCCTTTTGCTACCAATTTCTTTGGTTTCACGAGGCAATTCGCACTGTTTTATGCTTATGCACGGCTCGATAACATGTGGTTTGTGGTCCGGACACTATTTATAGTCTCACTATTGTAATCCTTTTCACGCGTCTAGACTGTATACTTATGAGTGCACAGGGTGTCTCTAATTCGCGTCTCGAAACCATTGTGTCAAAAAGACCCATGGAAGAATAATTAATAAAAGTATTTATGATTTTTTAATTCTGCAAATAATAATTCTCCAGAAAAATTCTACAGGAATTTAAAATTAATTCCAAAGAGACTTTTATTTCTTGTTCCTCCTTTTATTCCCTGTTCCACGCAATTATTTCTTGTTTCTGCTTGAAATGAATTACAAGATATTTTATGTTCGTGAATTATTCAACTATGCAAATATACTATAAATATTCCAAGACAAGGAAGCTTGAAGTTTTTATGTAAAATCTTTCAGTAACTGATTTCCAAAGAAATCGATATACAAATCACGTACATTTATATTCAAGCAACAAGTAAACTTTCATCAATTTTCAATACATCAATTTTAAAATGTTAAACGTGAAATTTTACAGAACAAATTATAATTGCGACGCGTTACTTTATTTAGGGCGTGTGAAACGTAACGCGATGACTGATTGCCAAGCAATCTCGATGTCTCATCCGTGAGAGTCAGCATGTGGATGTCACGTAGAAAAACCGTTGAACTCTCTGTCGAGAGGAAGCGCCATATGGCGTAGAAATGGCGGTGAAATCGCGTCGAATCCAGGTAGTTTGCTGTTATTGCTCGGTTTCGCTCTTCGGCCGGCAATTACACAACGTGGCCCCACGCGGACCGATCCCTTTTTCACATCGGAAGGGCGAGTGGTCAACGAACGAGGGTGGAGAATTTCGGGTGCGTGCCAAGCCGCGCCACGCAATACCGGTATTTTGCGTGGGAATAGGGAGGATCGTTGCATTATCGTTGCATTATCGTTACATCATCCAACACGCGGTTCGTTTGAAAAAAAAGGAGTAATCGCATAGATACGTTCGCACGACCTATCGTAACGTATCGCGGCTTAATGACAAATTACCCTCGCTCATTTCCGCATCACGTGAGAACTACATCGCTACCGCGCTTTCCGGGCTATTTTTATTTTATCGCACTCATCTCGCGTAATTATGTCATAAAAATACCACGTCCCATGCGTTAAATAAAATATCGAATTTCAAGAAATTAAGATCGGACGTAAATTTTCAGATATAAAAAATCAAATATAAATATCAAATATAAGTTTTTGTACTCCAAGGAGTTAAAACTTGAAGGAAACAAGAGGCCATTTCGCACGTACGATTTCACATTAGAGAAAAAGAGAGAAAGAGAGAGAGAGAGAGAGAGCAGTCGGAGAAGAATTAATCCTGTTTTGACACATACGCAGTCGGCGGTACCGCATCCCTTGGCAGCAACGCCAAAATCTGGCATCTGCCTCTTAGCTCTCCCACGCCTCGGAGGATCTCGATCCTCGTAATTCACAGTGGCCACTTCTCGAAAGGGTTCCCTGCGGGCATCGAAAAGGCCAACAACGAAAATGAGAGAGAGAGAGCGTATGCATGTGGAAGGTCGCGTGCCCGCATCACCTGCGGCGCGCAAAAATCTGGAAAAACTACGGAAGACTTCAACGCGCGCCCGATCTTTCTGACAGCTGCGCCCGATGCGCGTCTTATTCAAACAGGAGCCGGGTGTTTCCGCGAGGTGAGTGCACGGACAATCGCGCGCCAAGGGATGATTCCACATTTCGAAAAGATATTTTTCGAGCGAGAGCGGAAAAGGGTTGAAATCTCTGAAATCGTTCACGATTGATACGTTGGGACGACAATGGCGAGAATAAAGCTCGTATCGTCAATAGATATTTGTCGCTAACGTTGAGGTACTATTGCATAATTTTAAGTCCGAGAGATTTAATGATATACATTATAATAAATTATTTTAAGCATTCTCAGAAATCAAAAAGCAACAAAAAATAATTTTAAAAAGTGAGCGCCGACACAATGCTCTTACACAGATTTCGAATTCGCTTGAAAAAAAAAGCGATGCAAGAAATTAAAAATCAAAGTACAAAAGAGCGGAAGGAATTGAGAGAAACGTCATTATTGATACGCGTACCTTTGGCAAAATTCTGAAATTTGACAGAAGGGATGTCCCATTCATGTAAAATGTATACGATGAGGGTTGCATTCGCGGTGCGGGTGTTTTTCGCGGTTAGACCCGGGGCGCGGCAAGGGTTGAATACGCCTTCGCTGCATCTATTATTGACGATTATGCGTCAGTCGAAAGAAATGGCGCGTATATATTTATGCATATGTGCGTGTATATAGGTGCTCGCATCTGCCGCGATCGTTACCTCGGATTTTTCTCTCCTTCGGAAGTGGCGATTGTGGTCGCAGCAGTGCGTACCAGCATACACGCAGACGTGTATCAGGGCTTCGGGAGGATGCCCCGTGGTTTGTTTGCCGATGACTTCTGGCCTCGGTTGTCAGTTTGCCGGGCTTCTCAACAGCGCCTCGTTTCCTGCGACTCCGCCGCGATTGTCCGCGGAATGATTTCTCGATAGTTCTCGATAGCGATCAGCGAGTTAACCGGCCTATTGTCGACGCGTTAATTGGACAAGAAGCTGATGATCGAAAGACGCTCGCGGCCGCTCGATAATTTATAATAATGGATTCCTACAATTATACGATTTTCAATGCGTATTTGTTTTATATAAAAATGTATCGCAATTTTATAATATATAATGCTCTATAATTATTGCAATGTATACTATTATTATATACATAACATGACGGATATTTTTATAAACAATGACAGATACCAAGAAATACGCGAAATTAAAATAATCGTTTATATAAAATAAATTATATCTCAAGTATTCCAACGTTGTATCTTTATTAATAAACTGCGTAAAATATTTATCCGAAAAGTTAAATAATACATACACGGTAAAAGACATTTTGTATTTCTGTTAAAATTTTCTCGTGTAAAAATTTTTGTGTTAAATTTTTAACATTCTCATATGTTATGCACATACTTTTATGTTAATGTAACATATTATCATTGCGTTTTGACATTTCTGAGTTAATTCACCGTTTCTAAGATTTAAAACAACACAATTAATATGTAAATGCACGAATTTTTGATAAAATATATTATGTGTTAAAATGAACAGATAAGTTGTGTTATTTTTCTCTCTATAACAGTTTCCATATGTTAAATCGACATATCTCTTCTGTTATTTATCATAAAAATATAAGAATAACATTTTCTTTTAATTAAATTTAACATTATAAATATCTTAATTTAACATAAACTTTATTTCCAAATAAAGTTTAAGTGTTAGACTTTTTGTGTTAATTTTTAAACATATTACTTGTGTTATTTATTTACATACTTGCCTTCTGTTAAATTAACATTAAAATTAGAGTGGATAAATTGGGACATGCGAGATATGTTAAATTTAACACAAAATTTTTTACTGTGTACCGTGTAAAATTTTTTATTGTTATGTCTATTTTTCCCTGTTTTGCTCGAGGCGATAACATCTCGGTCGAAGGTAAAAATATATGCCGGATTACGAGCGCACACACGTGTGCAAGTATGCATAGAGCCCGGCAAGGTGGTCAAAGGGATAAGAGCGCGTGCGGGGGAGGCCAGGTGCCTACTCCCGCATAAGTGATTGGCGGGAAAGCGAGGGTGGATGAAAGAGAAGAAAAATGTATATCGGCGTGTGCGAACCGTTGTATCGGTATATATAACTATGATCAGTGATAAAAGCAGATCAAACACACTGCGAGAGATATATAGGACTTACTAGAATCAATATCGATACCAATGTATACATTTCTTCTCTTTCGGCTAGCGATAGCCAAGCAGCAAGATCATCATCTTTCGGATTATCTGGAACGAAGAAAAGAAATTTTCCTTATCGGGAAGGATATTTTTTTGTAAGAAATGCCACAAGAGGGAGCTGGAATTTTATATTTATCGCATGTTAAATAAATTACGTCATTGCAAAATTATATTTTCTGCCCTATTATTAAATCGATATTAAAGATATAATCTATCAAAAGTGAAGTTCTTTTTATGCATGACAGAGCAGAATAAATTTTCTACTTTGCATTTTAACCGAGAATAATGCGATTATCGGCGTTTTGACCGGATTTTGTTAAATATAAAGGGGGTTGAGCCATATCTACACAAATGACACTGCCGAGGCACAGTTACTCACCAGTTGTTCGCCAGTTGTTTACCGATCATGAACACGAGGCTAAATTTTTTCCTCGTTCCTTCGTTCGGCGGACAACCACCTGCGGGGGGCAGGTGATGTTGGACGTAATCAGAACCATAGGGCGCCACAATCCGCGTCACCCTTCTCCAACACCCTTATCGAATCTCTGGCCATCGTTTGTTTTCCGCTGCGTTGCAATGCGAGTGGTTGACTCACGGTATGCAAAACACATGCATATATAAACTTTGTTAAAATAAGAGCTACATATTTTGATCTGACATAAAATATATATAAACTATAAATTTGGTAAATTTCCATCATTCAGAAATTAAAATAATAAACGCATTTGACATATGAAGAAAGACTGGGGTAATTTTTCCTCAAAGTCATCAAAACAATAATCGATAATAATTATTAAAACAATAATGAATAATTTTTAGATTGTAATTTAAAGAATTTAAAAAATTTGTAAAATACAATAAAAAAAATGTAATAAAATAAAAAAATAAAATAAAATAAAACTTATCAAGAAATATATATCATGCCATTCGCCGAATGCGTCTATTATCAAAAATATTATGTCTAAAGAGATGATGGAAAATTAATCAAGATCTATCAAATTGAATCGAAATAAAAAAAATCTCCATTAAAAACTTGGCTAATTAATTTGAAATCATCGCGACTGTAATTATCAATGAATCGAACAGTCCTCTGCGTACCTCTCGTTCATTCCCCGTTGAGAGGAAGGGGAATCCTCAAGACGGCAGACTAAAGCTAGACGCCGCTAGACCGGTCGCGAAGAAAAATCTTACCGGTCTCTCGGCTGCAGCTGGACATCGCGTTCAGTGGGTTAGTACTGCCGGTCTATGCAGTCGCGCCTCATCACCATCTCTCACTTTTCTCCTTTTTGTCTTCTACTTCTTCGGTTTGATTATATGGGCCCAACATTGCCATACGATTCGCACTCACTCATCCACACAAGACTGGTCTGACTTTTTTTTTCTCTCTCTCTCTTTCCTTTCTTTTTCTCGAAAAGCTTCTTTCGATTTTTCGATCCTTCGATCCTCGAGTCTTTAATTCGCGCGAAATTGAAGCGACGCCTCGAGGAATAAATGAACACTGACATCTCTGCTGATTATTCAGCATGAGAAACGTGTATTCGAGATAAAATTTATAACAGACTTCTTGAAAAGACTAAGATTATATTATTATAAAATTTCAATTTTTGGAATCCCTTTTTCACCTTACCAAGTTTGCAATCGCAAAATTGTTCAACATAAATTTTCCTTAGGCATAAATATATTAGGCGCGGCATTTTCAAAGTAACAATACCAGGCGAACGTAACGTATGCTTATAATCGTACATATCATATACAAGTAGACTCGCAAAGTCATATAAATATATCTTTCATCCGAGATAAAGGACAGGACAATGAAGATAAAAGCCTGTACTTATCCTAAAGTACGTCGTTAACTATTTATCCGATCAAAATCGACGAAATGGACCCCTTAGACCTTCGGTAGAAAGAGATCCCACTCTGACCGCGCAATTCCTTCGCGACCGTTATCGTCGTCGGAGGGGGACACGACGAGGAGGCGACGCGACTGACAACGGCGACAAGGGGGGAATGGGGTCCTCGAGAAAGCAGGGGGGGAGAGGGAGACTAGTTAATGGCTCGGCTACTTTATGCGACAGGTACACGTGTGTCGCGCTCTTCTCTTTCTCTAGCCGATGATTTTTCGTGGTGGCCAGAGAGATGTGGGCATAGGGGCCCGACCGGGCAGGGGCCGGAGCCAGGCCCAGGCGCTACGAGCGATCGCGGCTCGACACCGTGCGCCCGCGGCAGGTGCTTGCCTCTTATACCGTCTTTCCCGCTGGTGCCGGCGCTCCTCTCTCGTGCCTTCCTTCAATGCCGCCTTGGGTAAGAGGCCAGAACCCGAAAGAAGCACCACGGCATCTGCCTCCCTATCTCTCTCTCTCTTTCCCCCTTTTTCTCCTTCCATCTTCCTGAACGGTCGCGCGAGTCGGCGATCGCAGGACAAGTCAAGGGACTAGGGGGGAGAGGATCGGAGCCACGCGCCAACGATCCCCTCTACTCCTGTCGGCTCGTCGGTTCTGCTCGCGTTGCTCCTTTCGCTCTTCTTCGCGTATGTATCCACGTTCTACTTATAAACCGACTTATCGCGCGCTTATCGCCTGGAAAATCACCCAAGGTGTTTAAATCTATGAATATTATATACTTTTAGTTATTTGATGACGTCGAGAGACTCGGTTCTTTGGAATGTTAATGAGTTACCTTGATTCTTTTGGAAGAAGGAGAAGGGAGACGATCGCCATCATCGTTGTTCATTCTAATCGATACACATGTATTATGATCATCTTGGCAAGTGTTATAAATTGCCAAAAATATATCGAACAACGAGCTGAATCTATAAATTGTTTCCCCGGATTGAGAGAATCACAACTGCAACTGTTGTGACATCCGAGGAATATTTCGGCCAAAATTGTTCGCGGCCCGGATTAACGCGAGAATGTTGTAAAGATCGTACTTTACGATGCGAGAATAGAAGATTACTCGCGAAACGAATCTCGTTCGCGTAATTCTTTAGTGATTATTCCATAAGATACGACAATCTTACCGTCACAGAAACAATCGTGCCAATGTCTTCGATTCGGGTGCCGCCTCGGCTTGGGAATATATTGCCCGCGACGTTGACACAGGAACACTTTGCGACATTTTTACACGCTGCTTTGCATAAGCGAGAGAATCGTTGCAACACGTCCGCCTTCGTTTCGGCGATAATAAAATTACCTGTATATTGCTCGCAGATAAAAATAAAAGTGGAAATGCGAATTTCGCGCTCTGAGAATCGTATTAGCTTTTGCCGACATCTTTATAACAAACGAAAGTGCTACGTTCCTTAATACAACTTGAAAGACTTGAGCCGTGTACAAGCTATATAACGAGGTATTTGTAGTTTTGTTTTGGAGAAAGGGGCAAGGGAGGGAGAGAGAAAGCTTAAACTTGTAAAAAATGAGATAGTAAAATCCCCATATAAGCGTTGCTGCAATAATTTTTCATTTAATTCCCGTGGAAACATTTCTGTTGGTTCTTACTTGCCCGCAGAAGTAAAATTATCGAGATACAAATTTTAATATCTTTCACAATTGAAATATTCACGACTGTAAAAATTTAAAAAAATTGAAATATTTTCTTGAAAAATACTCTTGGATAATTAAATAATTATTCCTTTTTTTCCTTCACAACGTGATGACGTATACTTAATTTCCGTTAGGATCAGACACGATTGTCCTTTCAAAGGCCGTTGAATTTGACCGAGGACTCGGCCATAGTGCTCGATCATGTCAGAAACGCGGGGGAGGTTTACAAAAAACACGGACAAGCAAAGACACACAATACCCACCTACCCCGCTATTATTTTCAATTCCATGCATTCAAGTCATTGAGCCGGCGAGACCGGATCATTATTGCCGGCTTTATTACCGGACACTTGTGTGCGCAAACTCCCGTCATTATTATTCGCATTGATAAACGATCGTCGCCGCGTCACGAGGGATAATGTCGTAAAAAGTACTCTACCCGCCCGATCACAATCAGCCGGATGCAAGGTGGGAGCCTCTCGCAAAAAGGAGGCCTGTCTCTCGCGAAATCTCGCGCCAGTTCCTGTGTGTATCGATCGATACCGTGGCTCTTGTCAATGTTTCCTCGATCCTGATACATTCGAGAGGTAGAACGTGACGTCAAAGCATAATCGAATAAAAATACTGGAACGAGGAGCACGTATTTACAAAAATAGATGTCACGTGTCTTTTACGGTCCTCGGTTTTATCTCAGGTGTTTCTCGTGAAAGTTGTCACTGTTGCTCTATACGACTATTAACATAGCGGTAGTCGTTCTTAATCTTCTACTAAACACTATTACAGACGTACAGATGCCGCATTTTAATATATTCCTAACGACAGCTTATGCCGCAAATACCGTTTTTTTTCTCGCTTCATGGATCGTCCGGTATCTTTCAATCACGAATTAATCGATATAAGTTTAACGTGTATACTAAAAGCATGCTGTATCGACGAACACGAAGAAATTTTACCGCGAGAATTAGAATCTTCGGAGTAAAAGTAATTATCAAAAATCACATGTAGGTCATTGCATTATTATAGAAAATTTTCTCCTCTCTATCAAATAAAACATGACTCAGCATCGATGACTCACGTTCGTTTTATCGATACGTCCGACTGGTAGAGGCTTAGGGTTAAGCTTCTCGATGGTATTCTAATTGGCAGTGGGGTAAACTTTGCGATATTTAGTAACCGGTTCATTCATATTTCCCGTCAGATCCAACATCAAAGTCGTCGTGATATTTCCAGGAAGAATTCGTTTTTTATTTGCCGAGATCCGCGTCAGTTTATCAAGAACCTTTGATCAACCGATACTCTATAAGGTCCTTTATTTATAACGATGGCGTCTGATGCGCAGACACGTCTCGTTCGCGAGAAAAAAGATGGACAAAATTACTAAACTCCAGCTGCGACACCGCTAAATTTCAACTAATTTAACTAAAGGAATTACAGGCGAATGTGATATAATGTTAACGTTGTCTGCCGCTAATGTAAATTACCACTCGTGTTAGTTTCCGTTTAATTCTCTCTCATAGATTCTCAGCATGAAGTGAATACCACCAGAAGCTTTCCTCGCTCTTTCTTTAAGGAACCCTATGTCAAATTAATATAACAGTCTCTCTATAATTTTAATAGCATATTATATTTCAAAGTACTGTCACAGGTGTGTGCCGCATTTTCAACTTTTCGTAGCTATCTCTATAATGTCGACTCTATTTTAATACATCCCGCTGTGAGACACGAAAATGTAGGTGTTTCTTTTTTGGAGAATATCTCTTTTATCAAGCGACGCGGTAGCGTCGCGACGCCAAGTACATAAAAAACTGATAAAAAATTGAATCCGAGCATTGAGAGTCCTATTCTCCATCAACGCGACAAGTAGCTTATCCGGAATTTTACGTTAGAATGACGTCACATAAACTTTCGATTGAAATATTTCAGAAACTAAGGCCGCAATTAAAAATCTAACGGCATTTTTCTTATATAATGTGAATACAAGCTTTCGATTGTGAACAGTTTGAATAAAATCGGTGCAATCAATTCCGAGAAATGATAATCGCATGTCAGAATTATGTGACATTTTACATGTGACATTTTTCATTTTCCATTATAAGGTTCAGACTCAAGAACGTATCTTCGCATGCACACATTCAAAACGATTTTGTCCTTCAAGCTGCCTTCATACCGCGCATATATGATTATTCCGCTTTAATGTGCAAAAATGCTTTAAGAAACAAAACCATTTATGTACATGTGTATGCGTGTGAGAGATTAATTTATCGCATAACAATTTTCAAAAATCTCTTGGGGGTAAAATCTAATCTATCTCGAAAACGATATCACAAAAATATAAAAACTATGCCGTTAGCTAAGATTTCTAAGGAGACTAATTTATCGTATTATAATAATATTCGTATTATAATAATATTCAAAAACCACCCTACTTCCTGATTAATTAAAATTATTCGAGATTTGAGGAACCTATTTCTAATCATCATCTCACCTATTCACGTATATATTTTAGTCACCCTAACCGCGTGTTCTAACTGCGTACTCTAACCGTACTCTTCAGGCCAGTTTCTTTCTCGATCTCTAATCAGAGATCGAAGAAGGAGATCATTACTCCTTTTTTGCCGGATAATTACCGGCAAAAGAGCGTGAAATATACGCTCATTTAATAATGATCGTTCGATTTCACGATTGTTCGTTATATATACAATTTTGTTTTAAATATAACTTTATTTTAACTGAAATAAAGCCAAATTACTACAAATTCCTATAAGTATATATTATAATAAAATATAAAATTAATCTGTGTATTTATCATATTACAAATTATTTAATTAATTAATCATTTGGCTTTATATTAAGCTAAAGTAAAGTTTAAAAACAATATTTACAAACAAATTCTACGATGGATGAGCTATGAGCAATTAGAAGATAAATGCGTATTATAAGAATAAATTAGCATCAATTATAAGAGTAAATTAGCATCAAAAATTGATTAAATTGATAACTGTTAATGCGTGTCCATTATTTAATAAATTAGACAAAATCTTTACAAAAAAATTTTTTTTTGATCTCTTCATTTTTTAATTAATGTGTTCCAATATATTTTCGCAATAAATGTAAAGCATAAGTTTGAACTTATTAAAATTATTTAATTTCATTGAATTAATTGAATTTAATTATTTAATTTAATCCATTCTAGCTCATCCATTTTAAGGCAACGGATTTATTTATAATCTACAATCTACATCTACATCCGCAATCTCTACGAATCCGTTACCTTAAAATTAAATAAAAGTTTTTTTCACTCACCGGCACTGATGCGCAACAGCGGAGTTGTTGTTATCGAAGCTAGTTGTCTGTAACATGTAAATATGAAATTCATTTATAATAATGCTCACAAAATGCAATTAATATTTAAAAAAATTTTTATCGCGCAGAATTTTATATCTGATGTGTAAAATAATAAGCAGATAAACACGTATGGAAAAATTGTATAAATTTTTAAAACTGTTTTTTAAATCGAAAATTTTATATGACTTTTATAAAAATCTTTTTCTTTAATTCATTTAAATAATAAGATCGAATTATTGTTCGTTTATAACAAGTTAACGATTTATAACAATTAATGTATAAATAATAGATATTCACCATCAGGTTGCTCCGCCGATGCAAGATGCCTTTCCCAGGCCTCCTCCTCCTCTCATGTTGTTGGCGCGCGATACTTTTAACGACACTCCCGCACTCGCGAGCGATATTTTTATATCGCTATTTTCATTATTTTACGCGCGATACTGAACGGTACTCCCGCACTATTTCGATGCGATTAAAAATTTTATTTGATCGCGCGATGTATATACTTAATATGTATATACTTTTACACGCGAGAATACTACAACGCGAAAACGCGTTAACGAAGCGCTTGCCGTCCGCGACACGTTGACGGCATCGACGACGCGAAAGGGTACTTAGCTTCCCATTCAGGCACCTTAAGATTTATCATAAATTGAAAAATTTAAGATAAACCTCGAGGCACCATCCAAGTACTAAGCCCTCCCACCGCGACAAGGTGTACCCCATGGGAGGGTTATATTATATTATATATAACTTTATATATAATATAATATATAATTAATTTTGTAATATACTATATAAATTTTAATTCGCAAATATAAACGATAAATAAACATATAAAATATAAGAGAAAATCTATTATATAAAGACGCGCGTTCGCACAGCTTGACAGCTGGCTCAAACGAAAGAAATAATCTTCTTCCATCGACAGACTTCCCGCCGAAAGAATTCAATAGGTAGCGAATACATCCAGGGGGATGGGACGCGGGGACGTAACAATATAATAAATAATGAATGTGACAAATAATTTAAATATTAATGACTTACATCATATCTTATTGATCCATCCATTTCCAAGACCTTTTTTTCTTTTGCTTTCTTCGCTTTTTTCTCGTGGCACTTTAATCCTCATTGCACTCATTTGAGTTTCGTTACACTTGCGATTGTGTTTAGAGAAAGAATTTGATAATATATGATACGTCTCACATCACTACTTCACTGCTCAAAAGCCACTGAGCGAATAATCGTAGGTCAGAAACATTACCGCGGTATTGTTTATATCGCCAACGTTGACTATGTAAAGAAAGAATTTGATATGTGAAACGTCTCTCACGTCACTACTCAAGGTCTCTGTGCGAATGATAATAAAGCCGTGTAACATATTAACAATAGCGCGATACTGTTTTCTCTGAACACAATTGCAAGTACAACGAGAAACTTTTCATGAATGAGCGTAAGTAAAACGAGGAATTCAAATGAGTGCAACGAATATTGAAATGCCACGAGGAAAAAGCGAACGAAGCAAAAGAAAAAAGAGGTTTTGGAAATGGATGGACCAATGAAATATGATGTAAGTCATTAATATAAATTATTTATCACATTCGTTATTTATTATATTGTTACGTCCCCGCTGAATGTATTCGTCACCCGTTGAATTCTTTCGAAGAAGATCGTTTCCGCGCGCGTTGTCAAGATATTATTATTTATAAAAAAATATCCCTAAAAATAATTGATATTTCTATAATCAAAATTAATTACAGGTATATAATTCGCAAACTTTGTAAAATTATGTCTATTATAATGTGACTCGAGCACGCCAAATTTTTGTAAGTCGTTTTGGTCTTAATTTTTTTAGTTCCAAATTTACTTGGCAAAGCTTTATGATTAATTTTAAAATTAAATATATTCTAATAATAAAAATGTGTAAATTATAATACGACTCGGGTCAAATTTTTGTATGTAACTTCTTAAATCTTTTAGTTTCAGATCTACATAGTAAAATCTTTATGATCTTAAAACAAGTCGATTAGTTTTTCTCTTTTAAATTCAAAATTGGCGATTACTACAATCGATGTTATTGCAGTAAGTGTTAAATAGTTTTATGACTTACTATTTATAATTTGCAATATATAAAATCCGCAATATATTAATATTCGTTATTTCATATATTGTACAAATATTTATTTGGATCATACATAATAATGTATTTTTATATATCATACAAAGTATTGAACTTATTTTGAAAATCATTTTCATTTTGTCGAAAATCTAATACATAAATTGATTGAATTTGTGACAAATATTTCAAATCCTTATTAATTGCTTCAATGTACTTGGCTGATTAATGATTGATTTCATATTTAGTTTTGAATTTTTTTTAGAAAAAACATATTTTTTGATAGAAAATTTTTATTATAAATTATTTTTAGGGATATTTTTTTATAAACGTTTTGTTGCATACAAGATGGAATATTTTTTATGTACTTGGCGTATTTTTTTTACTTTTGTAAGGTATTTTTTTAGAGGGTTACATTAATAATTTCTAATGAAAAAAAAAACTAATTCGACGGAATATATGTTAAAAAGTATTTCTAAAATTTCCTCATATAAGTTTGAATATGCTAGTTTTACGAAATTAGCTATTTAAACAATCAGCGTAAAAATACATGTATGAATAAAGCTATAAATAACTAAATGCAAATTGGACCGCATAAATAACGTGAGAGATTTAAGAGATCTTTTCTCATATAAGGTGCCGCATCAAGATTGCACGATTGAAGATGCATCTTCGCCACTCCGTCTTAATTAAAGCGTCCTAGTGAAAAGTCCCTGTGTCGGGTTCTATAGTGACGGCATGTGTTTCCGTCGAGACACGGTATCTTTTATCATATTTCATTTTTTCGAGTTAAGAATGCTGTTTCCTTTATTAAACGTCGAATTGGTCTATCATTCTAGACATTCCTTTTACACGAAATAATTTCTAGAAACGTTAGAGATTATCGAATGTAAAATGGCTTCAACACTTGCGATAGAATAATTTTTTTTTATCGTCGATTTTAATACGTACAGCTTTTAATATATATTTAAATATCACACATTGTACATTATTTAATACGCTTTGAAATTAATTTGTGCATATCTTGTGGTGCTTTTACACTTTCACAATTTTTTCTTTCCTCGCCAAGCGAACGCATTATTGCGAAATACAGCAAATTTCAAGATACAAAATTGTAACGCATTAAGTCTCTCACCTGGCAACGCGTTACCAAATACTTTCGGGACATTACAGAATTCATCAAGCTACATGCCGGAATGGTCCGTCTTAATTAAGCTACCGTTATGAAAAACGGTTCGCAATCATCCGAGTCTCGACCGCGGGAGATGCGGCGGCCAGGCTGCCCGGGAATGCAATATATATCATATAATTATGAAACGGGAAATTTATTATCCTTATGTATTCGCGCCAATAAATACACCGTGTATCACCGAGTTGACAATTTAACATGATCATCGGAAATTTCTCTCAACAAGTACACAAAAGACATTGGCACTCTTATAATTTCCCTTTTTTCACCTATCGGCATAATTCAATGGCCATAAGACCGCTCATTAAGGCCTCGTATTAAGCTGTCCGATTCTCGCGATTTATATAAATGAACGCATTAATTTGCCCGATGAGGAATGGGCGCGAGCTCTCGGGAAAGTATGCGCGCCGCCAGTTTCGCGTTAATGAGTGTTTGGCGCGAGCCACACCACGTCACGGCACCGGGCGAGCGAGCAGCACGCGCGTGTCGATGGAAAGGAAAGAGAGAGAGAGGGGATGGGGGGGAGATGGAGAGGAAGAGAGAAAGAGAAAGAAAATACACGCGGGGACGACGAAAACAGCAGCTGCAGCCACGCGCCCTCCGCCGCCCTCTTCGTACACCATTTTACAGGTTCGCTTCCCCTCTGTCTCTTTTATCCCTCTCTTTCTCTCTCTCTCTCTCTCTCTCTCTCTGTCGCGCGAGTCCGAATTCTGTCGTCTCGTTTCGTCTCCTGTCCACCTTGCTCCGTTTCTTCTTCGTGCCGACGGGCACCCCGTATCACCGTCCTCCTCTTCGCGTATGGTGACACGCACGCAAGCATGTACGCACACCGAGGTCGGAGTCGTGCGCCAAAGAGGACCACCGGACTCGTCACCTGCAGCCTAGCAGACTCCCAACGGTCCTACGGACACCGTCGACACCTTGCCTAACTTCTCCGGTAAAGAGGAAGGGGGAGGGAGGAGAAGGGGAATTCAGTGAAATTTGGAATTGAAATTGTCCCTACGCAGTTAGATATACACGGATAGATATTTCCAACACGTGGTCATCGTTTTACGTTAGGACGTAATGTTGAATATCGAGTATGATGCTCGATTCGATTGCCTTGAACAGCACCGGGGATCCGAAAATTTATTGACACAGGTGCAAATCGATAGGACGAGCAGATTAATGAAACGAATGAATAAATTGAAAATTGCTAATTTAAATGTTCTTCGCTATCCTTCAAGAATCCCTCGCCTCTCGCGTTCTCATCCGCGTCTTGAAAAATTATTATTATTATTAATCGAAATATCGAGAGACCAAAAAGAGGAGTCGTCTGCCCTTTAGGGGAGCTATATGTCATGCGCTTTAAGCGATGTTATTACTATCGACGGATGATTTTTATCCCTTTTCTCCCGATTCTTTACCCTGCCAAACAGATAAGTATAGCCATTTGCACATACCTCGGTTCTCTCTTTGGCAAAAATTCCGTTCAACGTCTCGTTCTGACGTAACGCGCGACATTAAACCAACTCGTGAGCAGGTGCATCGCGTAAAGATGAATTTTGACGCACAAAGTTTCTTTCGCCTGCGAGCGTGCGTGCGTGCGTACCTGATCCTGATGGAGCACGCGCTCGCGCTCTCGGGATCGCGAGAGCGCGTGTCATTAATATGCTTTCGGATTCTTGCGGACGATATCATCTCTCTCTTTCCCCTCTCTTCTCGCGCATTACATTGAATTGCATTCTTAAATCAAACATGTCACTGAAATAAAAGTTTTACTAAATTAAGTTATATATTATTTATATAAATATATAGTTTATATTATAGTTATATATTATTTATATAAATATAAATAATAATCAAATATAAATATAATATAAATATTGAAAAAAAATTATTAAGTAGAGAGAAATTGCGCGTGTGATCACAAGCTCTTGTGATACTTTCACTTGATTAAAGGTACAACATTGCGTGGAGGATGAGTCTTAATTATGCATACTCGCTAATTGATAGATATTCAAAGTCGAAAGACAGAGAAGCAATGGCACATTAGCATATAAGTAGCTTTTTTATTCCGTTAGCGTCAAAACTCACTCGTTAATGTGCTACCATGAAGATTAAATACCTAACTCTCGTAAAGTTACAATCAAATAAGTTTCACAGCCCCAAGCTCCCATTAATTGTAAGTCCGGACATTACATCGTATTCAATTTTCTAATTTCGATAGCGCTTTATCAACGATTCAACTCTAAACACTGGAATTAAGTATCCCTGAAAGAGTTAATAATTTATGTCACGTTTATATCGTATTTATACACGCCTGTTTATTTCTTGGCGCATCGTTTATCAAGGTGCGCATCGATTGCACTTACACATATCGCGATTAAAGGCAGATAGCGAGATGGGATGTTGATTTGTTCTCGCGCACGCGCGCGATCATTCTCTTAAATGCAAATTAATGTTTGAGGTTGCAGCTATGAACAAGGCGGCAGGTGTCCCGCGTATCGGCCGACATTTTTCCTCTCTTTCTTTTTAGATCGAAGGTCTTCTGGTACAGAGAGTATCTAGAAAGTCGATGGGATCGTAGTCAAATATCGATATCTGTAGTTTGATGTAGGGATTGGCGGACATATTATATAGAGGAGACGGCGGCAGCTGTCATCGTAATTGGTAGCCTCGGAGGCCCGCATGATCAAAGTGTCGTCGTGTATCTCTCGCAGCGATGGAAAGGTAAGGGCACACGACATCGTGAAAAGCCGGGGAAGTCGCAGCACGCGTCGTCGCTTAAGCTTCACCAGAAATAATCCCGAACGACGTCGCTGATAGGTTTATCGTCGAACTTATCCCAGAAGAGAAACGTCATTGTCTCTATCTCGTGTCGCTCTTGCGATATCATTTATACGAATATCAACGATATGTTCATCACCGGATATGTATGAGTTATAATTTATGCCCTTATTTCGGGAATTGTCCGATAAAAGACGCAATAATAAACTGTCTGGTCTGTTATTCGCGCGAGCGTGTCTTGAGGTTCCAGATGCAAATCTTAGTATTTATAAGTACAAAAGCTCCTCGAACGATACTACAATATACGATGATACATATGAAATAATATTGACCGATGCTGTCCTTCAATATGGCTCGTACAAAGCGCATGTCCTGCCTCAGAGATAGTTTGCATTGTCGGAATTAGAAATCGATCGAGTCGCTGCTAAATAACACGAAAATGAAAAATGATATTACTGCGGGCGATGATTAAAAACTGAATATTCGAATTTGCCTATCATTTTGCTTGTTTCTCGCGAATTTTGTCGCGCCGTCGATCAGGTGAATAAATTTCGCACCAAATCCACCTGCCGTTTCGTTTCCAGGCCGATTCTTTTTACTTTCATTCCCTCTTCTTTTTCTCTTCTTGCTCCTTCTTTCTATCACAATGTAGCATTTCTTTTTTTCTATTTTTTTCGCAAAATACCTTGTATCTAGATGGCTTACGTAAGAAGTTGCTGACGAAATTATGTTACAATTTTCTCAATACCTAAAAATTGTTGTTTCCATAATTATGAGACGCGATTAAATTTAAAAAAATTAGAGAAATCCAGATCTGGGAAAATTTCTTTTTTAATGAACAAAGATTTCTCAAAAATGTACAGAATCAGCATTTCTGTTAACTT
The DNA here is from genome assembly GCF_003227725.1 of Camponotus floridanus. Lineage (NCBI taxonomy): Eukaryota > Metazoa > Arthropoda > Insecta > Hymenoptera > Formicidae > Camponotus > Camponotus floridanus. Next base: position 580,070 of record NW_020229448.1, on the reverse strand, counting down.
CTTACTTTTACGTAAACATAGGTTGCAAGACGAGGCAAGGCATCAATTGGTTTCTCGTTGGATGTTGTCTCGATAATCGGCTCATTATCTCGCCAGAGATAATTGCGATTGGACGATGCGTAATTAATCGGACATTGGTACTAAGGAGAATGAAAAAAGAACGCATGCCATACTCGCTATCTTGGAAATCTCGCTGCTGGTCCCTCTTCACATTCTCCTTCTCTTTCCCATACACTTTCCTCGCGTTCGTCTTATATACGTTTTATCCCTTTTTTCCCTCTTGAGTCCCGGCATCTTTTTTGCCACGCCCTCTTTCGGGGATCCTTTTTGGGATTTGTCCTTCGTTATTACCAGCCGAGATTATCGAGGTTTTTAGCACCTCGGAACAGTGGGCACCCTCTTTGGGGCCCGCTCTTTTTGCGTACAACCCGTGAATCGATCGTACCTTTTGCGCGAATGGCCATCGCGGCGTTTCACAGAGTGACGCGGCGATAAAGTTAATTACATTTGAACACAAACTTGATAAGTAATCTGTGAATTTTTGCCAAAATACCGTTTTCGGTAATTGTCCCGAGTAAGAGAGTTATTTATTTAAAATATTTAAGCCGCACACTCTAAAAGCAAAAATCATAAAAAAAAATCATAATAAAAATAAAAATGCTAAAATGTCTCTTTTAGGCATAAACCTAATAAAAAATAACAAAAATCTAGAACAATTTTATATCACAAATAAATTTCTATTCCCAAAAGTATCTAATATGAAGTTTTTCGTATTTACAATTAAATAAAATCTTATTATGATATAGATAAAAAATAGTTAAAAATAGATAAAAAAATATATAGATATTTTATTGCAGTGTAATTAATATTCAATTTTAACAGTTGTAAATAAAACCTCTTCGATATTAAATTGTGGCTTAAATTACGCCTCTTAAAATCCGCGCATGTCACAATTTCCTCTTTAATTAATAGTTGATTAAAAAGAAATCGGAAGCGAAACATTGTGCGTCGGCTTTACAAAGAAAGCCCTCATCCGCAACATTCTTGCGTATTTTTTCACGCGTACATATATTCCAGGTGTTGCCGCCGCGTGCAAATATAAAGGGCTGATACATATCCATATACTTTATTATCCATACATTATCCATACATTATCCATGATTGTGGCAGTGGCGGCGAGGGAGAAATATTTAAGTATCTTATTATCCTCCGATCTCTCTCTCTCTCTCTCTTTTCTTCGCCGGTGATGTCTCGCACCAGACAGACGCGGCGGGGCTTGGGACCCCGGACTCTCGCGGGTCACAGGAACAACGAACGGGCTTCGCGTGCGCGCGTCCTTGACCGCGAGACCTTGACATCCGAGCGATTGCATCCGACCTCTCAGGGTAGACCACGTCATTTCGTGAAAGTAGAAACGTGCCGCTTGTATCGAGCCGATCCAGGCGCGCGACACAATCGCATGTAACTTATCGCATACCTTGTCGCATCCCTCGCGTCCGATCCTCGCGTCATCATCAGCTGCTCGATATTTGCATGTCAACGAGGCGCGCGCGGAATCGCGTGTCAAACGGCTTATAAAACGTGTCTGAATTGTAGGTAGCTATATGAACGAGCGTGTTTACCTTCCAGAAGTTATCGCTGCGATTTACTCTATTTTCCCTGTCGTTCCCCTTTCGCTTTAGTTTAATTTTTTAGTTTAGTTTTTTAAGGAGATATACCAATATTAACAATCTAGAATATAAATAGATGTTTTAGAACGATAACAATTTTATATTATATTTTATATTATATATATATTATATATATATTTGATTTTTTTCACCGAAATTATATAAATAATATTCTCATCCAAGTTACGTCAATTGATGAACATTTTAATCTTGATTTCCAATTTTATTTCTCATGTATGCTATCCACGTGTAAAATATATTACCGACAAATTTTCTTATTTTACACCATCTATCCAATGCAGATTACTGATAGGAATGAAATTGAATATTAAATAAGAAATTTAAAGAGGAAAGAAACTTTTTCGTTTCTTGAGATCAATTTCATTTGTAATCAAGCTTCAATCGAATGCATCATCATGATATTTCAGTCGTTGCCGGTATCCAACACGGTTCAAGGAGAAAGGTCCACGAAAGGATAATTTTTTCTTTCTCGCACAGCGTCTCCCGCTAATGTATTCAAGGTCCCTCGGGATTTAATCGATTAATGTATAAGGACACGATTCGATTCTTCAACGTTACGAGCCACCGAGGAGCGCGGGAGGAGGAGGACGGGATTTTACGATGGAGGTCGCCTCTTTGGGATCTCTACTCGATCCCGATGCTTGTAATTAAGGCTATCTCGGAATATCTAACATTTCTCGGCACTTGCTCGCCAAAAAGGGACATTAGTGACAATTTAGATAACGCAAAAAACGTCAAAAAACTATACCGATGTACGGTAGCAGGTAGAAGTATCGAGAGAGAAAGAAGAGAGGGAAAAGAAAAGGAAAGAGGAGTATAAAAAGTCGATATTTTTCTCTCACGGCGAGAGAAAACACCCTCGGGCGCATCTCGAAATCCGGAAAACCATAAAGCAACCCGAAACAAATCTCGGTCGTTGTTTGCGTTTGTTGTAGAATTTTTGCGAGGATCGACGAAAGGAAGAATAATGTGTTGCCCTTAGAGGAAACTTGGATATTTACGATTTTGAAGACTGCGAACAACAGAATAAATTTGTGTTTGAAATTTGCTACATTCCTAGTTCCTCTCTTCCTCTCTTCCTCTCCTCCTAATCTTAACAGCGGGTAAACACGATTTAATATTAGCCGGCGATAAAGCCGCGACGCGATAAAAAGCTGAATGGAATCATTGTCGGCGAGTGCACGACGATACAAAACTTAGTACTATGACGTAATAAATGTCATAGAGCAATTTCTGAATACACATATGACTAACATATACATATGACTAACATAGGTATCCGTTTCAACGCTTCATTTATATAAAACGCTGTCAAGTGGCGCGGAATTGAATGCATCGTTTAACGATCCCGTTCGAATATCGTCGACCAATTAAGTCTCCCTCGTAAAGAATTATCGATTCTCGCGTAGAGGTCATTCGGTAGCCGATTCTTTTACGTTTCGACTGATATCGCTACCTCGAATCATTGGCAACGATCAACGGTAGCTCCCGATCGAGATCCTTTCGGAACGACCGGTCAGGCTCGTGAGGGTTCTGATTCTCCGTCTTTTGTCGGGCACGAGAAATTCCTGCGGGACGTCCGTCCCAACGTCAGCAGATAGTTTAACTAGATATAGTTCTGTGCGAACGTACGTCATCCCTCCGAATGGCGGGAGTTCCCTTTGTGCATTCACGTGAAAGATGACTCGTCGAATAATCCGCCGCAAACGGTCCTTCCATCTCGAATTATGCCACGGTACATTCGTACGATAAATTTTCACCGAGAAGAATCGTCGATCATCGAGCCTCGATTCTCGATCCCCGATTCTCGATCTTGTGACGATGCCATTCGTACGTGCGTTCTTACACGTAAACCAATGACGGAGAGATGGATGATATCCGACGCGGGGAGAAACCACGATTACACAGGATTAAAACGTGGATCCGACAACACAATACGATCGCGAAATTATAGGCGCTTAAATGTTCGTATTCTCGTATTTCATAATTGCATTGTATTATCGGAGGCTTGAGTAATGAAGGATCTGCTTAATTTGTGCCATTATTAGATCCAGGATGTGCAATGATAAAAATAATACATTCGTCGATAATTAATTTTGTACGCTAAAATCTTTTATATTTAAATTTTTTTAATTTTGTACGCTTAAATCTTTTATCTAATATTTTATATAATTTTAGAAAAAAATTTAAATTTTTAATTTGTACGCTCAAATCTTTTATCTAATATTTTATAAAATTTTAGAAAAAAAATTTAAATTTTAAACTTTAAATTATAAAATTTTAGAAAAACATTAAATTTTAAACTTTAAATTATAAAATTTTAGAAAAAATTTAAATTTATACGCTTAAATCTATTATCTAATATTTTATAAAATTTTTAAATAAAAAGAATCATTACATTAAGCAATAGCTTTTAAATTGATGTGCACATTTCTTTTCATGAATGAAAGGATAAAACGTTTTCTAAATATAGAAATCTCCATATAATTATGTTTGATAAACTTTCGATCGTTTCTGACTGCTGTCTCAGTAAGATTAATTTAAGATTCTCTTATATATACGTATCTGAGACAATCTTGATTAAAGATAAATCTTCATTTATCGCGAAGCTATTTGTGAGCCAACGAGTATTTATACGATCGAACCGGTCGTTAACGAGGACAGCATTACTTAGATTTGACTAAATAATTATAGATGAATTATCCGATATGGGAGTTCTCTACTCTAAAATTTAATATAAATATCACTCTCTTATATATAGATTATCTACCTTGTTTGTCGTCAATATTAAAGAGAGCTAATTCGAAAAAAGAAATAATTAAACGACTATAATCTTTTCGAAGGACAGAACAGCAATTATTGTCTTATCCTTTACGTACGCGCACGAGATGCGCCGGTTTGTGGAAAGAGCATCCTCTCCCACTGATAAAGCCGACAAGGTCGTTCGCGCCAAGCATGAAGAACCACGATCGGGCGGTTCGTCGTTGGAACGTGTTGTGGATCATTAATCAGCTCGGCGATACGCCCGCGGCGGCCGATGGAACCGTAAGGTCTTTGTCGTTTTACGCTTAAACGGAGAAAATTATGCGCTGGATGTCACAGAAATTGCATTATCGCAACGCTCGCGCGTGCATCCGTCGCGTCGGGGTAATTGCAAAGTTTCACGCGTACGCACAATCTGCCGGGTGCGTGCGTACGCGCGCCAACCCCGGGGTATGCAAATAACCTGTTTGTCTAAACGTGACAAAGTCGGAATACAACGCTTCGCCTGTTGGCTCGTGTGATGGGCCAGCTCTCGATTGACCTTGGGGACCTCCCATGGGGTAGAGTTCCGCAATCAAGATTTTTCAGCAAAAAGAATAAGAGCTGAGAATAAATATGTATTCTCTTGGTACCTTTTCATGTATATAACGCCAATATATATTGCGTCTTTTAATCTTAAGAATAATTAATTACGCGTGTCGCTCGCATAATACAATAATATGTACTGCTCTATCGTATATATTTTATAAAGTTATATATCTGTGTGTGTGGGTGTACGCGAGCGCGTGCACGTATCTCACGAATTAATTCGTCGCGGCCACACGCATCTTTATTTCTTTTTCCGCGATGGGGAAGAATGAGTTGGGAAGATAAATTCCGATAAGCGTTTTCTCGTCTGAAATTTTTACGCGTCTCTTAAACCAAGCGCATGTTGCCCATCAATGCACGTCTGGACATAAAATGCAATTTAATCGCGGCATGATAAGCGCATATGCGTCGATGATAATTGGTGCTATCTTAATAACGCGTGCCATTTACTCGAATATTTAATACTGATACCTTTAATAAGATACAGCGAAAAATATTATATAATTTTGATTAATATACCCATTGATTTTCGGCTTCTTGTAATCAGTTACATAATTTATAATTAGCTCGCGAGAACATTTGTCCAGAAAGTTTGTAATTGAACATATATTATCGTATTTTATTTTATAATATGCACTTATAATACGTCAACAATTATTTTAATTATTGCGTAATCGAGACAATTTTTTTAAAGTTTCTTTTAGTGATTAATTACAAACAATTTTCTCATCTTTGTCTTCGTCGAAAATTAAAAAAAAAATATCCATACGAACGGATTAATCAGCAATATCGGTATCCGGCCAACCTGCTGCGACATATGCCACGTACGTTGGCTCACGCACCGATACGCATACCTGCCCACATACGTTTGTGCGTCATATGTGTCGCCGATTATGTTCCGTATCGGCAACCCCACATGACCCTTTATGAAATAGACGCGCGCAAGCGTAAATTGTCTCCCTCGGACTGCCTTTCCTCGACCCTTTATTCATTCCGGAACACAATTATCTGTGCCATTACATATGCGAGCTGGTGTTGACATGCTAGCACGTGAAAATCTACATTTTTCGTCCAAATCTGCATCGCACATGCGTCAAAGGATATATCTGGACAAAAATTTTGCGCTTTTGATTATATTTACAATTTATCAATTTCTTATTGTTTTACAGTGCAAATAATGCAATATTTTTATAGATATAATTAATAATTGTTATAAAAATCATAAATTTGTTGTGTGACAATTAATTAATTAAGAAGAAAATAAAAAATAAAATTATTAAAAAAGACCTACGAAGTCGAGGTTTTTTATTTGTCTTTATTGTTATAAATAACTTACTGATGATGCGTTTTGCTGTATGCAATTTTTCGAGGACGATCATTATCAGCCTTGTCACAATCCTGTCAAAACATCTGCAGTTAATTAGGGACTCAGAAAAATTCTCCCTGGCGCATTGTATCTGAATAAAGTATTTTTTCCCAAAAGAGATTAATTTTGAGTAAAAACAGGAATTAATCGTTCTCTGTGATACGTACTTATAATTTATACCTGGCACAGAAAGCATATCTTTTAACATAAAAAAATATAGCGACAAACCTCGCAACTATTATTATCCCTCTTACTTAAATACTTGTGAGACTGTTTACGATAACGTGTAATCGACACAAATCAGCATCAAAGTATGTTATTACACCAAACGTATATTATAAAGAACTAAATGGCTCTAAACGCGCCTCCGTCGTGAAAATGATGGAGAAGAGAAGGGCTCGAGAAATTGTAACAATTGCATAGCGCACCCATGATCCATACTTCATCCGGCCAAGTAGAGAGCCCCTTAATCTCTATGATCGGGGCTGGACAATGATCCGAACGATCATCTAACATCTAAAACCGTGCCCGAGGCGCGTGAGACGACTGCAACGAGCGTCTCGGATCGCAGTTGCATCGGCTGCAAGGGTTGACTCGGAGAACGCAACAACATGGCATCGTTCATCTCCACCACTCGGCACGGTAATTAATTTCACGGTAATTGGCGGCGAAGTGTCTGGCAATGGGGAATCGAAGTATCTCGCGCGCGAGAGACCTCCGAGAATATATAATTACGGAATAAATTCCAAACTCGGAGCTTTCAAGATAATAAGGCTATTAAGAGTGTTCAAAAAATTCTCTGACCTTTCTGTCCTTTACACGAGGTCCCTCTTTGACAACATCACCGTCGCATCGTATCAGCTTTCGAATTCCTTTCTCTTCTCCAGGTTACGCCATGCGTATACTTTTTCATTAATTAAATGTATAAAATAATAGTATAAAATAATTAATTATTAATTGCATCATATTTATTTAATATTTAATTATTAATTGTATCATATTTATTTAATATTTAATATAACGAATGTCACTCCAATGTATCAATCCCCGAGAGAAGATAAAGATTCGCATATGATATGAATTCCGCAAGTTCTCTCTCAATAAAAAAGTATCTGTGTTAATGTAAACTTTGCGCATTTTTTTGGAAAAAAATAAATTAAATTTTATATTAAATTATATATTAAATTTTATACATGTATCTCATATATATATATATATATATATATATATATATATATATATATATATATCATATACATGTAATGTTTCGCTTCTCATGTTCGCTTAAACTTTAAATCACCTATCTCTCTTTCGCGTTTCTGCTCTCGTATCCTTATCAGGAGTCCAAAGGGCGCACTCATCATCATCTACACCGAATCACGTCCGCCTGACATTTATCTCCACGCAAAAAAAAAAATGTCCAGCAGGACCTTCTCCACGTCGTCTTATATCGCTCCCTCGCGAGTCGCCTTTTCGACAAGGAGAAAGACAAACCTGTAAAAAGAGGGACGCGGGAGAACCGCCAGAGAGAATGAAAAGGAGGAAAAAGGAACGCAGGGAACGCGTATACCTGTTCTCCACGCGCGAGCACGCATATGCGCGAGCTCCACACATGTACTCCGCGCACGCACATCCCCTCGCACCCCCCCGCCGCCCTTCCCATCGCTCCCGCCGTACAAGCGCCCTTAAGCGCACGAGGCTCGAGCAAGCACGCGTGCGCCCTCGTACACGCACGCATGTAGACGCACGCTCCGTTCGGCGAGGATAAAACCGGACGAGTGGAAAGGGAGAGAAGGGAGCCAGCGGATGGGAGTAGGCGCGCGCCACGAATGTGAGGAAGGGAGGACGGCTCGCGTCTCTTCCCCTTCCCCTTTGTCGTCGTACATGTCTTCTTTACTAGTGACGGCCGTGAGGTGATATCGTTGGTTCCATACAAATAAGTTTTTTTTTTCTTTTCCGAAATGTATCATTCCGTTGTGGAATAAATGGTGATTTGCTAAAAGTGGGGCGAAATCCACCCCGACAGAAATATACGTTTATATATCCTGTAAATCATTTTTACTACTTCCTTTCACGCGATATCGCATCGTTCAGAGTTTCGAGAAAATTGGAGTAGCTTATTTATTGCGATAAAAAAGGCAGGGACTCTCGATAATGTCATATAAATTTTATATATTTTTTTATGCATCCTCGCTTCGATGATAAAATGAGAGGTGTGCTATCGTATATTAAAATATTTCCCACTTTTCTCTCATTCCGTGAAATATTTGTAATGCATTTATAGCGAATTATAAAAATATATCATAAAAAGAGACACGTGCTACAGTCGTAGCCATCGCTATCGTGCTCTTTCGCCGTCGCTACTTTCCTCCCCTTTCACCCCGCTGCTGCAGTCGCTGCTCGGGTACTCGTATGTTCCGTGCCACCGGGCTCCCTCACCCTCCTCCGATACCTCTTCGTCTTCTGCACAGCTTCCCTCCAGCCGCAGACCTCTCCATCTCCTCCCACTCCTTGTTCCTCATCATCTTTCTTTCTCCTCTTCCTCGGCCTCTCTCCTTGTCATGCGTTCTACACCTTGGTCTCTCGTCGTCTCGCTTCATCAACTTGCCCGGACCCCCGGACCAGCTTTTCTTTCTCCCGGTAACTGTTCAAATTTCGATCCCCGAGACACCGCGAGGCCGGTGGGGATGTGGACCCTTCGTATCTGCGCCAGTGTCTCTCATACGAGAAATTACGCGGAATTCGGCTCAATACGCAGACATTGGGCCTTAATGACACATTGAACTAGAGATTATTCATTTAGATTTTTTTCTATGAATTGCGATTAAAATCTTATCATAAAGTGACAATCTGCAGGAATTTTTGAAAATAATTATTTATTTCGTTGTTTTTAGGGTCAAAACTTATATTATTTTTTTTCTATTTTTTCTATATTCACTTGCTCTTTTCATAATTATATATTACCAGCATATTTTGCTGACAAAAGAATCATGTGTTTTACACTTTCGACTCAGATTTTAATGTACATAATATACATGTTTTTTACTTTTCAAATTATATAGTTTAAGTTGTAATTAAAGGATATAAAATAATAAAGATTAATATTTGCATGCTCAAACGTTTTGCCTTATTCATGCAATAAGAAATATAATTAATATCTTCTTGATAGAATTTATCTTTTTCTAATTAGTTTATCAATTATTCCAAAGACAGGTGGACAATGAACCTTATTATATCGATAACAATGCATCGTGCTTTGAAACGTAAATTGGTAAACAAATCGGAGTGGTAGCGGTGTACTAGTACGAGGACGAACGAAGATGAGAATCTCGGGCAGCGTAGGGCCTTTGGGACCGCGGTAGTGGGAAATCACGAGGGTATGAGGTACAGCGGGCCGGTAAGACGGGGAAAGAGAGAGAGAGAGAGAGAGAGAAGACCGGGGGTTTGGGACCCGAGATCGAGGGTTCGTGGAGGGGAGATGGCGCGTGCCTGTCCGTGCGGCTATATAAGGCCCCGAACCCTCATTGGCTAGGCATTTCGGGAGCCAGAATCGTACCGAAAGCATCGAGGGTGAAGTTTCATTTTTTCTTCCCACGCTTGTCCTCCCTTTTTCGGTCGATCGGTCGATCGGTCGGTCGGTCGAGTAGAGTAAATTTGCGCGTCCGTTCCACATCTTTACGCGATCGCGTGTATACCGCAAGGTGTCGACGGATCGCATCGAACTTACTTGGACAAAGTTTCTCTTCGATATATCGAACAGTGCAGTCTACGAAGGTCGTCTGGCACGCGTTACCACAATTCCTGCTCTTGGGTGGTGGGGGATTCGGGCCCGTGATATGACTTTAGTGGGGCTCAAGGAGGAAAGCGTCCTGCCCATCATGCTGAGTGTACAGCAGCAGCATCATCACCACAGCCTTCACGCTACTTCGAGCGCGCAGACCCATCGCGGTAACGTGATTGTCTCCACCAGCGGTATGCCAACCAATAATAGTAGTCTGCAACACGGATGCAAGCGCTCCAAGATCTACGGCCAATCCAGTGGACCTTACGGCACAGTACCGCATCAACCTGCCTCGGTGGCTAGACGAAACGCGCGAGAGCGCAACAGGGTGAAGCAGGTAAACAATGGATTCGCCACTCTGAGGCAGCACATACCGCAGGCGGTGGCGCAGGCGTTGGGTAGCAGTACGGCCGGGACTCACGGTGGATCCAGAGCCGGCAGCAAAAAGCTGTCTAAAGTCGAAACCTTGAGAATGGCGGTGGAGTACATCAGGAGTCTTCAGCGTCTTCTGGAAGAGCACGACGGATCCGAGTCGAGCGGATCTTCGCCAACCTCGTCCACATCCTCCAATTCACCCGCCTGCGGTTCCGAAAATGGGATCGGTTCTGATCATCCAGCGGAATTGAGACTACGAGGTGGCATCACCGGGGAAATACGTCATCACGAATCTGATCTGCACCGTCATCAACATCTCCGGCAGAATGCAAGCCCGACTTTCGTCCCGACAACGTGTTCAGAGGCATCGAGCTCGCCGACGCCGAGCTTTGTCTCCGAAACCTCGTCAGCTGGAAGTCAAGGTTACGGCACGTCTGGCACACTTTACACGTATTCCGACAGTTACGACAATCACGAGCCGATGAGTCCAGAAGACGAGGAACTACTGGATGCCATCACCTGGTGGCAGAACCAATGAGAGAATGCTCATGTCGATTTCTTGTGGCCTTCTCAAGGTTGGTGTCGTGATTTCTTGTTTTTCTTTTCTAGTTGTCACTCACGGGTCATTCACATTGTAAAGTTTCATGATCCTCAATAGTTGCATCGCGTGTCGTAACTGTAAAGTGTAAATGTCAATCTTATTCATTAATCCGTTTAATAATATTTTTGTGGATTAATTGATCTTGAATCTTATTTGTAATTTCGGATACATTTTTATAAAAATGTATCTCTTTCAATATTTAAATTCTTAAAATAATGTGTGTGTCACTTTATTAAAGTCTATTTTAGAATAATTAATTCAGTTAATCCAACTTTGAATAATTAAACGACATACAATCGATTATTGAATCAGGTGAACGCACATTCGATCGATTCGTTTTATTTCTCAAAACATTTCTTCTCATTCTTGCCACCCTCACCAGTTGGCGATCATATATATTTTATCCAAGGGTGAATGTCTCGCTACGTTACCGGGAAGCTCAAAGAAATTTCCGACTAGATTTGTGACCTTGCCCTCTCACAATGGCGCGCGCGAACCCTCGCTGAAACCCTGTCCATTCAAATCGCAGACTCCATTCAATGGGGTACCGAGTATACATTCGAGACGCTTTTGTGCCGCAATTTCTTTCACGATACGTTAATGCGTATATATGTGTGCGTCCCTCCTCTACCGTTTTTTTTGACCCCACCCCCTGCCTCTCACCCTTCAGCGGGATTTTCGAGTCGCTCGATCCGATCATCAGAAAAGACACTTCTTCTTTTAGAGTTGTATACTGTATAAAGTGTGAATTTTAAGACTCTACTACTTTTAATAACAAGGGTACGCAATAAAAAACAATAAAAACAAAGATTATTTAAATTCTTCATCGTGAAAATTATAATAGAAATCATTCAGTATAACAAGTTCAAGTTATAAAATAAATTCGAAATAGGATATTTTTCTTTCTCTCGTTCTCTGCATAAGAATTTTCTTTTCAAGACTCTCTTCGATAGTTTTTAATTCAAAGATTTCAACAAATTATAAATATAAAAAAATCAAAGTTTGCCCTTTCCACAAAGCCCGCGTTCAAATTCTACTCTAATCTTGATGGACGTAACTTTCGGATCTCTCAACGTGTGTATGGTCTTTCCTTATCCCTGTCTCTCACTTTTCCCTTATATCGCTGTTCTCCTTTATCCATCTAACGTTCCTCTCTTTTTCACGAAGACGATTTCGTTTGCCGCGTTTAACTTGAATGCATCTTTCAGAATATGCCTGTCCCTCGTTTGTCGGTTTTTGAACCGGTACGATGTTCTTCTTTCTCTCTTTTCTTCTCTCATTTCCACTTTTTCTCTCGCTTTTGCCCACGAGGAGCGAGAATCCTTTGCACTAAACCGCCCTTACCTGAAATCATCCCCTTCTTCTTTCATCTCACATACCTGCAGAGCTTCTTTTTTATCGTTTTTTACCAACAAGAAGCGTGATCTAAACAAGATCAATATCGTTTACGTGAAAGCATAAACATTAAATGTTATAAAATTAGTTTAAAATCTGAATAATGTTTAAGTCAAAATAACAATCTGTGTCGACTTCTTTGTTCAAAAATAAAATTATTATCTATAATATTAGTTTAACTAATCAATTCCTTTCCGTTTTTTGTTACAGCAATGATCGAATGAAGAAGCGCATCAAGAGGGTCAAAGACAAACATGAAACGAATGACCGAAATAAAGGTAAATGAAGAAAGCGGCTGTTGCATTAATTATAATCTAGTCATATTACTTTTGCATTCTGTCTAAATTAGTGTAATATGTTATCTTATTTTGTACAAATGTGAAAGTTTTTTAAATGTATTATCTCGAAAAACTGTCGTATCGATGTAACAATCTTCAAAGCATACGACTAAAAGTAGTACTTTGAAAGTACACACCTGTACAACAAATATAAAATTGCAATTTTTAATTATTTTTTTATACATTATGTAATTTATTATCGCAAAAATACTTTCTCGTACTTTATTATCCGTAACTAAACATGCTCTCTAAGATAGATTGACAGATTGATTATTTATTTAGGATAGCTCATGTATTCGAACATTTCTAAATTATTCTTCAAATATTTATTTCATTAAAAAAGCTTTTTAAATAAAAGTTGCATGATTTTTCGAAAGCGATAGAAAACGATATGAAAAAATAGTTGGAATAAACTATGAAAAATGCATTCTTTAAAATAAATATATGCTACCTTATTTTTATATTTTTGTATGTAAAATGTAAGATAGCTCAAAAAATCGATCAACTTAAAGAAAATCAATTAGTGTAAAAAAAATAATACAACGAATATGCCATTGTATTAAAAAAAATAAAAGTAGTCTTTATTATTTAGATCTCGAAAGCACACATATAATTTTATATAGAGCAAAAATTGATGTTATAAAAATGGAAAATTCTTTCTCGAAATCATGCAAATTTTGTTTGAAACGTTTCAATGAATTTTAATTCACCAACAACTTGAGATTGGAAAATAACACCCATCGGCATCTCATAATTATTATTGTGTATAATAATTATAATAATTATTATATATTATATTGTATTACATTACGTTATATTATATATATGTCATGTTGTATATTGCATTATGTATTACATTATATTATATTATATAATTATTGTACAATAATAATAATTATACACTTATATATGTTAAATTGATTAAATTGCACAGTACTTCTATAACATCTTTACACAGATTTTATAGAATGGCTCGTGAATAACCGAGTGCTAATGAATAAATGTTAGTGCTGTCAGTATTTAGATATCCGGGTATTTCGCGCGTTTTCCCGGTATGTTCGATATTATATAATTATTATTACTTTTTAAGTACATTACATATTATTACGTTACTTAATTATTATTATATTATATTTATATTATATGATAATTATAATTATATATTGTTATATTATTGTGTATTAATTATTTGTAGTATTTTGTTAATATGTAGACCAAATAATGTCTATATATTTCTCGGGCTATACCCAACATGTATCTTTATCAAAATTCACAAAAATTGCATGCGGATACTCATTGTCAGATCCATTATTTTATTTTATATTATTTTTCGAATAAACCTTCAATATCTGGACATAATTAATCCTTATCCTTTTTCACGATAAATTTTTATTTAATGTGCTCCAACTATAATTTATGATAATTTATACCTTATAATACCTTATAATTTATTTATATCTTATAACTTAAGATTCTATAATTATAAAATTATATATTTTTTAAGAATCGAATAGTATTGTTGATCAAAGAAGAGATTCAGGGAATATATATATATATATATATATATTAGAATATAATATTATTCTCTGATCCTGTTTACATATTCAAGAAAACGATATTTTTTACTGTTGTTGTATTATATTAAGCACAGAAAAAGAGAGGAGATTTGTCGTTTTTTAATTATAGAATATAATTGTAAACATAGCCTCATTGTGTTTAATATTCACTTTCCTATTTTAAAATAAGTTTTGTACCTGGATAATACCAGAAATATCAGGATGTCTAAGTAGTAGTATTCGAAATATTTATGTACCTGAATATTGACAACACTAATTTTTTATGTCGTAAATTATGTATAAATATGTACGATGAATCACTCACATAATCGATCGAAGATTTATGTATTCGCTCAGAATAGATCAATGACGCTTCGTGATCGGTAGTGCCTTTTTGTAAATAAAAAATATTGTAATAAAATTTGACGGGAATTCGTTGAATACAACGGATTACGTTACGAATAATTTTATTATACTATTATTTTTATCTCCTTCCACCTCAATGCCATTTTAAATATAATATAAAACTTTATTACAATCTAAATATTTACTTGAAAAATTTGCAAAATATTTCACATTTAATTACATATTATGGGTTCTATTTATTTATAAATACATCCATAACAGCTAATTTGAGATAAAAAAATTGCAAATTATCATGAAAGTAATAAGCCCGTTCAAACATAAATACAACTGAAATGTATCATATACGTCACTGTAAATTACAAATAATTACATATATCCCAGGTGAGAGATATTTTTGTTGGAATTACTTTTACGACTATAAATTGCCGATTTCATTAATAAAGCCAGCTGCAAAAGAGGATATAATATCCCTCACACACATTTTCCTGTTGTATTATTTTTAGATTGAAATCATAATAATATATTTAGTATATAAAAATATATACACATATTTATTTGCGCTTTTTCTAATAAACAATCTTTTAAATCTTAAATATAATATTGGACAGTTTAAATATAAAGGAAATTTTTATAATTATTTTCTTAATATATGTATATCAACTTTTATATTACAATAAAGCACTAATTTTGGGAACAAAAAATGTAAAATAATAAAATCGAGAGACTAATATGAACTGTCAAACATTGGTACATGTATTGCAAAAGGAGTGAAATATACTTAAAATATGTCGCTCTTTGTAGTGAGTTTCTTTCCGTAGCGAGATTTAATTTCTCTTGTATTCAGATCTTTCCCGGCCAAAGGTTAACAACTAAATGAGACTACGAGTTTCTCTAAGTGTCAAGGTTAGTTCCCACTCCAGTAGCCTCGAGCTATTCCATGTAAACATTGTACTTATGCCCCTTGTATTTATAGTCCGCGTATGAGATTATCCTTTGTTATCGTAATAAAACTTATTCAAGAAACATTCCAAAACGATGTGCGCGATTCAACATTGCCGTATTTTTTATATCAGATTTAAATCTTCTTTCAATAATTTATAAAGCGTTTCCGAAAAATAGTGTACTGATTTTTCTAATCTTAATATTATTAATTGGATTTTTCTAAAAGAAGGAAAGAAAAATAATTAAAAATTTGTCGCTTTCTGTATCTTTAAATAAAATATTGTTCTGTTTTGCGAAGGGAATTGACAATGTTGCAGCGCAGAAACTGTTCTCGATTATCCCCATCAGTGTCTCTGAGATTCTTGAGTAAATAACAGGAGAAAATAACAGTAATTTCCCCGTCGTACGTTCCTTTCGGGCGTCGGCTACCTCACGATTTTCGAAACCGCAAAACGACTGAGTTGGTGTTAAACACTGCGATGTGTGTGCCACAATTGACTTGCAAAATGCATGATGAATCAATCCAACACAATGTCAAACAACAAAAACACGGTTTATTAAAAAATAAAAATATACTTCTTGCTATAAAAATGCATCTAAATCTAAATTTTAATTATGCAAATTTTTAATAAACATACCTTATATCTTAATAATTTTACATTAGAGAAATTTTATTCTCTTTTCTTTTGTATACACATTTGACGTGTTCTAAAGTTCAACAAGCATTATTTTAATCGAAGGGGAGGAAATAATAAAAGAAATGGAATAGTCGACGAATTTTTCGGTCCAATTAATAATTCATATTATCTTATCTATACTGGCGAGCTGTGCGAGAACACGAAGAGGAACGGTAATTGAGGTTCACGAGGAACGATCGGATCGTGGGCCCGGTCTTACCGGTGCAACGAGTTAAAACGACGCGAGCTGCTTCAATGGTGAATTAACTGTGCGAATCCAGATCCGTCTGACCGGTAAGGATCCTCATTGAAAAAACAACTAACGACTCGTCCTCGTTGTTCCATGGCTCTTCCTTTCAGAGACTGTTTCACATTACATTTAAAGTTCAAGGACACTCAAGATATAGCTAGACTATAGCTATATTTTATTAAATTAATATCTAATGGTATCAATTTTTTATTACCGTCAAAATTGACATAATAAGATTTTTCGAATACATCAGTTTTATTATAGTGAAATATATAAAATTTATTATCACTCTTTAATTGTTGTATCAAATATTT
Source organism: Camponotus floridanus (assembly GCF_003227725.1). NCBI lineage: Eukaryota > Metazoa > Arthropoda > Insecta > Hymenoptera > Formicidae > Camponotus > Camponotus floridanus. The sequence goes on along the minus strand of NW_020229448.1, from coordinate 563,067 downwards.
TTTATTTTCTAACGCATCCTTTATTTATATTCTTTCAATTTTTATGCACATATTATATAATTTTCTGCGTTGGATATTTATCTATTAAAAAATTAATTATAATTTTTGCAGGTTCTTTCAGTTTATCTATATAGCTTTTATATAGGTTTTATGACATGATGACAATGCTTTGGTTTTGTAACTACTTGACCACTTGAAGAGCGCATCCCGAGGTGCAAAAACAATCCATGTGGCAATCGATGATCCACTTCCGGAAAGAGGGATTCTGTAAAAAAAAAAAAAGAAGAGGAAAAAAGAGATCGACCGTTGAAAAGTCAACCGGGAGAAGAGTGCTGCAAACGCGCGCCGCGCTCTCCCACAAAGTCCGTTTCAGGGACACTTAAGTTAACACGAAACCCAGAGCAAGATTTCAGCCCGGCGCGAGTCTCGAAAGGAACGAGTCTATAATATATTCCGTTGCGTTGGAGCCGCCCTTCTCTCCTTGAAGTCCGGTCCTCCTCTCGGTCGCGCGTCAGCGTTACTCGCACGCACGCACGCACGCACGCACGCACTCATGCACTCATATACGCAGCGCAGCGCACGCGTGCACTCACGCGGCTACTATATGGCCCCCCCCAACAGGATAATTAGAGGCAAGTTTCTTCTCCGAGTCTTCCAAGTCAGCCGGCGCGCTGCATCACGTTCTGTTCCGTTAGAAAGAGAGAGTGTGAGAAAGGACGCCAGGGGCTGCGCCATGGAAAGGTATTGTACCACCCCGGCGTACTATCGTTTTCTTCTTCGATTTTGCTTCCGGACGTTCTCCGTACGATCCCATACGTCACGAGAAGCGCGCGGGGAGAGCAAGGTGAAGGCCCGAGGGACAGCGGAGAAGATGGGCTGGAACACCCCGCGAGCCATTACTTTCGCTCTCTTACTTTCCGAATCGCTGCGAAATAGATTTTCGGGTGTCTTATCCAATTTGGAATTACTTGAATAGTAAATAAATTTTATATTAAAATTTATCATTAATTTTTATTATGAATTCTATATTAAAATTTATTATTATTATAAATTCTATATTAAAATTTATTATTATTATAAATTCTATATTAAAATTGATTATTGGTTTATTATTAATTTTTAATGTTTAAAGACTGAATGTACTGAGTTTATAAATAATTTTTAGAAAGATTTCATATCTACTACTTATCAACATTTCTCTAGCGCTAAATTTAATCAGAAGCCACTATCAAATTATACGATCAAGTGAATATAATATTATAATGAAGGCAAGTTATCCCCTGCGCTGCCATTCAGAGAAAGAGAAAATATTCAATTCTCGTATAATTGTGGCCGAGTGACAGCCAGAAAGGCTTACGAAAGTCACGAAAGTCATCGGCATCGCCGGAAATCATCGTTCCGGATTGACTTTTCGGGAGTGAGCCGTGATACATACACGTGAATGACACGGACGGGAGTGCTTCGTTCACTTCGATTCCATTGGGTCATTCAAATGCGGCTTTTTGGGCCCGAAATGAGGCCGGAAAGACGCGATGTGTGAGTGAAGGATGAGAAGAAAGGAAGAGGACTCGTGCCTTCGCGTCTCACGGATTCGCCAGAGTGTCGTGGGTGGTCGGCCGAATAGCGTCCCGGGATGCGCATTTTGGACGCTGCTTCTCTTCAGGGAAGAATTCACATGCGACCGCAAAAGATGAGGGAGCGAGATACCATCCGAGACGAAATCAACGATCGCGCGCCAATCGCTCTCGGCGAACCCGTCCGGCAACACAGTCATTCTGACGCTGCCATTAAATCGTCCACGATCTCACGTTAATGCACTTGTGTACATCGAGTTCAGATCCTGGTTTAAATCCATTTTTTAATGCTGACATATATGGACACGTACATCCTGTTAATTAATAAATTAATTATCCAGAGATTAATCTACATGTAAAATGGTAATTTAATACGTGGTTGAATAGTTAATTTTGTACAGATTCTTCACGATTTCTAGACATCATTAGCAGGGTAGAAAGAGAATTATTACCTTGACTCTGCTCTTCAGATGTCTCTATTTATCTTGTCTACAGCATGACACATGAGATACACGGGATGTCAACGAGAAACAGGTGACTACTTGAAAACATATGAGAGCTTCTTCATATGAAAAATAAGTAAACGACAGCGCGTTTTCCGAGTATCACAGGACCGATGTCGTGAGATCATCGCTTATTTTTCCGAAACCTGATCGGTCACCCCACGAAATCGCTTTTGTTTCGTACGGTAAGAAGAAAAGTGTTACAAGAGGCTCGAGATCTCAATCTCGGTGTCGCCGTGAACTTACAGCTTCCAGGAGATCGCAACGGGAGACTCCCCAACCGCTGAGAACGAGAAAATCAATCTTACAATCCTTGGTTCGACGTCATAACTGGATCCTGGAGAAAAATCTGCTCGCGACGAGGAAGGTGTGATATCTCGGTTAGATCATCTCAATTCTCTCGGTCGTCTCGGCTCTCTCGATCCTCTCGGCGCTCTTAGATCCCTCAGTTCTGCCTTCCGTGGCTTTTTTAAGCGCAGTGGAAGGAATAATGCGTCGCTCGCAGCATTGGTATATGCGAATACACCTCGAATGCACCTCGACTGTACCTTGCATGCGCCAGTTTCACGCTCGCATAAAATTTCTCGCTTGCCAAGATTTGCGTTTGCACGGTTCCCATTATCAGGACGCGGCTGATTCCGATGCGTAATGAATAACGAACCGAGAACATTGTTGGCTCGTTAGGTGATTCGAAAGAAAGAAATGCCAAGTGGATAGATCGTGCTTTTCGAGTATCGATCGTTCGACGGTTTCTCTCTGAATGTTTCTTTTATCTCGATGAAAGATAAGAGTCGCTCGGACTGTACATTAATATGCAGGCACTTAATTGTGAGACAAAGAAATCCGTTATAAGCAATGCTAATTGCAAATTAAATTCAAGCTTTTGTTTCGTGTTATGGAGGAAAGATATATTGACAGCAGAATATTTTCTATCAAAATTAAAGATTTTCATTTCCTCTATGCTTTTAATTTGTTTTCTCAACAACTTTTAGAATTTTATCTCTCTCTACGAAATTAAAAATACCGCAAAATCTTCCAAAAGCCGTAATTCGGTCAATTAATCGGATAAATTCGCCTCGATAGATTGATCGGATCCCCGATAGCATGCGGCGGAAATCATTTCCAAACCGCTTGCTCCCGTGCTCCTTCAATTTCTTACGATGGACGTGGCCGGAGCGTAACAACAGCGCGAATCGAATAATGGTCAGGAACTTTGTGAACGAGGAGAGCTTCGCGCCTTCACCGACGTCGGCAGGAAACTACCAGGACGGCCGCAGTATTACGGCATAACTCCTCGACACGGTATAAACTCCAGCGGAGCCATTGTCTGTCGCCCGAGGCGTCCGTTCAACCAAGAGCTTCATTGTCACGATCCCGTAACCCATGAATGGCCGGCTATCTCGTTTAACTTCAATTACCGTGCCTTCCCTTTCATTGCGCTGGTGGTAGTAACGGGAGAGACGGCCCGACATGTGTGAATGTCCTCTCCTCCTTTTTCCCTTTTTTTTTCTCTACTCGGACCGTCTCGCTGTGTAACCTACGCCTTTGTCGCGGAAAAACCATATCCCGGCCTCGTTAGTCTCTACATTAGCCGGCGAGAACATAATGCAATGTGTGCACCGTCAAGTAAATATATCTGCGATTCACGCAGACAATTACGCGCATCGATACTTTGGGACCTATTCGAGGGGAAAAATAAATTAGTCTTGTAGTAAATCAGACTCGATTACGAATATATATCAACTTGGTGCTCGACAACGCTGAAAGCATCATGAGAATGCTCTGCTTACGTGGAAAACAATAGGACCTTTCTCCGAAGCATTTAACATCCGGTAGAAGATGAGTGGAAACAGCGGGGGTCTGATTTGAGGATCGGCAGTTATCGAGGTGTTAATTACTTTCTAATCGCTCATCGATATGATCGTCGAGACCGATGCGATGTGACTTTGCCAAAAAACAATTGTTTACGCTTTGTATTCCTTCCGTCCTCCCTCCCTCTTTTCCATCCTCATCGTCGCTCGTTGATCAACGCTCTCCGATACGAAGCAAATACATCATCGGGAGGAGCTGCAAGAAGCCCTTTTGGACCACCTGGTGAACCTGGAAAAAAATAATCAAAAAAATCAGATAAATCTAACAAGAAAACCTATGCAATCATCCCTCTTGGAGTTTAATGAGCTTCTAGCTTGTAGAATATTTTAAAACGAGAAACAACGTACCTCTTTTTCATAAATGTTTAATCGTTTAAAAATTAACTTGGAAATGCAGCTCTGTTTTTTTGTATCAAAATCTTTAAATGCAAGTTGGTACCATTAAACTAAATCTAACTTTAAAATTGTAAGAATATTTTTCAGTAACATCATTTCCGCTACAAATGTCATTTTGTAAAATAAAAATTTAATCAACGTCTTCCTTTTTCTCTCTCTCTCTCTCTTTCTATGAGAAAGCTCCAAGACCGGAAATGACTACAAATATTTATCTAACCTTCGTTCACGATTGCATACCTGGATCGAGCCTGGTTCAAGTTCGAATGACGCAACACATATTGCATTGATACGAATATTCATATAATAACATCGAGCATTGCAATTATTAATGTAACCGCAGCGATTACGTGACGAATAACAACAAGTTTACAGTCAAACGAAAGGTTTGTTTTGATCAACCTGACCGCGTGCGCATCGTGGTCATCGCTCCCCAATCACGACTGCAAATTAGTCGCGGCGCGATATCGTGGCATTAGAGCCGAGCGGAGGAGCGACCCCACGAAAAAGCAGCAAGAGGCAAAAAGGAGGCAAACATAGGGGAGGCGTTGCAGTTGTTGGTCGCATTACAGAAGGCAATATGCCGAAGAAGAGTTAATAAGCAGCCGCCTAGGAGCCGGGACGATCTAATGCCAGCCTAAATATACACGTCGCGACCGATGTTCCGTAGGTACCACCGGGCGCAGGGACTCCGCAAAAAGTCCACGTGGATTAAAAAAGCACGGAAGCCGGCCGCTCCTCACGCGAATTAAGAAGATCTTTATATCTCGGCAACGCACAACACGCGGCGATTCGCAGCGGCGGGCTCCTTTTCTCTCTCTCTCTCTCTCGTTCTTCTCCTTTTTTTTCATCATCCTCCCGTCTCTCTTTTTCCAGACTAACGCGATCATCTTTCGTTTATCTCGCACAATCGAAACCATGAGCGGATCAACCCGTAAAGACTCGATTAAAGAATTCAGAACGACGCGTCGTCGACTATTTTCGAATAAATTAATATTCATTAAATGCGCGAGTTGCTCTCTGGTTTACGACCGATGCTTGTGCGATTTGCCATTCATTACTGGTCTCTGTTTAATTTATTTTATTATCTCGTAATTTTATCTTTCGAGGCCAATGTATACACGACATACCTTTCTGATACATTACGCGATTAGTTAGCGTACGTTGTACTCGCGAATAAATATACGCAAAATCAATGTCCCTGGCATTTATGATTTATTATCATTCGCTCCTCTTGCCAAATTTACAAATCATTAGATTAGAGAGATCGAAATCACGGCGATATCGGTTCATTAGCTAAAAAAACGATTCTACTTGCGAGCGGTATAGGAAAAATCTCAATATCGTTTCGAAGAGAAGAAATACAGTTGAATGAAAAGATAAACAGACAAGCTCGAGGACGTATCCGTTCTCGAATCGGATCCTTTCTACGATCGCATCCCGGTAATTCGAGCGCGAGGAGAGGCAATGGGGAGACGAGCTTGAGGGATGGATCCCGATGGCTGCAAACGCACGAGTATCGAGTTTTTCTAGGCTCCTAGGAAAATATTATCGCAGTATACCTTGAGCCGCGATTTTTCCGAGTCGGGAGGGACGACTTTTTATGACGAGAAATCCTCCTCTTCGCATCCGTAACTACCACGAGGCATCGTCGTCGGTGCAACCGCACTGGGGTCGACCAACTTTGCTTCGTTTGGCCACCATTCTTTGCCATTCACAATATTCGCGTTTTCACGAGGACAATCCATGGTATCCCGGGGTCTCACGCCTCGACATTGACCGCCGCCATTCAGTCTGCCATTCTCTTTCTTTGACAGCTACTCTTTGTCACCCTCCCTGAGAGAGACGCGACGTGGAGAGACAGAGGAGCAAGAAGGGAGGAAAAGTGGCCCGCCGAAGAAATTGTACGATGGGGAATAAGCGCGAGGAGGCGAGATGAGAGATGGCTTCACCCGCGGAATTATCGACCGTTTGTGAAATATCCGTGTTCAATAGAATGCGAGATCGGTATGCTTTTCCCGGCCGAAATCACGCCCTCCGCTCGATAGACATAATGTCGCCGTGATTTTGTCGAGAGACCCTGAATCATTCGCGAACAAAAGCGGAGGATTCCCGTAAGAAACTATCAGAGAATTCGAGACGAACGTTGGCACGTGCTCGAAGCTACGACTGTATTTTTATTGTTCAAAGTAAATATTAAAACGAGGAGAGTCTAAAGATTTGAACTGAATTAAATAGCTTTAAATATAATAAAATAAATAAAGAAGTTATTTATAATTTACATTTATAATTTGTAAAAAAATCTAACTTTTAACATTAGTCAGAAATTTTATCTAATGTATATATTTATTACTTGAAAAATCAATAATAATCGTACATAATTGCAAAATGATTTTTAAAACTTTCTCCATTGATTTTAAATTGGTATCTTTTTAAAGAGGTCTTTAAAATTTTTAAACACACCGCAATGAAACACATATAACTAATATTTAATACAGAATTGTATACATTATTTTAGCCTCAAGATGCGATAAACCTACAAGAAAATCTACAAAATTCTTGGTTAAAAAATTTCAGATGTTTCTTTAGCAAAATATTTCTATAAATACATCTCATATAATAATATTATAATATAATATGAAGCTTAAAACTATCAATTATTGAAACAATTATTGCTAATTAATTTTTCAAAATTGAAATTTTACGCTTTTATAGTAATAATATATTAATTTTATTTAAGAGAATAACTTGTGACGAACCTTACTCACGATGTCAATAATCTATGTCGAATGTTTCGACACGTGCGATTCGTCGGGCATAACGCGGTGTAATTTAAAATTCTGCAGCGGTAAACGGTCGTATAAAATATATACGTACTCGTAGAAAGCACGTGCTCGATTTTCGGTGGCCAAGCAGGCCCAAGCAATTCCGAGCGAGCGAATTTCGGTGATGAGGCCGGAGGCGCGGAGCTGCGGTCGATCTGTGTGGTATCGGAGCTCACCTGAGTGGCGACGGAGCCCAAATCCACGACGAGTCAAGCGGATCTAACGAGGACCCGAAAGAGAGGCTCCGACAATTACCGGTACCCCAGACGCGGGCCCCGCGCGCTACTCCTCTCTTTGCGCTCCGGCCGCGTATAACCGGACAGGTTTCGGCGATGCAATTATTAATGTGAGAAAGAGAAAGCTGGAGAGGTGCGCGAGAAAGGGAACGAGATAGCAAAAGAGAGAAAGCGAAAGATTAAGAGGGAGAAATTTTTTTCCGACGACTCGATGACGTCAATTCTATCTTTGACATGTTTACTATTCTCGGATGTTTTTCCTCTTGAGCGAAAAACACAGATAGGAATATTTACATTTGATGAGAAGGATTAATTAATAATTAAACATTTGTTGAGTATTATTTTATTTCGGTGCTTGATTGAAATCATTTCGCGAATTAAAAAACGAAGCGGGACTCGTGCTCGTGAAACGCGCGCGTGTCCAGGGGCACGCACACGCGTGCCCCGGACCCTTGGACTTATTGGGAGAGCCTACTGGCCCCGTGGCATACGAACCTACAGACCGAGGGAGCTCGGCTCAATCACTTCGGGCCCAGGCGAAACAAACGCTGAGACCGGAGAAGCGGCCGATTCTCCATTTCTCGCCTTTCGAACTTTATGCGTGCTTATGCGTACGAGTACGTGCGTATGGATAAACAAGGCAAACTCACCCCCCCGGATAACGAACATTCCGCGCAGCTTTAGGCTGCGCAGGCTGCATTAAAAGTCGAAATAATATAACATGTATTTAACATTAATATAACATGTATATAATTTTAATTTATAAATATTAATTATATGTGATTCATTCTAGTGTATAAAGATTTCTTTTTAAAATGGCATTTTAAAATAAATAGAGAAAGTTTTAAAAATTACATTTTGCAAATCTGTACAATTATTATATTGATTTTTGAAATAAAATCTTACTACTATAATATTTTATTGAAAATTGATGAAATATTCACTAATCTTTTTTATGTCTGCTTTAATAAATGACATTTTTATTTATTCAAGATGGTGATAAAAAAATAATGATTGGATAATGATTAGAAAATTTATAGCGTTGATGTTAAAAATTGATAAATCTTTTATAAGCTATAAAAGCTGTGTACATTTATTTATTTATATTCCAAGGACATTTAGAATCTTGCGAGCCGACCTCGTGGGTGCGATAATGAAGATGTCGTTGGTAATTGCCACGCGTCAAATCACGCCGCGTGTTGCGAGTAACGAAGAAGCCGGAGATAGTTATCTGCCGCTTGTCTTTTCCGTTACTTGATGCACTGCTACAAATTGGTAATATCGTTCGTTATGCTTGCTTTGCCTGTATTACTTAGAAATTGCATTTGGATCATCACGTGTGTAAAAAAGAGAGAAAGAGAAGTGATCTTTCATGAATAAAGTTGACAAAATCCATAGAGAAGTTCTCAAGTTTTAAAAAATAGACAAAGCTTTTGCTAGTATTGTGAATTAAATTTTTTACGTAAACAATTTTCATACGAATTTAGCGTTATTTTATTTTTCAAGGATACGAAACTAATATTGGAAAAAAAATTTGTTATTTATTTTCTAAAGAAATAACTCTCCTAATTAAAAAAATATATAAATAAAAGCAAATATACTGGAAATCTGCTAATTATGCATCTTATTTTTGACGTTACGACCTTATTATGCACGTTCAAAAGTCGAAGAAGGAGAAAGACTATAATTTAATTAAATTAGATATTGAAAAGTCGCGTTCGAATCGTTGCTTCGAATAATATTGGTGCGAGTGTAATTGTCTTGTTCATCAAAAGAGAAAATGAGGTTCGACTGATAAACATCCTATTGAAATAAACATCATGATGGATCTCGTACGCTAGCCACGCGACCGCCAAGTTCGCTATCTCGGGAGCTTCCCATCCTCTTTTCTCTCTCTCTCTCTCCCTTTCTCTTTCTCATCTCGCCCCGCCATCTTCCTGCGCTTTCCTTCTACGGAATGCCGATGGCTATCTCGCATCGCTTCCACCCCCTTTCAAAAGAGAATCTCTTCTTCGTCTTTCCTCGATCTCTCGAGGGCTCGCGATTCGCCTTTCTCATCACTTGGAGTTACTTCTTTTAGAGTCTGTTTATAATAGCCGAGATAATCGTCTGGGATGAGTGCATCCTCCGAGCATCCATCTCCCCATCCTTCTGTTCTGCAGCGGTAGTAAGATACGTGGCAATTGAATCGACACTTGAATCTTACGTAATTGACGGAATAATGTATTTTTTGCCGATGGTATTAAGCAGCCGAAGGATCGCGCATCGATGCTGTTTTTGCGGTCGGTAATTGTTACTTAATACATTATGGTTGTGAAGAGAAACGTGTTTCGGCGCTGGTAAATTTAAAACTGCGCTATTTTTTTACCGCTCCCAATAATCAGGTGCTAAGAAGACTTTGGACTTTAATATCGCAGGTGTTGAGAGAGTTCGACGCTCGATATTCGTCATTGGTATTAGAAACAAAGATTGAAAATTTATACTTGATAACTTCTGTTTCTATACAAATTAAAGATAGCAGGAATAATATTGAAACATTAAATACTAAGCATTAAGGTTCATTAATATACTCGTTAATTTACGTTAGATTAATAATAATTCAATCATTATTTAATTATTTTTAATATCATCTTCATCTATTAAAATTACCAAGGAAAAAGTGCTTTTCGACCTTTTCTTCCTGGAAACAGAAAATTGCGACCCTTAAATGAATTAAATAATGGGACGGAGAAGAAAGGGAGGATAAGTACGATGGTAATATACATCCGGTTTGAACTTTCTATTAAGAAAAAAAATGAGACAAGACGATCGAGCGCGATTAGTTCCCATCGCTAGGAGCTTAACGGCAGCGGGACCGGCAGCGACTTCTTGGGTTCCCACCGAACCGTGTTCTTCATCCTTGTCCTACTATCCTTCGCGTAGTCGATCCCTTTCTCGGGCAAGAGCGAGGCGTATCGTGAAATGCGCTCCTGGGGCGGTGGCGGTGTTTTATTTTCTCGACGTGCGTTGCACCGACTGCAACAGTGTTGCCCGTCGAAGAAGAAGTAGGGACCCCGTGCATAAGGACGGGATGGACGGGAAAGTGAGAACTCGGTGAATGTTACGCGGCACGAATTATATAATAAATGCGCGATATAATCATCGATTGTACTAATGTAATATTCACTCGCGCAAATCGAGAAATGGGTGACTCGAGATATCGAAAATCAATTTCTCCCGCTTGATGATCAGCGATTAATATAATAACGCTATAAAAGATCGCATTTCAAATTAAATTTATATATCATGCTTCTTTAATGATGCACTAAAGTTTGTATTTTATGTATGTTTTAACTAAAGCTTTTGTTAATCTTTTTTTTTCTTGAATTTTTTATTTTCTAGTATTATTATAATGTAATCACAAAGAGGAATTTGTTGCGAAGTTTATTTTATTTTAAATTAAAATTTATAAAACAAAATTTTATTAATTTTACTTCGATATAATTTCTTATAATTGTCGATTTAATTATATTCTTTCCAACTGACATTAGTTTTTGTTAATCTTTTTTTCCTTGATTTTTTTATTTTCTAGTATTATTATAATGTAACACATTATTATAATGTAACCACAAAGGGGGAATTTGTCGCGAATAAGTTTATTTTATTTTATCTTAAAATTTATAAAACAAAATTTTATTAATTTTATTAATTTACTTCGATATAATTTCTTATAATTGTCAATTTAATTATATTCTTTTCAACTTCCAATTAGTAGTTTTATTTAAAACAAGCAGAATTTTCAATAATTCGTAATCATCGTGTACAAACATTTGATTCGAAAAAAGAAATAAACGACATTTAAGAAATACATGACACGCTTTAAATTGAAATTATTGCAAATGTAATCTTCCGCATAAATCGTCTCAAAGTCATGAAATGACTGTGCGTGATGCTAATGTTACCTATATATTATACATTCGAGCGTTTCATTGCAAGTGGAAAATAACAGCATATATCTATTAGCGAACTCGATTGATATTAGTGCATAAAAAAAGCTGCTGCGAAATTTACAATAGCATAAAAAATGATAGGATAATTAATTCCACAAGTTATTACGATATCGTTATTCGTATTAAACAACAATATAATGATACTCGTAGTAATATTAATCCTCTTACCATTTTAATTATTTATGCTGCTGTAAATTTATATACGACACCTTAAGATGCATCAGTAGCGCAATGAATCAAATTCGCTACATGAGTCACGTGCGCGCGATATTTCCGTCGACGAGGAATGCACCTTGCGTCGCGGCAAGGTATTTTCCGTGACACGCAATCGCGTTTCTTCGCGTACACCTTCCTTTCCCCGAGGTACGTGCATCGGTGCGAGAGTGGGCCGACCATCGGTTTACCTCTTTGTCTCTACCGATACTTACGTTCGCTCTCTCCTCCTTCTCGCACTCGTCTCCGCAACGCTGTTTCATTCACGAAACTGGTTGCGGACACGTCGGCCCATTAAGAGCGCGACCGCAACCGCACGCACGCGTATCAAAATTGCAGCATTCTTAGAAGCGCGGTAATTGGCACAAAGTCGCTAAATTACCGCGACGTTTATCTCCCGATAATTTACCGCGTCGCATTTTCGCCTCCCTCGTCGCGTTTCGTGAATTACGATAACTTTGATCGGCTTCGATCGTTAAATTTTCATTCGCGATCTTTTATTTGTCACGAGGATCTCGCGAGGAGATAGAGGAGCAGCGAGCGAGAGGTTTTGCTACTTAGGCGGGAAAATAAATTACCTCTTATTGCGCGAAATCCAATTTACAACAACGACGGCGACCGATCAAAAACGCACGGGGACTATTTAAAGCGTCTGTAAAAAAAAAAAAAGAAAAAGAAAAACCTGCGAATGCAAAACTGGCGTAGCGCACGGACGCTCGACGTGAAATTACACATCTTGCCTCTCTATCTTTTGCACGCGATAAATACTTTATAATATCTCGCGAAGCCGCATTTAACTCGTCCAGCATTTTGCCTGCCGACGACGCATAATTACCTTTGCGTATATTCCGCTTGTTGAGAGAAGCGGAATCTGTAACAAATGGAGAACATGTACACTTCTCTCTCTTTCTCTTGCCTCCCTCTCGCCATCTCTTACCGCCAAGTCTCTTACCCCTTCGCCGCCTTTTTGACGCCTTTGCAACGGTGTTTCTTCACCGAGGAACAGGTTACGCACGCATTCCCGCTAAATGCCGTCGTTGCATTTGGAAATTGAGGCATTCGCGGAATTATGATAATTGGCGACTTCCCTGATCGCCAAATTATCTTCGTTTGTCTGTCGACAATTTCGACCGCGTACGTAATTCCCACTGTGATACAATGCGACGTCCTGCATACGTCCCAAAATATTGCTTGCGTGATTATACCGATATTACCCGAGAATTTTTTCGACCCGTTATTTCGCAAAAAAATGTTCGTAAAATTCAAGATCATATTCGTAGTTGAACACATACACGATTGCCTCGATAGATATATGTCTCTCTCTCTCTCTCTCTTTCTCTCTCTTTCTCTCTATGTGAAAGTGCTTAAAAAGCTATAATTAATTGGCAATTTCTTTTATTACAAGTGATTTAGTCTACTTGTAGAAATATAAATATCGATTGCATGTATTGCGATTTGCGACAGGTATATTTAACAAGAAATTTTATTTGACAGCGCAAAAACATTACTCCGATCACTCCAATGCGTCGGAATCGATGCAATTGCATCCTCATATGGATGCAGAAAGTCGAGCGAAAGGATGAAACCGGCGGGCGATTTCCCCAACGAAGCGCCCGAAAAGCTTTCACGCGAAAGAATGATCGATCGGCGTTCGAAAACATCGAAGCTAAATTGATTGCCGACCTTGTTCCGACAGTATCCCTTCTCGTTCCCTGTAAAGGTAGATCAGAGAGTCCGCTTCTTGTCGAGTCGCGTGTGGCTTTCGATCAAGATTTCGCGGCTCTTCCGGAGACAATGGAGCAATTTCGCAGTAGCGAATCCATTGAATTCGCAAATATACTCTATGTTTTATTTTCCTTTAGATCGACAAAGTAAATCCACGCTCTCGGCGATCAATCTATCAATCTAGCTTTCATTAGCGACTACAATCTGCTTCAACAGGGACGTGTTACTATTATCGAGGGTACACAATGTCGAATAGCGAAGCCATAGAGCGTTTCTTTCGGAACGGCCAGAATACTTTCAATTTGCCGCTGTCGTAAATTGAAAACGCTTCGTCCCATCGATAATCGATGACGCGAGACGCAGCATCCGATCGGTCCTTCCTTCGAAATTTTTTTATAAACAGACGTTCAAAATTATTCTTCATTGAAACCTGTTTTTACATTTTTCTTTCACCAATTTCAATTCTCAAGCTTCACTTCTCCTCTTATTTTTTCGTTCTCTTGCACATATTTTTTTTTAAGAATTTTAGGCTCATTTTTTCGGCGATTCTCGACCTGATTGATCGACATCGGGAGTGCGATCCTGCGCGCGAAATTCCACTCGCTCGCGCGAGTGTCCACTCTCTTTTTCCATCAAGCTGGTCGCGAGCTATCCCTCCTCTTTGCGGTATATCATTATGAACTCGCGTGCGCTGCCTCCGGTCATTCTCGTCTCATCTTTCGAGCTGGATTCCCCATCTCTTTCTCCCTCCTTCGTTCGCTTCCGAGATCGCACACGTGTGCGTACGTGAGTGCATGCGTGCGTGCGTTCGTTTACTCCTCTTTTTTTCGGCACCCGTGGCGAACGCGGCCGACGTTGGCCGACGCGGGTATCGGAGAAGCAGGTATCAGACGCACCACGTCTGATCGAACGATCGCCCGAACCGCTGATCGATCTTCCCATCGCGGCAACAACCGCGCTCCTCTCTCGATAGCGCCGTGGAAATTGATGCGATACACTTACATCGAGAGTTAATCGCACTCTATCCACAGATAAGATCGAAATGTGAGGCGAATAGCGTTTGCACTAAATATTGCTCCGAAATGCCCTGATATTTGGAGGCTTTTTAGATTTCATATTCTGTTACCAGGTTCCTCGGAAGAAGCATTTTTCTATTAAAAAATTGTCAAGTCATTGGCTTACGTATTAATTATTCCAATATTGTAAATTGCTTCACTTATTATTCAGCATATTTTTCTTTGTATGCTAAAAAACAAAGCAGCTATAACTGTGAAAAATATTATGAATCAATAATATACGAACGTAATAATAAAATGTAAAAAGTAATATTTTCCTTTGTGATTTTGAGAACAGAATATTAATAATGCAGATTGATATACATTTTTTTATCGTTGCTAAAAATAAATTTAATTCATAATCACGAGTGGACGCATTTGTTCTATTGCGAAAATCGCCAACTCTAAAAAGATTTGTTTGGATAGAAAATGATGAGGAGTCGTTCTTACCTTCGTATCCTGTAAAATGCACTCGGCGGCGACGACATGCTAGATTGATATACATCTTATTCCTTCTTTAAAAATCCTTCTAAAAATTCTCTTGAAAAATACCCTTGAATCTCCCGATGATCATCGATTTCTTATTTGCGAACGCGCCTCACTCTTTCCTCTGCGAAAATCGATCTTCCGGCGCTACCAGAGAACGACCGACGAGTCAATTGATTCGCTTCGCATGATCGACATGGAAATGACTCGTCGCTAAACATCAAAGTGGAATTGATTATAACCCGTTATAATGAGAATCTGCAAGTCAAGGCTCGCATAATTTTAAATAAAGCGTATTGGCGTAAATTTTAAGTAAAGCGTATACCGTTTTTAATGTAATCATAACTGCGACTAATATTTCTTAGAAAGACAGTTTTACAATCATTTATTTATACCTGATAAAGAGCTTTTTTTCTCTAGATATAGAGAATATATTATTTTATATGCATATATGTAGCAAATTATTTTATATAAATGCAGCAGAGATCAAAATTATTTTAAAAATAACTAGTTCAATTTGTGTGTCAATTTTAGTTCTCTATAAATGTTACATTTTTAATATTGTTTTATTTATAAAAAAATAATATAATATTAAATATTGTACTACTATCCAAGTATTATAATGCTATTTTTATTTCTCAAAAATAAGAAATGCTTGATGTTTCTCGGCATTTTATCTAAAATGACTAATTCGATTATAAAGAATTTTGTTTTTGAACGGACAACCAAATTAGGCTCAAAGCTTCTCGTCTCGAGATTTACAGAATAATTATCAAACAACCGCTTTTTTTCGAATCTGATTGAGTTAATTTCGATGGATACTGCATTAAGCATATGGAAGGCCGATGCCTCTTTGGTCCTCGTTAACCTAGGGTGATGCTAGATTCGGATAGGAAGCGCAGGAACACGTTCGAGATCATTTTCAGCGATAAATCGAGTGCGACTCGATGGTGCGCAGAGAAAAGATAAACGTAGACTCCAAAAACACACATACACACGTACAGATACATACAGCCTTGTGTGCTATACCATCTTGATAATAACTGCCACCCCGCTGTTAGACAATTTGACAACGAATTTGTCTTCTAGCCCGCCATAAGCTGGCTTCTTCTTCGAGTCATTAACGTTATTCTATAACGAGCTTTATACGAATCGTTCATATGTTTAATTAAAGCTCGATTTAACGTCTTCGCCTTGTATTCTGTTTTGCGCGTTTCTAACAAGATCACTTGAAAGAATGTGAATAAAATTTTGTAGTTTGAATGAATGAATAATTAGATGTTTAGTCACTGTATACAAATTGTATTTTTCGTTCACATTCGGTAGTATCATGAACGACGAATCAAACATCATCAATTATCATACGAAATTGCCACTTAACGATGGATTTAAATTTAGGCGATCTTGCAGAAGAACTTGCGGAGGCGACGTTTTAATCGCGCAGCGATTTATCCAAGGTTGCCTCAAAAGGACGGACGATAGGCATAATTGAGTATTCGTTATTGGAAGATTTTCTATACATTTGCCATTTGCAGGATTCAGCAAAATAAACGCGCCCTGGATATTTCAATATTATTATCGCGACTGGCGATTTATTTATACGAGGTTGACTCGATTAGCGAGCGCGAGCCCGATATTGAAGAAACGGGTTTTCGAGATCGATCGTGTTGCTCTATTGATGCGTAAAACGATAAAAAGATGAGACAGGGGAGAGTAAAATGGAAGGCGCGTTAAACGCAGCGGTGCACATATCAGAAAAATAATATTCGATGCGACCGCTTAATCACAATACTTTTCAGCACGATTGTCCTTTTTTGCGTGGCTTGCGTCGACGATCGACACGCACGTCCAAGAGTAATTATTACGCTCTTAATTAATGTGCGCTTCGCTTATTAAAACCAACGAGATTTCCATGCCCGCAGCATTCTCCCGATTAATTTTCTCTCGATCGAAATTGTTCTTTCTTTCGAGTATCTCTCGTTTCTCGAAGAAATATTCCTCAAACGATTTATGCAAAACAACATCACCTGTTAAATATTAATTATAATTGGAATTTTATACGAAGATGCAAAATTGTGGTAAATACATACGCGTTTATAAGTTTATTGAAAAATAAGATATATAATTATATGTTTTAACAATTTATATTAGTTATGATCGATTATTATATTTTTTATCAATGTCAACATTGCACGAAACTATCTCTGTCGCCTGTATAAGAGAAACATCTTTTCCAGAGATGTATCTCGGAATAATCTACCATCAGGCGTATAGCTAACACCATAAAAATCTAAATTTGTCATAATAATAATAATAATAATAATAATAATAATAATAATAATAATAATAATAATAATAATATTAATAATAACAATAACAATAATAATAATAATAATAATAATAAATATTATTATTATTATTATTATTATTATTGTTGTTGTTGTTATTATTATTATGTATATATATATATATATATATATATATATACATATAATAAAATAATTTAACTCTTACATATATCAAGTTTTAAATGAGATTAATTATGCCATTAAAATAACACTATTAGATGGCGTTTAATGATATACACACGCACACAAATCGCTTCATTTTATTTTCATTAATTTATTTAATTTATTTCCATTGAATTAATTTATTTAATTCATTTTAATTTAATTAATTTCATTTAATTAATTTTCATTAATTAAACATATTGACATACTGTTACATCATACGTTTTAACGATTAGCATTGTAATTATTAAGACAACGATTTAGCATACGTACGCAAGAGTATGCATAATGAATTCCTACAATTTGACTATCTCGTTTCGTTCCACACGTGCCAAGGCATTACTCAACCGTTATTAATTCACGAGACATACACGTCCGGGGACATCTCGCTTCTGCAAATTTCTCCAATATACATTCTTCCATTTGCGTTCTTCGATAGTGTCGCGTCGCAGAAGCGTCTCTTGCAATTATTTCATGCCACGTGCTCCGGATCCTCCTCTGTCTTTGCCTCGTCGTTTCTTATTATCGGACGGGCTCTGACAAGGACGAATGCGGCCCGTCGAAAGAAGACGGTGATACCGTCTTCGGAGATTGCACCTGTCTGTCGCGAAAGCAAGGTGCAAGACCGAAGGTAGCAGCTCGCGCCGCGCGATAGCGGGCTAATGAGCCTCGCCACATGCGTTTCTGCGAACGCACACGACACTGCCCGCGCACACACACCTATCAAACATAATTTTATCGCGATAAGGAAATATCTGTAAATTGCTCAAAAATAGAATTTCGCGCGAGTGCGATTGCATGCAATCATTTTCTCACAACTGTAGCATTGTTTCGCATATTGTTGTGTTTATTGAAACGTGCCAACGATAAGCGTCGAAATTTGTTATCTTGGGATTTTGACAAAAACGCGTATCTCGCTTGTACAGTATAATTCGATTCGATGATGCGTAAGAGACGGAAATAACTGATGAATCGATTCTTGTAATCTCTACTCGAAACGTCAATGTTAAACCGTCCGTGTTTTTCGAGATACAAAACTCCGTATCTCACCTGATGTGCTCTTGATACAGGATTCAAGTAACGACTATAAATACAGCCCTTAGTGGCGTGCGAACAGCAGGTGTACGACCTCTTCATGATCGTATAAGCCGCTGCTCAAAATTCTTCTTCCTGCCGCCCCGCGCCTTCTCGCTCTCGGACACGTTTCCTCACCTACCCCTCCTCCATCTCTCTTATGTTGCGCAGTTTCAAGAGGCTCGGGTCCACACTTCCGAATTCTCGTGATAATTAGAGCCTGCCTGACGGTGACATACATATAGAAATTTTAATGCCCGGCTATTATTGTCGTTAAATCATGTGACGTATTTTCGTCGAGGTAAAATGTGAAAGATCAAGCCTGCCTGTCAATCGAATTGTTTCAGGGAAACGCATCGATCAACTATCTTTTTATTATTTTTTTGTATAAACAGTATATGTCGTTTGACAATTTTTCATAAAAATTGCAGATGTAAATGTTACGTTTCTTCTAATTTGAAAAAAATTGAATCAATATTAAGACTTTTTCTAACGCTTGCGATCTTTTTAGCTCGATGGAATTACTAATTCCATCGAGCTAAATCGTATATTAATTGCGTCTTATCGCATTAATATCCACGCATAGTAGTAAACTTGTTGCGATGTCAATTTGTGTTTCTCGTATAATTATGCGAATTCTTTATTAAATTCACAAATTACATAGCGAGTGTGCGCGACGCACCCTTTCCTTCTTCATCCAAGATACGTCCATTACTCTCTCTTCCTCTCCCGTCTATCCTCTTTCCCGTCTACTCTCTCCCCCGCTCCGTAAGACCCTCAATCTTCCCCTCCCTCTTCCACCCTCCCCCCCACTCGATTTCTCTCCTTCTCGCACGTGCGTCCGCGCGCGCGCGCCTTCGGACTTTTTTCCTGTTTTTACGCACCGCTCGTTTTTTCCCTTCCGAAATATAATTGGCGGTGCGATGCACCTGTCTCCCTTTCCCTCTCCACCCTCTGGCTTCCCTCTCCCCTCGCGCTCTCGTCCGCTTCTCCAGACGAGGACCGTGAGTCCAGCTTCGGCGAATCCTGGACGCGTGCCGGCAACTCGCTAACTCGCGGTTGCCGCAGACAGGAAGCGCTAATCGCCCGATATCTCGGGCTTATTGCTTAACCCTTATATAGGCCCGAGTCCCGTAATAGACTGAGTTTGCAACGTAATAGACTGAGATCAATTCTTAACCAGCCATTAGAGTACGCTTTTCGCAAAAAAGAAGTAGAAAGCTAAAGATTATTTATCGAATGTGTGTTTCGTGTTTTTCAGCCAAATTTTGTACATTAAGATAAATGAGCATTAAGAACTTAATGAACAAGGAGCAAATATAATCATTTCTTTATTGAGATCAAAAAATTTAATCTTAATATAATGATTTTTAATACTTTTATTAAAAATTTTATTACAGTAATTTTTATTAAAAGTAAAACCTGAAAGAGAATTAGTAGGTTAAAGATGTAATTTTCGCAACTTTTTTAGATTAGTATCTTCAACTTTTTAAAAATTCAATTAACTCATTATTATATTGAACGTTCAATTTAAAAGTATAACACTTTTCTATAAAAAAATTGTTTTATATGAAATGTAAAATACATGAAATTAAGCTGCAGATTTTACACGTACATTTATCTTATTATGTTACATAAAGAAAAATTACTTTTGTTTACTTTTTATTTAAATTTTTAAAAATCTTTTATTTAAATCTTTTTAAAAATATCTTTAAATACATTTGATTGCAAGCGAAATTTTAAATTAGAAGAAATATTATATATATCCAATTTCAATTTTTCGTTCACTGATTTTCATGTTTGTAGATGTAGATGAAATAACAAATCGATCGCCGGCGGATAAAAGTTTAACAGCTACGCAAGCAACATCTCTGCGGATTAAAACGTACAAAAGAACCTGATCGCCGCCCAAACTGAGCCTTTGCCTGTACGTTGACCTTAGGTCTCTCTTTTGTTGTTTAGGCTACCGAGTCTACCGTCTTTGTACAGACGAAAACGCAGTTGGAAAAAAGAGTAGAACTTGTATAAATTAATTATTAATCGATTTATATTTTTATTTTTTAAAATGATGTGGCCCACTTTCCTTTAGCAAAAAATGACAACTCTATATAAAATAAACTTTCATATTCCGAGTCCCGTGTTTACAGCACACGTCGTATGCTTTTCCTGACACAATAACAAACATAAATTTAATCGATTATATTAATCAAACGAGTCATTATCCCTCTTCTTTATCAAACACGAAGGGAGACGTGCGAAGGGAATACGCGAAGGGGAGGAGGCTGCACCGCTCGTTTCCTTCGAGAAAACTTCTTCAAAGAAACGGATTCGAGACGGTCCCCGTGCCATCGGAGGACGGGCCCCGTTTCTTCATCCAGTCTTCATCTTCCATTCTTCTTTTTATCTGTCTTTCTCGTCCGTTTATCCCCCGGACCCGGTGCTCTTGGTAGTTCGTAGTTTCTTTCATAACAAAGTAGAAATCGTCGGGTACCTTTTTCTGTACTTTGCTCCACTCTCTCTATCTCCTCTTCCCTCCATCCTACGGCGAGAGTATTCATCTACGACTATCCATAGAAAAGTGCCAAAGTGTTCCGTTTCGTGTCAGATATGGAGATTTATTTCTACGATTGGAACGCGTCTCTCTCTTTCGCTTTCTCTTTATCCCTCTCCCTTCCCTATCGAGGGAGCATTATTGTAAAGAATTGATCTCGTGTCATACCGATATCCATTTCTGATGGACGATCCCGTTGCTTTCACTGACGGTATAAATTTTTCCCCGGCTTCCTCTCATTCTTTCACGTTCTGAAAAACTCTCTTTTTAATTAAATCTTGCGTAACATGACAAGTTTACAACTGCAAACGGTTCATTTATGCGACGAAAAGTAATATAAATGCATTTATATCCGCAGATTGATTTCCTTTATCCGTTCGAGATTCACGTGTATTGCGAATGAAAGATGAGAATCATTTGTTGGAGCTTTTTTACTTGCATCTTGAGAATTATATGACTCTGCGAAATAATATTCGATGCTGAAACTTGATACGAGAAGTCGCTTCAAATATCGTTGCAGTGAAGGAAATCATTCCTATTGGATGCTTTGCGGTAAAAATTTCAATTTCAAAATCAGAACGTATATTTGATTTCACGTATTAGTTGCTGTAGAATAAATAATTCTGCGCAATCACAATGTATGCATTTTATTTAGTAAAGCAATTTGAAAAAAATAAAATGCTTTATTAAGTGCGGAAAAAAATATCACGCGATAATAAAAATATTTTTTGCAATAAAATCTTACATCTGTGCATTTGAACAAATTAAAATATATAAATTATACATACATTCAAAATTTTTAGAAATTATCTAAAAGTCTCATATTTCTGCAAAATTGGCATAATTTATTCATAACGTCTTCAAACATCCTTAAATGTACAGAAAATATCTTTGTATAATTGAGCGAATATACGATAATGAATACTAGAGTGAATGCAGAACAATACTAGTGCAATCGTTATTGTGCACCTAGTGCATTACAAGTCTCCCTATCCCTTTTATCAAGTGAAGCGACGCATGCATTACATAAAGCACCGAATTTGCAATTTATGTCCGATGTACATGTATGTACGATATAACAATTGTGTCCCAAGTGCCGCGTTTTTTAACAATAACAGACGTCGCCGTTCCCAGTATCAACGATAAATTATGTATGCATATATGCGGCTAAAATATGGACACACGCACGTATTGCACGTATGTAGGGGTGAACCGGCAGCGATTGCTAATCTCTATTTGCATCCCCGAATTTCGACTCGATCCAGAAACCTGACTGCTCCCCTGATTTTCGGCATTCAGGTGGCATATGTCGCCCCTGCTCAGGACTCGGGATCTCGATACGTAGACCGTGATCCGGCATAACTGTACTGATATCGTATATAGCGACATCAGGGGTTCTCAATAGGAAAAGCAGTTTCTCCATGATTTGTCAGAACTGTCAAAATCCGACATTATTGTATTTAAAAGTTAGAAATTGATCCAGAACAATAATATTCTAGATTTTATACATATAAGAAATAAGACTTTGATCAAATTCCAATTAATTTAATTGGACTAATTCGATTAAGAAAATTGTCTAGAAATAAAAATTACATTATATCACTTTTAATTTTTTCCCCATGTGTAAAATAACGAAAAATTAATTCTATCCATATTAATAAAATATTACAGATTACTGATAAGTTAATTGCCGATCAAGTTTATCAAAATTCGATTCAAGTGATCTTCAAAAACGAACCATGTGATAAAAATATAAATAGGATTTTGCATGTGAACTTTTATATTTATTTATTTTGTTTATATAATTTTCAGTTTTATTTATATTTAATTAGAACGACGTGCGAAGAGAGGGAAGCATGGGTTTCTCAGCAACGGCGATAAATTACAGACACTCGTTAGCACACCGCGAATACATTAAGTGACACGACAGTTTTACTCGCGCGTTTTCCCGACGTGAAACACAATATGAGATCCGTTGTCTTCGCGTGCGAACACGCATGTGCAGGCGCTCGCCCTGATAGACGGAGGGTTACGCGGCACCCCTCGCGCACGAGCGCGGTCACGACAGAGAACCCAAGGGACGAGGGAAGAAGGAAGGTGTACGACAATCGAAAAGAGGAGAAAAGAGAGAAGGACAGAGAGGGAGAAGGGAGAGGCGATGTCGGCCGTGGGGTCGAAGGCACAAAAGAATAGCGCCGCATGCCACGGAGCTGAATCCACCCCTAAAATTCACTCTCCTGCGCCGCTCTCTCTCACGTGTGCAAGGTTGCCCGAACCTTACAAACGCTCCTCGCGACGAAAGACGTGACGTGCCGGCGAGTGAATCGATTTCCGAATCAGGTCTTGATAGCAATCAGAGATTCGCATACGATAATTGAACGTACTGTCGAATAAATTGTAAAATACCGATGTACAGCTGTTAATCGTTATATAAATAACTTTGCTCACGTAGGCTGTAATACTTGATACCTGCGATCTCTCCCCTCTTCGTGTAACGATAAGAAAAAGATTAATTTTATTATAATAATTTTGTAAAAATACCAGATAGGTGTAATGTAGACACTTTCTTTGTCTACTCGGTAGCCGGATTGGCATTTTAATATGGCAATCAAATGAAGATAAACGCCGAGACTCTACAAGTGGTTGGCGACCGGCGGGAGAACCACTGCGCGCATTATTGATGAGTGCCGCACAGGGTGGTTGGATGAGTCTCGGGATATTTTTGGGGTGGGCAACAGGCAAGAGCACTCGCACGTTTTCATAGAGGGTGCCGCGAGCTTTTTCGGATCGAGTCGCTGCTCAGACGCGATGCAGCCCGAAGAGGGGAGGCCAGAAATCGAATGAACCGGGGAGCGGGAGTCGGGGGAAGGTACAGAGAGGGGGAGAGGGGGAACAGAGGGGCCGAGGAGGGAGAGGGGGGGGCAGAAACCATCTGCCCGCATATGTTATATGCCCTGCGTATGTCGAGCCGCAAGCCGTAAGAGAAAACCGCTCGTCCGAGACCGGGAACCGACTGTCTGTCCGACAGGAAGAGAGGAAGTCGGAAACGAACCCCGTCACCTCCCCCGAAACGCACGAGGAAACGAGTGTTTCCGTAATTAGGAAATGTAGTAGGAAGAGGAAAATTTGAGTCCCAGGGGTTGGCTCGTGTCGGCACGAAACGGCACGTTTTGATTTTATTCCGGCCCGTGACTTCACGCGCTTTAATATTTATCCCTCCGACGCAATAAACTTGTAATAATCTGCCCCAAATTTATCCGTAACGTAAAAATTCCTGAAACAAAAATATTTACGTGAATAATATGTTATAAAATAATATACTATAAACATGAAAAACTTTTTTCTCAATCATTTAAATATTTTTATTGATAAAATAAATTTTATTAAATTTTATTGAAATAAATTTTCGTTTTGGATATTCTCTTTTCACTGTTCTGTATATATTTTGCATCGAGTGATTACATTGTAAAAATTACTGGCAAAGATTTATGTAAGAATACGACGGACAACATTGTACACATATGACGATATGCGAAAATGATAAGGTGCAACTTAATAGTTAATTAATTAATCATTTTTTATTACATTCTTACGAGTATCGACGACCAGTGTCGACGATCGATATTTCATATTGCTCAATTTCGCGGTGAGTCCAGGTGCAAAATTGGTTACTCTCACCTGCGTTACATCGCGAGATCTGCAAGTCACAACATAAATGCATTTCATTAATGATACTGGCGCAAAAAGTTTCGGAATCATTGCTAATCAATCGCTCTTGTCAATCGACATTCTATTAAATATTAATTTCTCAAAGTTTGTTTGCTAATGTATGCCATTCATTCTTCTCATTTGTTTGAAAATATTTTTCTAACGTTTTATTATTTCGCATCTTTAATAAATTGTAAAAAAAATTCCTGCAAATTAATTAAAAAAATTATCTTTAAGATAACATTTAATATTTCCAGGGATATTTGGCACGTAAATTCTTCACCCTAAGCGGAATCTCGCTGACAGCAAAATTGCAAATTCGCGAGAGATGGGGTTAAAGAGCGCGTGTGCCGCGATTGGCCTGAATGGAAGAGAAATTAAGAAAGGGAAAGAGAGAGAGAGAGAGTGGTCTCCGGGAAAGATCGTCCTATTCTCTTTAAAGCTCGAGGAGAGGAGAACGCGACACGACGGCCGATCGTTGGCATTGTGATGCGTGGACCGAGCGGACGGGGAACGAGATCCCGTTCGCGCGCGAGCGCGAAGCGGACGAGCCAGGCAGACCGAGCACCCCAAAATGCAGCTGGTCTCACGTCACTCGTTCCGGGCACACGAACGAAGTGCGCTCTCATGGTCGCACCCGCTCGCACCGCCGTCCCTGCGTATCTGCCCTCTCTCTTTCAACAGCCGGTTCCTTCCAACTGGTAGGACGGACGAGGACGGAAGATCGCAGCCACGCTTCGGCCACGCGACTTCGAGCCACACAGAAGCCTCCTTCTTGCACTCTATATGCCTCTAGGTCGGAGGTTGTAAGTTGTAACCACACGCACGCGCATCTCTCGATAACAATCGAAGCGAGTCTCGATTATCGTTACACGTACGTTGTTTAAATTGACGAACTGAACTTTATTATTTTAAAGTAGCGAAATATTATTGTGATAAATCAAAATAAGATGAACCTCCATAGATTGTAAAGCGACAATTAATATATAACAATGTATAAAAATATTAATTTTGGAATTAACTCCAGACGGCGAAGGTACTTGCCATCTATGCGACATCAAGGTGAGAGGGATGCATATGGTTTCTTCTGGGAGGAAACGGTCGCGGCTGTCGTTTGATCACTATCATCGTCGCGTATCCTTGGAGGATACGACAGTTGGTTTCTTGTCGCGAGCGATCACGTCATACGCATTCGACGTAACGACGTGCGAGCGTCGCGATGGCATTTTCACCGAGGGTTGGAAAAAAAAAGCAGGAACGTGAGATCCATTGGCGCTACGGATTAGTCACCGCGCGAGTTGAACGGACTACGTGGCAAAAAAAAGGAGAGAGAGAAACGAGTGAGAGAGAGGGAGGAAAAAAGAGCGATTTCTTCTCGGTTCTTTTCTGCACCCTTTTTTTACGAGCCCTCGAATCCCGAAGCAGGAAACGGCTTGGACTTTTTGCGCCTTCGAACCTTTTATTATCGAAGCGGTCTCTCAGTTATCTCAACTTTTAATGGCCGAAGAAAAGGAGACCGTCTACCGAATATTCGCGCGTGAAAAAATAAAAAGAAAAGTACTTTCGTTATTCTAAGGGGCAACGGTACCGCTAAAGGATTCGCACGAATGATTGCGGTTTGCTTTCTTCTTGTTGAAGATTCAGTAATCGGATTAAGCTAACAGAATCTTTTAAGACAATCTCTCAATATTTTAATCTCTGCATCATCTAGTCTTCACCCCTAAATTTCAAATCAATGGCGCGTATGTTCTAATTACTTTGATCAAAATAATTATTAAATATTTTATTTAAATGTATATTAAATATATATTATAAATATTATATATTATAAATATATTTATATTTTTAAGAGCATAATAAATAATAAAATATATCTAATAAAAATATTGAGTAAAAATTTTGTATTACAGTTCTTTTCTTTTGTAGAAGTAGTGATAAATGCTGTCACACACTACGTATTTAATTGTATAATAATAATAATATATCAATTCTTTTTTGATATGATAAATAAAATTCTTTATTACGCTGCTGTAATGATTTTCCTGTGAAAAGAGGCACGAGAAAATTGTATGTCGTTGCTACAAAAAATTTAGCATTGCAAAAATCGCGTTTTGCAATGCTAAATTTTTTTGCACGAAGATACTCGAGTGTCATTTACAATCGAAAAATTCGAGTAAAGTCAGCGAGGGATACAGGGGGGAGGAAAGGGAGAAGAGGATAGATCGAGCAGGCTGATCGTATAATTTTGCACATTGTAAAGCTCAGCCCGTGACGGGGTGGGCTTGATAGAGAAAAGGGGAGTAGAATTACCTTTCGCAGTTGAATAGAGCGCACCTACGTAGGCACGTAGGACGAGTTGTATAGCGGAACGTAAGTGTGCCTTGGATCAGGATCGGATGGTAGAATTAACTTTTTATAATATAACATCGTGTGTGAAAATAGAATATTCCTCACAATTTATTTTAAAGCTCATTCTCGCAAACTTTTTTTCGCTCAATTAAAAAATTTTTATTTTTATTGATTTATTAAATTATTAAAAATTTTTATTTTTATTGTTTTATTAAAGTATTAAAAATTTTTATTTTTATTGTTTTATCAAAATATCTCTAAGAAAGAATATTTTATTCACTACATTTTTAAAATCGAAAAATCGTATTAATACCAAATTTAAACGTATATTGAGTTTCTTTGCAATTTTTTAAGCAATTTTGATCGCGTGAAGATGATTAAACCTGCGGAAGAAAGTTCTTTGAAAACACTGTTGTACGAATTTATGACTTGAAAATGCGTCCCTGCAACGGAGCATGGTGCGTAACAGAAGTGCGTAGGCATTGGTCGTGCACACGTGCAGGGGCACGCGTCGTGACAAAGGGCCCGCACTGATCCACCCCCTTTCTCTGCCTCATTTTACTCCCCGCCGCCGCCATCCCTCCTCTTCATCCGCCATCCCTCTTGCCTCGTATTCTCTGTGTGCGACCGACGTGACTGCTAGGTCGCTTAACGCGGTCTAGGTTGGAAGCATTCGCCGTGTTATTAGCGTTGTTTAAGCACGTGGGCCCCCGCAGCTCTGCGAATTTTACGCATACGCACGTTAAAGTCGCGCTGACTCGGTCGGGGAGGAATCGGGGGGACTTAACGCTTTACCCCATCGCACCGGAAGAGCGAGTCATGTTCGTACCAGGCAATGGCAATCACGTGTACCGAATAAACCTACGACGAATGAACCTTACCGCTTTACGATCAATATTCGAATGTAAGCAATAACATATATACCTTATAGGAAATAAAATTTTCTAGTGATTTGACAAGAAAGAAGTATATTTCTATGCGTATATTTCTATGCGTATAAAAGAAATAAAATGGAATTTAAAGAACATAAATTTAAGAAGAATACACAATCGCGTGCGAAAGAAGAAAGGAGAAGTTGATAATATGCGATCGGACATAAATATTGCTATTATCCCAATAACGTGCAGCCATCGATAACTTTGATTTACCCCCTTAATAATCGCAGGAAATTAGCGAGACTTATTGCAAAAAGGGAGGAAAGAGGGGCACCGCATAATTCAAATAGCTAAGCTGCAATGACGCGCGCGCGCAAGAGAAAACGAGGAGGCCGCCGAATTTATAACGGAATATATGAAGCACCGACCCTCGTCGCGAGAAAGAGGCCTTAATCTCCTGGCGGCACCGAGGGGGCGAACGGGCGCGCACGCCTCGGAGTCCCACGAGAAGTGCTGGGGATTATGCGCGAGAACCGGGAACCGCCGAGGGGACTCTACCGAGTCCCTCCATCCTCTCTCCCTCCACCCCTCTTCCATTGTTGGGGATCGTTCCCGACGCATAATGCCCCCGGATGAGCTTGTAAACTTATCAGTCGGACGGTCGCGAGCCGACATTCGATGCTCGATAATATCGAAACACCGTGATATACAGCCTTGCGGGAAATGGCTCGCTCAGGGGGAGGTAAAGGACGGGGGAGGATGATATCCCGATCGGGCGCTCCCGCGTGGATACGTAAATCAGGATCAGAGATCACTTTGTGCTCTCTCTGTGGCCCACGTCCTTCCATTTTTCTTGTTCTTTTTTTGCGCGCGGATCGCGCAAGGAACTCTGGCCTTTGAAAAGATTTGATTCCGATTTGCGCGCGACCACCGGATCAACATATCCGGAGACTTTACGGATCCCGGGAGCTCCTGCTCCAGAGAAACCGCGCGCGCGATTTCGGCTCCACCCTTTTATTCGCTCTTAAGCGACAAACGCTCGATACATACGTTATCCTCGCAATGATAATCGTGAAATTATGCACGTTTAACGCGCGATAAGACACGACGCTTAAGTGACCCAGCCATGCAATGTCCCGACACACGGGCGTAAGCCGCTTTATATATTCCTCGCGTCATCTTTTCGCGCATATGTACACATATTTGTGTATCATATAAAATCTGATTATATATATGCACCGACTTTACGCGAGAAAAGCCAACTTGCGCATCAAATTCTTCTTTTTTTACATTTGTTCCTTTTATTCAATCTGACAGGAAAACGTTTCATCATATCGCTAACGAACATCACATGCGAGGGAACTGAGCCTTTTCCCGGTTCCAATGAAAATAATGAGGAAGTGGAAAGGACGCAGTTTCATCCGAGAAAGATTTTATAAATCATCGTCTTAACCGCTGTTAAGGACTAAGCAGTGTCACGTGCAAGCCATTCGCACACGAATTGCGTTAATCCCCTATGGGAAGAACGGATCTTCCTTGCATGTGGGAAAAGCACAGTGTCGTATCGCGTTATTCCCATAACAGATTTTTCCCAGCTGTCAAAAAAGTTTGGATCCTTCCATGGAATCGCGCTAACTAATTTAAAATATATCGCTCATCGCGTATTCATGAAATATTAACTGTCAGATTTATACGAGACAATATTTTCTCAAACTGTAGACGCTTCTATCATAAATATTCTTTAATATTCTTTAATAAATAATCAGTCGCTTGAGATCTAAAAATATAATTCTGCGCGAATGGATTGTGTAGTATAGTCCCAGTTCATATATTATAAATTCGGGTCACAACGTTTTAGTCGTATGGTCGGTTTAGGCTCTCAAGTTTAGGTGCACAAATGCAGACTAGATCTAGGTCGATCCCTTCGGCATAATCAGTACAGCCCCAGGCATAAAGAGATTTTTTTTTATCTCGCGGTTGCTTCTTAAATTCTAATTTACGTATGCGCATAAAAACCGCAGTTAAATACCAATCTAATTCAATATTCAACCCAGTTATTTTGTGTGATGAGAATATGCGTAATGAGAATAGAGAAAATTTTATTTTTTAATATTTAAAGGTGAATCTTGGTGCACTTTTTTAAAAAATAATTTTATCTTATCCTCTCTTTATTTCTCGGATTAAATTTTTCTGAAAATTATCGCTAACGAGAGCAAGAACCTTAAAGCGACAGATCTTATAAATATGGGAAGCTTATGTAACGGAATTTTGACTAGTAGGCGATTTACAGAACCGGTTTTTTTTTATTTTCTCGAATAAAAATCATATTTCGCATTCGGTATGTCTCTCTCACGAGCGTGTACCGCCCTGAAACACGAAACTTCCGCGGCACGACGAGCGTATGTGGCTCTTCCTGTCTTTTGCCGCAAGTAGAAAATATGCCAGGTGGAATTAAAGTTTTCTCTTTTCAAATGATTACTAAATATAGTTTTTTAATATTGCAAACTAAGAATATATAAAATCATTGTAAATGCTATAAGCTTCAAAATCTTATTATCGTGCACATTATTATATATTAAGAAATAAAATATTTTATATAAATATATAATTTTATTTTATATAATTTCACATAAAATATTTTATATATTTCATACACATAATAGCACATATATATACGCATTTTTCCATGATGAATTCTTTCGCGTATAACGTATAGCGAATATTAAAGCCGGTTCGGATAGGGCAAAAATGCAAATTGCGAAATGCATTTAGTTGGCACGAATATCTAGCACGAGGATCTGCGTTATCTTCGATCACCGGATAATCTCACATACAATATCTCTGCATAAATAATTTTTTTATTAAACGACGGAGAGGAGATTCACGCACCGTAAAAGTATTATCCAGTTTAATACTCGTCGATTATAAAGAGAGTAATAAAATACAATACTTTGTACACAAGTAGAACATGCAGGATATGAACGGGCCTTTCGCTAAGTAGATCGAGAATATAAACACGACTGTATTTAGTAATATTATTTCGCTGTCCGAGCACGCGTATCGACGCCAATAAGGGCCAAAGTACATAATAACATAGCCCTCTTTAATCGCGTATCGACCGCCGTTCAATTACGCATTAGATTACCGGGATCACTTTGTCTTTCGTACAGTCTTCCGCGGCGGTCGACGCCACCGGTACGAGAAGCGGTAATTGCGTGCAAGGTACGCACGCACGCATGCACCAATATGCGCCACGCATTTATTGCTGGGTAGTAGACCCACACACGTAGCCGTACAACCGGCACACGCTCTCTCTCCCCCGGCATATGGCGCGTACGGTCCCCCTTTTTCAGTTCCGGGGGAGAAGAAACGAGGGGCTGCGGCGCGTGCTGAAAATCCCCACCATCTTTTATTCTTTCTCTCTTTCGCTCTTACTTTCTTTCTCTTTCTCTTCTATTCTGTTCTCTTCCCTTCTCTTCTCTTTCGTGGATTCTATGGCCCATCGTTTCGCTCCCTCTCGTGTACAGGCGCCCTTCTCCCTTCTTGCTCCAACCCCGCGATCCAACTCGGCGCGGTGTGGCAAGATGCTAACCCATCTATCGATGTCCGCGCTCATTCTCGACGCGGACGCCATGTAGTGCATATGACGGAAGTATGATTATCGAACAGAGGTGCTGATGATACGTGATTGTGAGAAACTTCCTTTCGGAGACTCGGCAAGTTTCTCTGAACCCTTTGTATTGTCAGCGACGCTCTCGAATGTATTTTCGTTTTGTAAATCAACGCGGGATTGTCCAGTGGTCCTGTTTGTGCAAATTACGCGAGTCGTGTGGATTGTTGTTGGTTGCGAATGAAGGAAAGTGAAGAGTGAAAATCTACAGTCGAACTCTGAGTGCGTCGCAAAATTTTCATGGGATATATTTTTCCTTGGCGAATATTGAATATCTGGAACGTTTTTTCTTCTAGAGAAGTATAATAAACGTTAATTGTGCCTTTTGTGTATATCATTGACGATTTAATATATACGATATATTGATTATGATAATTTTGCAACAATATTAAAATCGTGTCAATTACGATTATGATTCGTCTAAGAAGGGCATCGAATCGATATTAATCACTAATTGACTCAATCCATCATGTGTTCAACATAAATTTGGAATAAATAGCGCAGTGAATGTTGTCAGTGAAATCAAATTTGCAATCGAAATCTCGATTAAATATTTATAATATCCTTAAAAAATTTAATCAAGTATGCAACATGTAGTACATGGATCAACGTTTTAATGAAGAACAAAAGTGCATCAACAATAAAATATCGATGAAAAATGCAACTATAAATGTGAATGATAAATCCAAATGAATTATTGAAACCTAAATGTGCCTTTAATCTAATGAGAGGTTTCTCTCGCTTTATAAAAATGTTATTATTTTATATGTAAAAGACATAACGTGTATGTGTTGTTGGAGAATTTTATCTTCGTCTTAAATGTAAACATTGTACCATTTTCATCGGAAGTTACATCCTAATCTTTGGTGAGCATTGAATTATAGAAATATACTAGTTGTTTTGAAAATATAAAGGATAAAACATTCTCTTTTAATTGTAATTATATATTATTTACAAAAGTAACGTGCATTGTACAAAATTCCAGTTAGAAATAAATTAGATTTTTGTGATTAAGAGCCATGGCAATTTTATAATTAAATACAGCGAAAGTCTCTACCATTCTAAATCAAGTCTAAACAATTATTATTATACTTCAATTCAGCACAAATCAATCGAGAGCGAACGGACACGAATTCTTGATAATCTGCATGAAAAGATAGATTTGTTTTGAAAGATTTGTATAATAGTTTCCGAGGAGTCGACGACCGTCGCGGAGAAGAATAGATGGTGACCTCATGCTTTACTTAAGCCATGGCAACCGACAGTGAGACAATTAGATCTCGGTTCGAATCATCAGTTTCGTAGGAAAGAAAGAAGCTATATAGATCTGTTAGAGAGCATTTGCAAAAACTTGTAGCAAAATATATTTATGCATTTCTAATAATTTGTCTAATAAATAGCTAATTGTCAGTTTTAAGAAGAAAAATAAAAGTCTCTATGTAAAGTAAACCGTATATTACTAGATATTATTTATTCTAAACGAATATCAGAAGACATTATTAAACATATGTTGACAGCATTAATCGCGTTAAGTCTTACAAGGTTTATAAATCCTTTTCGCGAGCGACAAGTTTGACCTAGATTCGAATTGATATCCAATCGAGCCGTCTTTCAACGGTTTGCGTATTCGATAATCGTCTTTGTCTCCGACAAGAGAATACGCTTTATTTATAAGTCCGACAATTAGGCTCGTCCTCGACAAGCATTAGTGTCGTTTATCGACCGGTCAACTCCGCTGTCTTAACGCAACTCATTTAATCAATGCTACAGTGAAAACGGCACAATAATAATAGCATAAAATATGATATTTTTTGCTAAATCTATTTATCGAAATTTTTTTAATTAGAAGACTAATATATGATAATGTATGATAATGTAATATATGATAAATTATATTGATTATATTCGTGCTTTTATTATAATAATTATTTGACCCTGTTTTATTTATTTATGATTCAAAAAATTTAATTATAAAAGTTTTCAATAGTTTACGCGTTAATTATTTGAAATATTGAGAACTTTACGAAAAAATAATTATAAATAATTAAAAATAATTATAAATAATTAAAAAATAATTATCTTTTTCAGTTTGGGACAAAATTGCGCGGCGTCTGGATGGTAATTTACACGTTTGAAGGGTGACCCTGTAAATTGGAAAATAAACAAACTTTGTCATTAGAAAGTATTCGCTGAAACGACCATAATGGCGACCATGGGGGTAACAGTGTTCTGCAATAGAGTACAAATAAACGGCAATGATCAGGAGCTAATGTTGCTGCGAACATTGCAAGATAACGAGAACAATATTATCGGTAATCAATCAACGCTGATAGTCCCGAAAAACAGCAGCAGCGGTAACGCAACGAGTTCCGCGACCGTGTTACCCCCTTACGACCCTTCCAGATTGAAGAAGCACGGCAAAAATGGCCAACCGCCGCCTGTTGCCGTTGCTCGAAGAAACGCCAGAGAGAGAAATCGCGTGAAACAAGTAAACAACGGATTTGCCACATTGAGACAACACATTCCGAGTCACATTGCCGCAGGTTACGGAGACAGGGGTAAGAAGTTATCCAAGGTGGAGACTCTCAGGATGGCCGTCGAATACATCAGAGGTCTTCAGAGGCTTTTGGCTGAAGCTGACGGCGTCGAGTACGATTCCAAAATCTCTGCCGGTGCACAGTGTGCTCCTTCCCCAACTAGTAGCATCATTTCTTCGAGTCACAATGGCTCTGGCGAGAGACTCATTCTCGAGGACGATGTTTTAGCCGCGGAAGACGACGAAGCGGAACACCTGGAAGAAGAAGAGGATGGAAGTAATGTCAAATCGAAAATTACGTTGTCCAGGTAAATTCTGGATGTTGAAACGTAACAATAATTGAAAAGAGACACGGTAGATGGTATCGTTTACATTTA
Source organism: Camponotus floridanus (assembly GCF_003227725.1). NCBI lineage: Eukaryota > Metazoa > Arthropoda > Insecta > Hymenoptera > Formicidae > Camponotus > Camponotus floridanus. Next base: position 528,547 of record NW_020229448.1, on the reverse strand, counting down.
TGAGAAAAAATACTATACACAATTACATTAATTAACAATAATTTCATTTCTTTCGAAACAGAATTTTACGATCTCTTCCCAATTATCGTTTTATTAATCGTTTTATTGATACACTTGAGTGCAAAAATGAAGAGCAATTTTTCATATCAATTTTATTATATCATATTATGATTTTGCATTTTCTTCTGCGACAGATTATCCCCTAATCGAACTGCCATCTCATCCCCGCGTGACTATTACGCATCCTCGGCAGGCGACGAGGAAAATTTGGAGCCGCGAACTGTAACCGGTGGACAAAATTTCTCCAGGCTGTCGCCGAATTCTGTGGCTTCGCCGCCATCGGAATATTACACTCAAAACGAGGAGAATCTCGAGCCGCAAATTCTTTCACCGTACAGCGGCGCCGGGGACAGCGAGGAGGGTGCGACGACTGTATACGCGACCAGTCCGGAGACCTTCTCCGGGGCCCTTTACTACAAGCAGGAGATCACCGAGACGGGGGAATTCATGGACGTCGTCAGCTGGTGGGAACAGGAACAGGGTAGACTCGTTCATCAACAGCACACGCAACGGCTGACGCACGTGTAACCATAGGTGAGTTCCCCTTTACTTTTGAGTCGGAAGATGTTAAGTTTGTCGACTTAAGGATAAATTACGTACAAATTTAAGTAATTTAACAAATACTTCAATAATACACTTATGGTTTTTTTATTTCATTAAATAATATTAATTAACAGGATATGTTATATATTCGTAAAGTGTTAATTGCTTCATCTTTGTCATCACGTATTAATAAATAGAGGAATTATTATTCGAATAGAGATCGTTCGATTTGAACGCGAAGGTTATTTCAGGCACAAGTTCTTTTGCAAGAAAAAAGGGGTAAGGGTGGAAGTGTATCTTCGTGCGGGTGTCACGAGTTTCTGATGCGTCCAGGATGCACACGTGATACCCGCGTCGCGGAAGCGTCGCCAAGTGGAAACTCGTGTTCGCCCGAACACGTGCTATGTCGGTGTCGGGCCCGAAAATAAACTTTACGCACCGAAACCACTTTGCAAAGTACGTGCCGACGTGACACTCGGATGTCACGGTCTCTTCTGCGTTTTCTGTCAAATCGGGAACCCTCTCGTTCAAAGAGACTTTATCAGGAGAAGACATCTTTCTGATAAGAAACTCGCGCGCGCATTAGTGTATCAGAATTTAATGATACTTTTATATGAAAAAGTTTACTTTCTTTTCCTCTATAATTTATACACAATTATATTTTTATTTGTCACTTTTATTATAATATTAATAAATAAAAGAGAATTTTTATAATGTTATCTTTTTTAAATAATAATTTATGTTTGATTCGTAATTTTAAATTTTGCTTTAGTTAAAATTCAAGCTTGACAGATTTTGACTTTTGTAATCGCGTAACTGCAATTTTGTTTTTTCAATTTATGTATTAAAGATCGGAGAAACCTAGAGTCTATAACATGCAATTTGAGTGACACATGGCCGGTGGTGGATCATGGTGTGTCATCTTAAAAGCGTGCAACCACGAACGGAAGTGGCGGAACGTCTAGCCATATGTTGGATATTCTCCTTAAAATATCTCGCAACCAGACCTTCCTCAATCTTCTTGGTTTCCAATTGCTGGTCATCAATTCCCATGGATATCTAGCACATGTTCGTTTCACGATCGAATGAACTGGATACTTCTTTTAAATCCGCTTAGAAGATTTTATACTTTATACTTTTTAAATATAAAATTGATATGTTCCTACAAACATGAAAAATATCTTATTCATTTTTTTTATATTTCCGCAAAAGAGAGTCTAGAATTATAACGACAAATTATGATTACATGATTAAATATTTAGTTAAATATTAAAGAAAGATTGTAATTTGTATACATTGCATATTTTATTTGTTATATTACAAATACATAGCTAAAGTGAAAAAAAAAATTATTTATAGAAAGGATTATTTTTTTAATATTAATTTTATTTACAAAATTTTTTAAATATTTCTGATACTTTTGCGTACAAGAAATTTTAAATCGATATGTTTCTTAGAATAAAAAAAGTACATAAGTCGTCATGACATTATGATTACATAAAATATTTAATTAAATATTAAAGAAAGACCGGAATTTGCATACATTGTACATTTTATTTATTATATTACGCTTACAAATATATAAATTGAAAAAAATAAATATATTTATTTAGAGAAAGAATTCTTTTTTTTAATATTAATTTTATTTACAAAATTTTTAAAATATTTCTGATAGATCAAGATTTCTGCATAGAAAAAATTTTAAATCGATATGTTTCTTAGAATCGAAAAAGTACATATAAGTCGTCGTATAACCGTAGCGATGACCGATGCATTCGATCTTGGGGTGCGCGATTGCGACGGGAAAAAAATCAGCTGGCGGGCAGTGCCAGTCGCTGTGCCACAAATAGAAGTCGCGGTTTCCTTAGAAACGTGCGTAGCGCCCACGTGTGCCGTACACGCAACACGCAGGCCGGCGAATAGTGTTGGATGCACATACGTTAAGCGACCAGAAGCTGCATTGCCGCCGCGTTGCTGACATATGCGTGGCATGACGATTTAAAAAAGTCGAGTCACAGCCGTAAAACGTTCGGCGTGAAATTTTTGCTCTCAAACTTATTATATTTCTCGTCATCTTTATTCCCAGAATTTCACTCTCTGAGAATGAGAGTGAATATGTAAAAAAGCGAAATACGTTATATTTCGATATTTTTCGATTTGAGAAAGATAATTTTAATTTTAAAACTCATTACCTTTTAATTATTCCTTCAAACTGTTTCCCAAATTTGATGGTACATTTTCTACCCTCGAATGGATCCCCCTTTCAATAAACGCATCTCTCTTTTTGCATTTTCGGTAGAATGTTATAAAAATATATCAGTATACATAACGTAGGGAGCAAAGAGCTTCCGCGCGAGGGCCTGGAATGAGCGTCCAGCAAGTAATTCTCGACAATTATAAAGTGAGGTCATCTACGAAGTTTACAAGATGCGTCGTCGCGTCAAATTAATTTAATAAATTCCTTACTTGTGGCTCCCGGTCACATATATTGGTATGCGCGACCGCTCTGTCGGTTTTCTTCCTCTCGCTTTTAGTTCGCTTCTCGCGCAAAGGGGCACAAAACCTTAACCCCGCGTTAATTCCTGAGGAGAGAACTCGTTTCCCCAGGCCCTTTTCTCATCCGAACCGCGGGCAGTCCAATTAAATCCCTTTTTTGCATAACATGTTATATCGATAACAGAAATCGTGCTATGCGAATTAAGCGCGAATTAATCTACGATAATCAAAATAATTAATCAAGTGGCATAACGCCGGATACGGGAGTTCCTCGGTAGGAATGGTCGGCAGGGGTGGTCGGAAAGCACTGTGAGTTAAAAGTTGGAGTTAAATAATGACCGCGTCTCGCTTTAATAATTGAAACGTATTATAGAGATTAAATGTGGTATGAGATACGGCCGTATTGCAGCCACTTAATAGCGTGAATTTTTCTTGAAACCCTTTCGACGACAGGAGTTCATAAATTCGCTTTATTAAAAAAGGAAAGTAGAAGAAGAGGAGTAGCACTTTTTCTGCTGTTAGCAAATTCTTCGCAAAGCAAGAAATCTTGGAAATTCATCTTGGAATTTGATCTTTATATGTGATGAACAATATATGAAGCAATCTTTTTTTTGTTAACATAATGATTATATCCTAATAATAGTATATGTAGTATAATAATAATTTTATGTTTAACAGAAATTAGCTTAATTTTTTAGCAAATTTGCGTTGCAAATATTCATTGCAAATGTTGGAATTAAAATTACATTCTTTCTTTTCGAAAAAAGAAATATTTTTCAGAAGTAAAATACATATGAGTTATTAAGCTGTAAGCAAATTAGCACGAATTGCGTCGTGAAATGAAATTGCGACAAAGTCTGCAACGATCGTTATAGTTGTTTTCCGCCTTCGACTTGTTCTACGGACTTTTAGTACGTGAAACAAAGAATCCAACGAACAGTTATGCTGGTGGAACCCGCATGTTGGTTATCTTATCAATAAACATTACCAGCATGGCAATGCGATTGCTTTAAAACGATGACGACCGTTTGGAATCGATTTTAATAAATTAAATTCTCGATTTTTTAAATCAGCCTTTCTGACATAATTGTGAAATTACATCACATGTCTAATATTTTATGTTTAATTATTATATTTATTATAAGCCTTCTATTTTTCAATTATAATTTATATATTTTTAATATTATTTTGATGAAATAGTTATTTATAAGATTAATCTAATGAAATTCTTATATGACTATTATTTTTGGAGTTGCTGAGAAAGAGAGAGAGAAAAAGTTTAATTATACATTTAAAAATGAAAGGAAAATTAATAAAATTTTCAGAGAAATTTAATTGCATTCTAAAACATGTATGTTGCTTCTTTTTTTATCGAAATGTGTCAGATAAGGAAATATAAGTTTGAAGATTTCCAGGCAACGAATACTTTGCCTAAGATACTTCATGTCTCAATTCTTAGTATCTTAAAAGTACGGGCGTGGTAGATCCTTTAATTTATCTCTCACCACTTACCATATACCACACACGCTTTTCCCAAGCTTCTTTTATCGGCATCTTTGCGACTACATAGAAAATATATGACATTTTTTATCGGGTTCTTTATGAAGTCGCCGAATTTCAAACTAGGTACATAATAAGTTTTATATTTATTTCAAATTATTATTTTTCTCAATTAAATGTATGTTATAATAAAAAAATTTAATTCAATATATAATATATAATATCCATTTCCTTATCAATAAGGACATAATATGATTAAGAAAATATTAATTTGTACTCAGAAATGATTGAGATACAAATATTTTTGTCTCTTGATACAAATATTTTTGTCATCTCTACACGTATATGGTATATATTTTGTTTTGCAATAAATTAATATAATTGTTTAATATTACACAACAAAATTTAACCTAATTAAAAATAATAAAAATATATCATATATATATAATTAAAATAGTTAATGTTTTTACAATATTTGACATTACACTATTCAAATTATAATTTGTCTATATTAATTTTGTATTTATATATGTTATAAATTATTTATTTATTAATTATTTCTCTATTTATGAAGTTTATTAATTATTTATTTATTAACTTTTTATTTATTAAGTTTCATAATCTATGAGAAGTACAAGATTCTTTGACATCTTTTTTTCACATCCAAAGTATCATGTCCCTTCTTTTTCCCATTGCTTCGTTCTATGGAGAAAGATGAGGATTCGCCACATTATTTGTACGTGCGTTTTTTTCCCACGATATATCCGGAATATACGGGATGTCCTCGATGATTCGTTTCCGAATTTAGTTTCCCCACAATTCAGGTAAACGAAGATTCGCATGATTCAGTGAACAGAATACAATAGCGACACGGGACAAAGGATATTTCTCGAGGATTCACGGGATCCTTTTTTTTCCTTCCTTTTTAGAATCACGAAATTGTGATGGAAAATATTTTCTTTCGATATAAATCTTCGATGAGGGTTCATGAAACTGTTTCGAATAGTAACGATTGTAACAAGCAAGAGAATTTTGCACTCGCAGAATTTCACGATACATGAAAATAATCGAGAGAAGAAGCATATAAATTTTTTTATCATAGAAATAGAAAACAAGTTTATCAAAGTTAAATAATCAAGTTTACATACCTTTGCTGTATTTTATAATATTAAATCCAGTTGTGTGTGTATGTAATTTGTGTTTCACCGTGAAATGTAGTTATCTAAACAAATAAACTTGTTTATAACTTTTTTAGAAAATGGTGACTTTACAATATCAAGCAATTATTTAATTATTTTGTGGAAACTAAATGTCATAATTTATTATATGTCAATTATCTTGTATAAAAGCTCTCTTATATGTATACCAATTTAATATATTAAACGGATTGTGTTAATACTATTTAATTTTTCTTTACTATTTACAGATTTCAATTAGGAAAGGTCAACACTTGCAACAATTCGAGATCCATTATAATAATGTACCTCGCTGAAATTTCGCATGATCTCAAAACTGGGAGAAGATACACTCTCGAAAACATACGACGTCCAAACACAAGCGCGTGATTTTTATTGTGATCAATAGCAAAAGTCGGAAAATTGTACTTACCGTTATAAGTATTCAACTACAAGCAATTTTATTCATCATCTGATCTTTTGGATCGTCAATGAACGTTAAGCTTATGTATGTTGTATATTTTTCTAATAAGTATATATGTATGAAATATTTATTTACAAAAAATTTTAAATTTTGAAAGATATATATCATTTCGCGTCTGAAAAAATTTTGTGCTGCATTAAAATTGTATCTTTTAAAAATTATTGTATTTATATATACAAATTGCATAAAATTGAAATAATAGTGCCTGTACATAGATTTAGTTATATTAATTAATGATTTTTGTAAAACAGAGAGAAATATTTATTTATAATTCTTTTTAGCAGTGAACTTTGCGCTTCCAGAAAGAAAATACTTATTTTACAGCTATTTATATCGTAACAAGTACAATTAATTTAGACATGAATTTCATGAATTTTCATTTCATATCATGAATTTTATTATATTTATATAAAGCTGCCTTACCGCGAATATTTATAAAATTAACATAAATATATATATATATATATATATATATATATATATGCATAATACAGAATACAAACAGATAATTCTCGTCATATTAGTGTCATCGATCGTTGGGATATACATCATTTTATTAAATTTTTATCATATTTATATGTTTCACATATGTTTGAATGAAGAGTGACATTTTTACTTAAAAAGATAATGTTTGCAAAACATTTATCATACAAATGTAGTTTGTTAATAAATTCATATATTTACTTTTTATTGCACAATTCAATATGCATTTAAAATAAATGAATTATAATATACGAATAGGATGCATTACAAGAAATGAGATCAACGAGAAATGTATATAAGAAAACATGTTTATATATGCATTATATAGATTACATAACATATAAACATTTATTTCCATGCCTTGACTATAATCGTTATAAATATTTTGTAGTGAGCCTTTTTTCTTTAAGATTTCTATTATTATTATTATTATTTATTTATATAAAAATTACTACATAATATTTAAAACGCATTATATCTACCAATTTACAATGCGGAAGATGTTTGTAAATATTGTCAACATAATCTGTTTTGCAAATCTCATTGTCTCTGATTTTATTAAGGTTTGATTTCTAATGCACTTTATATAGAAACGATCTATAGGTTGACTTTGATGCGAGACACAATCAAAATATTTGTAAATAAAAGTGCCTTAATTAATTATAAGAGATATAAATTGTATTAATACTTATATTTTATATTGGAATTTTTTGAAAAGATACTTAAAATATAAGTATGTAAGTTATAAGCAGAAAGACATGCTGTTTGCGATATTATGATCTATTCAATAATAAAGCAGTCAGTCAAATGTATTATATATGATATGTTGTGACAATTAAATAACTATTAAATATATTTTAATGTCACTTATTTTTTAGATATATATTTAAGAGCGTGTTAAGAAAATATGTATATTCATGTGCCTTATTCTGTCACTGCGAGTCTTCAATTTATGCTATTAATTATTATTAAGAGATAAAATATCGCTTTCATCATATATCTATATACAGATACAGATATATAAGAATACGATACACAAGAAAAGATTAAGAGCCACCGCGGATGGTGCGTAAATTTTTTCTTAAAGAATAATTATTCGCGAAAATTAAAACGCGCACTAGGCATATGCATATATTTTACTTGGTGCATTTACCAAGATATAGATTCTCATTTTTGAGAATACTATAAAACCCCTCTTTACCCTCCTGAAGAGATGTAGGCGAGAAAAATATCGGGGCAAAGTTGCTGAATCGGGGGAGGTTTTATAGTATTCTCAAAAATGAGAATCTATATCTTGGTAAATGCACCAAGTAAAATATAATATATGCATATGCCTAATGCACGTTTTAATTTTCGTTTTAATAAGAATCTATATCTTGGTAAATGCACCAAGTAAAATATAATATATGCATATGCCTAATGCACGTTTTAATTTTCGCGAATAATTATTCTTTAAGAAAAAATTTACGCACTACCATCCGCGATGGCTCTTAATCGCTCTTTTCTTGTGTATCGTGTTGTTAAAGAGCCTAAGTCTTTATCAATTTATTTATATATAAGAATATTAATATTATTTATAAAAGCGCCTAATGAAGTGAGGAAATTGTTATAAATGTACCTTAAAACTTGTGCGATTATGTTCATTATAATGCTCTTTACGATATAACATAAATAAATTATATAAACAATCTTACGATATATGCTTATTATATAGGTCTAAACAAAAGCAAAAGAGAGAGAGAGATGTATCGATTATGATGGATATTATCTCCTTGTTGTAAATTTTATATTACAAGTGCGTTACAGAATATTCGACCGTTTTTTCCTCTCGTTTTTCAAATTATTATAAGAATATCTCGAAAACTTTATTCTATAATAACGTTAGAATTTTTCCCATAAATTATAAACAAACATATAGACTATTATTTCTTTGTCATCAGTATTATACTGATGTTTTTTGTAAATATCAGTGCCTTGATTCAATTTAAAATAAGTATTATATACAATGTTTTATTTTATATACCTTTTTATAAAACATTTAAAAAATACATATTATTAAGTATGCACATTGCAATTTTTTGAATGATCTGCCTACACCATAAAATATAATATATGTATATATATAAGTCCAAATTTGAATATAATTCAAGGATTTAAATATACCAGAGAATATATTTTATGTGATTATACATACAATGATTAAAATGAAAATTAATTTAAAGTTTATTATTTACTGTTTATACATATAACCGGAAATTAATTTAAAGTTTATTATTTAATATTTTATATTTTGCTGATTTCTTCTAAATATATAAAACCAATAAATTCTTAAAATAGGCTATTTATTTATGTCAAACTGAATATGAAAAAAGAGTTAGTTTAATTGAAAATAAAATCAATGATAATGATAAAAAAATAAGAACTCTTGTAGTAAAATGCTATAATAGAATAAAATATCCATATTTTCTTTTTCCTTCGTTTTTATTTAGTTTATATCTGTTTTTTCTACTTTCCCTTTATTATGTCAAAAGTTTGATTTCCGAGCACGTAAGTTTTATTAAAATGTCTGAAACTATCGTTATATGCCAGAGAGTTTATATATCTATCTAATAGAGACCCAATTGTCTTTCCATTTTTATTACGTGATCATTTAATCATATTTGCATTATCACTTGTCATGGCGCATTTTAAAATTTAAATTCATGCACATGTCATGCACATTTCATAAAAAAATCATATCATGGTAATAAGATAAAAATTAAGAATAAAGATAAATATTTATATTGCAAAACGAATTTTGCAATATAATGACTATACACTATGTTAAAGCAAACGTTTTAATTCAAATAGGAAAGAATTATTACACAATACGAGTAATAACGTTATATAAAACGTTATATAGAAATAGAACGTATAACGTATATAACGTAAAAGTAGAACGTATAACGTTATATAAAAGTAGAGCAAGGATGGTATAAAAGAGACTTAAATTTAATAAAATATTAATACATATAAATATATATATTAGTGAATTTAGTAGTATTAGTATATATTAGTTTATGTTATACCAAAGTACTTTAGAAATAACTTCTTATATATAGTGTATAAATTATTAAAAATCCTCATGTATATGAATACATCTCTCAAAGAAATGAAATGTAAAATAATAAAATTAAAAATGTCGAGTCATGTCAAGAATTCAATATATGTATACAAATGTAATAATTTAAATTAAATAAATTTTTATAATCGTTAAATCGATTTAATATTACAAACATTGCAAATTGTAAACGTTATTAATTATCATTCTTAAATAAATTATAATTAACTAAATTATTTTATAAAAAATTGTAAATAATTATTGCGAAATATAAATTATCAAATAAAAAAGAAAGATATATGTATTGATAATTATTCGAGAAACAATTGATTCCACAAAATTGAAATTATGTGACAAAGTTCCTTTCTATCTATTATTCGTAATTCAAATGAATATAGTTCTGACGTAGATGAGAGGTAAGAGGTCACTGTATTAAGAAATAGTGAATTTGCATTTCCTCAGCTTATAAATAATCGATCAATTCTTACCAGCAGATTAAACGGAGTGTGTTTACAATAGGAGCGCTATTTACAATAGAGTACTATTTACAAACCTGTGCATCTTTGACGCTTTTACAATTATAAAAAAAAGAAAATAATTAAGACATTTTTATTGTAATATATATTGTGTGCGAGCTTGATATAATTTTCGACGTGAATATTTTATTAATTGATCATATCAAAGAGTTGTTATTATCGTGATATCGTGGAATAATAATTTATTACCACAATGGATATCATTCCGGTAACAACGTCGTATTTACCAACCATAGCTTATTCTCTGCTGGCTGTATTTATCACAGCGCTAATTGCATTATATTATTATGTAGAATCTTCTAGAGTGGTTTGTCTTGCAAAACGGCTTCCAAGTATGTATAGAATTGAAACATTTTAATTACTACTGTACTTTCAAGTAAATCTTAATACGATACAAAATTGGATTTATCAAAAGGATTTGAATTTATTGATCATATTGATAATAATAAATTTTTCATTCTTCTCTTTTAGATCCATCGAGCTTACCAATAATAGGTCACGCATTAATGACTATGGGATTATCTCCAGAAACTGTGTTAGTTGTAGGTCTTCAACTTCACAAAAGATATGGATCAGTACTTAGCGTATATTTTGGAACAAGAGTGATAATCGCTCTGACAGATCCAAAAGATATCGAAATAATCTTGAGTAGTTCTGTGCATCTCGACAAATCAGTGGAATATAGGTAAAAAAAAATATTCTATATAATTGACAACAATCTATATAATTTTGTTTTTTTTCTATATTTCTATATTTTTTTTATAAAATTGTGTGTGCAAATTTGCAATCTGCCTATTTTAGATATTTTATTGTATTCAATTTTGCCGTATTCAAAAAGATATATGCATAAATATATATTATAAGATTCTCGTTATCCTTTTTCTTAGACTTTTCCAACCATGGCTTGGAGATGGTTTGCTGATCACAACTGGTGATAAGTGGCGCAGACATAGGAAGGCAATAGCGCCCACATTTCACATGAGTATTTTGAAGACATTTGTACCTTTATTTTATGAGAATAGTATAGATCTCGTTAGACGGCTTCGCGATGAAGTTGGAAAAGAGTTCGATTGTCACGATTATTTATCAGCTGTAACTGTTGACATTTTAACGGAAACTGCGATGGGAGTCAAAAGAGAAAAAAGGCAGCAGACTGGATATGATTATGCCATGGCCGTAATGAAGTAGAGAGACATTGACTTTTTTCTTAAAATTATATATAATACTTTATTATTTAATATTTATATTATGAAGAAAACTCAATGTAATAATTTGAATATTGTAGATTGAGCGATATCCTACATCGAAGGCATTATGATTTTCGATTACGTTCTGACATAATATTTAAACTTACAAAGTTTGCAAAGAAACAAAAGAAATTGCTCAATATTGTTCACACATTGACAAATGATGTAATTGAAGAGAAGTCTAAGGACATTGATGATATAAAGGAAGAAAAAAAAGATAATCAAAAGGACAAATTTATAGAAAATAATGAAAATGATAAAAATATTGCTTATACAAAACTGCATTATGTAAGAGATGATCTTGATGACATTGATGAAAACGACATAGGTGAAAAAAGACGACTCGCCTTTTTAGAAATGATGATTGATTTGAAAAAGAACGGTGAAAAAATGACTGATAAAGAGATTTGGGAGGAAGTAAACACTATCATGTTTGAGGTACTGCATTTTTAATATAATTAATAAATTTAATCGTATAAAGAATTTATTATATATAGAAAGATATTTTTATATGTATAATTTTCTGGTACATATAAGTATTTATATATATAATTTTCTGATATTTATGTATGTATTAATTTTCATAATTAAATTTTCTTTTTCATTTTCCTTCTTTTTTTTCTCTCTCTGCTTCTTTATAAAAAAAATTATATTGTAAGTTACACTATTGTACACGCTATCAGATGTTAATTTGATGCACTTTTGAAGAAGTAAATTATTGATTTATTACAGGGCCATGATACCACAGCAGCTGGCTCAAGTTTCACGTTATGCGCCTTAGGAAATCATCAGGATATTCAGGTAGATTTATTAACGATTTAATATTTTCACAAGAAAAAAATCTTGGAGATCACTTAACATTTATATTTAAATTCTTAAATGATGAATAGAAAGAGTTAAATTTATTAAAAATACTTCAATTGAACGGCCTTCAAAACAGTTGCGACATATATTTTCATTATTCTTGTTAAAGAGATCGATATTGCTCAGCCAATCGCAAATCTATTAATTTTAATTGGTCTATTAATTTTAATCGTAAATCTATTAATTTTAATTTTCGTTGTGTAGGCTCGCGTGCATGAAGAATTAGATACGATTTTCGGCGACAGCGATAGGCAATGTACTTTTCAAGATACCCTAGAAATGAAATATCTCGAAAGAGTTATTTTGGAATCTCTGAGACTTTTCCCACCAGTACCGTTGATTGCCAGAAAACTTAACGAAGATGTACAGATAAGTAAGCATGTCTTGTTGATTGCTATATTTACAATAATATTAATTATTGTTACAAACATTAGGAACCTATAAACTATAGGAATTTGTATAGTAAGTAAACAAAACAAAAAAGGTACATGACATATCTTTCATATTATAGTTACTGGTGATTATATCCTTCCAAAAGATGCCACGATAGTAATTCCACAATTCATAGTACATCGTGCAGAAAAATATTATCCAAATCCAACAGTTTTTAATCCAGATAATTTCCTACCGGAAAAAATGCAACAGAGACATTATTATGCCTTTATTCCTTTTAGTGCTGGACCAAGGTATTTAAAAGATGGTTCTTAAAATAAAGTTTTTTTTTTGGAAATTACTAACAATAAGACTAAAGTAATATTTTACACAAAAGATTACTTGAATTTGACACTCATTTCTCATTTCTTAAAATTTTGGCATATTATATATTATAAGCATTAAAAGCATGTGAAAATATTTTGTTATAAAAGCAATGTAATATACACTGTTATTACAATATTATATTTAATAATATATAAAGAAAGAATTGATAAGATAAAGAAAGATTTGATAATATATAAAGTAAGAAAATTTTGTATAGGTCTTGTGTGGGGCGAAAATATGCTATGCTGAAATTAAAGGTTCTTTTATCGACAATACTCAGAAATTACCGTGTCATTTCTAATGTGGCAGACGACAATTTCGTATTGCAAGCCGACATCATTCTAAAACGACACGATGGATTTAAAATCAAGCTTGAACCGCGTAAGCCAGTATCTCGTACATAATTTCGGAAACAGCAAGAAGTTAACATTTTTGTACCCTCGCAAACGTGAAGCAATGTGAATTGAATCTAAAGTAAATTAAATAAGTTGATATATATTTAGGGAGGATTCCATTTTCTATATACATTATATGTTTCTGAGGCAAATATTTTTTTTGAAAGTCTTGCTACCTGTAATATTTTTCAATACTTATGTGTAATGTATTGATATATTTAATAAATAAATATATTATATTTAAAATATATACATATCTCACATATACATGTCCCACTAAAAATTTAATGTAAAGTAAGTAAACCAAATAAGGCGCATCTTATTGTTAATGCTAATAAGTTAAAGGATCATGCAAAAGCTGACTATATTTTTTTAAATTATCGTTCATTTATTAAACTTTGTAAAAAAACTATAAGAAATTACTTTATTTAAAAAATTTTTATTCTTTCTGTTACATTTAAAAAAACATTTTAAATCTTATAAGGAATTCTAATTTTTAATAATGCCTACATTAAACTTTAAAGAAAAACTCAATATCAATTTATGCAGTTAACAAAAAAATACAAGGAACATTGTAATAATGTATCTGTATTCTATAGGTAAGTAGACAAAATATTAATAAAAACCCAAAAAAAAATATAAATAAAAAAATATTCATGCATAAATAAACAAACATATTTGCAGCAATTTTTTGATAAGAAAAAATTGTTGTTTTTTCCCTGCGTTCCAATTACTGCGCTATGACTCTTATGTGCCAATTTTTATTTAATTTTTGCATGTACTGACTTTTATAATTAAATTTTCTCTTTCGCAAGTAGAACATTATACATGAATACAATGTATGAGAACATGACAACATGAGAACAGATTAATTTGGTATATTACTAGAGAAAATTCATTATTAATTTATAGGTTACCACGGCAGTTGGCTCAAGTTTCGCACTATGCGTCTTAGGAAATCATTAGGATATTCATGTAGATTTATTAGTGATTTAATATTTTTCTGCAACAGAAAAGTCTTAAAAACTTTTTCCCATTTTTATATTCAATTTCTTCATAAAACAAATTATATAACAATTTTGTATTGTATTTTTGTTTCAATGTCTTATACCTAGAATGTTCTCTTTCTCTTTCTTCCAAAATACAAAATTCTTATAACAAACTATTATATAAAAATATAAATATATAAATAAATTATTAATAAATTTTAATAATATGTTTGACATTATATGTTTGACATTCGTCGAGCATTAAAAATATATCGTTAAATTATATGCAAAAGAGATGCTAGTATCCTAGTAATTTTACGATTTGATTTTTATTTTTTACGATAATAATACTGACATTTATATGTTAATAGCTTGTTGCATTTCTATCGAGAGTAATATCGAGAGTATAATATTTTATCAAAATTCGAAGCTTATTTCAAAGTAGCTAGAAAAGCGATTAAATCTCTGCGATCTTCGGCCTTCTTAATACCATGGAATGCCTTTTTTGTTCCTGGAACAAACTTTTTAGGAAATTCGAGATAATCATTTAAACTCTTCTCATCCCATACAACAGCCTTTTCTTTCATGGTTTCCGTAAAATTAAAACCTGGGGCAGCTAAAAAAAATTAACCAATTACGTATTAATAACTGATAATATTATATTTAAAAAACATCAAATTTTTTGAAATATTTTTAATGTTATAATATTATTGAATTTATTTTTAACTGAATTAACAAATTGGATTCATTAATATACATACTTCCAGAAATCTTGCCTATAATACCATGTAGGTTAGGACCTATTTTATGTTTATCACTTTTTTCCGTGGTATGACAAGAAGCACACATTTTTATGAACAGTTTTTTACCATTAATTGGATCGCCCATTTCTCTTAACAAACATTAACAATCATTAATTTATTAATTAATCTAGAATAATTTGTTAAAATAAGATTTAATATCTTAATCGTATCCTAGTTGTAAACGTATAATATATAGACTTTGCGTTTGGCTAGAAAATTGTATAAATTTTAGAAGGAGACAACATGCTTTTATGTGTTGACATCTAAATAAATAGACGAAGCATTAGCTATCGATTAAGACGAGGGAGTCTTTGATATTCGTCTTTGATCGCAATAAGGGGGGACTCTATTTGATTGAATACGGTTATTCCTGATAATAATCGGTTAATAATTCGACTCCAATCATTGACATCAACGTTCAGCTCATATGTATTGTGCGAAGTTGTGTTGTGACTAATGTCATATTATTTTTAAATTTATATATATTTAATATTATTTAATATATATATATATATATATATATATATATATATAATATATATATATATATTAATATATATATATATATTTATTTATTAAATAATATATACATAATATTGATATCAGAAATAATATATACATAATATTCATATCAGATGTCAATGGTTTGGAATATATGGAAATTTTTAATTTATATATATTTAATATTATTTAATATATATATATATTTATTTATTTATTTATTAAATAATATATACATAATATTCAGATGTCAATGGTTTGGAATATGTGGAAATTTTTAATAAATTTTGTATTACACATATATTTTGGTCACTTGTAATTCTTTATAATTATTTTATAATTATTATCAATATCTTTGAATAAATCAGAAGTAAAAGAAATAGTAATTGAAAGAATCGATAAACGTTTTGTGTGATTTTAAACACTTTTTAATTGCCTGAGTATAAGTGCCTAGAAGACATCAAGCTAAACATCACAAAAAGGAAGAAATACGATAAGTGCCTGGTCTTGAAGAGATATAGAATAGAAGTTTCAACATATTTTATATCTATGATTTTGTAATAGTTTCCTCTGCACGTTGCTTCGGCCGTTTCTTAAGATCCACAAAGATAAATTGTAGAGTCCAAGGTATAATGAACGCACCATTTAATACTAGTAGAGAGACTTGATACATATCGAAGCTATCAGTCCAATCCTTAATAAGTCCTATGATTATACATGCATAATTATATTATATATCGACAATGATATGACCTATTTTTTTTCTTACCTACGATAGCGCCGAAAACTACCGTAACTAAGCCACTAATAATTCCAAAAATGCCGTAAGCCGAGGCAAATTTTTCTATATTGATGTTTTCAATAATGACTAGAGGCTGTGGAACCAACAACCACGAACGCACGAAACCGATTAACGCTGTCATAATAAATGCGCCCATAAGAGTATGCTTGTATAATAAAAAACCTAGAAATCATAATTTTTTTTTATAATTCTTTATTTTAAAAACTGAAAATTTTCTAAAAATCTATTTGTTATATTCGCTTAATCATGCGGCAAGATATTTACCTAGCCTTGTGAATTGCGTGACAATCATAGCTCCGAAAAATAGATATTTCGCTTTTACGTCCACTATCAATGTAAAAACTGTTAGTAAAATTTTTGATGCCAGCTCAGCTGTTCCACTAATCGTAATGGTTAGCGCGGCGTCACGTTTAGTGTATCCCGCATCGGCCATTATAAGAGGAACAAAAGAGGAGAAGCAATAATCGGCGGTACACACAAAACTGACGCCAAAACATAAGTTGAGAAAAGTGCAATTCTTTACCAATGACATATCCAAGAGATCTCTCAAAATTATCTTGTACCTTTAAATAATATAAAATAATAATGCGTATATATAAACATTATTTATATAAGAATTATATATAAATTTACATATAAATATATATAATAAATATATATTTAAAAAATATTGGTCTCACACACACACACACATATTAATCAATCCTAAATTTCTAAAATATTGAATATTTAATTATACAAATAATTACAAGAATTATGCTTACTTCATCTCCTTTTGTTTTTCCTCGATGTCTTGCTTATCATTCTCCTTTTGTTCTTGAATTTCCTTATTCGTTTGTTCCTCGCAATTTTTCTTTTCCAGATATTGTTGGCGTATATCACTTAATGCACCAACGCTAGTCGCCACATTGACCAAGCTGGATGCCGATAGAGCTGACACACGCCTCGCTAAACTTTCTCGCATAGATACTGATTTCGCCCTTTCGCGAATTCCACCCTCGATTTCGGAGTTTGAAGCTACTCTTTGCGCAGAAGGCTAATTTATATAATCGATGTATGCGTAAATTGAAAAATACAATATCGTTTAGAAAAGCTGCCAACTAAATGACAAAAAAACATCAGTGGCTATCGAATTTTATGTTACCTTAAGCATTTCATTTAATAAGGGCATTTCTGCGCCATTTTCTTCTTTAAGACTATGAAGACTGCTCCATTTAGTCTTCGAAGATATGTGAATAACATCGATGGTTGACCGACGATTCGACAATGACAGTTCTTGAAATCTATGTTGCTTTATGCGAGCCTTTTCAGCACGAACATCATCCAGTGTTTTGAAGTGCCATTCCACAGGATGCATCAATGTCATGCCAACGATGCTATTAAGACTTATTGCACCCATAATCGCTGCGGTACCTAATATAAACGAAAAACAATTAATTGTAATTTTCTAATTTTTCTATGTTTATTAGAGTCTTACCGCGAAAACCATACAATGCCATCAACTTTTCGGTTAATGTTGGATAAATAATTCCACCCAATCCAATAATGACTTGCGCCGCGCTCATCACCTAAAAAAGTAAAAGACAACTTTGAAAAATTAAAAACTTTTAAATAGATTCTCTTGAGCATAATGATTGCCTTACTTTCGTTCTTTTTTTTACAAAATATGCATTGAAAACCGTATTGCAAACCGTAATAATTAGACCCAATCCAAAACCTTGAAACAAGAAAAGAAAAGCCAAATCGTATATATTTCTGCTAAACGCCAGCAAAATGTTTGATACCGAGAAGCAGAACGCTCCTAAAATTCCGACCGGTCTTGTAGAATATCTTTTCAATAAGGTATTAGTCAGCAAACCTGTAAAGAATATTTTATAGAATTTATGAAAATCAGTGAAACAAAATAATATCAAAAAAATTACAAAAAATATAATAATATTATGAGAATAAAATGTAATCTCTTAAAAATGTATACTGAAAGTTTAAAAAACAAAATTTCTTAAATTTAAATTTTATTTTAAGTTTATTTTTCTTACATTTTATATAAATAATACGATATGGCTATAATAATTTTATTAATTATAAATTAATCTCTCTTTTTCCTATCAATTATATCATATTTGAAAACAAAAATATATTTAAAAATTCAATTTAAACCATCTACTTAATTCCTCGCTCACAAATCTCGATTTAATTTATAACGAAGATGTTATCTTTAAACTTATTTATAAATAAGAAAATTTCTAGATATCTGTACACAGGTGCAAACTTGTTCAAGAATGAAATCTTGAGAAAAATAAGATTAAACAAAATGTCTCTATTTTTTATCGCTCAATTTTTTATTTAAAAATGTATTTATTAAATTTATATATCAAATTTAATAACTTTATAAAAAAATTATATCTTTTCCAAGTTTGTTAATTAAAAAGGCGTTTACTTGCAATAGAAAAACAGATCATAAAGAAGGAATTGGAAAGGCTTGATGCCATGCCCGCCTGTCCGGAAGCTTCAAGGAAATCGCCAAAGATTATGCCATATGATGATCCTGGACCCATCGTAGTCATCTAAAATAACGAAAGTTATCATTTAAATATATCTCTACAAAATTGTTCACCTTTGAGTTAAAAAAATCTTAAAAAAATATCTGTGTAGCTAAAAGTCACATTATTTGCAGATAAACATTTATCTAAAAAATTTTGTTAAGCACTATTATGTTTGTCATATTATTATACTAACAAAAATGAATATCATTGCCAATACAATGATCCATCCCCAACCGCCGTCTGGTGCCAGATCTTCCAAAGTAATTTCATCATCTTTTTTTATCAGTTCTTCGATCTTTATAGTTGTGTTCTTCTTTTTATTTCCGATTACGTTATCAATTGTAGGTACACTTATCGTGTTATTTGTTTTTGTCACTGTCATGCTACGTTTTCTTTCAATCTTAAAGTGATAAGTTTGAAATCGTCAAAAGCTAGTGCACTAATTAATTGCTTTTCTAATTTATTCGAATACATTCAAGAATATCATACCTTTTCTTTTTTTGAGAAGAATCTAAAATCAAAGATATCTAAAAGATATAGAAGATATTTAATAAAAAGTAAGTATAAAAATAAAATTTTAGTGTTCTCTTTTAGTTCCTGAGATATATCTTGAAATATAATAATTTTCATATTCATTTGTATCAACTTTTTATTATATTCTACTTATTTGTTTTTTTAATTTAAATTTATTCGTTTTTATATCATTGTTATTATACTTTTAGATTAGTTACTTTTGGAATATTTTAGTTCGCTAAAAATTTCTTTTTATTTATAAAAAGAAATTTCTTGCTTGTCAACTGCCAGAATTACGCAGAATTATTGTTTAATTTGTAATAAACAAACATTGGAATTACGAAATTTGGAATAAATAATCCTTGGAATTTCGAAATAAGTGTAATAAGTGCAGTTTGATGAATTTTTAGTCATTTTTGTGAATAAATTTGATTATTTATTTCAACTTCGTATTATGCATAGTGACATCAAGTGTCATGAGTACTTTATTAAATATTTATTAAAAATAAAAAATAAAAATTTTTTAAATAAACGCATGAACCAGAAAACGGTTTCGCTTTCTTTCTTACATTCTCAACAAATATTTCTGATTTTAAATTAAAATTAGATTTGTGATATAGATTAGTTTCTTTGAGATGGAGAGATGTGTGGAGCTCCTTTCTGCTCATGATTTATTTTATAATCAAATAAAACTATATGAATAGTCTCGTACTCTTTGTTTAAAAGAAAGTTTTAAAATAAATCAATTGCACATTTAAATCTCTGAGTAAATATTTAACAATAAAAAGATTAATAATGAGTACTTAATAATAAAAATTTCTTGAAAATTATTAAGAATCATAATCTTGATCTGAATATATTAAAGTTATTCTTATGATTTTATGTCTTATCAAAGTTAACCTTATGATTTTAAGTCATAGAAACTAAATCCCCTTTTCTAACAACGTTATTTTTAGAATATTTCAAATCGTATATCAAGTGTCAAAAGAAAGCGCCACAAAATTCAAAGTTACCTAAAAACGTACTCTTAATATATGTCAAAAGAAAAGTGATCCGTTAATTACATGACATATAAAAATTTCACAAATATCAATGTAATAATCAATGATTGATAACGAGAAACGACAATATAAAATTTGTATAAAGCAATCAGGTATATCCAGATAATATAATATCTTGAATAATTAGATGTTAATATAACATATAATTGCAAAATAACATTTTTAGAAAAATATTTTTTACATAAATGTATTTACATATATTTATGTATATTTCTCTTTGTTTCTTAGCATTTGCTATAATAAGATTCTCTCTTTTACACAATATCAGAGTAATCAAATCAACCAATACTTCTGCTGTTTTTACTACATTCTGGTTAAAGATAAGATTTATAAAATATTTACCAAACAGAATTTGTCAAGATAAATATGGATAAACGACACCGATTTCAATACACTTCCACGATAATCGAAGGTAGAGAATGTTCGACTAACTGGAACATGATAGAAACGAAGATTTCAAAGACATCTTATCTACGCACAATGCCATCATATTAAATACCCATTATAAGCCGGAATGAAATATTATCATCTGTAATCATGAAATTATACAAGAGAAAAGCTAAGAATGTACAAACAATCTAATAAATTCTCTGCATAAGATGCATCAATTGAATATAATTGTATATAATATAAGCATTATATACAAAATAAAAAACATTATATGTATATATATATATGGTAATATTATATCGTAATATCATTTTTATTTGTCTTCAATTAATTAATTAAAAAAAATATATATATATTTATATATATATATATATATATATATATATATTTAATTAATTAATTGAATACAAATAAAAATGATATTACGATACGATATTACGATATTGGTTTAATAACTAAACTAGTGAGAAAAACAGGATACAAGTTAACAAAGATTTATAATATAAGATCTTCAAATATCGAAAAATTTCTCACAAAAAATATAAATTCCATTTAATTTTTTTACTATTTAATTCTATTTAATTCTTTTAAAACATATCGCTACATAAATAAGATAAAGATAGTATAAAAATTTTACAGTGGAAAAAAGATAACAAAATGGGCATATTACTTTTTTGTTTCTAATCTCTCATTAGCTAAAAATGTAAAATAAGAATTTTTATTTATAATATTTACTTGAGAGAGAACTGTTTTACCCTTTCTATCAAATTTAATAATACTGTGACTTATATACGAATTCATAATACTAATTCAAATTTTTTTCCTCTAATCAAATTGTTTTAGGACAAATAATTTAAAAAAAAAATTTTTGGCTGAGAAATGTAAGTTTATCGAAAAAACGACACAAACATTAATGATTAAAGATGCATCTAAATATAAGAACATTGCTTTTGATTCTTTTATAGAATTTCTCTTAAACTTTCCTTCAAACTTTGTGCGAATCCAGTATATTAAAGAATATTAAAGAAAAAAGGACAGAAAAGCATTCTTTATTCAATTTCTTTTCTTTATTCAATTATCAATAATGAACAATTAAATCAGTGCGAGTCATTAATTCATAATAAATTTCTTAATAATGTCTCTCATTTCTCTATTATCTTTTTTTTATTATCAACGGAGATAGATTTTATAATATCGTCTCTTACATATCTTACTTCCATTATTTTTCTAAATTCTGTAAAAATAAATTGCAAAACTTAGAATAATATAATATTATCTAATATCACACATTATCTAATATTAGTCAAAGATTTGATAATGTTAGAGCATGTTAAAGCTATTAATTCAATCCTGAATAAATTCTGCGATAATGCGCACAATTATATTTTAGACATGTCAAAAATGAAATACCACTTTTTAATTAACTCTTTTCGTCTTATCTATGGAATCGAAAATTAACGTAAATTGTGAATCAAACAAAAATATCGTAAAATGAGACGACTTATTTTTAAACTGACATTATCACGATAATGCTGCGCAGCCAGCAACCACGAATGTAAGATATCAATTATTATTATTACATACACTTATAATTACATGATCGTATTATAAAAAATTTACAATATACAAATTATGATTTATTATTATTTTTATATATTACTTAAAGAACTGAAAATTTTTGAAAACTTGTTTAGTACATACTAATCAAAGATACTCACGTATTCTTCATGATTTCGAATTTCATGATAATTATGATTACGAAAAGATGTTTTTAAGATGTGTTCACTATTGTTACGAAAATTACAATTAAAAGTTTAAATTTTATATCTCAATTATTTCACTAATTGAAACACTAATTGTAACAGTCAACGCGACATCATGTTAAAAATATTTGCGTCAGAAGCTGCGAGTTTATAACAGAAGCTGATAGCTTAATGCATTAATATTGTCGACAAGAGGAGAAAATCACATTTATCTCGAGAATCACTTAATCTTCTTATCACATGTCAATAAATGTAAAAGAGAAATGTAAATGTTTCTTGAGAAAAGCTTTGAAAAAGACGAAAAAGATGCACACAATCTTTTTATTCTGCACTTTTTATAAAATGTAATATTTTATTTACATAGCAATTTCAATTAATAGTAAACAATTTAGTACATTAATTTTTTTATTATTATTAATTTTTTTATTAATTTTGTTATTATACAAAATTCAAATATTTATTTCAATAATAGTAATATATGGTAATATAAAAAGAAATTTTAAAAAGGCATGCATGTGTTCAGATAATGTTTAGCTTATCGTGATGATCTAAAACAATAAAAATTATAAATTATATATTTATATAAAATCGGTTGTCTTTTGCAAAAAATTTTTTAAAAATTTCTGAATTTATTATTTGAAAAAGAGCAAAAATTATTTTATTTATTACACTAAACACTTTTATTTATCCTTATTATATTAACAAAAATTGATATTATTACTAATGCAAAATCTGTTTATAGAACGATTGAATATATTGCTCTGTTATTATGTCACATTGCATACTTTAAATATAATTATATATATATTATACAATACAATTAGATAGCGTACAGATAACGGTAACGCAAAGAACAAAAATAGATGACAACGAATAAATTTGAAATTAAAAATATATATATTAAAGGACAAACGTTTCGATCCGTATCTGGATCATTTTCAATGTCTTATAATTTAACATAAATATAAATATAAAGAGATCGCAACATAAGAGCAAGGTCGAAAAACGATAGTCATTTATCTGTGATACAAAAAACGCAAATTCGCAGAAAGATGACATAATAAAAACACATGTATTAATAATTAAGCAGGAGAATCGCTAAAATTTGTTTTAAAGCTCTCGCAAAAACACAACCGAATGACATGTCACTCACCTCAAAATTCGAAGCGTGAGGAGCGCGATAGCAGACAAAAGCGCAATCGGGCAAAAGTATGTAACAGATGAAATCTCTTGTATCATGAGAAAGCGTAATGGTCCAAAAATATAGTTCAAAACGACACATGGAAAGTCCAGAATGATAAAAAAGCGATAGAGAATGTCCTGTAACAAATAAAGAAACGGAAGCCACAAGAAATTTACCCAATTAAAGAGATAAAAAATGATCCATGGGAAAGTCAGAGTACACGTCAAGACACGGTGAACCCGTGACTGATTTAGATTAAATATCTGTGACGACTGTGACAAACATGTCAAAAACAGAAAGGCCAACGGAAAATCAAAAAACGAAGTCAAGGAAGTGATATAAAGATGGCAGCACTAAACAGAAAAATCATTCGAAAAAAAGACAAAACAACTAAAATTAAGAAAATTTGTGAATGATTGGAAAATAAGATTTGTCGAGGAGATCCGTATCAGACTGAACGTTAATGATATTCTCTTGGCACGCAATGTGCATCATTTCAGAAAATAATCTTCTTCTGTAGGAAGGTTCTTCATCCAAAAGACATTTTAAGACATTTTCCCAATCAAATTCATGACCAGAAAGTCTATGAGAAGAGATCACCGATAATGAGCGTGTGTTAATGTTGGCCTTGTATTCCTTGATCCTCGTAATCAATTGTCGGCCCGTTTGACCAACATATAACGCTGAACAATTATTACATTTAATTTTATAAACTGCATTCGAATAATTAAACTTAGATAAAGGATCTTTCTGCAATTTGATAACGTTGTTTAATTTTTTATGTACGACAAAGGCTACTAATTTATTAAGACTACTGATGACCGGAAGAAATTTGTCGGAGATGCCTGAGATGTAGGGAATGATGAAAAAGAAACGAGGAGAAGAAGAAGGGGGGAAGAGGGAGGAGAAGAACTAGGAAGACCACCGACAGGAAAAGAGTTTTGAGAGATGAGCCTTCGTAATTTATGGGTGATAGAATTAAAAATGAAATTAAGAGGGTAACCATTGGAAAGAAGGATATTGACAACATTCGAGAAATTCCTTTCATGGTGTTGAGGATGTGATAGGAAAAACATTCTGTCAGTCAAATCAATAATAACTCCTCTCTTATGTGAAATCGGATGTTGTGAAAAAAAATTGAAAAATCCTCTGAAAACGTAGGTTTACGGTACCAGTCGAATTCGATAAAATTGTTGTGAACAGTAATAGAGACATCCAAAAAGTTAAGAGTATTATCGTCTGCAATTTCAATGGTAAACTGTAAACGTTTATGAAAAGAATTAAAAAGGTTAAGAATTTTTGGGCAAGAAACCGAGGGGGCTGCCAATGCTATGTCGTCCACATATCTGACGTAAAAAGGGAGATGCAAATCAAGAATGGAAATCGCTCTCTCTTCGAGATCCTGCATCACTATATCCGCCAAAATTGGAGACAAGGGAGAGCTCATAGGTGTGCCAAAAACTTGTTTATAGATATTGTCGTTGAATTTAAAATAAGTAGAGTTTAATACGACATTAATCGCGAACAAGAATTCTCTGTAAGGAATGTTAATCTTTTGTTGAGAATATGCCAACGTTTTGCGATACCTCTCACAACTAAATCGGACGGAACGTTAGTGAATAATGACACGACATCTAACGATAGTTTATAATCGTCCTCCATGTAAAGTTCTCTCAAATTCTTAACCAATTCAAAGCTATTCTTTACATGGCTTTTCGGTCTCGGGAGGTGCGAATATAAAATGTTGTGGAGGAAAGTCGCAAAGGCATGTAAAGGGCTAATGACTGATGAAACAATGATTCTGAGAGGAAAATTTTGTTTGTGTATTTTCGGTAAACCATAGGCTCGAGGGAGTACACCATCACCAGGATGCAGGAACCTGTGCTAATAGAGATATAATCATTCTTATGTCATTTAGTCAAAAGTGTTTTTAGCTCGTTGAATATCTTTTTTGTAGGATCTTTATCAACTCGAATGTAGGTAGCCTCATCAGACAAAAGCTCATTCATTTTTTTCAAATAAACATCTCTATCCAGTACAATAGTAGAATTGCCCTTATCCGCTCTGGTAACAAGAAGGTTTGGATTGTTTAACAAAAAACTTTTAGTGCGTCTAGCCTTGACAAGGATATCTCTGTTGAGATCCGTGAGGGAAGGAGGGGAAGAAAGGAAGTAATTAATGATGTGGATGACATTGTTCCGAATTTCCTGAGAGATCAATGGATCCATTTTATAAAAATTAGCTTCTACAAATTTAATGAAATCAAAAATGTTGTGCTGTAAAGAGACGTGCTGAATCGGAAGGCTGAATTTTTCCCCTAATTGTAAAAAACACTGTATGTCCTCAGGAATGGTAGTAGATGAAATATTCACAAACCATTTGTTGTTAATGACATTCCACTGTCTCTCATGTGGAAACGAAGAAGGCTCAATTTTATGGATAGAATGTTGAGAAGGGGGATTGAAAGAAGAAACAGAAAAAACCGGATTAGAGGAAGTATTAATGTTAGAGTTACTGCTAGATCTCAACTTCAATCTGTAAGAGTTGGCAGGTGGGCGAATGGGAAGAAAACAGAAATAGGTTTCAAATGAGGGTGACAGGAAGGAGCTTTCTTGATTAGCCAACTAAATTTATTTTGGAGTCTTTTGGATTCTCTCTTGGCGAAGCAGCTGAAAAAAAGTCTTTGTGTATGAAAAAACTGGTTAAGAATGTTGCTTGGAATTGAGTTGAACAAGACTCGAACAAGAGACAAAGCCTTGTTCAACTCAATGAGTCTTGTGTTCTTCTGTGTCGCTTGCTGAAAAACGCCCTTTATCATCAGTTTATCACCAGTTTATCACCAGTTGAATAAACTAATATTATCTATATATATATTATATATAATACATATGGCATATCAGCATGGTCGATAAAACGGTCATCCAATAAAGGTCGGCAGCATTGTGAAATATTCGTGTGTGACTAATAGACACGCGCAGTTACAATTACTCGCCAACTATATTAAGTTGTATCTAATCATTTGTGTTGGCAAACTACAAAGCATTATTAAGCAAGAAACAAGTGAGCAGTGAGAAATATAGAAAGTAGCACAGGAGATAAAATAATCATACGAAACAATCG
Source organism: Camponotus floridanus (assembly GCF_003227725.1). Lineage (NCBI taxonomy): Eukaryota > Metazoa > Arthropoda > Insecta > Hymenoptera > Formicidae > Camponotus > Camponotus floridanus. The sequence goes on along the minus strand of NW_020229448.1, from coordinate 501,237 downwards.
CGAATATAAATAACAAAATTAAAATTCTACGATTAAAAATATAAATTTTCATTAACATATGTGTTATATTTATATAATATAATTATACTATGTTAAAAAATAACCGTTACAAAAGATATACGAAATGTGACAAAATAAGAGATAATTATATTATGAAACGATCACACATACACACGAATGTTTGTAATAAAACGAGATTTTATAATCTGAATCTAAAGTAAATTAAATAAGTTGATATATATTAGTGAGAAATATTTAGTGAGATATATTTAGTGAGAATTCTATTTTCTATGCACACTATATATTTCCGAAGCAAGTATTTTTTTCGAAGGACTTGCTACCTGTAATATTTTTCAATACTTATGTGTAATGTATTGACATATTTAATAAATAAATATATTATATTTAAAATATATACATATCTCACATATACATGTTCCACAAAAAAATTTAATGTAAAGTAAGTGAACCAAATAAGGCGCACCTTATTGTTAATGCTAATAAGTTAAAGGATCATGCAAAAGCTGACTATATTTTTTTAAATTATCGTTTATTTATTAAACTTTGTAAAAAAACTATAAGAAATTACTTTATTTAAAAAATTTTTATTTTTTCTGTCACATTTAAAAAAAACATGTTTTAGATCTTATAAGGAATTCTAATTTTTAATAATGCCCACATTAAACTTTAAAGAAAAACTCAATATCAATTTATGCAGTCAACAAAAAAATACAAGGAATATTGTAATAATGTATCTGAATTTTACAAGTAAATAGACAAAATATTATTAAAATTTAAAAAAGTAAATATTTATACATAAATAAACAAACATACTCACATATTTGCAGCAATTTTTTAACAAAAGGGAGCGCGTGTATCTCTCCGCTGACTTATACGACTTCAGGTATCGACAGATCCTTTCGTATCCGCGTGAATTTGGCAAGACGATCGTTTGATACTTGTAGATTCACACTGTCACATAATCGCATGGTCTTTCCGTATTCATTTAACAGGAAATTTAAAAACTAGACCTTGTTCGGGCGCGAATCTTAATTGGTTCACATCTTATATATTAAGCGAAAACACGTTACTTTTGTAGTTTTAAATTTTAAACCAACAAATAATAAGAAAGAAGTGTTGTTTCTTTCCTGCGCTTCAACTACCGCGCTATGACTCTTATGTGCCAATTTTTACATGTACTGACTTTTATAAATTAAATTTTCTCTTTTGCAAGTAGAACATTATACATGAATACAATGTATGAGGATATGTAACAAATTAATTTGGTATATTAGTAGAGAAAATTAATTATTAATTTACAGCTTACCACGGCAGTTGGCTCAAGTTTTGCACTATGCGTCTTAGGAAGTCATCAAGATATTCAGGTAGATTTATTAGTGATTTAATATTTTTTGCAACAGAAAAGTTTTAAAAACTTTTTCCCATTTTTATATTTAATTTCTTCATAAAACAAATTATATAACAATTTTGTATTGTATTTTTGTTTCAATTTCTTATATGTAGAATGTTCTCTTTCTCTTTATTTCAAAATGTAACAAAATTCTCATAACAAACTATTAATAAAAATAGACATATGTAAATAAATTACGAATAAATTTTAATAATACATATGTTTGACATTCGTCGAGTATTAAAAATATATTGTTAAATTATATGTAAAAAAGATGCTAGTATCCTGGTAATTTTACGATTCGATTTTTATTTTTTACGATAATACTGACATTTATATGTTAATTGCTTGTTGCGTTTCTATCGAGAGTAAGATCAAGAGTATAATATTTTATCAAAATTCTTTTATTTCAAAGTAGCTAGAAAAGCGATTAAATGCTATCTTCGGCCTTCTTAATGGAATGCCTTTTTTGTTCCTGGAACAAACTTTTTAGGAAATTCGAGATAATCATTTAAACACTTTTCATCCCATACAACAATCTTTTCCTTCATGGTTTCTGTAAAATTAAAACCTAAGACAGCTAAAAAAATTAAACTAATTACGTATTAATAATTGATAATATTATATTTAAAAGACATCAAAATTTTTGGAATATTTTTAATATTATAATATTATTGAATTTATTTTTAACATATTTTATATCAATGATTTTGTAATAGTTTCCTGTGCACGTTGCTTCCGCCATTTCTTAAAATCCACAAAGATAAATTGTAGACCCCAAGGTATAATCAACGCATTATGGAATACTAGTTGACAGACTTGATACATATAGAAGCTACCAGTCCAATCCTTAATAAGTCCTATGATTATGCATGCATAATTATATTATATATCGACATTGATATGACCTATTTTTCTTCTTACCTGCGATAGTGCCGAAAACTATCGAAAATAAGCCACCAATAATTCCAGAAATGCCGTAAGCTGAGGCAAATTTGTCTGTGTTGATGTCTTCAATAATGACTAGAAACTGTAGAACAAACCACGAACGCACTAAACCGATTAACGCGATCATAATGCGTGCGCCCATAAGAGTATCCATGTGTAATAAAAAACCTAGAAATTATAATTTTTTCTATAATTCTTTATTTTAGAAATTGAAAATTTTCTACAAATCTATTTGTTATATTTGCTTAATCATGCGGTAAGATATTTACCTAGTCTTGGGAAATTCATGACAATCGTAATTGCGAAAAATAGGTATTTCGCTTTTATGTCCACTATCAATGTAAAAACTGTTAGTAACATTTTTGATGCCACCTCAACTATTGTACTAATCGTAAGGGTTAGCGTGATGTCATCTTTAGTGTATCCCGCATCGCCCATTATAAGAGGAATACAAAAGAAAAAGGCATTATCGATGCTGCATACCAAACAGACGCCAGAACATAAGATGAGAAAATCGCAATTCTTTATTAATGACATATCCAACAGTTCTCCCAAAATAACTTTGTACCTTTAATCAATACAAAATAATAATATAAAATAATAATACGTATATAAAAACATTATTTATATATGAATTTATAATTTAAAATAATTAATATAAAATAAATTATATATTACTTATATATAATTAATTAAATTATATATAAATATATATAATTTAAAATGCATTAGTCACACACATATATATCACATATATATCACATATTAATCAATCCTAAATTTTTAAAACATATTGAATATTTAATTATACGAATAATTGCGAGAATTATGCTCACTTTATTCCCTTTTGTTTCTCCTCGATGTCTTGCTTCTCATGCTCCTTTTGCTCTTGAATTTCCTTATTCATTTGTTCTTCCCAGCTTTTCTTTTCCAAATATTGTTGACGTATATCACTTAATGCACCAACGCTAATCGTCACATTGACCAAGCTGGATGCCGATGGATCTGACACACGTCTCGCTAAACTTTCTCGCATAGATACTGACTTCTCCCTTTCGCGAATTTCACCCTCGATTTCGAAGTTTGAAGCTACTCTTTGCGCAGAAGGCTAATTTATATAATTGATGTATGCGTAAATTAAAAAATACAATATTGTTTAAAAAAGTTGCTAACTAAATGACAGAAGAACATCAGTGGCCATTGAATTTTATGTTACCTTAAGCGTTTTGTTTAATAAGGGCATCTCTGCGTCACATTCTTCTTTAAGACTATGAAGACTGTTCCATTTAGTCTTTGAAGATGTGTGGATAACATCGATGGTTGATCGACGATTCGACAATGCCAGTTCTTGAAATCTATATTGTTTTATGCGAGCCTTTTCAGCACGAACGTCATCCAGCTTTTTGACGTGCCATTCCGTAGGATGCATCAATAACATGCCAACGATACTATTAAGACTTATTGCACCCATAATTGCTATGGTACCTAATATAAATCACGAGAAACAATTAATTGTAATTTTTGAATTTTTCTATGTTCACTACAGTCTTACCGCGAAAACCATACAATGTCATCATCTTTACGACTGATGTAAAATAAATGATTCCACCTAACCCAATAATGGCATACACCCCCGTGCATCTCACCTAAAAAAGTAAAAGACAACTTTGGAAAATTAAAAACTTTTAAATAGATTCTCTCGAACATAATGATTGCCTTACTTTCATTCTTTTTTTTACAAAATACGTATTGAGAATCGTATTGCAAACCGTAATAATTAGACCCAGTCCAAAACCTTGAAACAAGAAAAGAAATGCTAAATCGTACATATTTCTGATAAACGCCAACAAAATGGTTGATACTGAGAAGCAGAGCGCTCCTAAAATTCCGACCGGTCTTGTAGAATATCTTTTCAATAAGATATTAGTCAGCAAACCTGTAAAGAATATTTTATAGAATTTATGAAAAGAAGTGAAACAAAAAGATATCATTAAAAAAATCACAAAAAATATAATAAGATTATGAGAACAAAATGTAATCTCTTAAAAATGTATACTAAAAATTTAAAAAACAAAATTTCTTAAATTTAAATTTTATTTTAAATTTTATATAAATAATACGATATGGCTATAATAATTTTATTAATTATAAATTTATCTTTCCTTTTCTCGTCAATTATATCATATTTGGAAACAAAAATACATTTAAAAATTCAATTTAAACCATCTACTTAATTCCTCGCTCACTTAATCTCGATTTAATTTATAACGAAGATGTTATCTTTAAACTTATTTACAAATAAGAAAATTTTTAGATGTCTATACACAGGTGCAAACTTGTTCAAAAATGAAATTTTGAGAAAAATAAGATTAAACAAAATGTCTATTTTTTATCGCTCAATTTTTTATTTAAAAATGTATTTATTAAATTTATATCAAATTTAATAATTTTATAAATAATTTATATCTTTTTCAAGTTTGTTAAATAAAAAGGCGTTTACTTCCAATAGAACAACCACTTATAAATAAGGAAGTAGAAAGGTTTGATGTCATGCCGTCCCGTCCGGAAGCTTCAAAGAAATCGCTAAAGATGATGCCAAATGACTGTGTTTGACTTATCGTAGTCATCTAAAATAACGAAAATTATCATTTAAATATACCTCTATAAAATTGTTTATCTTTGTGTTAAAAAAATCTTGAAAAAATATCTGTGTAGCTAAAAGTCACATTATTTGCAGATAAACATTTATCTAAAAAATTTTGTTAAGTACTATTATGTTTGTCATATTATTATACTAACAGAAATGAATATCATTGCCAATACAATGATCCATCCTCGACCGTTGTCTGGTGCCAGATCTTTCAAAGTAATTTCATCATCTTTTTTTATCAGTTCATCGATCTTTCTAGGTGTGTTCTTCTTTTTATTTCCGATTACATTATCAATTGTAGGTACACTTATCGTGTTATTCGTTTTTGTCACTGTCATGCTACGTTTCCTTTCAATCTTAAAATGATAAGTTTGAAACCGTTAGTGCACTAATTAATTGCTTTTCTAATTTATTCGAATATATTCAAGAATGTCATACTTTTTTTTTGAGAAGAATTTAAATCCAAAGATATCTAAAAGATATAGAAGATATTAATAAAAAGTAAGTATAAAAATAAAATTTTAGCGTTCTCTTTTAATTCCTGATACACGATCTTGAAATATAATAATTTTCATATTTATTTGTATCAACTTTTCATTAGATTCTACTTGTTTGTTTTTTCTTTTTTATTTAAATTTATTCGTTTGTGGAAGGCTTGATGAGATTAGTCGCGTTTTTAAAAATGTAGGTCTTAATGTTGTCTATAATGTATCTAAAAAACTGAATGCATTGATTAAACGTGGAAAAGATAGACTGCCTATTAATAGCATGACTGAAGTCGTTTATAAATTAGACTGTAAAAATTGTAATACGTCATATATTGGCCAAAAGAAAAGATTTAGGCACTCGTCTCAAGGAACATTTTAACAACATTAAATTGCACGAAAGCAATCTTTCTGTTATTAGCAAACATAAATTGGAATTTAATTATGATTTTGATTGGTCATTACCGGTTATTTTACACAATGAAAGATGTGAGAAAGAGAGAAATTGCTGAAATGTTTTTTATAAAAAAGTTTGATAACACTATTAACTTACAAAAGGACACTAAGAGTTTAAACAATATTTATGATAGACTAATGAAGACTGTTTAGTCTTTCTTTTTGTGTTTGATCGAGAGGTTGACATAACTGAATCCTGACATAGTGATTTCCTTTTTTCTCACAATATATTGGTTAATTAAGACATTGTATGTACATAATTTTTTTCTCCTTTCACGTGTTCACTTTTTATTGTAATTTAATTACTGTTTATAATATTGAAAATTATTGTAGTTCACTTGATAAGGACCAAAACCCATAGTCGAATTGTGATACTTTACCAATCAATAAATTGCTAGTGTGATCGATTTAAATTATTTCTTTTCATTCTTTTAAATTTATTCGTTATTATATCATTATTATTACTTTCGTTATTATATCATTGTTATTACTTTTAGATTAGTTACTTTGGAATATTTTAGTTTCGCTAAAAATTTTTTTTTATTTATATTTGCTTGTCAACTGCAAGTATGTTTCAGAATTATTGTTTAATTTCGAATAAACTTTGGAATTTTGAAATAAATGCAATAAGTGCAGTTTGATGAATTTTTAGTCATTTCTACGAATAAACTTGATTATTTATTTCAAATTCGTGTTATACATGGTGACATCAAGTATCATGACTACTTTATTAAATATTTATTATTAAAAATAAAAAATAAAAATTTTTTAAATAAACGCATGAACCAGAAAACGATTTCGCTTTCTTCCTTACATTCTCAAAAAATATTTTTGATTTTAAATTGAAATTAGATTTGGGATATAGATTAGTTTCTTTGAAATGCAGTGGAGAGATATATATGTGGAGCTCCTTTCTGCTCATGCTTTATTTTATAATCAAGTAAAACTATATAAATAGCCCCGAACTTTTCGCTGGAAAGAAAGTTTAAAATAAATAAATTCGATATATTGCACATTTAAATCTCTAAATAAATATTTATCAATAAAAAGTTTAATCATGAGTGCTTAATAATGAAAATTTCTTGAAAATTATTAAGAATCATAATCTTGAATTAAATATACCAAGGTTTTCTTATGATTTTATGACTTATCAAAGTTAATCTTATAACTTTAAGTTATAGAAACTAAATCCCCTTCTCTAACAATGTTATTTTTAAAATATTTTAAATCGTATATCAAGTATATCAAAAAGGAGCGTCACAAAATTCAAAGTTATCTAAGAATGTACCTTAATATAAAAAGTCAAAAGAAAATCATGTTAAAGGAAAAGTGATCAGTGCTTTTAATAATTACACATAAAAATTTCACAAATATCAATGTAATAATCAATGATTGATAATGAGAAATGACAATATAATTATTAAAATTTGTATAAAGCGATCAGGTTATGATAATTACATAATATCTTGAATAATTAGATGTTAATGTAACATATAATTGCAAAATAATATTTTCAGAAAGATATTTTTTTACATAAATGTATTTACATATATTTATGTACATTTTTCTTTGTTTCTTAGCATTCGCTATAATAAAATTCTCTTTTTTACACAATATCATAGTAGTTAAATCAAACAATACTTCTGCTGTTTCGATTGTATCCTGGTTAAAGATAAGATAAAATATTTACCTAATAGAATTTGTCAAGATAAATTAAGACCCCAGTAGTGTCTCGCGCCAAGTTCACGTATGGTAAACGTCATTAATTTTAACACACTTCTACGATAATCGAAGGACTATATTCGACTAACTGGAACAGATTAAAGAAACGAAGATTTCAAAGCATCTTATCTACGCACAAGGGCATTATATTAAACATATAATGGCCTATATAAGCAACGAAACATTATCATTTGTAATCATCAAATTGTGCAAGAGGAAAGCTAAGAATGTGTAAACAATCTAAATTCTCTCTATAAGATGCATCAATTGAATATAATTCTATATAATATAAGCATTATATACAAAATAAAAAACATTATATATATAAATATATTATTATATTTAATTAATTAATTGAAGATAAATAAAAATGATATTACGATAATGTTTTAATAATTAAGCTAGTGGGAATAAACAGGATACAAGTTAACAAAGATTTATAATATAAGATCTTCAAATATCGAAAAATTTCTCACAGTGAAAATAAATTCACAGTGAATATAAATTCTATTTAATTCTTTCACTTTTTAAAAAATATCGCTACATAAATAAGGTAAAGATAATATAAAGATTTTACAGTGAAAAAAAGATAACAAAATGGGCGTATTACTTTTTTGTTTCTAATCTCTCATTAGCTAAAAATGTAAAATAAGAATTTTTATTTATATTTACTTCAGAGAGAACTGTTTTTCCTTTTCTATCAAATTTGATAATACTATGACTTATATACGAATTCATAATACTAATTAAAATTCTTTTCCTCTAATCAAATTGTTTTAGGAGGAATGATTTTAAAAGAAAAAATTTTCGGCTGCCTGAAAAATGTAAGTTTATCGAAAAAACAATAAACATTAATGATTAAAGCTGCATCTAAATATAAGAACAATGCTTTTGATTCTTTTATAGAATTTCTCTTAAACTTTTCTTTAAACTTTGTGCGAATCCACAGTATTAAAGAATATTAAAGAAAAAGGAGCAGAAAAGCATTTATTACCTTTTCTTTATTCAATTATCATGAACAATTCTTTATTCAATTATAATGAACAATTAAATCAGTGCGAGTCATTAATTCATAATAAATTTCTTAATAATGTCTCTCATTTCTCTATTATCTTTTTTTATTATCAATGGAGATAGACTTTTTAATTAACTCTTTTCATCTTATCTGTGGAATCGAAAATTAACATAAATTGTGAATGAAACAAAAAAAAATAAAATTAGACGACTTATTTTTAAACTGACATTATTACGATAATGTTCCGAAGCCAGCAACCACGAATGTATGATATCAATTATTATTGTTACATGCACTTATAATTACATGATCGTATTATAAAAAATTTACAATATACAAATTATGATTTATTATTATATTTATATATTACTTAAAGAACTGAAAATTTTTGAAAACTTGTTTATTACATACTAATCAAAGATACTCACGTATTCTTCATGATTTCGAATTTCATGATGATTACGAAAAGATTTTTATGTTCACTATTGTTACAAAAATTACAATTAAATGTTTGAATTTTATCTCAATTATTTCACTAATTGGAACAGTAATTGTAACAGTCAACGACATCATGTTTAAAAACATTTGCGTCAGAAGCTGCGAGTTTACAACAGAAGCTGATAGCTTAATGCATTAATATTATTGACAAGCGGAAAAAATCACATTTATCTTGAGAATTACTTAATCTTCTGATCACATAATAATCTGTCAATAAATATAAAAGGGAAATGTAAACTTCTTTTGAAAAGAGCTTTGAAAAAATAAAAAAAAACGCACACAAACTTTTTATTGTGCACTTTTTATAAAATGTAATATTTTATTTACAAACCGATTTTAATTAATAGTAAACAATTTAGTACATGAATTTTTTTATTAATTTTGTTAACATTATTTATGTATAATAATAATATTTACATGTATAATAATAATTTAATTTGTTTAATGTTTAATAATTTTTATACAACATTAAACAAATTGTTAAATAGCTAACAAATAAATTTATTCACATATATATATTATTAATTCTTGAGATATCAAATTACATAATTGTTGTTTAATAAAATATCTTTAATATAAAAAATAATTTATAACTTATTGAATTAATTAATCCACAAAAGAGGCAATTATAAATTTCGATATTTTCGAAATTTATTGTTACCTTTTTTTGTATGATGTGTAAATTTTCGAATAGTTCATTTTACATATTTTTTTCAAAACGATTTAATTTTTATCTTTATAGAAATATAATTATAACAATGAGACAAATTATATTCTTTCTATTCTTCCAAACCTGTGCAATGTTTACCATACATACGTTGCATCTTTCGTAGTTATATAAGTTAAGGCGCTATTTGTATTACAAATATATTGATGTAATTTAATCTACTAAATTTATATCTACTTTATTATTTATATTAAAAAATTCAATTGCAATTTATTATAAATTCTCCTTTTCTCTTTTTATCTCTATTAATAAATAAGAATGAAAAAATATATAAATTCAATATTATATATATTTAAATATAATATTACATATAATTAAATATAAATTATCTTCACATTATATCATTTTTTATATACAATATTTACATTACATACATTATATTATTATTTTTATATTATATCATATTGTTATGTAAAATATTACGTAAACTTTATTATAATTATTAACGTGTATTAATAAAAATAATTATTTTTTATAAATCTAACTTATATGTGAATCTAGCTTATTAAAAACGTTTTCAGCAAGCAATACAGAGGACACAGTGTATCACTTTATCCTTGGTGTTTGCCGAATGTAAATAAGGATGAAATGATTTGTTACGTTCCTCTGTGTCGCTTGCTGAAAAACGCCCTAAGTTTATCACCAGTTGAATATTATCTATATATATTATATATATAATACATATTCAGCATGGTCGATAAAACGGTCATCCAATAAAGGTCGGCAGTATTGTGAGACATTCGTATGTGACTAATAGACACGCGCAGTTACATTTACTCGCCAACTATATTAAGTTGTATCTAACCATTTGTGTTGGCAAACTATAAAGTTCTCTGCGTTATTGAGCGTGAAACAAGTGAGCAGTGAGAAATATAGGAAGTAGCACAGGAGATAAAATAATCATACGAAACAATCGCGAATATAAAAAAGAAAATTAAAATTCTACGATTAAAAATGTAAATTTTCTCATTAACATATGTGTTATAACATATTTATATAATATAATTATATCGTGTTAAAAAATAACCGTTACAAAAGATATACCATGTGTGATAAAATAAGTGATAATTATATTATGAAACGATCACACAAACACGAATGTTTGTAATAAAACGAGATTTTATAAAGATACAGATAAAACTTGGTCAAAGATACATTTTATTAAATTTATTACATATACACATAACAATATAATATAATTCACAGAGAAAAAAGTATTAAAAAAATTATAATATAAAATCAAATATTCTTACATAACATGATATATATATAATTTATGTAGCATAATATATATAAATAATTATTTGTAAAAATCAGAATTAAAATAATTGATTTACGAATAATTATATATATATATATATTTAAAATATATATAAAACGTCATTTATTCAATACAAAATTTATTAATGATATTTAAAATAATTCTCTTTTGTCTTATCTTAATATAGATAATATTAAAAGAGATATAGAATATATATATATGTAATATTCTGTATACTTTAAATGTGACGTAAAGATAAGATATATAAGATATTGAGAGAAAATCACATACAAACAAGTTCATGGATTTTTCCATTATTTCAAATATGTGCATGTGTAATAGATATTTTTTTTATTCATTGTGTTCACCGAATTCGATTACAATTGATTATACCTTGCATGTTATGTAAACGAATGTTAATATAATCTTCTTTGTTATTGCATAACATATGCATGCGTATTATGCATAAGATTATTTCTTGCTTCAAACTCGCAAGTTCCTTAATGGATTATACATGTCAGATCTATCAGTTCAAAATTTTCCGTTATAGATTATCTAGTATATTTTTTCATAAGAAGGAGTGGAAACAAATAGTGGAAAAACTAAATTGCTGATATTGTGATGAACGATTAATAACTCAGAAACAAGAGCTCATATATATTTTATTTGATATTGTATTGGTATCTGATTAGTGATATCAGTGAGTGTTATTTGATCAAAAAATATTTATGTAATTTGAAGCAAATAGTTGACAGACAAGATTTCAGTATAGTATTTTGCAACATCAGTATTAATTTGTGCTAAACTACATTAAAAACAAATTTGGAAAATGACAGAAAACATAAGAAGAGATGTTAAGAAATCTCTGGATGGTGGCTGGGGCTGGTTTGTTTGCCTTGGAAGTAGTCTAATTACGGTAAATTATAGCAGAGTTACTGTTATAATGTTAAAGTCATTTATTTATGTTTTAATAAAAGTATATTATAAAAAGAAAAAAAAATAAATATAATAATTGATAAAATCTTTATATTATTAAAAAAATAAGAATATGCAATTTGGTGATAAAAAGATTATTTTTGAAATATTCTCTTATAAAATAAGATCTCTCGTAATAATTATTATTAGAAAACTTATAAAAAATTGTTTTAAAAACCTGGTAAAAAACTTTTTCTATTTTTATTTTGCTACTTTTATTATATATTGCACAAATTAATAAATTGTTGATATTATTTCATTCAAAATTTTCTTTGTCTTATCTTAATATATAATGCGTAAAATTGTAGCTTTCTTTGCGTTCTTTGGATCCATCTTTTGGGCTACTTTTTCAAGATCTACTAGAGGACCTTAATGTAGATTCTACAGGAACGTCAATTATAATGAGCGTTCTAGATGCTATTGTTAATTTTTCAGGTAAATGCGACTTTTTCTCAATATCTGATCACATATGATTACTTTAAGAATTCTTTCTTCTTTTTTAAACATTTAAAAAATTTAAAAATTTAGAAAGGAGAGACTTTATTTGTCTATCGAAACTTAATATAATATAAATTTATAGGTTTTCTAGTTGGACCATTATTAAAAAAATTTTCTTATCGACAAGTTGCATTGCTTGGATCTCTACTCAGTTGCAGTGGTTTAATACTTGCATCAAGAGCTAATAGTATGCTTTATATTATTTGCACCTACAGCATCTTAGGAGGTATAAAATAATTATTATAAATATATAGTTTTGCAGTTTCTCTTATTAATAATGACATATTAAATAATATTTCCGCACTTGTATTTTCTATAATTATTATTTATTTTAGGCCTGGGTACTGGCCTTGCGATGGCTTGTTCCTTCGTCGCGCTGAATACATTTTTCGACAAAAAGCGTGGCCAAGCCGTCGGGTTTTCCATGGCAGGAACTGCATTGGGAATGATGCTCGTGCCAATGGTAAAAAATATATTTGAAAAAGAAAAATAAATCTCTCTTACAAAGTTAATAATACATTTTACAGCTAATACACGTATTGTTGGATTTATATGGATTTCGTGGCACAACACTTATCATGGGAGGATGGGCGTTGCATTCTGTAGTGGGGTCATGTTTATTACGTCCACTTAAAGAACAATCATTACCAGTGTCAATCGAAGTAATTACACCAATCTAAAAAATATTAAGTGATTTTTAAGCGATATATATATACTTGCCAAATAACTTATAAATAATTTATCTAATATTTTTTTATGTTAATTATTATCTAATTTTATTAATTATTCATTATGTTAATTGTAATATATTAATAATATTATGTTAAACATTTCTAATATTTTTATATATTATTATATATTATCTAATATTTTTATATATTATTATATATAATATTTTTATATAAATATTATATATTTCTAATATTAATATATTTAATATTTTTTTATGTTAATTACTGAGAAAAAAAATTAAAAATATATTTATGCATACATATATAAACAATAATACTAATATCATAGAAAGTAATATGTATAATAGAATACGTATAAAATTCTTCAGAAAACGCCTGATAAAGAACAAGAAAACGTAGCCTTATTGATGAAAACGAATTCTACTGGACGGAGGATGTCGAACGGATCAATTTGGACCAAAGATCAAAAGATGGAAGATGAATCAAAACTCTCATCTAAAAATGAATCTTTCATACAAAAGATAAAAGCAACCTTTGATTTAGATCTTCTCAAGAATCCCACGTACTTAAACGTCTCTCTAGGTTGCAGTCTTTACTACGTAACCGAATCGAATTTTAAATTAATGATGCCCTTCTTTCTCTCGGATATCGGTGAGTGCATTTTAATTTTAAATCAGTATATCAAGGAAGCAAAAGATGTCTATTCCATTCATGAATGTAATATTTATATCTTATAAACACATGGAGATGCTGAAATTACAAATTATTTACATCACATATAAATCTATGTCAATGGCATTGGAGCAATATTGTAGAGAGCTCGATAAACACACGTCAAAAAACATACATCCTCGCTATAGCATTATGCAGAAATTATATAAATTGTTCGTAGGAACTTAATAGGAATGACGAAAGCGGAGGTCGCTTTTTGTCTATCCTTGACTGCATTCCTTGACATCCTCGCTAGGCTATTGTTGCCGACGCTTTTCGATAAGTTTGGCTGGAAGAAGCGTATAATCTTTTGGATCTTCTGTCTCCTCCTTGGAATTTCTCGTTCTGGTAATTCTTTCATTAAATATGTTACTATTAAATTTGAACGTTGCATTGCATTATTTATTATTTATTAAAGAATAATTTAATACAAAGTTGTAAAAAATGAACAAAGAAATATAAAATTTTGTTATTACATAGTATTAGCGGAACAATCGGCAAGGATATCATTGATTATCATGTTCGTGATAGCGGGATTTTTGCGCGGCGCTACATTGGTGAATCTTAATCTCTGCATATCAGAATGTTGTACTTTGAAGAAGCTACCGAGTGCATTTGGAATATATATGGTATTCAAGGGCTTGTGCGTAGTCACTATAAGTCCTTTAATCGGTATGTTAATTCAACATTAAAAATATACAATATTAAAATGTACATTAAATCTTTATCAAAATGACATTAAGCTTTAATTTAATATCTATTTTCTCTTAAAAAGGATATATCAGAGACGTCAGTGATAGTTACAAGATTTGCATCCATATCATGACTGCCATAATACTCGTTACATTTGTTATGTGGAGCATGGAATTTTTATACAATGTCCTTCACAAACGACAACTTGCAATAGTTAAAAAATTACAAATGCAGATTGAATAACGATTAATATAATTAAAATGATTAGTATAATTAAATCATAGTAAATTGTGTGTAATGCAATAACCGTGTTTTTTTAACACGTCTAATGCAAGTAAACAAGCAGTGAGTTTATATTATATTAATCAAATAAAATAATTTTTTAAAATATTTTTTTCTTTTAATTAATAATTCCCATATAATTAATGATTGTCAAACACGATGATCAACCATGAAATATTATAGGCACGCTATTACATTTCTCTTAAAAAAAAGCAATTTTTGTGCATTATTAAATCGAATGTAAAATATGTTTACAATGATTTCATAATTTATACTCCCACGCACTGTTATCATTTTATCAGTTACTACAGTTAATGCTACTTTGTATTTTCGTAAATACGAATTTATTTTTAGCCAAAAGCAATATGTTTTTGTCAGTTGATTATTGTTTTAAAAATAAAATGTTTACTTGCTATTTCTCTTGGAATATTCTAAATTGGTAAAAGAATCTTCAAAAAGGATGATTTGTGTGCGTAAAGATCTAATGTACACAATCAATATTTCTATTCATACATATATTTATTTATCTTAGTGAATTTTTTTTCCTATGAAATTGTGAATTTATTAAAGTGCGATAAAATCCTAATGCTCCATGTGTCCGATGTAACACATGCACGTCCTCACTCGTGTCATTGCACTTATTGCGAGATAATGAAGCGCCAAATGTGTGCAAAGAATTAACTGATAAATAAATGCACTGAGCGTGCATTCGCATTTGTGAACAAAGATACTGTTGTTACCACTTGTTACGAACGATCAGCGTTTGGATGGAGTTGTAGAGCCGGTTTTTATCGTTCACGCTCTTCTTCGAGCCAGTCTCGGAGCGTCTGCTGTTCATGTCAGAACATATGTTTCTGGCTTTCGCGTGTGGAGAACATTCATAATCGCTTTAAGAATGTGAATTTTAAATGTGTGCATTTAAATGGATTAAAAATTAAACGTGCGAGAGTGTTGCTCGTCTGGATCGATGCGATTTTGAAAGATCTTAATTACGTATAATTAGATTATATAATTGTTTAATTATATATTTTTCAACGTTTAATTATATATTTTTTAACGTTAACAACATAAACCTGACGAACATCTTAGTCAGATATCTGCGCTAAACATGCTCTTAATCACCAAGCAAGTAGTTTACGAAAGAAAAATAAGGACGTCTGAATCATTAGCACGGATAAAAAAGTTGAACTGTTCTGGCGAAGAGCAAACAAAAGAAATAAAACACGTTATTACACATAATTATTGTTGCGCCATTTAAATAATGAGTAATCAAACTAACCGTTAAAAACTGTTAAATTTAAGGATATTTTTTGTCCTAAATGTTTTAATTTTTTTATTATAATTATATTATTTAAGTAAAAAAATATACAAGTATAATAGATATAATATATACAAGTATAATAGATATAATATTCAATTAAGAAAAACACGAATATTATTGACAATATATTAAAAATATATTAAAAATTTGAAGCTTGTTAAAAGTTTAAAGAAATATAGGTATAGATAAAATTATTACAAAATTATCAAAGAAATAACATTTAAATGACTTTTTGATTGTTTGTGAAAGTTGCCGCCATCTTTCATCATTATAAGTACGATCGCAGTTTTTAGAATTAATTGAGTTAAATTGAGACGAATTGTCCGTTTTCATTGCTGTTGTAATACCACTTTACTAATCACGTTGAATTAGTGCAATACATATACACGTACATATATATTTAATACATATATATATATATATATATACATATATATATATATATATATATATATATATATTTTTTTTTTATATATAATAAATTTACACATTACTTGATCATATATTTTAATTAATTTACAATATTTTATTGCATTAAGCTTTCGACATCAAAGATATAAATATTTTGTTTTTATTACAATCTATTTCTTAAAGAAATATCAAAATTACAAAAAAAAAAGATAATATGAATATTTTTATAAACTCATTGTAAATATATGTATATAATGCATATATAGTTGGGAGTTAAATTAAGATAAAAGATATATTTTATCTCTCGTAATTTACAGGAAACATCGCAACTTATATCTTATCAGGCAGACAGGAGAGCAGTCGTAAACGTAAATCGTATGTCATCAGAAAATGATTAAGTCTACAGTTTATCGAAAGTGAAGGACAAGTGAGAATTTCTAGGAATCGTATTCTCATGAAGCAGAAGAGTGATCAATATAAAATTGATAAGATGACACATGACAAAACAGACCAAGGCTGGGCATGGGCGATCGTTATCGGCGTGATTGTTATCAATGTAAATCCGTCTTTCTTTTGCAATTGCTAGAAGGAATTTAAAATGATTTAGTTTCTATTGATATAAAATGTTTTCCCACGCGTGCGATCTTTATCTTAATTAAAAATTATTTAAATTTTTTCTTTCCAACAAAAAGTCGCATCTAATAATTTATTTAAAACAGATATTTTATAATTAGATCTTTTAAGGCAATAGCATTCTATTGATATTTATCGTACTTATAACATCTTGTCATTATATTAAAAAAAATTATAAAATTTTAACATTAATTTTTGCAAAAATAAATTATTTTCAGTTAGCCGTGCTACCAATACAACAGTGTTTTGGACTTATCTTCGCGGAGCGGTTCAAAACTCTCGATATCACCGCGACACAGACCACTGTAATTCTGCATCTTAACTCAACGATCATGTGCAGCTTAGGCCTGATAAGTGGGCCAATGATGAAAAGATTTGCCTTTCGTCAAGTGGCATATTTTGGCGGCTTAACAATAACTTCCGGAATCTGCGCCGCTGCGTTTGCCTTTTCTCTTCCGACTCTCATAATATCGTATTGTATTATTATCGGTACTATTATTGTATTATTATTGTATTATTATATATTAAGCAACTTATATTAAATTAACTTATATATTAAATTAACGAGCGACAGAATCCATCCGTGGCAACGCCATTGACGGATATCCTGTGGAGAGAGCACATTTTTCAGCCTAACGAATAATTGCTAACAATATTCGCAGACTAGAAAAATATGTGAGTCGCAAGTGGCTAGATCGGAAATCGAACCCGAATCTTTCGCTTTCCGGGCAACTGCTCTAGATCACTGAGCCACAGACCTCACACCTAATGCTGCTTTTGAACACAGTGATATGCGATTCCAGAATGATGTATTTCACTCAATGGATGCAATGCCGATTGCCATGGAGGATTCCTGAAAGATCGCTCGCTGACCAAATAAATGCAATATTGTTCAACAATATAATTATTGTTCAATAGGAACAATAATGTTATTCGCGAAATTACAATATTACCAAATTACAATATTATCAAAGTTTATATCGACGTTTATATAGTTGGCTATATTATTATAATATGTAATCGAATATTCGCATAATTATTAACAGAATATTAGCCCAACGAATAATTATAATAGAATATTAGCATAATTATTAAACGCATACATTTTTTATAGGTATCGGACAAGGAATCATTTATCCAGCGACAACCTTAGCTCTAAACACGTATTTTCGCAAGAAGCGCAACGTAGCTATGGGTTTTTCGGTTACAATGACCGGTTTGGGTCCAATCTTGATGCCTCTTTTGATAGATGTGCTTCTCGAGAATTATGCCACGACCGGCACTCTTTTGATCCTTGCCGGGATTGCCACACATTCTTTCATCGGTGCATCGTTATTAAAACCACTTGAAAAGCAGAAAGAGGTGAGTTAAAGGTGAGAAAAGTCGCGATTTTGTATTAAAATCAAATTATTTATTTCAATAATATAAAAAATATAGCATGTTTAGAAGATTTTTTCCATTTTTAGCAGATTATTCTGGTAAATAAAACTACTGATATATTGAAGGAAGAAAAGATTTCGAAAAAAATAGAGACTTCATGTGCTGAGAACGAGGCAACTTTACAAGATGATATTGTTCAATGTGGGTTATTAAATAACGAAGATGCGGAAGAGGAAAGGCAATCGAATCATCGTTTGGAAAATAGTAAAACAAAAGTGAATAAAAGTGGAGAAGCTTTGTTTTCCAAAAAAATTGCCACGAATTTGGATCTCGATCTTCTTCATGACAGTTGTTACATAGCCATAATATTAGGTAGATAGATATCGAATTCACAAGAGTTTTTACTAGAACAGAAATTAGAATTTTCAGATACGTGTAATACAGGCACACCCACTTGAAAAATAGGTATGAGTATCTCGTTGGTGGCGGAAACGAATTTCAACGCGATGATACCTTTCGTCCTGGCCGAATTGGCGAGCCTTGATAGAACGTCGATAGCTACTGTGCTATCGATTCAAGCTGTCGCGGATATCGCAGGACGACTTTGTGTGCCACTGTTAGCACAAAAAGCCGGCTGGACGTGCAGGAACCTTTACGTGATATCCCTGCTGGGATCGATTCTTGGAAGGACTAGTAGGTACCGCTACATAAAGTATACGAACACGAGGAATCTCTTCATGAATCCCGACGAGACCGCGCTCTTTGGGGTGGGTTGATAGCTAACCATAATAATAATATAATATAAATTCATACAATCCGAATTATCATTAAAATAATTAATCACAATGCATATATTTATGAATTTATGAATTACAATAACAACGGTTTCCTGTAAAAAATCTAATACATCTTTTATATATTACAACATTTTTCTTTATTTTATTACCTTTTAAAACGTATACTATGACATACTCTGATACGTCTATATTATAATCTTAATAAAATATAATCAAATTATTTATCTATCTTTAATCTATCTTTGCATTCATCAGCGTTTGTACATTTTTTGTAAATTTTTCAACTTTTTTTTTACTCATGTTAGTTTCTTAACAGTTCTATCGACATGGGGTACTTCCTACATCATTGTGATCGGAGTATCCTTGATTGTCGGATTGGCTAAAGGAACCAAGGCTGTCTTCCAAGCTCTAATTCTTCCCGATTACGTACCATTAGAGAGATTGCCGTCTGCATCCGGCATTCAGATGGTCTGCAACGGCATCCTGTCTATTAGCGTGGGACCAATTATTGGTAAAGAAAAATTCTAAATATGCAATAATGATTTATTTGAGTGTTTAATTCAAACTTTAATAGTTAAATAAAGCATTGTTATATTTTAATTACAATTATCTATTTTCAGGTTTAGTACACGATTTAACAGACAGTTACGTAGGTGCACTGTATTTTACATCTCTTCTCAGCCTGTCCTGTGTTTTCTTATGGTCCATAAGTGGACTTTGGACTCCTCGTAAGAATATTTTAAAATTGACTCAACGAAATCCAGAAGAAAATTCTCAAAATGTTTAAAATTAATTTGATAGCGTTTTAGCGATTTAGCATTTCTAATTTCTAATTAAAAAGTTTTAATAAAAATAACATAAAAAATTTATAAATGTAAATTATAAATAATATTATGATATAATTGGAAAAATACAAATCTATTATTTGTATTTTTACATACTAATATAAACATATTGTATAACATTTAATCACAATTTAACTATATGCACAATAATAAAATGCATCTAATAATAAAATTATTTCATTGTATCTTACTAATTGCTTGTAAAAATTTCGTTGCAATATTTTGCAGTTACTAATTTATAAAGTAATTAAAAATGATATAAATAATAAATATAAATATATATTTAATATATTATGCTTCTGTGTAAATTATGTCTTTTCTATGAATTATATTTTATTTGCAATCTTAGATTTTATGTGTTTATATGTGACATTGACATTCCACAAGTTCACCTGATAAATGATCATCAGATCATCTTTTGTACTTTGATAATGTATTGAACGCTTATAGATTGCAATCAGATTAGATTACTCTTAAACTCTTTATCTTAAGTTTTTTTTTTATCTTTCGTGAAAATGTACGTTAACACCAGTGCAACTTTCATTAAAAGACAAGACAGAACACTACGATCCTACTAGAAAAATATATATTGTGATATTTAGCTTTGTGTTACATTTTTTGTGTATCAGTGTTGAATCAATTAAATCTGTAGGTCAATTTTCATAAAAGAAGAAAGATATTAGATCCACAGTTGCTTATAAATTATATAACATTATTGAACGTAGTAGCACTGGAATCTTCCCTGTGTTAGAGATATTGAAATTGTACATATTAGGCACTTGACTGTAAACTTTTAGCGGAAATAATATTATATAATATTAAGTAAGTATAGTACAGAAAAAGTTTATTTACTTATCACAAGTAATAAATAAAATCAATTCTGACATTTACGTTATATTCGCATGACAAATTCCCAAAAGTCAAGTAACGATCGCAGTATCATCCGTGTAGATAAAATCGATGACGAAACTGCAAAATTACAAGTCACGATTATATATAATATTATTATTGCTTTTATTTGCAAAATATGACGTAAATTTAATATATCATTCAATCAAACATATTGTTGTAAAACAATTGTAAGTAATAATAGCAATTGTTAAATAAAACATTCTGTACAACAAATGTGTAACAAATGTGTGATAATTTCATGAATATTAAATATTAAAATAATTAAACATATGTAATATAATATTTATTTTTAATAAAATAAATTTTTAATACTTTTTATGTATAAAACACTTTGTTCACGTAACGCACATATGATATTAAAGCAACTTTTTAGTGCTCTCTGCATGCTCTCTTCCCATAATACTCTTTGGATGATTAATATTATTTTAAAAATTGCTACAAAATTTTGTTCCGGTATAATTTAATTTTACATTAATTTGTAAAATGTCTACAAAAGTACCACCGGATGGAGGATGGGGATGGGTCATCGTTCTGGCTAATGGATTAAATGGCGTAAGTTACCATGTACATTTTATAATGTACCCAGAATGTAATAGAAATATGACAAAAATAATAACACCACAAAAGTATAACATTAGTCAACAAGCAAAAATTGCTCTTCTCTCAAAATCGATATAATATTAATCTTAATAAACACTTCCTAGATGTCAATCGTTCCTGTTCTACAAGTATTTGGATTAATATTCAAAGATTGTTTAGCCGATCTTAATTTGAATGCGACAGATGTATCAATTATAATCAATGTAAATTTGGCATCTGGTATGCTGATGGGCATGATTAATGGAGCTCTTTTGAAGACTTATGGATATAAGAAGGTAGCAATAGCTGGAAGCATATTACATACAGTTGGAATAATGTTGACAGCATTCGCCAATAGCTTTTCTTTCTTTATTATTTGGTACGGAATATTAACATGTAAGTAAAATAGAATTTTTCAACACAAGTACGTTATTATAATAATATCTTTTATATATATCTTTCGCATATATATGCTCAATTTGGACATAAAGAATTATTAAGATAAATTTTAAATTTGAATCATAAATATCAAACTTTTCAAGCTTTTTAAACACATATGCGTCTTTAAAATTATTTCTTGTACTCTTGTAATCTTTATATTCTTTTTACATAGCCATTGGTTTCGGTATGTTGATGTCCGGATTTTCTCTAGCACTTAATATTTACTTCACTAAAAGGCGAGATCGAGCAGTGGGCTTGGCGATAACCATCACTGCACTAGGCCCGATTCTTATGCCTCAAATAGCATCCTTCTTACTTATAATTTATGGTACACAGGTATATATCAAAAATTGTCTTACAAAGACTCAAATATTTTTTTTTATACGTATAATGATATTTTCTTGTATGTATAATGATTATGCCAAATATATATAAAAGAGAATCGATATATAATTGAAAAGTTAATACTGTAGGGCAAAAAGAAATATGTATATTTATGTCGCGCTTTGATAAGGCTTTTCGTTTGTAACTCCATTTGGATTATGAATGAATTATGCCGATCATAAAATATAATGGCAATTGCTTATCGATGTGGGTCGGCATAGACGTCTGTTTATTTTCTCGTATCATCTAACAATTATATCATGTAACCTTGTATGCAAGTAAATTCTGTATCTATTTATAATATAAAGTTATTAATTATTTAGTAAGTATAAAATTATTTAATAATAAATTGTTTAATAAAGTCTATTTTTTTTAATTTATCAAAGTATACAAATTATAATTATTGACAAGTAGATGCAAAACTTGGCAACGTTTAGTATAAATCGCATATTGAAAATAAATGCAGTTTAAAAAATAAAAAGTAAAAAATATTAAACAGGAAACCATGTTGATACTTGGCGCTTATAGTTTTCATTCAATGATAGCCGCACTGTTGCTACAACCGGTTAAATGGCACATGAAAACCGTACCCGTCTGCTTAGAGACAATTCCTGAAAATTCTAAAATATTGAGCGATAAAGAAGGTATTAACTTGCAAATTAAAAATATACTTATACTCGAAATGTATAATAATTTATAATTATTTACTAGATATAACCAATAATGCAGAAAATGAAGCTAATATGCACTCTTCGAGGCTGACTTTGAACAATTATCAGAGAAAAAGGAAACTATCGACTATATCGAGCATTGATCACGATGTCGAAGTTGGAAGCATTTATGGGTTCGATACTTTATCTCGACAAATTTCTATAGACAGAACAAGTATGTAATCCAATAATATGCATATATAATTTAAATTTATTAATTAAATTTAATAAATTAAATTTAATTAATTAAATTTAATTAATTTAAAAGGAGTAACAATTTAATAAATAAAATTTAATAAATTAAATTTAATTAATTTAAAAAGAGTAACAAAACAATACAAATATTATCATATCATATTATTATTATATCATATCATATTATTTTTAGTGTATGATGTAAATTCTGATATCGAAATGAATCAAGAAACGTCTGTGACAAATTTAAATGGTATCTGCAAATGTTCAAAACATTCAATGTGGAATTTAGGTAAATATCACACTGATTAAAACTTTGTGGCTTTTGGAAACATGATAGGCAGCGAATAATACATTCAGATTTGTAACTAGATATGATAAAAGTTTGATATGAAATAGAATACAATTAACAAGAAAAAATAAAATTAATTAACGACATAAAATACGATATGAAAAATCATTATTCATCATTATTATCTGCATTTCTAAAAAAAATACACTTAGTATTTTAGTAAATTTTATATATATTTTTATAGTGAAAAGTATGGAAAGTGTAAATCTCGGTAGTAGCATAAAAATTTTCGATGAACCAGTACCGAAAAAATTGATTTTCATCGATAATAAAGTAAGTAAAAGTAATAGTGTCAACCAGAACATTGTGGAAAGAAATTCGTTGTTAGAAAAAGAGACTGATAACTGTTCAAATGAAAAAAATTGCGATAAAGACAAGTGAGTATAAAAAAATATTTTTTATTTATTATTGTAATATATGTGCATGTGTGTATGAGAATATAATATGAATATTATAAATATTAGAATTTACCTCTTTAAAAGTCATAGCATTCTTAAGACAAATAAAAATTTAAGACAAAATTTGTTAAATCAGCATTCAAAACTAAATATAACTAAATATATAAATATATAAAATATATAACTAAATATATAAAAAACTAAATATATAAAACAATAAGATTATAATTAAATATTTAGAATAATAAATTAAAGAGAATTTTGTGATTCATATAATACAAGAGATCAATATTGGATTTCTTATCTTCAGTTCAGAAGAAAATAATTTAATAATTAGAATTGTATTTATATTTTTTATTAGTAGATTTTAAATTTTTATTCCAAGAATGTTTTAAACTTCAATAAGATATTTTATATATTTTTTTTATTTCCCTTCATTTTATTATAAATATATAAATTACAATATAGATTGTGTAACTCTATCTCACAAAAAACTTAATAAAATATATTATTTTGAAATATAACAAATAATGTAATAATTACATTGCAGTCAGAAAGATGAATCCGTTTTCCGTCGAATTTGGCAACGAGTGGCTGATCTTTACGACCTTGATCTTCTGTGTGATCCTATTTACATAAATATTATGTTGGGGATGTCGATAGCCGTTTTCGCGGAGGTGAACTTTTCCATACTGACGCCGTTTATTCTCGCTGATAAAGAAATGACAACTGCACAAATTGCCAACGTTATGAGCGTCATCGCACTAATCGATCTCTTTGGCAGAGGCGCGGCACCGTATCTGGGAGAGTGGTTACATCAGTCAGCTAGGATGATGTATATGCTTAGCCTGTTTCTTCTGGCAATTAGCAGAACCTGTAACGTATATTAATTATTTTCTATTATCAAATTTTAATCTGAAAAAATAAAATATATAAAAGTAAAAAAGTAGAAATTATACAATACATAATAACGATAAATTTTTATTGATTTCTATTTATTTCTGGTACAGTGTTGATTTTTACGAATAGCTTCTCCTCGGTAACAATTGTTGCAATCGGTTTGGGATTGGCCAAAGGAATTCGCACGGTGTATATGACCTTAGTGGTACCTAGCTATGTTCCTCTCCATAAATTAGCCAGCGCTTCAGGGATCCAGATGTTAATTAACGGAATAATTATGCTATGCGCGGGTCCTATACTAGGTACTACTAATTTAAAATTTAACTATTTGTTATCTCATTATTAATTTCTCAGTATGTAATCTTTTTTTATGCATGCATAATTTATATAAAATGTTATATGCTGAGAGAGAAGAAAAAGAAAAAGAGAGGAGGGAAATTTAAATAAATTTTAGATTTAAATAAATCTTAGATTTAAAGAATTAATTTGTTGTAGGTTTGATACGAGATAGTACAGGAAGTTACACAATTTGTATTATATTGATTAATACACTAACTCTTCTTACGATATTTATCTGGACAGTAGAGATACTCGTACAAAGGAGGTCTGCACGGAAGAAATCAAAATTGCCCGAATCTTAAAATATAATGTACAAAATAATTCTATTTTTATAAATAAACAGTTTTTACATACAGTATTTACATTGTGAAATTTTAAAATTAGTAAAGAAACGATTAATAAAAACATGTAATTAATTAAATATAATATTTTTAAAAATTCTTACGTATTTCCCGAATGATGTATTAAATTTCTTCGATTGCAATTAAGGTCGTGTCCTTGTTCGACACCATTTATCATAGAAATGAATCCAATTAGAGCACTAATCCTCCCGAGACGACTAGAGTCTTTAAAGACAGACAACTGCAATAGACAATGGAACATCTTTCCCATTATTTTCCAGCGGGAATTCTCACGTCTTGCGACGTGTGATCTTCCTGAAGAGATCTGAAAAGGAAGTTCGAGGGTCAATGAAATGTAGATAATGTTGCATCAAGCTAGTCAATCTGTTTAACAATGTTGGAGATTCCTATTTTCTCGCGTCAAGTCTTTGTATCAAATGTAACATCTTTTACATGACATGCAAGAATTACGATGTACGTGATATATCCATTAATTTTCTTTTTTAATATGCGACGACTTAAGAAAAGTAAAGCAACTTTTATTTCTCTCTTGCACTAAATTACATCTTTTCTAAATATGAAAAAATAACAATATATGAAATATTTTTGTCAAACGTATAGTACTCGAGTGTTATTTCTTTTATGCTATTTTACTCGAAACGAAAATAAAAAACACGATTTCAAAATTCGCGATATAAAATCCCCTTTCACTACAGTACAATTGAAAGAGACTGACTTGCGTGA
Organism: Camponotus floridanus; assembly: GCF_003227725.1. Taxonomy (NCBI): domain Eukaryota; kingdom Metazoa; phylum Arthropoda; class Insecta; order Hymenoptera; family Formicidae; genus Camponotus; species Camponotus floridanus. The sequence goes on along the minus strand of NW_020229448.1, from coordinate 474,531 downwards.
TATGCATGCAAGTATATCCCGTACAAACGTACATTTAGATGCAGCAATGCTCAAATAGTCGTGACACTTTTTGGCGGAAGTCCAGCTTTACGAAATCGGCGAAAGTGATGATGATCGAACGTGGTTGGCAAATGTATGAAGAACAAATTCAAATAGCCGCAAAACGCGACTGTATTTCAAAACAACCGCACCTGTAATTTTCTAAAATCAAGATGAGAAAGTTTGTGCAATTTTCTGAATAATTTAACTGTAAATATAGTTTAGTATTATATATTGATAACATGTTATCACCAAAATATTATGTTTTGCGTTATGCACAGAGAAAAATATAGAATAATATTTAATACATCGGTTTAATATAACCTGCAAAAATGAAAAATCTTTTCTTAATTTGTTGTAGAATTTAAAATATCTTAATTATACTAATTTACATATATAATATATTACTTTTTTATATACAAATATATCAGAATAATATATCAGATAAATACATATTTATTACATTGCCCATTTTATATTATTCATTATTTATTGTTTTTATATTAAGTCTAAACATCATTTTTTTTTAAGCAAAGCGAGAAAGTTTCTGCATTGGAAAGTATTTAACATGCACGACAGATTCTAAGAAAATCTTTAAACTCACCTTTATTTAGTTACAGAATTGATGAAAGCATTTCAGAAAACGAAAATGTGTTAACTTGAGACCCAATTCGTGTAACACAAATTAACCTGATTGATATATACAAAATGTCTCGTTCTTATATTAGCACTTAATGTGCACATTCTTTTATAAAATTTAATTTGAAAATATTTTCTCTTTCTACGGAATAATCAATTTTTTTATCATTAATAGCTTTATTAATAATAAAACAACTAAATATACGAGAGTTTTTTCATATAAAAATTCAAATAATAAAATCAAGTAGACTTTATTTTCAGGGAATTTGAATTTAAGATTGAGTTATATAAAAACATGTAATATTAAAGACAAGCAAATCACAAAAAAATGACGATTTTTCTTGACATTTTTGTAGAAGAAAACTTGACTTCAAGAATATATTATAAAATAATCCAATATCAAATTTCTAAAAATACAAAATTTTAATATAAAAAAGATTATAACATATTTTTTATTTTTTATCTTAATCCAAATAACGCAAGTATGATTGAACTGTTAAAAAACAGCAGAATTCTCTTGTGAAAGAGATAATTATCAAAATGAAAATTATTAAATCTATATACATATATATATATACATAAATATATATATATATATATATATAGCTTATTTACAATTATATAAATTAGCTATATGAAATATTGATTTCCAAACAAAAGTTGTGATGACAACTTAGTGCAAATGCCATGCTGTCACAGTTTCTCCTATTTCTTGTTTTAGACTTATTGAACTACTTATAACTCGTAGAAATACACATGTTCGGATTATAAAATACATTTATCCGGTACACTGGCCACAATAATCACTTATGCACATACGTAGACTCAAAATAGTGAGTGAGTGAAAGAGAGAGAGAGAGAGAGAGAGAGAGAGAAAGAGAGAGAGGATTTACATTACGATTTGCATTAAATCTTATCAAGTAAGAAGTTTGTTGAAATGCAATCACGAAGAATTCTATAATAAAATAACTGTTCACAATCACTCATTTTTCACTAAATATTATCAATATTGTCTGCACATGCACAAATAATCTTTTTGAGCATTTTTCACAATTAATTCGTTATCGCCTGGCACGTGAGACCTATAAAATAAAAAAAAATTAAATTATTTTAAAACGTTTTACTGATCACAGTAAAAATTAAAGTATATATAATATCTCAACGATCAAAAAATGCAGGAAGATAGAAAATTGAAGAAAAGAGAGCCATAATTCTGTTTTAAAATACTCTTTAAATATAAGAACAATATAATCATAGATTATAATATAAAGTTATACAATATTTAAAATAAATAACTAATAAATAGTATAATAACTAATAAGTAAATAACTTTATAAAATAAAAAATAAATTAAAATAGGCAAATAAAATAATTTAGATAAAGAATATAATTATAAATTAAATATACGATATATAATTGTACATACCTTTGAGTGTCCAGCATACAACACAGGACTTTCAAGAGATTCACTGTCTTCGCTCTCGTGTTCATTCTCATCAAGCGTCGCAAATTCCTCGTGCTCCATAATGCCCCATAAAGGAACGCTCTCAGGACCCGTAGAAGCTACAGCCAAGTTGTTCACAGCCTGAGGTAACACTTGGTAGGCTTTCTCGATTAACTCGAACGTATTGGACTTATTCTTGGTTCTTTTCGTGTCCGTTTCTAAGACTTTCGAATTTCTGTCTGCTTCTTTCATCGCCTTTTCTTTCTTCTTATCGGCAGAATTTGATTTTGGAGTGGTTACGTTATATGGCAGAGGCGTCACCACATAAATACGTTCCTTATTCACCGGAGAAATATCCACGGAGAAGCCCTGCCATATAAGGTCGTCCTTTGTAGATGCGGTAGAAGCTTCAGTAGAACTTTCAGACTTTGAATTTTCAGTCATCTTAAACAGAAGGCAGCGAAAAAAGATAAGGCATTAATTCTTGATATCGATATGTTCATGAAATTTTAATCAATTACTTTTACTCGCTGTCCTTCCACATGCTCACTGGCCGAACCTTTGTAATCTAGATCATTGAAACTGAATCCGGCCAAAGTAAATGTTTTAACATTATCGTTGTAAGGACCAATTGCAGAATTAACAGATTCGGTGGTTGTCAGGTACTTATCAGGAATCTGTTTTGAAGGGAAAAGATACGGATTGACCGAACTAGATGATATTGTACTAGCAGTAGTACCCTTCGAATATTCCTAAATTGAACATAAAAAAGGATATTTATCACTATTCTATTATATGTATGCTAGGATTATCATTATAATTTATTATATTAATAATATTTGATATTGTCGAAAGAGTCTATCATCAAAATTACTTTTGCAATCTAAAATAAAATCCACCAGTTTATTCGCCCTACAGGATTTAAAAAATTGTACCTATTATTTTATCTTATCGATTCATAGAAATATTCATTAAAATAGTATGATATTTACCTGTATCGTCCAATTATCAATATTCTTTTGCAATTTATGTACGTCTATGGAGTTATTTACTTTAATACCGACTGGTTTCCTAATAATATTTCCCAATAATGTCGAAATATTCCAAATATACGAAGAGTTCGGAAGGCTAACTTTAACATTGCGTCTTGATTCCTCGATAAAATAGTCGTGATTGGACTCCCTCGTAAAATTCAGAGCCTTTCGCTCGTGATGTGAGTCGTGTGATGAATGGAACGGAAGTGGTGTGTATTGTGACGTGTAGGGAATAATAACTTGCACCTAAATTTAATTACAAAGAATTAGATTAATTATTAACAAGATTTTTTCAAGATGTGTTCTTCTATTCAATAATATCACCTGTTTATTCTTCTTCTTGTCGTTTAGTTTCGTTGATGTCTTATTCGCATCTTTCGGTTTAACATTAATATTTTCATTCAATGTTTCCTCCGCATCGTCAAAAATGTTCAATACAGGTTTCGCAGAGGGCCAATACTTTCTGCTCTCTGTATTTCTCGAAGTCGTTGATAAAACGCTCGGCCATAAATACCCAACCTGATCGGATGGCGGAATATAAGAAACATCTTGCCCCCGAAGAATCTTATTATCACGGAGACCTTCATTGGAGTCTTGTGTCGTAGTATCGTTGATCTTCGATTCTTCTGAAGGTGTTACAAACTTGATCGTCTGGAAATGATCCTCAGGAAAGTAAGATTCTGTTGCAGTAATGTCGTGATGTGTTCCATAAACTTCGTCATCATGTGTTAAAGTTGTCCCGGCAGCCTCGGTATTAGTGGAGTCTGTGAACGCGTTAGAGGTCGGCGGTATCGAGGACGAGTCCGTCCGACTTTCATCCTTGTCCGTGAAATCTAGCAACGGTGACTCCTCAAAATGTATTGAATCTTCACTCTTTGCGGAAGATCCATCTGTAACGCGCAAAGGCGCGCGAGAGTCTTCAGCAACGTTAGCGCTGGAGGACAAATCGTTGTATTGGTGCTCGAGATTGCCCGGTATTTGATCGAGACCGGAAATCCCGTAGCTGCCGGAAAGATTTTGATCGATGGAAACATCGGAATTGTCGAACGACGTTTGATGACTTATGGAATCGAATGAACTTTGAGTTGCGGTATTTTCAAATCTTTGCTGGTCTGGTATAAGATCTGAATGACCGTGAGATATCTGAGTGTCGCTAGGAGACAAATCGCCGTGCGCAACATAATTTTGAAGGTTAAAGTAGTCGAGCTCTCCATTGTTCGCGCCAGGATTGATATATTCTTGATGAATAACTCCTCGATCAGAATTTGAAGGATGTGAGTAAACGGATGCTCCACTGTTAAAATTGAATTCTGCACCCGGGAAAGAGCCATTTCCCGTGGACAGAACATTTTCAAAAACAGGTGATGATGATGCTGGTGGGGCGTCAAGATATTCCGAGTTACTATTGGAGACGGCTTCCACAGAATAATTGAAAAGTTCCGCCTTGTAGAGAGGCGGTATTGCTCCAGGATACAGATGTGGATTTGGCAGCGGGTTAATGAAAGATCCTTCTTCACCGGGCAATGGTGGCGCCAAACTAAAATCCGTAGCTCTAACTTCTTGAGAAGCAGCTCTAACTTCTTGAGAAGCGGCATGATAAGCGTCGTGAGGTGTTTCGTGGTTTCTGGGTGGCAGATATCGGCCATCCAATGATGGCGGTGGTGGCGGGGCGAAGGAAGCAGCTCCCGAATGAGAAAATTCACCGTGCTGTATCGGAATCCAGGGTTCTTTGTTGCAAGGATTGCAGTTTTTGGCTTTGTTCGCGGGAGGATATTCCGAATAAGAAGCTGGAGGAGGAGGTGGTTTGTCGTAAGTCGTAGGAGAGGGACCGCCATAGATCTCCGCTGGAGCTGAAGGAGGTACAAACTTCGGCGATACGGAGGATAACTTCGGAGGATACGGAGTTTCCGTATACGGTGGAGGAGGTGGTGGAGGTAACAGTGTTTCTGAAAAAGCGAAGGGATTCAACCAATTCATGAACTGCGAAAAGTATCCTGATCCCTCGGTTGGTGGAGGGGTAACCAACCTTGCGACTCTACCAGGTGGATGAAGTCTCGGCGGTGGTGGTGGAACAAGATATTCGCTCAAATTGATTCTGCGAATGCGTCGAATGTTGTTAGGGCCACCCCGGCCATTCCTGATGATAGAGGCCGCGCTGATTGCGCAAATCACTAGCAGTAAGAATGGCAAGGCCTGGAATATCAAATTAATGCTTCACAACAAGAGGACCAAGAGGGATTTATTAAAAATAGTAATTTTATTTAAAATAAAAAATAATATTGTGTAAAAAAAGAGAGAAAGAATCTGCAAATTATTCGCATATATTTTGCTATAACTAATTTTAGAAACAATCGTTTAGTTGTTAAAATCGATACATAAGTATTGCTTTTCTCTTTATTCTTTTCTCGATATTCTAGATATTATTTGACCGACGAATGGCTTTTATGTATTATATTATTATATACACTTTCCGCAACAATCAATGACACGATGGTGGAATAAACGTGCGATAGAATAAACCAGGTCGCATCATGGGAATCGTTCTACCGAGAATTATGTATGCCGTGCTCGAAACTCGTCTTCTCCCTTGTTATTTTAGAATGGAGTCCTCGTTGGACTTGGTTTCCCTCTCTTTAGTCCTGGATGCAGCTGATTACCCCGTTTTACGCTTGCTACATGTAATTCATACAAGAAACGAACAGCATTACTGCGCCACAAAAATCATTACGCGAAACGACTAAGACAATTGGTGGCAGCTGCGTTTGAAATGTTTTTCAAACTGCTGCAAATACATACGCTCGTCAATAATTTTCAATAATTTTTCACACTTGTTTAGCGTTATTAGATTTTGCCCGACGTACCTGGTTAATTTCAAAATTGGCTTTCTAAGTGAGTGAAAAGCACTCGTAAATGTCGTTCGAGATTCCGAGGCTCTTCGACCTATTTAACCGACATAGAACCTGGCAATCATCGTTTTCTTGAGGAGATTCTAAGCCAGCCAGTCATTACCGATGGCACAAGAGGTCATAAGGCATATAGAATGCAATGTGAGGTCGAGAATGTGCCACGGATTCAATTCCGTAGAATTGCTTCATATGAGTTTCTTTCGTCTATTCACTTACTCGGTTATATGTGTATGAAATTATTATCTAATGTGTACGTCAATAATTACAGACAAGATATTTCCAATATATTTTTAAATATAATTTTAAATATAAATTTAATCAGTTTTTTTAGAAATAATTATAATTATTTATCGTAATGGATTTATTTCGAAACACTATAGCTTCTGGAATATTGGTGTTCTGATGAATTACTCCTTTAATTAAATCCTTAAAGTCTAATCAGAAATTGCTCATAAGCATAATTAAAAAAATGTTATACAATTATTTCAACGAAATAAAGAATGTAGGACTAAAACGCTACAAAAATAATAATATGAATGATAATATAAATGATAAAGTTCGATGTGCGCGAATTATTCTCTCTCGGGAATAGCAATAAGTGGAGAATTGGTGCAAGGAAACCTTTGTCGCGGAAGACCGCGAGGAAAACGAATGAAATGTCGAAGAAAGGCCGGGAATATGTCGCGATTCGCAGCACCCACTAGCACAGTGCTGAGATTCTCTCACGTGAATTAAATGCAGGAGCTCCACGTGCTAGTTCTTCCCGAGTCCGCGCTTCTTGTGAGAGAGAACGAGAGTAGTCGCGGATGACCGTGTTTGTTCCCGCGAACCGGAAGCCGCATAGGAAAGTGAAAAAACGAAAAAAAGGGAGGCACACACGCGCCTCTAATAACGCGTTACGATGCAGACGAGCGTTATGCAAATTACTTCCGACGAGAGCGCATCTTCTGTCTGTAACACGTTATTCGCGATGTATCGCGTAGATGGTTGCGTTTACAGGTGTTCGACGTAAAATGACTGCTAAATTGATGACTGTAACATTCAAATCAAAATTATTATACACTTCTCGTGAAGAACGAGAAACTTTATGCAATAAAAAAAATGTTCTTCAAAGTTTGCTGTATATCGACGTGATTAGATATTTTTTATTTAATTCATAAATCTTCTGTACATCTATTCGTTTCTTTATGTATGTTTTTTTAATATAATAGTGTAGGTCTAGCAGAGTGAAATGATGTTGTGCTGTTTTCTAGGAGAATCGTTAATGAGAGAAGTCAGTGGGCTACAGATACCCGGCAGGTATTAATCAAGCATGGATTGAGAATAATAGTGACTCCGCACTCTTAAGTCAAGGATGGAATCAAGGATAGAAGAACAGGTCAAAATCTACTAGGAAGCGGATAGATCCGATTTCTCGGCTAGCGATCGTCGAGAGAACATCTGGAGAGCATCGATTTGGCACACAGGTTCCACGATCGTATCGAACGTACAGCTAATACATCGATTCTTTTCTCCGGCCGTCACGTTTGGTTGTAAGATTATGATTCCATTTGGCTGCTGCATTATATCGATTTTGATCGCAATATTGCGGGGTCTCGACATGATGCGAGATGAGAAAATACGATACGAATGCGTTTGCAGCAGCGTAACTACGACATTGAAAATCAACCATGCATCTTGATGCATCTTATAACTTTCGCTCTCAAAAGTAAGTTCTGGCAAGCTTCTTGGCTAATGGAATTGATGAGACGATAAGATGAAAAATAAATATGCAAATCAAATTAAAATCAAAATAAAATTACATAAAATTACATTAAATTGCGCTTTTGTCAAAAGAATTTAAAAGAATTTCTTTACGTCTCAATTTATTAATTACTTCTGATACAAAAGACAATCGTTTATGTATCAATAAATAAATGTACAAACAAAATTGTCATAATTGTACTTAATTAACGCATAATAACATGGTATTAAAGAATAAATACTACAGATTCTAACAAACGTCGATTTGAAAAAAAAAAAGATGCGAGGATGCAATCGCGTGGAGGTTGCATTCGCGCGCTTTCTCATTAAGAGCGTCTCACGATGCCGCAGAAATTCATTATTGAAACGACCATTTATTAAAATTGATTACGCCACTGCGCTCATGAACCCGTCGCCGATGTCGTGGATGTAGCGACCGCTCACACTCATACGACGAGTAATGTAGGTAAGTGGGCTGTGGGTATTACGAGAGTCGAGACCTACAACGCGAGAGAAGACGATGTAACGCGCTCGTGCGCACCTGTAATCCGTGCGTATACATACATATGCGTAGGTGCGTGTCCCACGTGAGACGAACGTGCACGTTTATCGGGAAATGAATATCAACGTTAATCGAGTCGAACCGTTAATGAGGCCAATAATGAGGCTGCGCTCTCTCTCTCTCTCTCTCTCTCCCTCTCTCTCTCTCTCTCTCTCTCTCTCTCTCTCTCTCTCTCTCTCTCTCTCTTTCTCTCTCTCTCTCTCTCTCTCTCTCTCTCTCTCTCTCTCTCTCTCTCTCTCTCTCTCTCTCTCTCTCTCTCTCTCTCTTGCTTGGAATAACGTCGCCCAAAATGAAACCGTCATCACGTTTATGAGAAATCCTCACCAGGTATCTCCGTGAAATCGAGATCGTTTCATCGACGAGATCGATATTCGAAGGCTGAAACTTTCGATGTTGTCCGAGGACCTCGTCGCGCTCATCTGCGCGAACTTTCTTTAGCACAGCACGATTACGCAGTTAAATTACTTTATGAAGAAAATACGTACATAAGAAGATTTATGTACCTCTAGAATATCTCAGAGTACGTTTTTCCTGCGAAATAATTTTTAAACTAATATATATACAACGCGCAACAAGACTAAAAAGATAAAGATATTGTGCTGTCACTTTTCAAGACAGAGTTTAACTTCTCTTTAAGCCACGTCCCGTGGGAATAGTCGAGAGAAAATCGGAAGACGTCGGCGATCTTGTGGAAAAGACGAGCCCTAACGGTTCTTCAACGGCGCGGAAGACAATTACAAGAGCGTCGAGACAGAGAGAGTTAACTATCGTATTTACATCGCGAGCTCTGCTCCAGTTCGACGAGTGTCGGTAGAATATGACATTTGCATCTTTTCGTCTCTCATATGATTTTATAAAAAAACGGAAATAACTTAATGTTTTATTATAATTAATTAAAATTATCAATTTGGAGAAAAAAATATTATTTCCAATAAATTATCGTCTTGTTTGCAAAATAGACTGTAAATATATCTCAGTTTATTATCACGCGAACTTTCTTATTTTAGAAAATTTAATTGCATAAATATTTAATAAAAAATACAAAAACCTAACAAATGTATAAGATCACTTTAGAAAATTATTGGCAACAAAAGAATGTGACCAACAAACGAAAGAAGACTTCACCTTTCTTTTGTCAATGCAAAGATTTCTGTTAGTCTTGACTTATTTGCCATGCTCATTTAAACGATTTGTGAAGTAAATATTACAATATCCGCGGTACACCTATCTCGATTTTTAATATTGACAGACAGTAACAAATTTTTCACATGCAAATAAAATACCAAACAACTGGAATGTTATGCATAATTGAAATATAAAAATAGTTTCGTATTTGCTTAGATGTCGCATAAATCGTAAAAATCAATAATAAGACACTTTGCTAAAGTTGCATCAACAAAATACATGCAAATGAAAAGTAAGTTTAAATTCTTTCCTTAAGGGATCTCTTGTTTAAGCTAAAATTTATCCGATAAGAAATAATGCTTTGTTTACATTTTCCGCTAATTTTGAAATAATAATTTTATATAATTATATTTAATAAATATATATATCTCACACGTAATCACGAAATAATCACATTTCCGTACACGTTTTTGGAAATCGAGACTAGATAAAACGGACAAACGGAAAGCGACAGATTTAGGTCGTCCAAAAGAGTTTCCCTCTTCGATTGGCGCTGTGCCAAACAGCTTGATCGTTCGCCTCGAAAGCGGCATACGTCTTCGTCGTGCGGCGTACGTCTCCGACGCGCACAATTCGCAGTGTGCATAAATCAGCCGTGACTCTCGAGACACAACACTGGCCGTGCATTAACATACTACTTCGCTCTCCTGATTAATTATAGAACGTGACTCTCTGAGATGATTTCCGCCGATTTATGAAATCGAATTAATTCGCCTAAAGAAATCAATTTCGATTAGGATTAGAGAAAACCTGTGACCAATGCCAATTATTTATAATAAGTAAAATTTATTTACAATGTACGCAGAATTTTTTCCCGCTTTCCTACTGCATTATTGCTCGACAATAAATATTTTGTATCTACATATTTTAAAAATAATTTTTTATTGTTTTTTTTATAATTTTTCGTATCTTCCGACAAAAATATTCGTATTATAAATCCCAACATAAATCAATTATACGGAATATATGCGCGAATATTAGAGCTAAAATCGGTGAAACAATATTTGAAATAAATGCAGAGTCCGCATTTATTTTTCATCCATATGCAATATTAATTATACTCGAAAGCGGTACACGGTCTTTTCTATATCGTCAAAGCTCCCATGACTCTCGGTATATTATAATCGTGCAATCTACACGATTCGCCTCGTTATCGATATCGCATAGTAGACTTATGACACATATTAAAATAATCCATCATTAAATTGCTACACTAAAGTGACCTAGAAACGTGAACAGTAATTTGCATTTTAGTCAAAAATTATATTTTATAGCACTAAAAAATTTAATGCTACAAATAATATGTCTTATAACGAATATTCTACATATTACTAGTCCTAAAATTGCACTGCAGAACATTTTTATTATATAAAATAAAAGTATCAGACTATTTAAAAATTTTTAAGATTTGATACAATTCATTTTTTAACTAATAATAATAAATGCAAGCGAATTAATGATTCATAACAATTTGCAGCTAATTATTTAAATTTGATCTAACAACAATATCAACTCAACAAATGCTTATTGAACACCGGCAATAATTTTAATGATTTTTTAGCGATAGTATTACTCACTCTTCGAGCATCCATTTCTCCCACAGTCAGGAACTTCTTGTCAAGAACATGTCACAGTTTGCACGTAAAACCAAAATCACACTCTTCGTCCTGAATCTTTTTCTTGAGAGCAAATCGGATCCTTAACTCTCAATCTTATGACATTGTCACGACGTGTAATACGCGACCGACAGACACGGTAACTCGATTCTGTTCCTCGTCGCGAGAAGGTGAAGGTTGAAGTGGAAGGACGCAGGACCCTGAAATGCGGCACGACCACGCGTGGGAAGGGAGATGGCAAAAAATGAAAAGGAAGGATGCGCTCTTGATCAGGGTCAAAGAGAGAGTCCATTGAAGCTTCTTCGGTCCAAGTCACTTATATACATTTGCGCTTCTCTCCTTCCTACCTGACACCTCTCTCTCCTTCCCACCTTGCACCTTTCCCTTGCTCCAAAAGGATCCTTCCGTACGCAACCAATCCCTTTTTCTTTCTGTCAGGCCACAACTGCATCTACGGAAAAGCGAAGAATTTTTCGACCTGCAGGATTTTCCTATTTCTGACAAAATTCCCTCGATTATGCTCATAATAAGTATTGAAGACCTGGAATCGGAGATCCTGGAGTCGAGTTGGAATGTCAAAACCATGATTTCTTTATTGGAATAATAATAACTGGTTTCAGTTTTATATAATGTGTAATATTTTCTGACATATAACAAAAAATATATATTATTAACTTTTTGATATATGTTTAATATAAAAAAATGTAATATATTAAATTACATATTGCAAATAATTATAGAGATTAGAGACTACTAACAAGATGTAAAATAAATAAATGTTTGATATGAGAAAATGAAATACGTAGAATGATGACTTATTTTTATCCGATGATTTCATAGAGGATATGCACATAATCGACATATAAAGCGAACACGTATAGAAACGTGCAATATAATAACGCCAGGACGTTAAACCCAATGCGCGACTTTCTCGCCGCTTTCTGGCGATTTTGTATTCCGTAGATTCACCCTCGATTTCCTCGTTGTAAGGCCATCGCGTTAAAAACGGCGCATTCTAAATCGTCCAACGTTTCACCTGAAAAGAAGCGTCGGGGATGTCCCAGTATTGTCTTGATTTTAAATGACATTGGACACACAATGTTATATTTCAATTGCATCGCATTAATGTGACTGTATTAATTTATAATCGAGAAGAGAAAGAAAGGAAAAGGAGAGAGATACATAATATATGATATAGTAAATAAATTATTATACTTAATTAGAACATAATAAAATTAAAGTTTAAGTGATAAATAAGAGGGGAAAAATATTGAAGAAAATTAGTCGGAGATCCATCTATAAAATTTAGATTGGAATTTCGAGTACAGGCAAAATTTTATGCGGCAAAATCTATACCAAGGTCTTCTCATTTTATCTGTATACTAAGATTACGTAAATATACTGCTTGATAAACCTGATAAACGAATGACAGTACAATTAAACTATAAATCTCTTTCGTTAGCGACATTATAAATTGAATCTCAGTCGCATCGAATCGACACGACATGACAAAATGATGGAACGTTTATCAATCGTTATCTTTCTGAGTCTTGTGTGCTTCAGCCTGGTCAAAGTCGCTGGGACTCAAAACACGACGAACTCTACCTGCACCGAGATAGGAGCCTTCGAGATCGACGACGGAACATGTAAAAATTATTACATATGCATAGACAACGGCGCGACCCTGGTGCCGGTGATGCTGTCGTGCGCCAGTTCTGCCCTATTCGATCCTAATCAAGGTAGATGCGTGCCCGGAAATACAACTACGTGCCAGCAAACACCACAATACGGTTGCCTTCGCTATGGTAGATTCCCGATACAGGACGCGAGCTGTAAGATGTATTACCTGTGTTATTGGAATGGCAGCGGTTATGCCATGATGAGTAACCTCTCGTGCCCAAACACGCTAGTGTTCAACCCAATGTCGGAGAAGTGCGTACCACCACAGACATATTTATGCTCAGAAACACAAACGTAATCAAATTCCATAAATATATCGCATGAATTTGATTGCAATCTGTGTAAAAGATTTAATGTTGAAAATCGAAAAATCGATGTATCATTATGTAACAATATTATGTAACACTTGTTGAATAATTTAAGTAGAAATAAATAATTGCTGTAAAATAATATTTTTAATTAATTAAAGTAACAAATATGTATGTACTTATCGTACATCAGAGATGAAGAAGGTGGTGAAAAAAAAATTATGTGTGTGTGTAAGATATGTAAGAAATATTACACGGAATAATAATACATTTAACGCGAAAAGGAGATCAAGGTGAATATGCGGCGCGTGATATAATTATCTATAATTACAAATCACAAACATATTTGCGGCATAAAAAGATTGTTATAGACTGATGGAAAAAATGACAAATGAACTTTTGACTATCAAATGCTTAACAGGCATACTTATCACCTGCAGTATTATTTTCAACTTAATGGAAACGATAAAAGTACGTAACAATTCCTCGTTAGTACAATCCATTATAGGCGCGATTCGGTCAATGCGATTGTGCAATTGTTGTTCGCGATTAATTATTTCCGACCGCGTTATAAACGTGCACGCTATAATCATTCGTGCGATAATCAGGTGCGCTTAATAGTTTAAAGATTATTAAACGTTGTAAATATTTGCTTCTTCCACACTACGAAAAAGTCAGATAAATTGATTAATTAAATTCATATATTGTTAAAAAAAGGGAATCGTTGAAAATTATATCGATAAAAATACGTGAAAAAAATACATAAATGTATAAATAAGTAGAATAATATTCTTATTAATTTCTGTATCAATAATTACATTTTTCTTTTTTTATAATCTTAATTACATATTATATTTTTTTATAAATTTGTGTAGGTACATTTGTCGTAAATAAAAAGCATATAATTTCATCTGCCGCGTTTTGAAAGTCGAATGTAGATTACAAAACCTTTATAAATTTATATGATTAAATTAATAAGGATCATTGAAATTTATATACACACAATATAATTTCAATCTTTTTGAAATTACCTTTTATGTGATATTAGATTTGCTAAAGCAGAAAAATAAAACTTGAACTTGCCAAATATCTAATCTATTCAAGAGAAGATTTTGTACAGTGTGACTTCGGTGAAACTTCTAAGATTGCCACCCATCGGCGCCTCTCTGATCCTTTCGTTTGACCAATATCCGACCTCCTCTTCAACCGCTCGTCTTATCCTCGAGTGAATCCTGTCATCCTTGCGATCTGCTATGATACCTGGCAGATTTGTTTGGTCTGTCTTGTTAGTATTGACGAAAGTCAGGTTATTTTGTGTAAATTCCGATACCACGTGTTGCAACCCGACCGAAACATCTTCTTGTATCCCTGGTAATGTCTGTCGCACGACTTCTATCTTTGTCTCGTTGCCGATGTTTTCTTTTATCGAAGGCACTGTGTTTAAAATTATCTCTGTAGTTGTATCGTTTCCATTTTCTGTACGTACAGTGTCGCTCGTCTCCTCTTCAGGATTGTTTGTCGTTGTAGAAAGCTCTATGCTCTCCTGCGTCGCATTAACATTCTGATATTCCAAAGTAGTTAAATTAGTATCGTTATCAGTATCTCTTAAAAATACAGCTACACTGTCATTTTCTTCTTTAGCTATATTTCTTTCATTCTCTATATATACAGCGTTACTCGTCTCATTTTCAATATTTTCATTATTTATCGTCGTGGAAGGATGTATAGCCTCCTTTGTCGAAGGATATTCTGAAGCGTTACAGGGACTAACCGTAATCGACAATTTTTCGGATTCAATAAGATTTCTTCTAACAATATCGAATCCACCTAAATCTTCTATTTTATCATCAAGACTTCTGCGTTTTCGTCTTCGAGACGATACTTCGTTCTCTTGATCGTTGTCTTGATCAAGGATACTGGAATCTTCGGAATACTGGACGTCTTCGTTTTCCTGTTCAGAAGTGGGTTGGTTTGAAATTAAATCTTGACCGGCAGAAGGATTCGTAAATTCCAAATCTTTGTGGTTATCACCAATGGCTTCATTCAATTGCGTAATGTTCGATCTAATGTCGAATCTCTTTGTCAAGCTGTTCAAGCTGGTACAATTTAACAACGCATTCAAAGTTTCTCTGTTGACAGATTCGTTCAAAAATTTCAATTGCTCCAGCAAATCAGAATGACGTTGTGCCGAATTCTCATTGAATGACAAGTGCTTTTCAACCTCGACTAAATTATGCTTCTTCTCTTTTTCATCGATATGTTCCAGAACAACCTTCACTTTCAGAGTTAGTTTGTGATGCGGCATACTTCTTCTTGTCGTACTTCTTCGAGTGACAACGTTATCGATGGTCGTTGAATAGTTCTCAACCTCCTGAGAAGATAAGGTCGCGATAGTTGTGTGAATTTCGATCGTTGATTTGTTAGATAAGTCAATTACAAACGATTGATTTTTTGTTGACGGAAGAATCGTGTTTGATTCTTCGGTTTCCTCCGTCGAACATATCCCTGATTCGCAAGATTTGACGATTTCACTGCCGCATTCAGATTCATTGCAAGATTCCGGACTTCTGACAGATGCGCATTCCTCAGAGTTCTCGCACGAGAAATCAATAATCTCGTTGCTTGTCGTCGATGACGAAGTTGTCTGCTTGATCTCCGTAAACGACTCAGTGATTCCACCTTCAGTGGAAATTGATGGTTCAGTTAGCTTGTTTAAGACACTGCTCAATCTTTCCTTTTCTTTCACAGATTCGGTGAATCTGTACGGTGATTCCGTGATTGTCACACCTTGCGTAGTCTCTTTTGAAGTTATACTTGAAGACGGAACATGGTCTATCGTATTTAATTTTTCGCTCGACAACTCGATAGAAGTAGCCTCTTCTTCGGGTGTCAAATGTTTTTCCTCCTCCTTTTCCGTTTTGCTACTTGTAATACCTATTTCTGGAGTGCTGAAAACGATATTTTCAGGAGTTGTAACAAATAACTCTTCCTCTTCTTCAGAAGAAGATGTTGATGATTCTTTTTCAGTTGAAATCGGTATAAATTCTTCCGTTGTGCCTGATTCGATGGACGCTTCTTTCGAAGATGAAGGCTGTGTAATATTCTTTTGCTTACATAATGGATCTGACGAGTCCTCTTCGCAGCTTAAGATGTCTTTCTTCGTAATAAGTAATGTGGGCAAGATCGTAGTCGTAAATATTTCTGCACTAGGTAATACGGATGGCTGAATCGTGATGCTGGTAGATATATTATCTTCGGTTTCGCCGCCAGTTTCTTTTGATTCAGTGGTCTTCTCTTCGCTTATGATTTCAATACTACTTTTTGAAATGTCATTAGATTTTGTAGTCGCTTCACAAGTGCCGCTTTCGGCATTTTCACAGGATTCAGTAGTAACATCAGTAGGTTTGCTACTCTTTTTATCTTCCGCGGAACTTTCCGTGCAAGGTTCCTCAATTGACTTTATTTTGGGACTAATTTTGATTTCCACTCTTTTCTTCGGGTTTTTCGGATTTTCGCCGTCATTCCACTCTATGACGTTCTTAGTGACCACCGGACCGACTCCACATTTCACCTTTTTATGTTGCCAGACAAGAACATCACCAACATGACTAATTGAAGTGAAATTGACAACCTTGCTGACCTTGGTGTCCTCGTCTATAATCTCGAACAGAGCCGTCTTACCAATCTCACTGTCATCCGCGGTTAATTCACCTTCAAACTTTTTGCATTCGAGATAGTTATCCGGTATAGTTACCGAATTCTCGAAGGAGATCGTGTACTCGCGGATTACCAGCCTCTTCAGCGGTCGAACGGTTTTGTTTTCTTTGATTGTCGTAGTCTCGATCCAACATAAAGTAATGTCCTCGTCCTCGTGAACGCTGCTGCTCGTTTTAATCTTGGAATTATTGCCAACTACATGTTTAAACTCCTTGTCGATGGTTATACGATTCGTTAAATTCGCGACGAAGCTACTCGAATACCTCTGATTCTCCTTCTTACCTCTCGAACAATTCGCCGATTGTTTTTCCTCGTAAATATTCTCTAGCGGTTTATGGTAAGGACGATAAAACAATGGAACCTTCTTCTTAGGAGCGTTTTGTTTATTTTCTTCATATTTATTTTTAGGACGACTGAAGATATTCAGATTCACGTTTTCATTCCTTATTATGCTGTGCAAAAAAATGAAAAATCAAATCATTGATAACACGAATATCAGCAGATTTTATTTTAATAAATTAATTAATATATTTTTTAGACTCATTTTTCTTTGTCGCATTATTTCCTATTATACCCTAATATTAGTTTATATTGTACGCTTTATTATAAAGATTTATTTTATAAAAGATTATACTTATGAATTGTGTTGTCGCTATTGTCATCAGATGAAGAATCCGATAAGTCTCCCGCTTTTCTCAGTGTACGAGATTGCGCAGTAATATCATAATGTTGGGAATCTATTTTTTTATCTTTGAATGCATGCCGCATCTGAGGATTTACATACAAGAAAAAAGATTAATGATAAGATTGAAAAAAATATGGAAAAAATAATTTAAATATAAATACTTATATATGCGTACTATTGCAGATTTTATTAATGCATAATTTTATTGCAATTACAATTAAGCGTGATTGATAGCGAAAAATTTATAGTAGTGTTTAATTAAGCATTACTTAATAAAAATCATAATCATAGAAAAAAACATGATATAGGAAAAGTAGAAACTTCTGCGTTCATCCACAAAATTATGAAAAGATAGAAAAGTATAAATATATCGATGACAAAAAAAATAAAAAAAATAAAAATAAAAAATATAAAAAATACATATATATATATATATATATATATATATACATATATGTTCAAAAAACTTAAGACGTACTATAAATGTATATTAATATATATATATAGAACAAAGAAAAAATTTATTAGAATAAAAAAATAATTACATAAACATGATATATACAAATAAATATGAATGTAAAAATATATGCATTAATTAGTCTACATACTCGACTCGCATCCGAAGAACGAGAGGCAAATGGAATTGCAGCATTATGTCTAAACCAACAGCATACCTATTTTAATTAACAAATATAATATTTCGTCGACAAATTACCATCGAAAACATTATAAATATTTTGTAATGTTAACAATGTAAATTTAATCAAGTAATACAAATTTGTATAAACAAATATACAATACAATTTCTCGAAATATATGTGGAATATGAAGGTTTTCGTGAAGATACTCAATATCACCTGGTGACGCGATCGTGTAAATAATTTAATTTAAAAAATGTCAGTTTCACACAATCGATTCGATCCATCTATGCAAGTCTGATATCGCGAGAATAACTAATCAAATAACTGCATAGTATGCCAACACGAAAGTGAGAATGATCGAGGAATAAAATATATATATGATAAAACGACAATATTCACAGAAACTAAGAAAAAATATAGTTGTGAGCTTTTCTATCACATTTGATGTATTTTTTTGTGATTTTAATAAAGTAAAGTAATTAACTTATATAATAATAATAACAATAATTAGTTTATTCGAAGTAAAGAGAAAAATCTATTGAACCTAATATTTAATCAAACTTTTTCTTATTTTACATTATATATTGCACATCTTTTGTATATTCAACCATTTTATAAAAAAAGGACATTTTTCACAAAATATAAAATTTTTGTAAAAGTATGTTTTATAAAATGTAAACTTTTTTTAAAAAGTAAAATTTATGAAATAAATATGAATCTCATACATAAGTCACTATCATCTTTTAATATATTCTGAGTTTAAACGAAACGTTGAAAATTTTATTATATTAATTTTTATAAATTCAATACTTTTGCTTATATAAAATAAAAAATAAACAATTTTAAATTTATATTAACACTTTCAGATAGATTACATAAATTTGAAAAAGAAGAAAATAACTTACCACGAGAACGAAAGATAATGAATAAGGTGCGCGAATCAACATCTCCACCAAAATCTTTCACTTCTCCGTTCGTTTCAAATCTTCTTATCTCGATCAACCTACATCCAATATCAAATCAAAACTTTGTAATTTCATCAAGAAAATTTCTAATTCTTCACTCTTTACGCGCTATATCTATCTAATAATAAATATTAAATAATCAATCAATCAAATATTTAACTTTTAACTTTAAAAAATAATCACCAACAATCGGGTCACGATTTCCAAGAAAATTGGACCGCTACTTTTCTTTTGATATTGAATGATCGAATGATGATATGTTGACGGCAACACTCATCTAATATTGATTCAGATTCTGTTGCTCTCGAATGCCAACTCGATTGAATCTAGCACCTTCGGTAAATGCATAAGCTACCATCCCCACCTATTGTCCTACCAATCCCGCTCCAATTTTAAGCGTCCGATTCAACTAAATCTTCCAGAGTTGTTATCAGCAATGGTAACATCTCGTTTCTTTCTTCTTGATATTGTTTCCAATATGTTCTTTACCTCGTGCCGACGATCGATTGATCAGTTAAAATTTATCTTACCGCCAAAGCATCCTAAGTAAAAATTATTTGCCATCGCAAAAATAATTACTTCATCAAAAGACTTTAAATGATGAAGTAACGACAAGCATTTTGCGTGTTTAAACTAATCAAATACTTAATAAAATTTAATTTTTATAAATAAACAATTTTAAATTTGCTAATAAAATTTTCGAATATAATTAATAAAAATGAAAAAACTCTCTATCTATTATTTTTATACCTCTCACGCAATAATATTTTATAAACAAGTACTTATATTTTCGAATTTTTATTCAAACACAAGATTTATATTATTATTAAAAATTAAATCAAAATTTTACATTATTATGATATACATTATGTATAAAAACCCTTTTTTTTATTTTACAGATAATATATAAAATTTAAAGAGAGATTATATAAATTAGATTATATAAATTATATAGAGGCATATATCGCGTATGATTTCTTTTGGTTTATGACGAAGATTCTACATCTGGTTATACACCCATTTTAGTTTAACAGGCAATCGATAATTGACCATGAAACATTTAATTTAAAAGTCTTCGTTCGTTATGCACAATAAAACTCTGTCGCTTTGTTCGTCTCTGACAAGAAGAACAATTTGCTGGTGACATTTAATAAATTGCAATTTTAATTAATTGCAGTTCTTGCGTCTTTGGATTATGAAAAGAATAAACTCAATCTAAATAACATTTAATTATACCTTATAAAGTTTAACTGTTTCTTCTATAATTATGTCTATTTTATACAAAAAATTTTTTAAGAAAATATTTTTTGCATTGCAAAAATATTTAAAAAATCTCTAACAAGAAAAAATAAATCATTTACTGATGAAATCAATTTTTATTTGATAGAACATAAAGTCGTTCAGCAAATAACATCAATTAATATTTGCGTGTGGGAAAATCAAGAATACTTTTCTTCCAATGATTATTAGTGTTTGTTCCTTCTTTTTTTCACATTGCTATCCATAAGTCATGACGACACAATCACTCGTTAAACGTATGTTATGCGACTTCGCGGTCACCTATTGTGTACTGATAGAAGTAATGTCAAATTGCATTGTACAATTTTCTTTGTCTCTCGCTGGACGTTTTATTGCTATTCACGCCAAGATGCAATAATTTATAGTTCCTCGTACATGAGTGTTGTAATTTAAACGCTCCGCTGATGCCATCGTTTCCGATTTTACAAAGTCGTTTCGTCTTGTAATACATTTCCCTATGACAACAAAATTAAACAAGTACGCTCTTTAAAGATTGGCAAATAAAAATCAATTCTTTCTGTATTTACATTTTTTGAAAAATGTTTAAACCTTTGTGGAAATTATTATATATGAAAAAATGTGTGAAAAAATAAATTTTATTTCAGTAATTAAAGCAATAAAAAACTTTTATAAAGAGATAAAAAATATATTATTAGATAAAAAAAATCCTTTATTTTTTATCTCGTTATCTAATGTATCTGATTGATATTACAATTATTTCTAATGTATAAACGTCAAGCCAACGTTAGTACAAAATTAAAAAAAAGGATATAATTTATTAATAAGTTTAGTAACAAACTGCCAATAGATATAAGTGTCAACAACCCGGATAGTACGAATACGATTCGGCAATTCAATTGAATAATCGCAGTTGAATTAACTCGACGATTTTAAATGGCTCGAGCTGATCGTTATGTCGCGATCGGTTCGCTCGAGCGTTCTCGATTTGACGTGGCACATTAGATGGAAGAAATCGACGGGAGACGGATATCAACGCGAGTCGAAGAATAGAAGAAGAGGAATGAAAAAAGATCGTGCAAGAGTCGAGCACCGAATCATAAACGCTATTGCACAAAGCATTGCCCGAGTACTCGCCGAAATCAGAGCGCTTTAATGTGCGTGCATTTGATTAGAAATTGTATTTTATGATTCTCACATCTGCCGTTTATAACTTCTTTGTGATCACCTTGCACTGCTATAATCGTCGATATTAGCAACAATCCAATATGTGACATCGTATAATATACTTTATTTTATATTTAATTTTTCTTATAACACAGCTTGGAAAACTTTTTTCATATCTGTAATCAGCTTCGCACCGTTTTGTAGAATAATATATAATCAGAATTATATATAATGCAATCACTATAAAAATTAATCGAGTCGATTTTAAATAAATGCACAATAAGCAATTCATTCATGTATGAAATAATAAAATGTTTTGGCAAAAACCACGAAAATGTTAATAACCATAGATGCTCGTTTAAAAAGCGTTGCATAATATTTTAATCATGCCAAGCTATCGAAAAATACCTGATTATACGTAATAAGATATGAAACTCGGTGTCGAGATTAGTGCAAAAACTGTACACCTGCAAACGATAAGTTATTCAAATTTACAGGTAAAACCTTGAGCCTAAAACTCTCTTAGCTAACATGCTAGTGAAAGGAAATTTTCTTCATAAAAAGGAATTTCCGCGAGATCTATGCAGTTCCGCTTGGTGCTAGTTATGGTAACGACAATTTCATGCGCAATAAAATACAGTCGATTAATATGTTCATCGTATGTGAGATTTATTTATTCATCTGATAATATATGCCTGATTAATTTTTTTTTAATTTTCCTTTAAAATATAAAAAGATCTTATATGGACTCATTTTTTAATTCTATTGCTGATAAATAATAGAGGAACAATGTGGTTTGTGATAATTTGTCTGATAATAATATTTACGATAAAAATCCTGCAAGACTGGCGACGATCATCAAAGTTTCCTCCAGGTAAATGAAATTACCAATTAAATTCACCAAATAATAACATTTTCATCGCAAAGGATTTACAAGTAATAGATGGTAGAAATACTTTCATTATTTAAAATAATGTTTCTATTTTCTTTGATGTCTTTCCAATTTGATTCGCCCGATATAATATTTTATATCGACGTAAAATTTACATAAATATATAAAACGAAATGTTTATATTTGCGAAATGTTTTCAAGGGCCCCGGGGTCTTCCGATCATAGGAAACATATTTGACGTGAAACGTCTGGTCGAGGAGACAAAATTTTATTCTCATGCTTGGTGTCGTCTGGCCGACACTTATGGACCCATCGTAGGCTTAAAACTCGGCATACAATCGCTGATTGTTGTTTCCGGTAGAGATGCTGTGATTGAAATGTTAGGTCGACCAGAGTTCGACGGTAGACCCCATGGATTTCTATATAAACATCGATCAGGAGGTGAACGAAGAGGTATACTATTTACTGATGGCGATGTCTGGCGAGATCAAAGAAGGTATACTTTTTTTGTATACAATTATTATTTTTATAAAAATATAAATTATGTAATTTAATTTAATAAATATATGAAAATAACTGTATCTTTTTGTGCCTTTTTGTAATATCTATATTAATATCAATCTTTTGCTATATAATAAAAATTCTCCTTTAAGGATCTTCTTTTTTAATTACATATCATTTTATAATTACATATAATTTAAATTATGCGACGATAATTCTTATATAATTTTTTAATACGATAATTCGTAATAATTTTTTAATATTTTTAATAAAATATTTTAAAAAATACGTAAAGATATATTTTTGAAATATTGTTATATAAATCATTCTTTGCTTTGTATAAAATTTTAAAAATTAGATCAAATTATAACTTGTTGTTCAGATTTGTTTTGAAAACATTAAAAGAATTTGGATTTGGAAAAATGGCGATGGAAGATATAATATTGAATGATGCAGTTTCCTTAACCAGCATAATAGAATCACTGGCTAAATTGGGACCCATTACAAATTTACACAATCTTACCTCTATAGCAGTCCTTAATAGTTTATGGACATTGGTCGCTGGATCGAGGTATGATATTTGACGTTACATGCAATTAAATTAAATTCAAAAATAATTGGAGCATATCGATCGCAGATTCGATTTGGACGAGGAAAATCCAAAATTAAAAGAAATCTTATCGATATTAAACGATCTTATCCGAAATAGCAATGTCTCTGGCGGCATATTGAACTATTTGCCTCTTTTAAGATACATCATCCCAAATGTTACAGGATTTACTGTACTAAATCAGAGACTAACAAGAATGTCACAATTTTTCAGAGTAATGATATAGCTTTTTTTAACGATATTACTTTTCTATCCATACAAGATGTCTTATTTCAGAGCGAAATAGCGAGGCATAAACAAACTAGAACGCAGGGCGAATTTAGAGACTTTATCGATGTTTACCTAGCGGAAATGGAGCAATCAAGCTCGAATATATCGTGCTTCGATGGTATAAAATATTTCAACGATAATTGAATAAAAAAATTCCCATATTATTAAGACACAAATTTCAATATTTGTTAAATTTCTTGCATGTTATAAAAGTCATTACATATATAAATAAAAACAATAGCATAATATCAAATTAAAAAAATATTATTTAAGAAAATAGCTTATTTTAATGATATTATAATGAATCCTACATTTATATCTATTAAATTCTACAGATAAAAATTGCGCAAGTAATGTGCGAATAATGCAAATAAAACACTATTCATTGTAGAATTTTCTTATTATATTCTTATTTACAGAGGAGCAAATAATTAACGTTGTGAAAGACCTCTTTAGCGCCGGTGTAGAAACAACGAACAACACAATTGGCTTTATAATAACGTATCTCGCAGTGAGGCAGGATGTGCAAGAAAAAGTGCACGAAGAAATTGACAGAGTGCTGGGCAAGGAAGTTTTACCTTGTATAACGTATAAAAATCGGTATGCACGTGTTTAATGATATTGTTCAATATATTATCGTTTATTCGCAAATTATTGCATGCAAAAATTTTCAGACTGCCATATTTGAATGCAACGATAGCGGAGGTATTAAGACTAGCGAACGTCGGCCCTACTTCGATTCCTCATCGAGCAATGACCGATGCTATTCTACTCGGCTACGAAATAAAGAAGAACTATACCTTATTGGCTAATTTAAGAAGCGTTCATATGGACGAGAAACATTGGGGCGATCCAAAAGAATTTCGGCCTGAAAGATTTATTAACGATAGAGGAGAATACGTCGAGGATCCCTGGTTAATATCATTCGGCTTAGGTATAAAAGAAAATACATACATATTCTTCGTAACACAGATAAAATATATATATGAGAAAGATTGTAATAAAATTAACGATAAAACAGGTCGTAGAAAGTGTTTGGGCGAGACTTTGGCGAGAAAAAGTCTATTTCTGTTCACTGCGTGTTTGCTGCAGAAATTTCAGTTCACGTTATCTCCGGAACATTCTAATCCTATTTTAGACGGTATCGACGGCTTTACAATTGCACCACCTGATATATGTGTCAATGCTATCAAAAGAAAATGTCTACTTGGTTAATATATATGATAATAATAATAATAATAATTATTATTATTATTATTATTATATATACACATATATAGTATTATAATAAAATCTGTACATATCATGAATATTGAATAAATAATTATAAGAATAATTTCATAATAATTTCATAATTTCTTGTGAAAACGTGAGTAATTTATAAAATGGAATTAATGAAGAAAGAAAAGGAGAGAAAACTTTTCAAAGATTAATCATCACATTTTTGCAATAGCGGTAATTTATATTTCATTCTTAAATACAAGTTTCTCTATTCCAAGTAATGTTAGAAGACTCTATTTACACATTTGATATACAGTCAACACATTTTCTATTCACAGAAGAAAACTACTTAGAAGAAGTCTTTTTCTACGTTCCATCATATATTCAAAGGAACGTTATTCATTTTTATCGTTGGCCATAATTTGTACCCTTGGCATTTAAAATGATCAATTACATAATCTATAAATCATTTCGCATATTTTTATTTACTGTGACAGTGTGAAGATAAATAATGGAAGACAAGACAGAGTCAAAATAAAAATCTTTTAAATCAGCATTGTCTTACAACATCGAAATAACTATGCATTTCAATTATTTTTGTAATTTAATGTGTAATTTGTAATTTTTTTATATTTTGAATCACATATCAAGCAAATTGTTTCAGAAATTATTTACCTCGAAGAATGATTGAGCGTATTGTGATCCAAAATTCAAACTGAAAATTATTCTCATAGTAAAGGAAATATATAATAGATATTTGTATACAATCTCAAAAAATACATGACTGACGTAAATGTCAGTTTTGATTGACATTTAACGTAATTCCTATCAAAGAATCTTTACTTTCAACATGCCAGATTAATATTTATAGAGATTAATATTTATAAAAACAAATATTCCGTACAATCGGACACACTATAATATACGTGTAGAAGTATTATGAGATATGATATAGAAGTTCTATGTACACTAAGAATTTGGAGATTCGTATGGTCCACACAGATGTAAATCTAACAATAAGAGTAATAATATCGAAAGTATGTGTGTGTGTGTGTGTGTGTGTGTGTGTGTGTGTGTGTGTGTGTGTGTGTGTGTGTGTGTGTGTGTGTGGTGTGTGTGTGTGTGTGTGTGTGGTGTGTGTGTGTGTGTGTGTGTGTGTGTGTGTGTGTGTATATATATATATATATATATATAGTCATCATGATTCAACAATAAGTATAACTAGTTCTAAATGACAATTTTATATAGTCTCTGATTTTTTTTGGTATAAACATTTAAGAATTTTAATAAATGGATTAAAATTAACAACAATAATTAATGAAACCATCAAATCAAATTAACGTGACGTATAACGATAAATTAATACAACAAAAAATGCAATACGAATAAATAAAGATAATCCATTAATTACAACGACAAATTATTACGACAAATTAAAAAGTGATTTTTGTAAATAAGATGTAAAATTTAAATATAAATAATTCACGAACATTGAATTTTTCTCTTCCTTGTTAATACCAATCCATGATATAATGTAATTTCATAATATTTCATTTTCTATAATGTGATTGTTAACTATCAACTATCTCATAAATGTCAATAGATTCAAAATTGTTATTGAACTGTTGTAATTCACATGTTAAAATTTAATTGTTGAACGTTGTAATTTACACGAGTCTAACGATAAGTTCGACGATGTTAAACTAGTTAAACTTGAGAAAAAACATGATACAATATCTCAAAAATCTCTTCTATTATTTACACTTTTCATAATAGGAGTATCATCGGATATCAACCGCATGTCAAGATCATTCACAGCCTTGTAATCAGCTTCATTGTCGCCTCTTAACTCGTTTGCAAACAACTAAACCTAAGATCTACCATAGAGGGCATTAATATTTCAAAGAAATTCATGTGCGGCAAAAATGACGCTTCTTTTACTGGAACTTAGTGTCAAATCTAATCCTGAGTAATTGTACGTGTGTAAAGACGCAGAAATAAGTTAATGCAGAGTTAATCCATTGATCGCGTTATGAGATATTAAAAAGAGAAGAAAGTTCCATGAGAATAAATTACATGTTTTTCATAAATATGATGTAGCCTCTTCAACAACATATAAATTTCTTGGAAACATTATCGTCGGAATTATTTGACAGAATTAGAGAGACTGTCTCTCTCTCTCTCTAAATATCTCTGAAGTGATATTATTATCACCTTTGCTAGGCAAAAGGCCGATGATCGACGATATCGTCGCTAAATTATGTCAAAAAATTACACAATCTGCACGATTGATTCTCCCAAAAATCCCTGGCTAATTAATTCGAGACTAAATAACATCTCGTCTGCGCGTACCTCAGGATGACAATGCCAGGCCCAATCGTGCAAAAACCATTTCTTTTCTTAGCCGCGTGATTTCCCAATAAACATCATGAACTGAAAGGATACATTACAGAATTCAATTATCAACATTAATAGAGAGAGATATACATGTATAGATAATTTTCAATTTCTTCCTTTTTCTTACAATTTTTAACATTTTATATTATTTATTATTAAATTTAAAGAATTATATATAAGAAATATGATTTTTAATGCATAATTTTCTAATAAATTATCAAACTATTATGTATTATAATAAAATGCATTATTATATTTGAGATATTTTTTAAATCTTACCTGAGCTTTTGACGAGGCCGCGCTCCACGTATCTCAGATAATTAAGAAAATCACAGACCGCTATAATCTGCAGTAAATCATAAAATCCTTTAGAGAGCGGAGATTCTTTTTAAATATAGAATCAATTTTTAACTGATCATTAAAACTTACTCGATTGCGACAAATCTGCGAAATGCAGTGCCATTGATTCTCTTGATCACCAAGTCGCATACGATAATGGCATTGTCGTGGTGACTCTAACAACGCGCATTTTCTAAAATTAAAAAAATACTATTACTACTTTTATAAAAGCTATATATCTTATCGTAAATAATAGAAAATCTATTTATATAGCACGAAATTTTTTTAAAATTTATTATAGCAATTGTTGTATTCTTGCAAATTGTAATGCAATGTATATTTCCAAAACATTGTTAAAATATTACAATTGTAAAATGTAATAGTGAATATTTTAATATTCAAAGACGTACTTGGGAAAAGCGAGTTTTGTTTTGTCGCTGACCGCCTCGATAAAAATAATACCGTCTAGAACGGCTTGCCTGACTTTAGCTCCCAATTCTTTATTAGGGAAATCTAGACATAAATCGATATCCTCCTTAAATACTCTCGCGACAAAAGAATCGCTCTTGTCAACGCAAGGATTCGCCTTCCATCGAAGAAACTCTGTATGCACTCTCGGATCAACTTCCAAACCGAAATCTTTACATTCTCTTTCTTTGTCCTTTTCACGTTCTCGTTTCCAATCTTTCTCAAGAATTTCCTTGTCGGTAGATAATGGCAACCTTTGCTCCTTTACCGGTGAATCAGGCGGCGAATTCTCGCGTCCGTATTTTAAATTAAAATGCGACGGCGATCTGCATTAAAATTGCAAATTATTTTTAAACATATTATTAATTACATTTTATTTTACAAATATGAATATAAATGCCTAATAAATTATTACACTATGCTATTTCCGATATTTAAAATATTAGCAATTTTCCAATAATCCTATATTTTCTATAATTGTATTTCTTCATAAATTATAATTTTTTTATATTACATATTTTATATGTATATAAAAACTGTACATATATTTAAAAATTACAAATTATTCATCTTGAAAACAATTATTTACCAGAAATTGTAAGCAACTCTATTTTTTTAATATCTCTTAATGATATGCACAGAAATGCTTCTTCGGGATTATAAACAAATAAAAAATATAAATATTATTTAGAAAAATATAAATATTGTTTATCATTCTTATACGTAAAATACACAGAATATTTTTAAAAAATCATAAATCCAAATAAAAAAATAAAAATTGATTATCACCTTCGATGTTTCTTCATAAAAAGGCCCTGCTGACCTTCCTCTCCATTATTAAGACGACCTTTTGTGTCGATTTGAGGATGCAAATGAGGATTGGGCCTTGACGGTGTGGATGTGAGCACCAAAGTTTTTAAAGCTGCCACTTCGGCTGCAAGGACTTCAGATTTCATGCGACTTTCCTCCAGAAGACGTTCCGCCGTTGCTTGGCGTACATTAGCTTCTCGAACCATATTATGCGCTTCCTAAATATATCTTGTATTAAATAATCCGAATTATCAAACATAAATAAACTAATGTTTTAGCTTTTTGCAAATTTTTAAAATCTTATATAAATCTTATATAAACAATTAAATATTTAATATTATAGCTTTCAATATTATATACAACTTTTAATATTATACATATTTTTAATTAAAGTTTTAATATTATATTTTTCATTAAAATTTTAAAATTTATTGTTATTTTTTACATAATAATATATGTGTGAATACATATATTCTTCCATTTTTTTGTCTGAAAAAAATATAAAACTGGCGACTAACTTGGAAAAGACTGGCAGTGAGTTCTTCGAGCTCGGCTTCTACGTCTTGCCTGATTCGCGAGAGTCTAGCCACTTCCTCGTCTTTCAATTTCAATTCCTCATGAGCTCTTTTAAGTTCTTCCTGCAGCTTCGCCACTGCGTGTTCTTTTACTTCGGCCACTGCTCTTCCCCATTGCAGCGTGGTAGGCGATGGTGGGCTGTTAGTTTTTTTAGGAACGCACAGTAATTCTTGTTTCGATGGTACTTCCAACTAAAATCATATTTACAGATATTTATGTTACATATATTACATACAATAGAAGAAAAAAAAAATTGAAAATATTAGTAAACTTATTTTTGACACTTTAGTGCATAAAAATAAGATTATTTTATTAGTATTTTTATACGTCAAGAATATATATATAAAGTCTCGTAAAATAAAAAATAAAATTACCGTTCCATCTTTAGAAAGAGGAAATTTTCTCGATGTTTCGTGGGAATTGTCATTCTTTGTTGAGTTCATATCAATTTTCTCATCGCTTGTTTCTCCCGCAGATTCAGTTGCATTCAATCGAAAATCCAAGGGTTTTGTATATTGAGTTGTAGATTCCAAGGCTTTCGAGTCGTGAGAATTTAGCTCGCAGGATTTTACCGCCTTCTTCTCTTCTGAGGGATTTCGATGTCTCGATAGAACACCTTGTAGCTTTTCGTTGTACGTGAATAGTGGAGTAGGTATGGTTGAGCTAAAATATTATAATTTTTAATAATATATACAAAAATTACAATACTTTAATAATAATGCTATTAGTGATATGAGATTCAACCATCATATTCTATTAAACATCAATAAAAATTAAAATTTTATAATCTCCACAAAGAAAAGAATTTTGCATATTCCATGTAAATGCAACAAGATTTCGTTATAATAATCGATTATTCGATATTATGCAAAAAAACTGTTATGTGATAAAATAGAAAACTCTAATTAAATATTTACGTTAAATTATAAATATAAATTTATTGTTAAAACAAAATTATTTGTTATTGTTCCTAGAAAACCAATAATTTTTTATTATAATGAAATCATTTCACAAGAAAAACGACAATGTATTATTATAATAAAATAATTTAAAACTTTGATATTCTTCAGAATATTGTTGTATGTAACAAATGTTATAAATTTTGTTATGATAACATGAAATATATTATTTTTTCCTTTAGACTTATTTTTGTATATTAATTGTTGTTTTCTAATTATAATATAAACTTTAGAGAATTTTTATTGAAATGATTCTTAATTATATATCACTATTAAACTATAAAATATACTTCGTAAAAAAGTTTTCTACGAAGATAGAAAAAAATCAACACTTATACGCACCTATCACCTAGGAACTTGTTATCATCCTCATCGAACAGACTAGTAGGTTCCTCGTCTTCGTCCTCGCGTTTAGCGGCGTATCCGAAGAGGTCCGTAGCTGCTCTCGCGAGGTCTGATTTAAGAATAGGATGAGGCGGATGTAACGTGGCGCCGATAGAGCAATCAGCTTCATCCGTATAGAGTTCATCCTCGTCCGTAGTGTATTCCTCGTCGCCAGTTGTTCCAGTACTTCCGGCCCTTCTGTGTTTTGTCGTGAGCGGTCGATAGGCATATTCGTTCGAACCGGAAACCGACTCGTTGGATTCCATTGACTCCGGCTGCTGCTGCTCCTGGACCTCCTTCATGACGTCTCGTTGTGGTTGGACTTTAAGCTAGAAGTGTTCAATATTTGAATGATCATACGTAGCAATTTTTTTCTCTTCATTTTGTTTTATGAAATAGAACTCTATTTCTTTCTCTTTGAAGAACAAATGTATAAACATTAATATATTTAATTTTGAAAAGCATAGAATCACATAACTTGATAATCTAGCATTCAAAAGCCAAGAAGTTCAAATAATTATTCAAAAAAGAATTATTTAAAATAATTATTTATTACAAAATTACTAAAAAATGATATATATTTGTTATATTTACAAAATGATATTTGTTCCATTTTATTTCTAACTACGTGCGTATTATTTATAATGTACAGTGATATTGAAACTTATGAAAATTCACAGAAATCTTTCTCGGTTTGAAGTCCTATACACAAATCCTTGTTTTATAAATAACTCGTAAATTTCTTTCGTAGGCAACATAGATACGCGTGTTGCACGCACGTACTGACTGTTACTCATTATATAAGTATACTTTGGGAAATTTAAGCTTATTAATACGTCGAATAAGCCTATTATTTGCGACAGTTATGTAATCAGAATAAATTGTTGTGTGAAAATTTAAACTATAATGTATGGTTTCGAGGTTGTTACGAATATGCCACAAAATGATTCAAAATAATTGTTGTTACAAAATGATTCAAAATAATAAAAAATAAAGATATATATAAATAAATTCAACTAATTATTTCAATTAAATTTGTTACAACCAATCAATAAGTGTAGAACAACTTATACATGAAAGTAAAATTGAAGTACAATACTGTCTCCGTTAAATTATCTTTCCTGAAAATGTGTATGTATATATGTGTGTATTTCCTAACTACTCTAATATACTTTAAGTACTAGTTTCCTAACTACTCTAATATACTCTTAATATTTGTAGGTACAATTCATGATAATGAAAAGGAACACTATCGTGCTGCACGCATGCCCTTACGTCATTGTCCCATATCTCTTATGTACATAGTACTTACAAGGGGATATGTCCACTAACACGCCCTCTCTCAAATCAAGAGCAATTGGGAATTCGTAAAACTTCTATTCTCGTTATAAATTGCTAATACATTCTGTCTCAAATGACATTGTCGCTAAAAAAAATGCGATAATAATATATAATTTATAAAAATAATTTTAGATGCAAAAATCTCACGTGTATTATTATTTTCTTTTACTAAATCATCTACAAATACAATGTCCTTAATTAAGACTTCAATTTTACTTTCAATTGTAGACGTACTTTTAACCGCATATTTTATATCCTAATAACGCAGAATGCAAATACGAGTAAACTTCTGGCTTAATTTCGCAGAACAATGCTAATTGCCGTGAAAAATATGCGGAAGAGTATGCAACTTGATTTGCATGCATCCATAAAATTATTTTAATCACTGTTGAAGCTACTATTTTACGAATCGCTCTATGAATTTAGAAGTTTATTCTCTATCATCAAACGATGATGAAACTCGACGGTCAGCTTTGTCAATCAATGTAATATCTTTTATTGGGAAAAGAAATTGTTGCAAATACAGATAAGAATATTATATGCGAATTTAATGTATCCATTTCCCACTTGTTTTTTTTTTCTTGTTTTTCACATGATTCAAGTGATAAATAAACGTAATTTCTACAATGTCACAAAACAATACTAATGACTCTTTCGATCTTGAGGAATATCGCGTGGATTGTCTTGACATATTCTCACGAGACAAAGCCGTTAACAATGTGGCACAACCAGTGCCGTGGACTCCACGAAGATGATTTCCTTGGGGACTATATAAGGGTCGTGCGGGAATTGCGTCATTAAACCGTGATCGCGCGAGAAGGCGGCGAGTGGTACAGCCGGGCACACGTTATGCTTATGTAAACACTTCTCTTTGACGTACCATTCAAATCCAGGCGGTACATAAAAAAAGAAATATATATATATATATGTACTATTTACATATAAATCGGATTATTACAGTCCAAGAATTCAATTAGAGGAATTTTATAAAGACCGACACTGTGTCTGGGGAGTATATTTTTTCGGAGTATATTTAATTAGAGAGAGAGAGAGACAAAAAGCAATTCATATTAGCTTATTTATAATTCAACAGTAAGACTAATGTAACATATATTTAACGTACATATAACCTACATGCGAAAAACCCATCTGGTTCATATCGTTCCGCAAAGACTGGGGTAATCCCGCGCTTGATTATCAAGATTGAAAAGATCAAGAGGCGCAATTAAAGTTTATGGAGGAAGCATTGCGTTTCCTACGAAAAATTCCACGATCCGCGATAAAACACCTTAGATATACGCCCCTGGCCTTGTGCACGCTCTTTCTCTCTCTATCTCTCGTATCTCGTGTGTGCTAGTTACGTATACACGGTATTTGAATTGACGGTATCTCGAAGGTGTGGGTACCTATCATTCACATCTGTGAAATGTATGCGTTAACACACACGGACCAGCGTACCAAGCCGCGTGCGACCGTGTACCAGTCGCAGAATACTTGATGAACAGCGTACCACGACAGCGAAAGACACGACTGTGCTCACCCTGTGTTTGTTTTCATTCCTCCCACCGAATATAAACGAAGAAAGATCTATTCTTTCGTCGTGAAATCATCGAAATTTTTGAAAGGCAGGGATAGAAATGCACGAAAACGCGAAGCAGTGATTCGAATTGTCGATTTATCTTGAGAACCGAGTTCAAATCTTTGTCCATTCAATGGAAACGTGACGATTGATTTAAAAAAATCTTTTCTCGCATAAAAATAAAACTAAAATATAAAACTCAAACTCATAAAAATTCTACTTCGAATCATCAACGAGAAGTCTTCGGAATTTGTGAGTCAGAGGTTTCAAATAAACTTAGCGTAGGCAAACCTAAAATGCCAGATGTACGCTCTAGTCTCTCTTCTCATCTAATCTAGTATTATAGATAAATATTTATCTTATCTTCTTACGTACATCCTCTTTTTTCATTAGCAATAGATATTTTATTTATAAGATAAATTCTACTTATTTAAAATACATTTGTTTGCTCTCTTTTTCCAGTTCTCTTTCTAACAATATGATAAAAGAAATATATGAATAAGTCATCAATCTCTTTAGTCAAGCTAAATATGTTTTAGGTAAAGTAAAAATATATAATATAAATAAATATAATAAAATAAAAATATATAATATAAATTTATCAAAAGATATATGTGTATATATAATGCAGAGAGAGATTGAATTTAGCAACATAAGTAATTATAAGTATCACACTGAATAAAAACCATAAAAAACTGATAATTCGAATAATCGACTGCAAACTTGCTAGTCAATCAAAGATCAAAAGGTTCAAGGTATAACGTAATAATAACGTAGGATCAAAGATACTTCTGCCTTGAAAATTATACTAGAGAATAGGCCTCAATCACATGACCTAGATGCATGCAAGTAACGAAGGCATAATTTAATTTCCTGCTCACTAGTAGTCACGCCTCCACGATTAAGTAATCTACTAAGTTAAATTAGCTATAATATTAATATTTATTACTATTTACACTATTAACTGTGTATTTATTTATTTATTTATTATATTTATATTTAAAATAGCTAAACACAAAAGGTTATCTTGCTATAGCTTAAATTGCTATTTGTAAAAAAAAAATTAAAATTTCTCCATAAAATTATATAAAGATTTGCAAAGTCTAATCTCGTCACTTGAATCTTTGAAATAAAATGATATAAAATTGCGAAAATGTGATGCTACCATAAAGCGTATGCAAACGTGCGACAAAATTTAAAGGCGAAATCTGAGCGAAATGTATCACTTTACACATCGTTGCACAATTTGACATCTTGTACACAGGTGCACCTTGTATACATTGCGCGATATATTTTTTTTCATACTGAATAATTATCATGCATGAGAAATATATATGTATATACGTAACTAATACGAGTTGAATAATATATTTGTAACCTTTATATATTTGTAAGTGGAATACGCATATTTCTTTAATTGATAACGTTTAAATTTTGCGATCACTCTCCATATTTTTACGCGGGTTTGATGACGCATACCGTACAATGTCATTATTTCACTTTTTTCGATGCGTAACACATTCATGCGTCACGGCTGATAAATGCAATTTTTTTTTGTTTTTTTACGGTGTTGGGTATTCCATTTTGTTCTTAATTACGTGTTGTATAATGTAGTATGGAAATACAGGATATTATACAGCTTCCGATTGTAGGATCGACATATCATGAATGATATAGTAGGATGAATTAATTCATCCAGCAGTGTTTCGCTTCGTATCACTATAGCTGACTACTATATATATATATATATATATATATATATATATATATATATATCATATTATCGCATAATTCATATTATATAATATCATATTAGAATAATTCATATAATATTCATGCCCTTGAGATGTACAAACTGCGCCAACGGTAATGCAGTAGTAAAGAGAGCAATTTAATTGTTGATTAATCCGAATATTTACATATTTAGAAGAGAAAAGTAAAAAATCATATATTGTATATAATATAATACTATACATAAAAGACATATAAATGATATAAATAAAGAAAATGTATTATTTTCTAATAATGAAATTTACGAAATTTATCTACAGTAATTTATTTTATTTATAAATTATACATAAATGATATAAATAAAGAAAATATTTTCTAATAAAATTTATGACTAATTTATTTTATGAGGCAGTTAAAAGGGAAGAAAATAATCGATGTTATAATTTTTCTCACTTAACATCATATTATATTTCCATGCAAGTAGTATAAGTAAATTAATTATGTATCAAATTAAATTCTTTGCACACTTAATTATTATTTACTGATTTTAATTATATGTTTAATTGGATTGCTTTTTTAATATTAACTGTGCAAAATTCTCTAATATATTCAAGAGCATGAATATATATCTGCCGTGTACATCTCGATCGAGTAGTCATCTGCAATAAAACGCCCGCGTTTTTACTTCGCCGCAACAACAAAATTCACAATCAAATTCGCAATCAGTTATTCAACAATTAAACGCTTAGGAAACAGACGAGAGAGAGAGTGGGAGGAGAAGGGTAAAGCGGAAGTGCGTTATCGTATATTGGTATCTGGTTTTCATTCGATAACAAAACGCCTGCTCAACACAATACGATTACAAACAGATAAATAAAACGAGCAAAGCAGTCGATGCGGATGGAAACGAATAAATTACGCATATTACCAATTATTAAAATGTGCAATGTAACAATATATCGTACATCAAACGCGTTACGATTCTCTCTTTCTTTCTCGACACTTTACGCATATTTTAAATTAATTTCTGGCAAAGAAAGAGCATTTTACTTTGCAATCTCGATTCACGACGACAAATGGAAGAAATATTACTCTAGGAAAATATATTAAAATAATTTCCCACAATGTATTCTATCAAACGGTTTAGCCAATCCGAGAATGAATTACTATCGAAAGTCGAAGGTCAGACTTCGCGAGATTCGATATTTGTCACAAATTGCGACTGCGAATATGAACTGCGAAATTAACGTGCACGTAATATATGACTGTCCCGTAAAAATACACATGCAGCCGATATTGCTATTGTAACAAATAAAAACATACGCGACGATAAATATCAAATTTATCGTCAATGCAGTAACACACACAAAGAAAATTTATTAATTCCTTTATAGATTAATTATATCCAAATCCAATTTATCTTCTTTAACGCATACTTGTAGACGATTTTTATTCAACAAAGAATTTTATCCTCTCATATACTCGCGTCGCGAAATGTTTATTATCTCTTGAAAAACACAAGAAATGACATGTGGGACTCGTCGCGAAGATATGACAGGTAAAGGATGAAAATATCTTTGAACGAATACGATAAAAACAGAAGTGTATCCCGCGAGTGTCAAACTCATGTTGTCAAAAGCATAAGCAAAGTGGCACCAAGTTTCCAGCAAGTTGTACACCGTACCTTTCAGACGAAATCCTCTCGAGCTGTCTGTCTTGTCAGTAACATTCGTTGTGTTATTTCCAGTGTAAAGGATGATCAATCGTGCGATAATTGCAAAATCAATAATAGACAAAGGCAAAACTCAGATCAGTTTGAGTGTCTGAATCCGCGCTTCGCGACGGTTCGGCGCGGACTGAACCTACTACTTCCTCCCACTCTCGGAGATATGCCAATGATCTCTCTCTCCCCCTTCACTTGGCATCGCCACGATCATTATCCTCTTCGCTGTACATCATCAACCTGCTGCGACGATCCAAGAGAGAAGCATTGTGCAACTACGATGCATTCGTAGAAGTAATATATATATATCAATAATAGTTAAATATAGAGTTAAATCTAGAGTGTCGTAAATTGAAGAATTGGAGCAAATTGAAAATTTGGAGTAAATTGAAGAATTATGTGCAAGAACTTCGCAATTTATAAGATCCATTTTAGATACACAATTTTGTGCTCACAATAAATCTTGAAAATTACTTTTGCTTATTTTATTTTTGCATTAAATTCGTCGTTTCTTTATTCCTCTCGTGATTTATAAGTTTTCCGAAAAGCAATGTATAAAATGAAAAAATAATTATCTTCAAAGAATGATTTATTCATTGTATATCTGTTCAGTTCCTGGAAAGAATCGTTAATCATTTATCTTGTAAATAAAATCATTATCCGCTTCTACTCGTACCATGTCTTTAACTGTCTTTTTTTACTTGTCTTATTCAGGAAAAAATCGTTGGCTGCTTGTTTTTCTCACGAATATGATAGATAAATCATTGAGTGACTACATTTTTATCTGAAATGTCAAACGGTACATTTTCGCTTAACATTTATATTTAACGTTTTTATTTGTTTCTTCTTTTTTGGATTTATCTATATCTTTCTTTTGTTCGACTACTTATCTTCGTTTAATAATTTTTTTTTCTTCCACGTGCGATTTTCGATAATAACACATCCCTCTCGTGCTATTACTGTTTGAATAGGCCAGCTGGAACGTTAATTATGGAGGCGGTAATTGAGTTTGATAGGACTCAATGAGATAAATGTGACCCTTGATTCACGGTGACCCCTCTATATCATGACTAGGAGCATTAATGCTAATCATCTACTAGTTTCCTCCTACGCGCATGTTGAGCGCGAGATTATAGTATGTAATTTATTTTTTCTAGGAAATGTGAGAACTGATATTATTCCGCATAAATTTACATTATCGTTATCATCATATATATTAAATAATAAAAGAGTAATAATAGAAGCATTTTGTTAGATATTTTCTTTTATTTGTACGAAACTTTTTAAAGAGCTACATTGCTTGCACAGACAATTTAAGAGTAAGTTAGCATTGAAGGCAACATTAAAATCTTCCACAATGCTTTCCAAACGATGTTACATCGCGAGAGTAACTGACAATTCTTTTTACAACCGTCGCAACCGCGATGCATTGTTCGCTGCATTGTATGTTGCATCGCGCAACTTTGACTTCGTAAGATCTCGACTGTATCTTGTCGACAATAAAATTACATTCGCCAAGAGTTTAAAGTTTATCGTGCTATTTTTCATCAAAATTGTTGATTTATAAATCTGATTTGTATTAAAAAAAACAACCATTTATTTCGAAAGAACTGATGCATTGTCAGAATATACAGAAATGTCACGAAAAAAAAACATCTGTTACAGAGAGAAAAGCTTGCCATAAAGTTTATCCAATTTTTCCGCAGCAAATGTTAATGAAATTC
Organism: Camponotus floridanus; assembly: GCF_003227725.1. Taxonomy (NCBI): domain Eukaryota; kingdom Metazoa; phylum Arthropoda; class Insecta; order Hymenoptera; family Formicidae; genus Camponotus; species Camponotus floridanus. The sequence continues at coordinate 435,418 of NW_020229448.1, read as the reverse complement.
ATAATTAGACTACTGTTAATTACAATAGAAGAATGGAAAGTTTTAACGAATAAAGTTTTTAAACAAGTGAAGAGAAACAAGAAAAATATTCAATTCCCTTAATGCCAAGAAGGTTACTATTACTACCACTACTTATTATCGAGCGAATTTTACTTTTTATCGTTACTTAATACAAAGAATAAAATGAAATCTTTTTATACGATATAAAAGATGTAAGAAATTTTATCTGGTCATAAAAAATTTTTTAATTCAAATGTTTCATTGCAAACAAGGATTAATACCGAGAAACTCTTTGAGGTGCTTGAAAAAAATTTGAAAGAAACGCGGCGATCGCTACTCTTTATGTATGTCACGTTTGAATATATATATTGTACGTGTAAGAGTTATTTTTTTCAGTTATTTGTATGCATGCATGTATAGTTATTTCGTCACTTTTGGTGTGATTTTGCCTCGATGGGCGCGGAGAAGCATTAAAATGTATATGCGTACGTATGCGAGAAATATAGACTTTTTTTATGAAATTCAATGCAATAGAACTTGTACATGAAATTTATACCAACAAGAAATTTCCATAAAACTCTAGGGAGCATCTCTGGTGCGACGATGGAGCTTGCAAAATTTATGTTTAGAAGTAAACTACACGGCGTCTGAATTGTCAGTAATATTTCAGCAGCGGCTGCTGCTTGTATTAAATTACATCTTTCAATATTCACTGTGCTCTACGACATTGAAAAATTTACAGACTAAGAGATGCTTTTAATAAAATTTTTTCATCCTTATATCTTTATTAAGCATATTCGCAAGAAAGATTATAAATTTATATATATTTTATATGCTAAACTAAATTTCATGCCTTTTATTCGCTTTAAAATAATTATTTTTATAATTTCAGTTTTTTTAAAAATAAATTTTACTTTCTTCAAAAATAATTATATATTAATCATTATCAAATCTTCCAATCAATAATAATTTTATAGAATTTATTTTTAAATATTTGAAATATGTATATGCATATATTTAATTGATTTCATTATAAAAAATAAATTACATGAAGAGAATTTCAATTTCTCTTGTATAATAAAACTTGATGAATGATTAGATATGTGACGATAAGAGATTGTTTTATATTTTTCAATGTCACTGTTTGATTATACGATCTATCCTAAGCAAAGTCACCTTTATCAAACGACTAATTATCAAATGACTAATCCTCATTACATGACATTAAATTATTTGAAGCTATAAATAAAGGTACAGATAAAAAAGCTCTATTTTGTAATTTTTATTCTTGTATGTAAATATGTGTTTTTTAAAAACTTTAATATAAACATAAATATTCATTTTATTGAAATCCTAACTTCTAATTTTATCTTTGCATAATAATGGATGAAAAAGGCGAAATACAATCCCCACGTAATTTTCTCGGTTTATTTTTAACGCCCAGTCGATGCACCTAAGCTTGCATCGTATAGGAATTCCATACGCATACACGATATTACATACATAGGTGTCTATATGACAGTATCGCGCAAATCATGTGTGGATACATGCTCTCACGTTCCCCTCGAGCCGTGACCCGACTGTGCACGCGAGCCGCAGTGAATTCCATCGTGCAAAAGGGCTCCGTATACATGAAGCAACCGATGCAGAATAGTGTTGTTAGGTAGGTCACAAAGAGCAACTGCCCAGACAATGGACGAGCCGGTAGTATAATGAGTTTATTATTTTATTACGGCGGTTTCTTTCGTGTCACTATCGATGTCAATGAACTCACTCGCAGGTTTATGAGAGAACTATATAAATGTGTATGTTTATATAATAAATAATCATCGCAAATATACTTAATTATTAAATTTCAACATTTTATAACTTAAAAGAATTATAAATTATTTGTAGAGATATATATAAATATATAATTTTCTTATGATTTTTAAAATTACGAATTTTTTTACGTATATATTTCAGTTTATAGAGAAATTACAAAGATAAAAAATTAAAAAATGTATAAAAAATATTAAGAAAAATTAAATTAAATTAAACAAGACAAAATTGAACTAAACGTTTATTTATGTAGAATATAGATTATATAGATTAAGATTATGTGTAGAATTGTGAGAAACCTTTTTTTCTTTATATATAATATTACAGTATATTGTTCCTGTTGAATTTTTTAACGCAAATATCAAAGATAATTATTTATTTATTTATTAAATATAATTACGATTACTTATTTATTGATTTTTCAATTTCAAAATTTTAAAATGTATTTTAAATATATTTCAATTTCAAAAGTTGAATATATTTTAAAATATATGAAGCTTTGAAACAAAATTTTATTGAAATCCAATTCAAATTATGTAAATGAGAAATAATATTATTTAAAATTAAACAAAATATTAAATAATATGTTATTATTTATCTAACGTAAACCATAAAATACTATTCGTTGTTCATGAACAGTTCAAAAATTATTAGTACATTTTAATAATAAAAGTTAATTTCAAATATGTATAGTATATCATAAAGAAAATAATGCTACATATTCAATTCTGCGACACACATAATACAATATTAATATTTTCAAAAAATTTTATTTGAATAAATTGAGATTCATGTAAATATGATAAATTGCAATGTACATAGAGTTTTAAATAACATATATAGATTGAATGGAATACATTCCTCTGAGAAAGTGCACTCGAGCGAATCTATTCCGCTTCAAAGAGCATAAACGTTTTAGGTGCATGAGATTCCATGTGTACAACCGTGGGATCGTTATGCGTCCTCACAAGATAATTCTTAAGATCGCATAATTACCGTTGATTTATGCAAAATACTAACTAGAATTATATTCGAAAGACTTCATCCTAAGTCATATATGCTTGTCGATTATAAAAATATACTTTTAATTTTATAGCATTAACATAATAAATACATACGTGTATTTTTGAATAAATTCTCGTTGATTAATTTATCATGATATTAATGCGCATTAAAATGTACTCGTATATTTCAAGAAATTTTTGATTACATAACAGTCAGTAATCATTGTTTTGTCAATAATGATAAAATAAAATGATGAAATAAATGTCGATATTATTAGTACAAGCTTATCAACAGATGTCTGATTAACAGAAAAATTTGTTTTGCTTGATATTTTTCTTGAGATATGTATAAAATAATTAAAAGTTTTTTTATATTTGAGAAAAATATTGAGACGAAGTAATAATATATTTTCTTTTAACGACAGCTTTAAATGGTCATAAATAATTGAAAGATTCAAAAGTGTTTTTCATTACGAATGTACGTGACACTTCCAACTAGACGTGACGAGACATACGAGATTTATGCAGTTAACATCAGCATCTCTCTACATCCTCCGCATTCGCAGTGTTTTTTATCTTCGCCGATACCGCGAATGCACATGCACGTTTACCTTAACTGAAACAAGATAGATGCATCTATCGTGCCATACAAATCTTATAGAGAATTCTTGCAAAGCTATATAGGAATTAAAGCGAAGTTTGCAATCTAATTACACGCTCTAATTGTGTTAAATACGTATGACATAAATCAAAATACCATGAAATGCCTCGAAATAAGTTATTTGATATTTTCATTTTAATTGCGTTCAAGTTTATTTTTCGAAAAATATTTTTATTTTTTATATCGTTTAAATTCTTACATTTTAACGAACTTGCCTTACACCATAATACAAATATGTCTTTAAATGTTTAATATATATATTCTTCATTATTAATTTAAAATATCAAACTTCTTCAGAATTTCAATAACATTTTATGTATTATTAAAAAAATAAAAAAGTAATTTCATTAAAAAAAAATTAGGCATTAAAAAAACATAACATTCAATCAAGTTTATCTTTAGGATGAGCTCAATATCTCAAGTTTGTCAATAAAAATATGAAATGGCTAAAAACAATGAGCTCAACGAATCTCGATTTCTCTATAAATAATAATAAAGATATATTAATTAAGAGGATAGTAATTAAGAGGAAAGTTTCAAATCCAAGGATTGATTATCAAACTTTTTATAGATAACGCAGCATCTGATTAAATCAATAACGATATCGTGATTGGGTGTTCCAGGACTATCCCGAGGATGCGAATCACCCCGTTTATTTCTCCCCCGGTGCCGTCGAACCGGCGAGGACCGGAATCCAGCGGAAACCGGTACGACAGGTTCCACGGTCGGTGGTTGCTCGACGGTGTGCAACTTCCCGTACTCCCAACTCATAAACGAAATAGCTCTCGTGTACTTGGCCGTAAAAAATTCTTAAGATGATCGCAAACGCTTTTCTTCGCGGACACGCTAACGCGAGTACGCGTACGTGAATATACATGTGATAGTTTGCCCGGATACTCTATTTGTTCATTAACCCGTGGGATCTAGTACTCTCCGACGTTAGAAATGAATATAATTTGTCTTTTTGCGTGAATACAAAAAATCAGGATAGCAGAATTTTTGTGAAAATAAGTGGATAAAATTGTGAAAGTGTTTCTATAACATAAACCAATTGAATAAATGTGGAATAAAAGAAGGACCATCAATTTGTTTCGCAATAAAATTATAAAAACAATATGAAAATATAAAACATTGGTTAAAAATTTACGACTTTCTAATTTTATTCTCACATAAAGTATGTCATAAAAAAACAAAGATTCTCTAATACATATCATCGCGATAATTATTGATTAGAATTAAATAGCTTTCTCCTAATTTAAAGGAAATATATAATTTAAGAAAAATATATATATAACAAAGAAAACCTATGTGAATCAAGTGTAACATGCCAAAAAGAAACTCAAAATCAAAGTATATATCACGATATAATAGGAAGCAGAAATGAGTATGTCTGCAATGCAGTGTTGAATAGTGGAAATAGTGATTAGTTCCGCCTCTCCAACTAATGACTAGTCATAGTTTACGCTCCAATGATTCTCAGATATTCATGATAATTAATGCATTGTACCTGTATTTTTCAAATTTCAATGAAAGAGAGAATATGCATTGCAGAAATTTTCATCACGTGCACCAGTCGTACTTGAAAAAAACGAGTATTGCATATATGTGTATCACATGACATTATATTCGAAAATTCATTATCATCGAATAATCGGCGTGTTGTATACGTCTTATTATATCAGTTTATAAACATGAGTATTTTATTGATAAAAAATTATAAACACAAGGATGAATCTCTTTTAAACTTTCATTACGAACGACAATGTATGATAATTATATGCGCTTGATTTGTCGTCACTGTATGATTCCGTTATCATCAACAATCCAGGAGATACTTATATGAGACCGGTTTTCATTCAACCGGTTTTCGAAAATGCGACGCATCGTGAAACCAGTTGACGGGACAATTACAAATCGTTATCGCACTTTTTTTCTCTCGTGAAAAGTGAATGAAAAATATCCTAAAAATGCAAAGAATTCACGTTGATTTATCTCACTCGCGTTTTGCGTAAAAAGTTAAATAGGAGAATTCGAGTAATTGTTTAATTATAATATATCTCGTGCCACAGAGCAAGATGTAATTAGCCCTCTTTTCCTCTCCGGTATCTGAATAAACGTACAAAGCAAATTAATTGGACATCACTGTGTACGTTGCATCGCACGCGCTTCTGTCCCTATTGTCTTGCTTTTTATTCATCGTGCTGGTACGTGCCTCGTCAAGAGTTTTCAAGATTACAACAATCGTCTAACAAGTCTTTCTATTTCGTTCTACTCCTGTATCGTGATATGGAAGACTCTCTAGTGGCGAGAATTAACACATTTACATGCCATTTTCCGCGATTTCTCTCATTGAAGAGAACCTGAAAAGAATTTAAGACAAGAGATAATAATCTACTTTCCTAGACAATTTTATTATTTTTATCTTTTGCATTTGCTTATATTTTTAAAAAATTTCGACAATTACAAAAATTTTGTAGCAAAAATGAAAAACAATATATTGACGCACGACAGATTGCAGGATTTGGCGAGCACTCAATTCTCCAAAATCTGCGTTTCCGGATCAGCCACAACTACTAATAACAACTAATAAAATATATAATAAAACGTATATAATTATTATCTCCTTAAATTTAATAAAATGTATAGAAAAATAATAACTGATTCATATTGATATATAAGAGTGTTTTCATTTTAACGTGTATTTATTTTAAACGCATTTTTCAAAAATAAGGAAATAATACTATTTTAAAATATATTGCCCGTAGAGAGGTAAACTTTAACGCGTAATATCAAGATGATTTGCAAATGTCTTGAGAATATTTCACCAGTCCTGAGATTCTCTACCAGCGCTTTAGAAAGGCTGACAAAGTTTCGCTTGGCGCAAGAGCAAGTAGAACGACCCATTCGAATAACGGCATCCGGGATTTCAGGGCCGTACATTGATACGAAAAAAATATTATTCCCCGTTCTACGAAACACCTGCACTTTCTTTTCGATCATAAGGTAATATCGTAACGCAATGAATAGTTTGTTACATATAAATGGAGTAAAAATGTATTTAATAGAGAAAAAAAGAGAAGGAAAGGATTTTTAAATCTTTTTCATAATTTTCTTTCCTTGCAATTATTTTTTACAACTGCTTGTATATTACTTCACTATGTTCGCAATTAATTTACAGCAAATATGAATTAAATATCCGTTTAACTGCATAGGAAACACATAAATGATATCTTTCCTCATCATTTCCAGGTATAAAATTCACGCGTGTGAAAGAGATGAACTTGCGACATTTTGTGCGAATACAAATATGCTTTGCGCAATATTTTTTGCGCCACAATAAAATAAAAAAACAGAGCAATCAAAACTAATCATTTCTGAAACAATAAAACAGCTTCTTACAACTTTTACATAATTGTGATCCAACTCACGATCAAATTTTGCTTCATTATAATAAATATTTGCTGAGTCGTGTAATGGAGATATGTTTCAAACCATTAAACAAATTATTCTGCACTTTTTTGAGAGACTTTTCAAAAGCCTCATTACGCATTTTAATTATATTTTGTATGTACAAAAGCAGTGTTTCTCAAAGTATTAATATGTACTAATTATTATGCGCGAAATAATAATAATTAAAACTACTTTTTAAAGACAAACGAACAGATTTATATCAATTGTATTTGCATTTTTTCATTGACTGACGATTACATTAATTATTTTTTATTAATTTATTCAAGCATTATTTAACGATAATAAAATAATCTAATTAAAATGCTGAAACAAAATGCTTGTACATTTTCATTATGTTTACATTTTTGTAAAATATTTCTATAATATCACACCGTATATATAAAATGAATTGTAATTTAAAAGAATTATCATTATTCTAAGATATAATTTAAAAAATACCGTTTATTCTATCGAGTCTGTATGATCTACACTTGATGAAACACATTATAAGCTACGTGCTTCAAGAATTACTTTACATCAGAGTTCCGTAGAGCATGATAAATAAACATGTATTTTCTTTTTAATTGATAAAAACATCCTTATTTAGCAAGAGATTCAATAGAATGTAATTACAATTTGCTATAACTCTTTCGCTTCTCTTTTGTGCTTGTTATTCGTTAATCTTCTTGTTTCTAGTTTCATGCTCTGATAGTCATTTCATATCATGAGTCAAGATAAAAATCAAAAGATCAACTTTTTATGGAAATACCATGTTTTCAATCTCGATTATATGAATTCGTTTTTCGCTAAGTCAATTGGCACATTTTAAGATAGAATAATTAATGAGACATGCCAATAATTTTCAACGATAAAGCAGGTATGCTACAGCATAGCAAAGACTCGACCGAGACATTTTGTACGCTTGCTGTACAATAAGTCAACTTTCACCTCGAGCAAAATGCTTTCGCGTTGAGAGAGAAATCTATAGTAATCGTATTTTAGACCTAACTTCGCTTCTCTGTGAAAGATTTCGTGCTCGCTTTTCCCCACAATGTGATACATTTGCAAATTGATGTTCGATTGTCCACGTACTATGAATTTCATTAACACATACACATACATAACTACATATTAAAAACTCCATAAGATCACATAATTTGTAAATAAAACGCAACTTATTTCTTCGATTTTTCGTATTTATATAACAATAAAATATTGGCAATTTATTTTTGTTATTATAATTTTAGAAAAGCATTTAATACTAAGAAATATATCCATTTTTTAATTTAGCTATATACATTTTTATTTAATTAATAAAAAATAAATAAAAATTTATTAACAACGTACAGAAATTATATTTCCGGATTTTTTAGATATCATTTCTCGAATAATAGTTTTGTAATTTGACATGCAATCAAAGTGTCACCGAAGTCATTAAATTACTGACAAGAATTGCCAATTATTTTCTGACGCGAGATATTTTAATTGGTATCTATTAGTCAAGTCTATCAGATTTCATTCCTCACACAACATACACATCACACTTTCTCTTATTTTCTAGTTAAATAAAAAATGCGTGAATTCCCAGAAACTTCTTCGCAGACACTACTTCCTGACACTCGGGGCCTCATCGTCACGACAAGTACTCTAAATTTACTTTCAATCTGCTCAAAGGAAACGGTAGTCATAAATATTTATATAATTTTTATATTAAAAATATTGAATTTCCGCTTTATGAGAGCTACATTACAAAAATTTTAACTTATTATTTATTTTACGCGCAAGTGCCAATATATAAAATGTAGTAAATAAAAAATGGAATAAAAATGGAATAAAAATGGAATAAATACGGATATACAAGAAAATGTAAAAAGCATTCTCTAAATATGCAAAATGTATGCAATCGATTCATATATTTATGACGATCTCGTATCGCGCCCATAAATACATATCATCGCATATTGATGTCGAACCACATGTAGTTGTACGTACCTTGCATCAGATTACATTTAAAGTTCGATGAACCGCATTTGCTATTCATGTTTGATGCAAAGAAGATCGATTCAGTTCAAGAAACAAATGTCGAAAAAATTGAATATTTGCGCGTGAAAAATTATTATTAAAATCCTCCAAATTATTATTTTTACATTTATTTTTTATTCCTCATCAAAAACTGAAAGGTATTTTTAATTTAAGAAAATAACAACATTGATACATGTTGGAATGTCCAAATATGAAATGTCTCATTAAAAACACATGTGCACATTTATTGCGTTATTTTCTATATAATTATTATCTTCTGTATTATTATTATTATTTTCTATATTATACACTGTTAGAAAATTAGAAATATAATTATACGTATGATTATAATAAAAATATCTTAAATAAACGTCAATTCTGCATAATAATATACTGTTAGTAATGTATAAAATTATCGTACGAAATTATCATATACGATATTGAAACTCGTTACACAAATTCAATTATCGTCTAGACTCTCCCTCAACGAATACAACATTTAGTAGAAAGGTTATTTTTAATTACGCAAAACACGATTGCTTTTTTCATGCGATTAGAAAGCGTAGAGAAATTTCTATCGTACTTTAAGATGATATTACATTTAAAGATTTCGCTAGCGAAATATTCAGGAAAATTGTATAAACACTGCGTTACACTTCAAATTGCAAAAATATTATATTTAAATCATTTTAACAGATTATCTGTGTCCCGCCATCATATATGTTAAATTGCGATTTTTTATGTATTTTAAATGTATGGAAAAAAAAATATATATATATACAAGATTATAATCACTACTAACGTTTATTATGCAAATATCATATGCAATTACCATTCGAATTCTCCGAATCCAGAGTATTTAGCTTGCAGTTTCTCGCTTCTTTTCTGACATTTAGAAAGTAGGATAGTCTAGTGACATACGAGAAATCCGCGACAAACGTTAATTTGCTGGTACAGTAACCAGGGATGCGTAAAATTTATGTTACGCGAAACTGTAAAAAATACTTTAGCAATATAAACTGTCCGATTTCTCTCGCTGTTTTATCTCTCTTTGTCAAAATAAAGCCTAGTAAGTATTAATCATAAAATTCCATTCCAAAGAATTACATATAATTTAAATTTAATAATAAGAAAAAATATACACAACATATGCAAAACATGAAAAAATTCTCATATTTAAATCATACTTAAATCCTCCCGTGTTTTAAAATTAAAATTTATTGTTCAAAAAACATATATATCATTATATAAATTATCTAACGAAATTAAATTATCTCTCTCCAATAATTTTAGAATATTCAATGTCTAATTTTATTTTTCTATTAAAAAATTAAAAGTTGAAACAAAAACAACTATTATTCAAACATTCCTTTCTGCAGTTATGTTGAATTCAATCGTATGGCAATTGTGAATTAACTCGAGTTAATGCACCCGTAAGCAATGCTCTTATCGATCAGTAACAAACATGCTCTCGAGATCGACCAATCGCGAGTAATTTTGCACGATTGCCAATAACTGATAAGCCCTCGCGATAATTAACATAATTTTGCACGCGTTGTGCTCCACAAGGATAAATGGAACCGGATGCAACGGGAAAAAAATAGCATATACATACATATATATATATATATATAGCATAAAGTCTTATGCAACACGCCAAAGGAAACGAAAAACGCTGAATCCTCATTGAAATTCCCAGCAATGCGTTGCTCAAGGCAACGGCATACCATTGCTCGGCGAAGACCTACTTCTTAAATGCCACAGTCATATTTTCTCTCCCATAATACATATATAACACATGTACATTTTTTTCTTTTTCGAAAAGTTTCCCACAAAATTCGAAATTCAATTTTGTATACAACAATAATGATACAGATTCAGATAAAATTGCTGATTGTACACATGAGTTTATAGTTGCCATGAATAGATAAAAGATTTCTTTATTTCTCTATTTTCTGTATAAGGTTTGTAATTTATACAGCTACAACACACATTTATGCAGATACAAAATTTAATATATTTTCACATATTTCATGTCACTTTTCTGCACTGTTATATATAATATCTTAAATCTTTCAAATATTTTAAATTCCAAATATCTAAAAATATAAGATATAAACCATTCATCGGATTCAAAAATTAAAAATTTAAATCTCTAATTATTTTAATTTTAAAATCATATTATTTTAATTTTAAAATAAAAAAAAACATAAATCTAATGACTGACTCTCTTCTTGCTTTCTTTAAATTTCTCCATGTAATATGCTTTTTATTAGCAAATCTTTTTCGAGATTTATTTTTCTAATTATTATATTTATTTAAACAATTAATAAGAAAAAAAGATTGTATTAATTGCTATTATTTAATATAACAGAAGATTTAAAATTCGAATTATTTTAAATCGAAAAACATGAGAATTAAACCTTTATTTTTACCTTTATTTTTATAAATATTTTTTTTTAATCTAAAAATCTAATGAAACATTAATATTATAATAAAAATAATCTACGAATAACAAATGACAAGTACAAATGAAAGCAAATGTTTCTCTACTCCAACTTGTCAAAAGAGAGCGTCTTCTCAGAAAAATTCAACACGTTGCGAGAGTATCAATTGACGAATTGTGCAAATTTATCTGCTAATTTTGTGCAATGGGAAACGTGAATTCTCGCACAGCATCCATCGTGCGGAATTCAACGAGAGACAGAGAATCAGTATCGATCCGGAGTACGGTCTGATTCTAATAATGGGGGCGACCAGACGCTTACCCGCGTGTAGCTGCTGCGTGTTCATTCGCGAAAGTGAAAAAAAAAATTCAAATATTCGCGATGAATCGGAAGCGCCTACGCAGGATCGTCCCTCGATTATCTCTTCGGAGGTCCCCGGATCAAGGTACACTCGCGTATGTCACATACCGGATATATCGATGACGCGAATCAATCCAAATTCAAACATTCACACGCGGCGGTACAGACCGCTACTGAAGCTTCTCTCGAGACGCTCCTCCACGTTGTGGCGCCGCAGCTACCTGTCAGCGGTGTCCTGAACTAAGGTATTGTCGACTCGACGATGGTCACTCAGTTTCCTCCATTACTCGTCTTATTTTTTTATTTAATCAATATAAATATCAAATATTTAGTTTATAAAAAATATTCGTTAGAATTAAAATTATTCTCAGAATTTTTCATAATTATTTATATAGCATGATATGTATTATATATACATATACGTTTCTTCGTAATTATTTAATTTATTTCAGCTTATTTGTCAAGAAAATATCGGTGATCGAAAACCACTTCTTTGCCACACAACTTAATTTACATAAATTAAATAATCACTTACAGTTATTTAATCAGTGATTTTATCAACAGTGTTGCAAAGTTCCAGAGAACAGAAATCAATCTAGGTGACACTCCCCACAGGTGAATCACTGAAAGAGTACACATATTGAACTAAATGTTCATTCTTTAAATACATATTTGCCATATTTTGATAGTTAAATATAAAAAAACATAATATAAAAGTTACAAGATGTTTTTGAATGACTTGTAATATTTTTTCATTAACTTTAATGTGTACTACAACTTTAATAAAAATATTTCAATATATATAGTTGATTAAATATGTTTATTTAATATACATTTGTAACTAATTATTTTATTAATTTTATAGAGACCTGCGAGAGTACATGTACATTCATATTTAATTCATATTTAATATGTTTTGTAATTAATGTAAAATAATCAATCATTAAAATTGTGATGATATACGTTAAAATTATGGTGATATATCTTCAAAACACTCTGCCTTTCCCAAGTATCACCAAATCATAAGAAAATTATTTAATGCTGCTATGCATGATAATAATTGAAACTTTTTATAAAATAAAGAAAGAATACTATTCGGACTGTAAGAAAATTATAATATAATAAACCACGGTTTCAAAAATTATCTAGTATTTCGAAAAGATGCGTTAAAAATGTGACGATATGTCTTTAACTAAATAACTATAAAAAGAAAGAGAGAGAGAGAGAGAGACCACATAAAACTTATTTATATTAGAAATTTATTTAATATACATAAGCGTTTCAATACTCGTTTTACCGACATTTAGTGCACATAGTGCAGAACACAACTAGAAATTGTGTACATTATGTGTTACATACTGAAAACATTTGTGAATATTGGCTTCGTAGTTCACGTCCACGTTTTCTGTTCAGGGGACGCATCGCGTTCCTTTAGGTGATCCTTTGGCCATGGGATCTCATTCTTCTCTCTAAATCTTATTTTTACAGTATTAAAGTAAGAAAGAAAAAGAATTTCTTATTCTTTCTAAATCATTGTTACCGAAATACGTGAGCGTTCTTTATGACACTCATGAGATGCAATTTTTCAAAATATTGTCATAAGCGTATGTAACACATTCACACCTTTCTAGGTGTGTACAGACTCAGGGGAGCAACGATATCGATTTGCCCTCTTTCCTAGTGGAGTATTTCTCTTCCACTTATTGTTAGTGTCGATAGAGATTAGCGAAGCTACAACGCGCGTCATAGTATTTCATTTATCGTACAATTTTTCCCGAAGCAGGAAAATATAATTGTATGGTACAAATATTTAAAAAAAGAACTAGTTATAATACTTAAAAAACTATTACGCGAAAATTTTTAATTCATTTTTTTAAATAAAAATAGATATTTTATAAAAATAAATATTTAATAAAATAAACTGCATCACTAAGAAAAAAAGAGAAAGTATTTTTATATAAACTTTCGATAAATATGTAATAAATAAAAATATATATAATTCTATAATTCTTATATAAATAATTTAACAAATTAATAAATTTTGCAAACGCTGTTGTTAAAATATTTTACATTTATCTAGAAATATTAGTAGAAATTTTGTAGAAATATTAATTACAAATATTTTAGATATTTTACTTTATAATAAAATCTAGAATAGTTAGGTTCATTATATTAAACAATAATTTTAATTGGATCATTATTAAAAAGATAAACAAGTAATTAATTTCACAAAGTTCCACAAATAAGAAATAATTCATAAATTGTACTCACCGACAGACAATTGCTCCACTGCAACGTCTCCCTGGACTTCACACGATAATCACACAAACATAATCAATTACGGATAATCATGTAATGTCATACGATAATATTTCCGATATTAATCGTACGCGATATACAAATCACAGGATTGAATAATTAAAATAACAAAAAAACGTATATATCAATCATTCATTAATAATTAATAATTTGAAAATCAAGGAACAGAATATTCATGTGCAAGCATTTATTTTGTAACATAACAAATTTCTTGAACCACGTTTTATTTAGCAAGCGCTCATGAATATTATCAATCTTTGTGTTTAACATAATACTAAGTCTATATTATATTAATACACGATATAATATTTAATTAAATATGTTAAGACATGCTTGGATTCAAAATCTTTGCTATACTTGTCATGTTAATGAAAAGCACGAAAATGATGTCAACACTTTTACTGTTATATCGCGCAATATATCATGAATTGATTTAAAACATGGACAAATGAACAGAAAATACATAATGAAATTTCGATCTTGTAATTACAGTATACTTTCAATATTTAAATTCGTGGTTTATTAATTTTTTTATTAATAGACAGTCAATAATATTTTATCCTTTAATTATTTTATTCAAATAACAATCACCGCTATAATATTACATATTGTTATAGCAGTAAGTTAATTAATAATCGTTAATAATTGAGAAACAATCGAATTTCGAAAGATAACGCCACGACGAACGGCTCATGTTATTGTCTCGTTTGTACGAACATTGCTGTACGAATGATAACAAGATCACGATATAAACAACAAATTGTAAGTGGAACGTAGCCGTGTGTTAGCAAAATCAAAATATCACGAAGTTCGGCATTCATATTTGTGACGTAGCAATAGCGCGCTATTGTTTACATTTACGTTTGCCGTGGCCTTGTTATCATTCACACGGCAACAGCCGAACAACGCGAGCCGCTCCGTGTTCGTCGCGTTATTTTTAAAAATCGGTTATTCCTCATAATTATTTCAATTAATTCGCGAGTTATTAATTAACTTTATAATATAATAATATCGCGAGAATTAATATTTCAATTAAATAATAATTCAATTAAATAATCAAAAGACGAAATATATCGATTGTCTACTAATAAGAACGTGAATTTCGCAGGATTAAAATGTTGGAAATGTGAAAATAAAATTAGCAATTTCGAGATTTCATTATATATTTTTTGTCTGTCATTTATTAACTCGATCCGCGATATAATATTGCGCGATATCATAATAAATATATCGGCGTCATTGTGTCATTTGTGCTTTTCATTCAACAAAACATGATAGCAATAATCGATTTTGAATCGAGCAATGTCTTGACACGTTTAATTAATAAATATAATCGTATATTGATATATTCATTAAGTTAAACAAAGACTAATCATGTTTATGAGCTTTGTGATTGCCTCTGAAGAAATATTTAATAACGCTACTAAATAAATGTCTGCAAAAATATTCCTTATTTTTCAAATCATTAATTATTAACGAATGGTTGAGCATGTTTTTTCAATATTTTAATCTTGCGATTCGTGCATCGCGGAAGTGTTAATCACAATATTATCCATAATTGACTGTGTTTTTACGACTATCATATGAAGAAAATGGCATGGAATATGAAGAAAAAAGCAAGAGATGAAGAAGATAGGAGGAAGAAATTTAGAGGAGGAATCATCTAAGCAACTGTCGGGTGAGTACAACTTATAAATTATTTATTACTTGTATAATTAATTATTCATTTGCCCCGCAATAATGATATATTTAAAATTGTCACGCAATATAACGTACCTAACTACTCCAGATTTGATTGTGGAGTAAAATATTATAAAATAATTTGTATCAATATTTTCTATAATATTAATTCCGCATTTTAACATTTATTATTCATATACTACAAATTCGACGTTTGTATATGCTGATAATTATTATAGATAGATTAAACATTTGCACAACAATCATATTTCTTTTTTTCCTGCTTTAGTTTGGAAATAAATTTTCTATCGAAAACTATAAAAATAGTATATAAAATTAATTCCGCATTTTAACATCTATTATTCATATCCTACAAATTCGACATTTGTATATGCTGATAATCATTATAGATAGATTAAACATTTGCGCAACAATCATATTTCTTTTTTTCCTGCTTTAGTCTGGAAATAAATTTTCTGCCGAAACCTATAAAAATAGTACGTAAAATTTTACTCGAACAAAATTTTTCCATGATAATGCATGAAGGTTAAAGAGAAAAGCGTAGGTGGTTTATTGGAAACGGTTCGAAATGATGCTGGTAGGTCAAAGTTTAAATTGACACATAACGGCCTCGACGCTCCGACAGACAGCCGTTGTCGGCAAAGCCGATCGGGAACAACGGCCAGCTTTCGTTATCTAACGCAGCCACACTTGCGGACGCAACGTTAAGTAGTAACAACGTAGGCAGGATAATGGCATTCAAAGGGCTGTTTGCAGTTCAGTGGAGGGATGCACGTTCTATGCTTTTACGAGAAGAGGTGGAGAGATGGAGAGGTATTTATACGCGTATCTCGAGGCAAATGAAAGAATAGGTTTATTCTATAGCTACCTGACGCACAACTTTGATATATGACGATGAAAACTGACATATGGAAATACAATATATAATGCAAAATGCAACTTCAAAGATATCTTTAAAAACTTTTCAACAATTATAAATGATGCGCGAAAAGTTAGATTTTATTTTTATTTGATTTAATTTTCGTCAATATTTTTATTAAGTTCTCTCGCGTTTAGATATTATTTAAAATTTCAATATTTGTTTAAAAAAAGAATCGAATTTATCACATATCTAAAATACCATCCACGCGTTCTAGTTATACCATATGAATAGTGTAGTATATGAATATAAAAACGTAGAGCTAGATAAACGAAATTGTGGAGAAACCTTCGAAGCGAGAAGCAAATATTTCGCTCCACTTCCCAATCATCCGGCGCGTTGCGCCGAGGCTGTATGAAAAACAAAGTTCTTCGAAAATTTATGGAAATAATATACGCTAAATCGAACACAATCGATAGAATGTAATAACCAAAACGGCAAAAGAGCAAGTTCCTACGGGAGAAAAATTATCTAATTCAAATTAATAAATAATCTGTAAAGATGTAAAGAAATATACATTAATCAATTAATATTAATTGACACTTATATTAGTATATTTTGTGAAAATTATTTGTTAAATAATTCATTTTGAACTAGTTAAAAATAATTTACTTCAATCGAATATAAATCTATTGTTGCATTTTCGAATATTAATTTTTGCTTATAATCACCAGAGATAATGTATGTTAACATCAACTTTTTTTCACAATAAAAAATATTCTGTTGAGAGAAAATGTGATGACAAAATAATATAAAATGATAATCGCTTAGTTTGCCAATAATTTGACAATTATCGATATTACCAATGTAATATTGTCATTCGATTAGCCTGAAAGCCACATTAATTTCCTTAATGAAACGCGTCAAATGGCAACGTTGAATTATGATCTGACACGGAATTACAAACCAATGTGATGCAAAACAGATATTTTCATGAGCTTTAATCATACAAAAGAAAACTTGAGAAATGTGCCTAAAAATAGTAAAAATGTTGCAGAAATGTACAAATTGTTTATAAGAAAAGTGTTTTAAAATTTAAAATATAAACTGTAAATATTATAAAATACTGTAAAAAATAAATTAGTGCCAACATTTTATTTTTTAAGAGGAGCCTAAAGAAATCTTGCCCTTAAATAATATTATATCGCATAAATTGCATCAAACGGATAATTGAAATGCGAATGTTTCATAATTAAACACATTTATTGAATCTTTTTTTATTACGAGTAATACATCGCCGCGTCGACCAGCGCGAGACGAATATACAATATATTTTGGTTACGTATTTAAACGTATATAGACATATACGCACGCATACACGCACACAGACGCGCATTTACATCTTACATCTATTATGACGCGCGCAAAAATTTCGCACAACTCATGAGAGAACGATCGAAAATACTGTTCACTAATGAATAATTTGCGCAAGATATGTGGTCGATATGTGACTAAACTATCTCATGTGTATATCTTAACATTGTAATAATAATGTTTTTAACAAATTCGGAATTTTTTCATTGCAATTAATAATTTTTCTCTTAATTTGCATACTCATCGTACGAAATTATAAAAGTGATTACATTTGATATAATTAATGATTGCACGATGTTAATTGATATATTATAAAATTACGCTTATAATTAGTATAATATGATACTGTATCAAATGAGCGATTTATCTCTTTAAATTTTTGAAAAATGTTAAAAATGCATTTTTATTACATATTTTTTTCTTTTTATATAAATATGTTTGGATATAGAGAAAATTTTGTTATAATGAACAGCCATAATAGAATGATAATAGAATGCTTTTATACAATCATATTAATGATATAGAATACTTTCCTCATAAAAAAAATTAATATTTTAAAAAGTAATGGCCTTTCTAAAAATATTGGCATATTTATAAAATTTTTAATAAAATTCAATTGTAAAATATATATAATGTCATGTTAATAATTTTATATATCACTTTTATATATTTTATTTATCACTAATCAACAATCAGTTAATTAATTTTTACGGCATCAATTTCTTGTCATCAATACATAAGAAATTAAAAGTCTGCAACTTTTGCTAATTCACAACAATTTACGGCTTTGTAGTTAATTGTTCAAAGCATTTAATGAGTACGATCATTAGATATTGAAGTGGAAGACAGCCATCGATTTCTATATAAACATTGGATAATATAATTAGCGTTATATAATTAGTTTAAAAAGGACTAATGAACACTATTAATAGTTTGCCATTCGCTAATTCATTAAAGCCAGGAAATTTTCCATATATATAATGAAATTTTAGCTCGAAATTTATTTTATAATCCATATTCTGATATAATATAATATCTATTGATATTTTTAAATTAAAGACTTAATTAAATATGTTTAATTAAATTCTTCACTTTTTAAATTAGCAGGATTTGATATATTTCGAGTTTTTTAAATTAAGAAAATCTTTAGAAGTAAAGAGAGAAATAAGATTTGTGTCTTGCTCCTTGGTTCCCTTTCAGACGCACAAATTCCATATTATCCAATCGTGTTATTATAAGCGTGTTTGTAAAAAAAATGAGATCTTTGATCTTGAACATCATACTGATAGGAATTTAAACAGACTCCGACCTTTCTCTCAGAAGTTTGCAATACGTCAATCGTAAACGATAGATAGGTATCTAATCGTAAGATAGGTGTGTAAATAACATTCCACAGACCAAAACCATGGGTCCGTCTAGAAAAATATAGATATAGAGCACATACTATACAGAGTGGTCCAATAGACTTTCGATAACAGCGGGTACGGTCAGCTGCAAGATCCTAATCTCATTTATCATAAAATTTTACAAGAGCATACGAAAGCTCTCGTTATTTCTTATCATTAAATCTTTCTTATAAAATAATAGAGTTATGAGAAACTGTTAGAATTAACAACAATGTCTTTCATACTTGTCTTAATCAATACATACGTATCTAGTTTAATTCAAAATTTTAATATCATTAATCAACAGATTAGTTCAATAAATAAAATAATAACTATTACCTTAAATTTGAGATATTATTTTATTTCACACACATGCGCGTATTTGTGCGAAATTATACGAATAATTTTTAACAAATAATAATATTTCTTAATCTCTTTTCTCTAGCAATTTCCAATTTGCTAGAGGGAAAATATTTGATTTTTACAATTTCTTCAGCTGCCTCATTTAACTTTAACGATCTATCGATCTAATTGCTATCTTTTTATAACTTGAAGAAGTCAGTACCCAGACTAAAGAAATTTTGTGAACGTCATTACCCGTAGCTGCTTTACTCTAATTTAAACTTCGTGATGCTTTCGCGACAAGATTAAAACTTTTTGTGATTTGCTCGACCAATTTTTATCTGATTAGTTTTTTAATAAAAAAAAATTTCTAATATAAATTCTCGCGAAAGAATTTTTCGACAAACATCGTGTAAAATACGTAGAAATGTGAAAAATATAAATTACAATTATGAAAAATTCGCATTAAAAATATATAAATTTTTGTATTACACAATTAACTATTATCATAAAATATCGTAATAACTGTTAATTTATATATTTCATATACAAAATGAAAAATAAATCGAAACTATAACATTTTCTTTATTTTTGAAAAAATTAAGATTAGAAAAGCTGAGAGACTGTTTCTTTGCTTGAGATTAATTGAAATTTAAGAAATATATATTTTTTTATCAGCTTTTGTGGTATATTTGTTAGATGCGATTCTTATCTAAGATATGTCATTTAATTTAGTTGTGTGTGTCTATCATCTCGGAGGTCTAGAGAAGAATCGATCGCGCGGTGAATCCCACGAAGCGCGAACGAACGCTTACATGTTCGACTAATTTGATTGACTGCACACTAATATCGAGCATACACAGAGCCGATAGGGAGACAAGTCGAACAGCAACAAATATTTACTTAGCTTTCTCAAAGGATTTAAAAAAAGTAAGGAGTAATAGAAAAAGAAAGCGAACGCTTCCGAGATTTCAACATCTTAAAAGAGACGTCACACCTCCATTACAACTCTTAAGTCTTTTCTTTGTTATTCTTTTTATTTCTCTTGTTCTTCTTGTTATTTTTCGAATACTTTTATTTATCTACCTTCTACTTTACATTTTCCTAATTTTTAATTCTAGAAATGCTTCTTTCGGAAACACTCGATTAATAAAGCATTTCGATAGTTGATGAGGTAAGCGAATAACAACTTGATAGGATTTTCTTATTGGCTTTGAGTATTTTTGATAAATTATATTTTAGTGCAAAAACTGCGACGGATCTTTAATTTATTATTCTTAATACAAATTCAATAACATTTAGAATCAAACAGGGAAATTGAGACCCTTGGAAGATAACCGATTCTTCAATTATTTAATTTTATCACACATTTAATTTTTCATTGCATTTTTGCTCTTATGCGAGACCTATAAAAATATTATATAATCACTGTTCCATGTACATTGTATACATGTTCTTTCTGTCGACAGAGATTCATCCTATCATAAAAAAAGAATTGATCTGATGGTCTAAAATTAAAATACGAAAATGTCATTAGATGTTCATTGTTGATAGTATTGATTTTGCCTGTCTCCATTGGTATTTACTGGCCGTTTGCTAGCCATGTACTGCGCCTGTGTAAGCGCAAGATGAATTCTCGATTTACCCAATGACCTCAATTACTATCCCGCTGTCTTACTTTGCATAGATAAGACGTAATTTTGTTTGGTTCCTTCATTGAAAATCGGAAACAAAACGGGAAAACGAAATGGACCTGTCGTGATATGTTTTGGACCTTTTGAGGGATAAGAAAGATCATACTCCCTTTTTGCAAGAGAGAAAAGAGAGACCGACACTAATCCAGGCAAAACATACAATACATTTAATGTCATTAATATTTTCCAATTTCCTTTAGCCATAACCGAATCAAATGCATTTAAAATTATTCGTGAAAAATTGTATTGTTATTTATTCATATATATATATATTTTTTTTAATTTATATACATATGAAATAATCCCTATTATTTATCGTTACCTTATGTATTTTTATTTTTTTACATATGCTAAACATTTAAAAACTCAAATACAATTCTGTCGCACAAATGTTTCGATACCATGCGTTCGATTCGGAAATGTCAAAATCAGAAGGCATTAATGACACCGCCTTAATGTATTTAAGGGAAGGACAAGCTGTCCTGGACAACGCTTACCGTTTATTGTAAGATTATACACATCGACACATTCAGGATTAATTAACGCTAAATTGTTATTAATTACTGATTATAAATAGGCATTTTCAATTATATGTCAAACGCAATCAATTCACCGACGACAAATTTTCTCGACTGCTGCATCGATTGAAAAGACCCAAATATACAAAATGCAATGTAATTTTTTCGTGATAATTCATCGAAAGTCTTATCGGTTTTTCTAACTAATAAAACTCGATATAAATTCGGCAAATTTAAATCTCAATGCTACAAACATTACGCGCATGAAAATAACTATTCATCTACTATTTTTATTCATCTCTATTTATTTATTTCAAACAATGTAAGATACATTCTTTTAGACTCTTATAGCATCCAAAAATCATTTATCGAAATTGTATCGATTTAAATCTATAATTTCAAAATTTTAGGAAAAGTAAAATATGGCCTATGCTAATCGTAATTTAACAAAATAAAATAGAGAAGTGCTGTCGCGATTGTCGTCGGGAAAGAACGATGTATTTTGCGTTTGACATCGGACACAGGTACAAGTGCGCCATCGTCGATTTGTTCCATTGTAGAAAGAAATACTTAAGCACTTCAATGTTTCATGACGGGTATTAAATTTATAAATGTCGTAGAGCGATGGGGTAATCAAATTCAATTTTCAGAAGAATGTTGAAAATTGAGGACAACTTGACATGAATCCATAACACTTATTAAACAAAATATATATACTAATATATAGTTATTACATTTCATTTAAATGTAATATAAAGTATTAATTTTTAGTATTATTTTTCTTTATATTTTAGATTTTAAAGACAGAGTTTTAGGAATATACATTTACGTATTTTTATTAAAACATCATATTTAGTAAATTCAGCGTTTCAACGTTCTTCCGAAATCTTGATTCAATTATTTTTCAATTCCATCACGTATCGATGTAGATATGTACGTATAAATTTAATTTTTTTTAGAAAACATACGTATCTATCGTTGCAAATTGCTCGTGTTCTGTATGAAATTACGGTCAATTCCATGATTTTTCAAATAAAAGTATTTATACTTGATTAATGCTCAAAATACAGATTTTATCTAATAACGAAAATACTATCCTTGTCTATAATATACACGCAAACTCGACAGTTCCATTGAACAGACACTTGAGTATTTCATTCTAAAGTGTTTATATGGTTGAAACGACCAGTTAATCTCTAGTGGAAAATTCACTCGCGGAATCACAGATAACTATACAGCCCCCGTCGATACTACATCGTTTAACTTTTGTCGCTAAACATCTTGTAAGATCAAGAAACATATATGGAATGCGCGATCGAGAGACTCGATTTTTCGGATATAATATGCACAACTGGTCCAGTTGGACGTTATTCAAGAGAAATTTTAGAAGGAGAGCTTAAATAATATTAAACGTCCTTTAGCGTTCCTCGACCCTTTCCTCTCCCATCGTGCTTAGTATAGTATAACAAAATATAAATCTGAAGGCGACACATACGTATACGCGCGATTACGCGAGCACGTACTGGTGTACAGAGTCGTTTGTTGGATCAAATTGGCATGCATCCTGAACAACGAAGAAACAAGTTGCCCGAAATACATATCCAAGATTGAAAATAGAAAACACAGACGCTGTTTATTTGTACAGAATTTGATTAGATAATTGTGTACGCGAGCATTTTGATTATTTTCCAAAGAAAATCCAACGATAACGTTACGTTTTTAATTGAAATGTCTGTCAAATAAACAAGATTAAAAAAATACTAATAATCACTCGATAAGCGAAGGATGAAATATTCATCCCGCATATTTCTTTCGTACAATTATCTTGCGTATGTATTGATACATGTATGCTAACGTAATCTAACCAACGCCCTATACACTTGCATACAGGTAGATATATTTATCTAGTGCACAACATTTTCTTGTTTTTATAAGGACATCCGGTAATAAAGTCGGTACCGATGAGAATCAAGTTCGGGATCTCTTTTAAATCTCATAATTGCGAAACTTACTGACGACCTCGTTGGGCTCCTGATAGTCGAATGGAACTCCATGACCCGAACGATAATAGAGATTCGTGGCTCCACCCTCGGAAGCCCTTCTATGAACATTTGTGGGATGACCTCTGAGGTGAGCCGGTGAACCACCTGTCTCTCCAGTCGTATCCGGTAGCATTCTGTCCTTTGTCTTTGGTGTGCTCCAATGCATAGTCTGTGAACAAAGAAAAATTCGCAAGATTAATAATGAGACATAATATAGAAATAGGACATAATGTGAAATTAATGTTTGTGGTCTTTTATTATAATTATAGGATGTTTTTCATTGACATAAATCTATGCAAAATTAATTATAAATCCAAAGGGTTAATACGCTGTATTAAAAAAAGCATCTTAAATGTTGACTTTAAATTCTTAGTTTGATTTTAAACTTTTTTCTGAAGTCTCTTAAATAAGTCATAAATAATTTTCATTAATAAATAATCAAATTTAATTAAATATCTTGTACTTTCAGCGAAAGGAAATTTTATAATAATTATTTAAGTTTATAAATTTACAAATATCTCATTCAGATGCTCTCGATCGTGTGCAACTACCTACATGCAAAAAAATTTGATTTATTCTAATAAACTACGTAACATTGTTTAATGTAATGAACTAAAGTATATTGTCCAAAATGTACAATAATTGCAAAATTATTACATCTCACCTGCTGCACATGTTCCTTCATGCCGACCCATTGCTTGTAACTAATCTTGATACCACTGTTCCGCCATTTATCATAATTGCTCCTTTTCTCAGGATCACATAAAATCTCTTTCGCATACTAGAATATAAACATCATATATCAGGGCATCTATTTAATACTTAAACACGAATAATTTATTTCAATTACAAATCAATAAAATTGATCGACTTTTTTCTATTTGTAAAAGACGCACCTTTAATTGTTGAAATTTTTTTTCGGCCTCTTTGTCACCGTCGTTCTTATCCGGATGATATTGAAGAGCTAATACCTTATACTCCGCCGTAATCTGCTCGATCTAATTTTTAAAATTGAACAGAAATTGTCTACGACATGATTCAAT
Organism: Camponotus floridanus; assembly: GCF_003227725.1. Lineage (NCBI taxonomy): Eukaryota > Metazoa > Arthropoda > Insecta > Hymenoptera > Formicidae > Camponotus > Camponotus floridanus. Next base: position 410,376 of record NW_020229448.1, on the reverse strand, counting down.
AGGATGCGAACAGGAATTAATCTAATTGTACACTGCAATAATATTATTTGATTGCTTTCAATTTAAAAAATATGTGTTATAAATATAAAATATTAAATTAGAAAAATATAAAATATTTATTTAATTAAAACAGAACATCGATCACAATTTAATTCTTGAAATGAGATAATCTTTTAGAATAACGTATTCTAAATAGATGTGAAACTTTCTTACAGACATAAAGAAAAAAAGGAAAGCAAAGACCATAATACATTTAGTAATTTTTAATTTAATTATTTTTCTTTTTCTGTAATATTTCTATAATATTTTACTTGTGACGTGTATTATATTTAAATATCTCGGCTATCCGCCGCAAGATTACGTTCGTAGTATCATTCGCCGACGGAAACGAGATGTCATGAACACGCTGACATAATTTATCGACTGAGATCGAAATTTTTATCAAAAAGTTAGCGGAGATAACTTTAATAAAATATAAATTAGAGAATTGAGAGATAAACGACCTTTTCGACCATTGTGCTCCGTTAAAATTGTTAAAGTTTATTAGTACATTATGTACTAATAAAAAATAATGAGAGCAATTAAATATTTTTTTTAATTCAATTCAGTGTAATTATATTTTAATATGCATGAATTATATTGATAATGTAACAAAAACAAAAATTTTCTTATATGTCTCGTTGACATCTTATTATATTGCATAAGAAGTCTCAATGAATCAGTACAATTTCACGCACGATGGAAAATGTTTCAACAGAAATATTGTTGCTTAATTCACGAATTCAGCGTATCGTAAACTAGGAACAGATGAGACTACACCTAATTGTGTTGATCGAGTATTCAATTAATTAAGAGTTTAAATTGCACTTTCCCCCTAGGATCTAATTATTATGGAAGCAACTCGACGTTTAATTAAATTATGTCAATGCAGAAAATTAGTTTTGTACATGTATATTAATAAAGGTTACGATTAAAACATATTGAAAACATATCGAAACAATTACATTTTTCACATAGATTATGATCGTTTATGAATTTTATATGTTTTGACTATATTAACTTGATTAATTAATAATGCTATAGTATAACAAACAATGAAATATTATAGTGAAAATTGAAATTTAAATTAATAATGACAAAATTAATTTGCCTAATTGTACAATAATGATAAGAAAATATTTTTGAAATTATAATTTATAAATTTATTAATGAATAGAATATTTATTAATCCAAAATTAATCCAAATTGAGTTGTTTTAGACAAAAGATTATCAAGTAATATTTCTTTAAATATAAAACATTTTGTTATTTTATTGTATCTGTTATTATTATATGTATATAATCTATTACATTTATCCAATATTGACTTTGATAAATAAAGTATTTAACTTTGTATTCAACTTTCACTTTGTAATTATAATTTTCGTGATACATTCATTTTCTAAATATTTTACAAATATTTGAAACACAAAAATTTCATAGTCGAGCATCTATGTGATATACTATATTCTTCTAAAATAATAATATAATTCATGATAAAGATAAATATCACTTAAGATAAATATTTTTCAAGATAAATATCACTTAAGATAAATATTTTTCTTGCTTCTATTTTTATTCTATATTAATTATCTACATTAATCTTTATGACTTATCAAAAGAAAGACATTATAAAAAAACATAGAAACAAAAATATTTAATTATCTAAAAAAGAAATCCATTAGAGATGCAATACAAATAGTTTAAGAACGAATATTTTTCGCAAGATAAGTCAGAGGAAAAAAACAAAGATTCTATAATTCTAAATTTATTTCAACATAAAGATCCTTTGAAAAATAAAAAAATATATTTCCAACTTTCACAAAATTTAATTTCACATTCTTACTCGATCTTGAAAATGATTGTCTCTGATCTCGCTTCTTTTAATATAATAAGTGCATCAAATGTGAGCGCAAAAAGACTCAAATATTATATTACATTCAATAATTAATCTACAATGGGAATTCAGATTTCAACTCGCGAAACGCGATAAATACACCGCTGCGTTTCATGTCTTACCGTGGAAGACTCGTCGCAGGATAACAGCGCGTAATAGTCCTCCTCCTCGCTGGGCGAGTAATTGATGGCGTCCTCGACACTCATTTCGCGACTCTCCTCTTTCGCAACCCTTAGCACGCTCCCTTCCGAATGTATTGCCCGCGAAAATCGTAGCCGCTGTTCTCGACTAGCAAACTTCTGTCGCTCCTAACCGAGTCGATCGAGATCCGTCACCTGTTGCGAGCAAGCGAATCTGTGAGTGACAACGTCGCTGCCTACGACAGGCACCAAAGTGAGCCGAGTAAAGGGAAAACCGTGTCGCAGACCCGGAAAGACCCGATTCCCGGGGAATCCCGCGCGACTGCGTACTCGCAATCCTGAGCCCGCACCCCCTTTCGCAAAACGCGCAGTTCTCCATCGTTGCGCAGTTGCGACTTGCGGCTTATACCCTCTTGCGCCCCTTGTGTGCTTCATCGAGTACGTGTAAAGGGGTTTTATATATATATATATATATATATATATATATATATATATATATATGCACACATATTTCTAGAATCTTTATATAATTTACAGTTTTTTTCAAATTCATTTCGATTCCTTAGACCGAAAATTTTGTTTGAAATTGAATTTGAAACGAGAACTCTCTCTCCTAGTCGTTTCTATAGTAATTAAGAGATTTTATAAGAGAGAGAAAGAGAGAGAAGAAATAAAATTTTTTTTTAATATACATTTGAATACATTATACGTACAATCATATGTTGTTTACGTCTCATTTTTTTAAAACTTGAAGAAATGACTTGATAATGCACATTTTTCATTCTTCAAGTGCATAATTAATAATGAGTTAAAAGTTCATCGATTATCGCAAATATAGATTACTATTGTATTGCCAAAGTGATAGTGATATCAGTAGAATGATATCAGTAAAGGAAATTTGGAAAGAATTTAGTTTGTCTAGAATATAATAAAATTAATGTATAATATAAGAAAAAAATTAATAAGAATAATTTATCTTATTTATTTTATATTAGATAAAGCTATTCAAAACTATATAAAAAATTAGATTCGTCTATGCACAATTATTTAAAACTAATAAATATTAGGCAAAATTTAGCACAAACTCACGATTATTTCGTCAACGAATGATCTCAGTAATACAACGATGCAGAGTCGTTCTCTTATATAACGTGGAACGTGCGTCGTTATCATTGTAAGACTTTTAACGCTTTAAAATTGTTTTCAAGATCACAACGGGTTGTGAAATCACTTTTTTCTCTCGAAAAGTCGCATATGGGAAAAGCACTTACAAGAACAAAGATTTAATCCCGCGTATGTATCTGACAGTTCTCTCGCAAAGTTACACAGCGTTTCTTTTTAGAACACGCAGTCGTACGTATCGTAAAGAGCACTAAGTGATATTGAGCTCAACGCATCTACGTCTCGCTAACGCGAGATTCCAGAGTCTCGCGGCTTTCACTCACGATTAAAGAACCTTGGATCTCTTTTATCTCGAACCTTACCGACCGAGCAAGAGTTCTTCGTTTATTGGTATTTTTCAAAAATTTTATTAATCATAGATGAGTTAGTGATGAGACATTTCATTTCCTTGTTAAAAAATAAAAAGAAAAGAGAGAGAGAAAAATCGAGTTGAAATTTTAATTTTTTTAATACTATTTTTTTAATATTTATTCATCTCTCTCTTTCTCCCGCATTTTTGTCATTTGATTTTTGTCGTTACTTAAAAAATGCCAAAATAATAAAGATTATTTGTCATGCGAGGTAAAACGAGACAGAGACTTGATTAGAAATTCAAATCTTTTAAAGAATTACGAGAAAAGACAAACAAGAGAGAACGTGAATGAATGTATGAATCAATTATGTATTCTTCTTGCTTCTATGAGGGGACGGCAGATACTGATCACCGGCACTTTCGTTTACAACTGTTGATGCCACTGTTTTAACTCTCTTGCACACCATATTGTCTACAGGCGATGACACAAATAACAGAGTTGAGCAATTTTACGGATCACAAATAAGGAATAAAAAATAATAAATATTACATTAAAAAACATATGTGCATCATATTTAAGTCATAATACAATATATTGTGATTTTATTTCATATAAATTATAAAAATCAATATAAAATATTTTTATAATGTTAGTAAATAATTATAAATACTTTTTTAAATGTTAATAAATAATTTTATAACGTTAGCTCTTCAATATGTTATTTAAATATATATTTTTATCATATATAAATTGACATTTTTTATAAAATTTACATATTTACATATTTGTATAAATTTATAATAAACAGTTTTAATTAATATGATACGTATTTTTATCAAAAATTTATATAAAGAGATATATACGCTATGTGTGAATACTTTGATTTAAATTCTCAGAAACAACTGTGTCCTAAAAATTCAATGCACTGCTAGCAGGTTATATAAAGAAAAAAAATATCAACTTCGGTAGGTTTTAACAATCTGTCGAAAAGACATATAGTCGTTTTAAAATGTCAGACACATGTCAGACATCTACCGTACCTACACTAGGAAGCCTGTTTCTCTATATGACTTGTAAATATTCCTCTAAATAAAACCATTCAATTCGAGAAAATATTTTTAACATTTTCTATTATTTACAATTTTTCAATTTCCGCAATAAATAGGATAAAAAAATTCAAAATAAAATTGCGGAAAATGTTGTTAATTAAAGATAGTATGTCATTGATTAAAAAAGAAAATATTTTATTTATTTCGTTACAAGATTCCTCGATAATACCCTTGATAGATTGACATTGCATTAGGATTAAAATCTTGCTAACGATTTGTTCTCATTAATTTGAATAAATCCGCGCATCCACTTTATAGTACACGTTTTATTTCTTTCGTTGCGATCAAAATAAAGAAGCAATCACTGACTGTCATGGTACGCTAATCACTCGAAAAATTTTACGAGACACGTGTCGAAAGGGTCGAACCCTTTCACCGCTCGAAAAGATACGTGTGCTCACCGGCAGGAAACACATGCTCCGCTCCGTTTCCGCACGCATATGCGTGACAGACACGCAGCATGCACGCGTGGCATTACTTGAACAGAGATTACTAAATATTCACTATATATATATATATATATATATATATTTTGGATCTACAAGAAATCATAAAAATATTTATATTTTTCGCTGGTAATTTTTTTAGAACAAATGTTATGAAATCTATCGAAAAATGCACATGAATCTTTTTCTCTACCATCTTAACCATCAATCATTCATTTTGCCAATTTTTCGCAAGTTAATTTTTAAATAAAATTTTCTTAATTTTCCACGTATCCTATATGACACGTAAATTATGTATGTCGAATGAGACAAATCTTCATATTCAAACGCGAGAGAAAAAATCTAGGGTCAAGAGAAACGCACATGAGCCCACTTTTCTTTATCGTAACGAGTCGTCCTTCGACGTCCCAACACTTAGCCGTCCTTGTCTATCCCGAAATAACATTTCGTTACGAAGCATACATGGGCGTTTCTTCGTGCGACTGCCAGATACGTGGGTGGTGGCAGTAGAGAAGAGAAGGAGAGCATAGAAGCGATCATATGGTAGCGCCGCCGATGAGGCTCCCTCCAGGTCTGGCTTGTCAGTGCTTCATGAAGTGTTGCGCCGTACTCGTGTATAATCCCTGACCGAGGATGACCCTGACGAAGTTCGCGCAATCTCAACATTGACTTAAACGTTGACTGAAAAGCTACGGGAAAACCTACGCAATTTCTTCCCTTAGTGAGCTTCTTTTCGCGAGATGGATACAACAGAAATGACTATAGAGTGTATGAAGCACGAAAAGGAAGAGAAAGCTGCAATTATAATATTTGTTTCCTGATCAAGTGCGATGACATTAAGGTTGGAATGATCAGGTGTGATTGATTGTCAATCACTGGTTACATGAATCGACAATTATGTTATGTCAAGCAAATGTGAATATATCTGATAAAATATTCACAATGTTATGATTGAAATGAATGGAAAAAATTTATTTAAATTATTTTCTTATATCAATCGTACGTCATTTTGCAAAAAAGGCATTTGAAGAAATTTTAAAGCAATCATCGATCATCTTGATGACTAAATCACATTATTGAATACAATACTGTTCATCATAATCAAATAAGACTAGTAATCTGTAATTTATTTACACTGAATTTGGATATAAATAATCATTGGAAATTGAAATCCTAAATATTTAAATATAAAAATATTTAAAGTGATTAAAGATTATAAAATGATATAGATGAGCTGTGTGAATTTTAAGATTACAGTTCACGTACAATTTAGAAGAAGAGAAAAAAGAAAAAGTAAAAATGACAATTGATAATTTTTTACAAATAATGAAAAAATATTTATCATTTATTTTATAGTGCCTATAATATTCATCATTTATTTTATAGTGTTGAAACAATGTGGCTTGTTGTTCAAACTTCTCTTCTTTCGAGTTCTTAATTTAGAAGATTTCAAGCAAATTGTAAAAAGAGCATAAAACCAGCTAATGCAAGCAATATTAACAACGAGATAGTGAAAGGTAAGTTTGCAGGTCATATAAAATAAACAATTAATTAAAAAATTTGCATTTGCATATTAGTACTTTCTGATATGTAAATTTATTGTTTATCATAGAAAAATGTTTATTTCACACCTCATTTCTCATATATATACCAAAATTTTTACTTTATGTTTCAACAATAAATACATTTAGAATACTAATGGAGAGAAAAAATAATTTGATCGAGTATCCTATTAACAATTAAATAGTCTGCATGTAATGTATTTTTAATAAGACAATCAAAGTCATCCGTCCACACAGTTTGTGCTAAAAAAAACTTATTATTTAACATCAACTACGAGAATGCATGTTAGAAACAATTATATTTTAGATTGATCTGTTTAATGTTAGAATGTCTTTCTGTTTAAACTTAGCTTTCTTTGTAAAATTTAAAAAAATGCATTTTTTATATTTAATATAAAATAAAATTAAGGAAAAAAAACAACTTTTAATTGCTGTGTATAAGAATTAAAAGTGCACAAAGCGTATCTACAAATAAAAAATACACGAGTTAGGTTTGATATATAAAAATCTCTTCCTTGGCTCTCTATATATTATTCTTTTCTAGACACAAAGTGTATAAATAAGTCACTATAAATATTCTCTATCGAATTAACTTATCTTGTCTTTGAAGAATCATCGAGATACTTGAAAATTTGGAAAATAACAATAAGAATGTACAAAACGCGTAAGTCAAAAGCGTAACAAAAAGGGAAGAAAAGAAAACACGTGAGGATCAGAGTCGTTCTTCCACAGGGAAAAACATCTCAATTATACTTGAACTAAAAGCGCGTCTTTATGCGGTCTCGAACAACGCGTTACATTCTGGATATAGCGTGTGCCGCACATGTGCGCGCTTACAGGGGCACGTGCACCACCGGATACAAGCTTCTTTTTATCGGACCGTACCTCGGTGCAGGTGCAGTTGCAGGGCGCGATGCGGCGCGGCGCGACGCAGTCCTCCGCGACGGTCACAGGAACAGGCCTCTATTAATAGCCACGAATGTGCGTGATTTGTTCGAGAAACCGCGTTCAGCTATGAACGCGATACGATACGAGCTTGTGCAAAATATGCTGTATTTTTAGCATTTTTAAGAACTATTTTGCAAATCGAACGAACATCGTTCGGCTTTAAATCTGCAGAATTTCACAGCCCCTGCGCAAAATACTTCGTAGGAAATTTTCAAAATGAAATATATAGTTGCCCGTAATAAATCTCTCATTTATAAGATATACTATACATCGTCAATCATTTAGCAAACGTTTTCATTTATAGCGAAATCGGTTGGATAAACTAGTGCGCATTGATGCATCATAATGGTTCTCACAAATTTATAATAACATAAGTAATTAAAACAGTGGGATAATTAATACTACGTGTTATTATTATTACTATTAAATACACAAACAACGATGTATGATAATAATTCGTAATATTAATTATCTTATATTGTTTCAGTTAGTTATGTTAAATTTATGTGCGATAACTTTATTCTGCATTGAATTTATTATTAGTATTATGTTTCTTTCAATTATTTTTACTAAAACAGTTTGAAAGACAAAATCAATATTTTGAATTGATAATTTTTGTAACTTTACATTTTTTATTAATTTATAGTATATTGTATTATTGTTCTCTTCCTAAGAATTTAAAAAATTGGTCGCATTTTTTAAAATTATAACAAATTAAAAATATATATTATATAAAATTATGTAAATTTATATAATTTTACATATTATATAAATAATATGTAAAATTATGTTGCATAAAATTATTATTTTTATTAGTCGTTCTATATTTGAGTGAAAGAGATGAAAACACTCAACTTTTCATGAGTACGATCACCCTTTTTCCCTCTCTATCCTATCCCTCTTTCTTTCTCTTTCTCCTTTTTATTTATCTCTACCTCTACCAGGCATGTTCTGCTTCTCCCTCAGTTGTACGAAAATAGTAACCGCCATCGTTGCAGCAACTATGAGAGCAGAAAATTGTCGCGGAGTCGCGTATTCACTGAACTAAATTCGAGGAAACACATATATTCCCGGTTAATTTCATCAATCACAGCCACGTGGGTTGAAGGAAAATAATTATCATATAAACCTAATGTACATATAACTTAAGAAAAATTATATTGCAGCTTTTTGTGTAAAAATGCTCTGTTTTATGATTAGTAATAATCTGTTAATAATAGAAAAATAACACAAATTAAATTTCAAATTAATTAATTAAATTTTTCAAAATTAAAGATATTAATTATATAATCAATTATATAATTTGTGTCAATAATTAATTAATCATATAATTTATTCTTCTTTGCATGTAAGTTGAAAATATGAAAAACTTATTACAAATTTTATAATAAAGAGATTGGAGAATAAATAAATATGTTTTATACATAAACATGGAATTCTTTTCAATCAGAATTATTTTACATGGGAAAGTAGATTCAAATATTTACAAAATATAACGACGTTTATTATTATGGTTTGCTTACGGATGGGAACAAACCTACTTGTAAAGGAAATATTTCCTCGTATAAAATAACGTGATAGGTATCATTGTCCATAACAGCGGATGAGACATGCAGGGAACAACGTGATAATGTCGCGTGCATAACACGTGAATGAGTCGCATTCGCTCTCGACCCCCATTTCTCCGTTCTCCACCCCCTTCTACGTGTAAATGTAAACGGGTCGTGAGAGACGATGTGTGTCTCTCACCATGCTAAATATAATATTCGCGCGTATTTTCAGCGATGAATGAAAACACCGACAGACATTCGTAGATTTTCCCGCGTATGATTTTCTGAATCAAAAGAGAAAGGGCGTGATAACTCTCTGACATTGAAATTTCAATATGGATTTTCAGTATATCACGAGCGAGTCAAAAATACGCGAAAAAGAAAATGATTTATATTGAAAGGCAACGCAATTCAAAAGCTTGTTTGTTCAGAAAAAGCTTGCAGATGTTATATGGAACACTTTCAATAGAATCGATTTCTTAGTTAATTAAATTAAATTAAATTAAATTAAATAATAAATAATTGATATCCTCCTAATCAATTCTGAGTGATGACTTTATAAAACAAAAATTAAAATAATAAATAAATAAACATAAAATATCGTTTCAAGTCATTGAGTTATTTATAATTGTGAGTTATTTATCAAGTAATTTTACAAAAAAATATTTAATAATTTTATTTTCTTCTTTTTTGATTTTTTTTAAATATTTACATATGTATGTAAATAACATGAATTTATTTTGTATTGCAGGTATTTACAGTATCCAGCTAATCATTTCTGCATAGAAGATTGTCATGGCAGTCGGTGAGTGTTTTATTTTTTCCAATTGCGGCAAAGATTGTAGAGATTGCATACAAATTTTAACGATGAAACGTTCAGTACGCGAGTCACGCGAGTTTACGCATAATCATGTATCTTTCACATCTTTCATTTTTATTCGCAGACAAACAGTAGCTTATCCGCAACATTTATTGGACAAAATCGCAAGCGCATAATTTACAGTCAGATTTAAATTCACAATGTAACATAAGAAATTCGAGTATTCTTTTATTTTTTTTTATCAGATATAATACACAATTTTAATAATAAATGAAAAATAAATTATTTATAGAAATATTTCTATTTAAAATATAATAGTCGAGTAACTTAATTTATACGTACAAAGAAAAATAATTTGCTGACATAACATCAATGAACGATCTTAAGTATCGAGAAATTCCAAAGGAATAATAACAAATAATAATGCAAATAATAAGAATAAAATTTTATATAAATATAAATTATATAAACATTTATCCGATTAAGGCCCTTCCTCGGGTAGTAAGGGCGCGCGAATATTGCAAATCGAGGTGGTATATTTCCGGTGCAGCTACTACGTATTCCTGCCAGCTCACCGGGTGTGGGGGAACAATGCAACGTCCGGTTCGGTGTATCCCCCCACCATGGCCGAATCCAATGGTAATCGTAGTAAGGCTCGTTCATGGTGTTCCATGAATGTAATTCAGCTCCCACAGTCACAGGTAGACCCTCTATTAGTCTTGTCGTGGCTATAACGCGGACTCGAATAATCGCGATAACTGTGACAGATGATAAGAGCAACGTCGCGTTAAACGGCATTTAATCAAGATTAAAAGAACTCTTTCTTCTCTTTGAAATAAAAAAAAAAATACGCGGACAGCATCTAAGATCTAAATAAATCTTTATTTCTTACAATCGCAAAAAATCTGATGATCGAATCTGGCGATTCGACGAGACAAGAGTGACTAATCAGATTAACCAGTTCATTCTCTTCCCTTTTATTATTATTTAAATGTGACAAGAGTGAGATCGAGCAACCTTCTTAATTAATATCAACTGTATGCAACTGTTACGTTAATTATGGAGTTGATAATGAATTAATAGTGAATTATTAGTGAAGGACATATTTTATGAGGATTCGCGCAGTATTCGCTTCGAATTAGTATTCATCGTAGCGAAACCGTATGAAAATTAGGGACGTGCGGCTTAATAATTTTTCGCGAAGAGCCGTACACGCGCAGAGAAGAGAATTGCGAATCAGTAAGTGAAGCTTGTGTGACCTGGATCTGTCCGATCCGCATGTTTACAGATAATCCGTCGTACTTCTCGCTATCGGGCGAGACATCGTCGTCGACGAGGACGACGACATCCCCGACGTCGCCCAGAAGTCACAGTAGCGGCTTGTCCGCCTTTTTTCGCCGGAAAGCCTGCAATAAGATGGGTGCGGCTTCCTCTCAGAGTGGCATCGTCGTCTCGGAATCCACGTCCAGCATGCATCACGAAAATCGCGGCAATGTGTCGGGCATGTCGACACCGACGGAGGAGCGAGTCCCGATGCTGTCGCGAAATGGCGCGGTTCATCCCGGCAAGAGGAGAAGCTTCCGGAATCTCTTTAGATCTGTGAGCGCGAACGCGGATCACGAGAGGACTCAGAAGTTCCTCAAGGGAGATCCGAGACCGTCCGATGTTGCACCGCCATCGCCGTATTTGCCCCATAGGTAAATGTCGCTCCTTGATCAAGACATGGTCCTTTGACGATATTGATGTATAATTGAAAAACTCAATTTTATTTATTTATTTAATTGCGTCATTGCAATTCTTTCGCAAAAAGTACCGAACTGCAAGAGTCAAATCAGACACGGTATAAATAATGAAAATGTATTGTCGATGCAGATCGCATTCGCATTCCGAGAGAGATCGACATCGCCCTGGTCGAGGCAGAAGGGTCTTGAAATCTGCTAGCGAGCTTCTATCCAATGATATGGTTTATTGTGGCCTAACCGGCAATTCTAAGAATAATGGCAACGACGATAACAGCAACGACGATGACGATTCCGCAGAGGTCTTCCTTGGTGTCGACGATGCCAGGTTAATAAAAAAAATTATTACTTTATCTATTCAAAAAAACATCATTCTTTATCAATTGCAAATTATGTATGTATTTTAATTAAACATCAAATTATATTTATTATATATTTTTGATTATCAAAGATAATCTGTGTTTGTGAAATAAATTGTGGAAAATTCTTTCCCAGGTATTACAATCTTCCGTCCACTTTTCCTGCGACTGGTTCAACAACCGCCTGTCGGAGGAGACACTCGATAGGCACTTTTCTCGAAAAGGAAGCAGGCACATCTACTACAACTTCTGGACGACAACAAATAGGAGGCTGCAGGAATTTGTTAGAAGTAGATATGGTATCGGCAGCCCCAATATCGGTCGATGATATTGATAGTGCATCGTGCAATGAAGGCAAACAACCGCATTGCAACAGAGTAAGACGGAAAAAACATAAGAGCTCATTTAATAAAGGTAAGTATCAACATAACGATTTTCTTATTGATTTTAATTAAACGTTTGTAAATAGATTAATTACATCATTAACGGAATACATATTCTAAATGTGTGTGTGTGTGTGTATATGTGTGCTCTCAATTATTCAAATAATATTTCAACGTCACGATTATAAACGATTGCTCACGAGTTATCGAATTAATTATGAAATCAAATTGCAAATCAATTCGAATTTTAATATAGATTTAATTTAAAAGTTTAGAAGTTAGATTAATCTAAACAAATTCAAAATCGCATTCTCACGTCTCATTTTGTTTACAAGATATCTATTTTCATTTCGAATCATAATAATATGCCATATTAAAATTTGGATTTTTTAATCAACAATCTTATATATTCGGATATCGGACATATTTAATTAAAAATTATAAAAAAATATTTCTTTTACCCACATTTAATTTTTGCAATAGCAAAAAGTTATTAAGAAAGTCATTGAGTCGCATAAATTCTTTTATTCGTCGCGGACAATGATTATTATTTCTACGCGAGAAGAGAGTGCACTTGTGCGAGTGAAGAGTTTTCCCATTCCCACGTCTGTCGCATGCCCGCATGAAGCACAAATCACGCCTGCATGTTATAAAAGTAGAAGCATTGCGAGACAATTTTGATCATTTTAATGCATCGATTTGTTAGCCAATTTCTATTTAGAAGATAAGTTCGGGTCATTCTGGCCTTCAGGCGGTATTACAATGATGATTGTATTTTTATTGGGCGATTTCTATATGAAAAGAACTAATTGTTAAAGCACTATTCACTCTATACATAAGAGAAAAGTATAAAATTTTTTATTACATACAAGTTTCTTTCATTAATCAATTGTAATTTTTATTTAAAATTAAGTATATTCGACAAAATTAAAACTAAATCGCTCCTATTAATAAAAAAATAGTATGAAATAGTATGAAAAATAGTATGAAAATTATTCTTTCATTCATTATACTTAAAAGTATGCTTAAAAAAAATAAAATACTTGAAAAATTAAAATTGATTAAAGAAATCAATTACATGTAATAAAAAATGTTAAAGATGATCTCTCTATTGTGTTTTTGGAAAATTGGTTTCTAAAATTTTCATAGAAGATAAAAATTAAAATTAAAAATTCTAAAAGAGAATATTCTCTGTCATAAAAAATGGTATACATCCTTTTCCCTCGTTATAAATGTATTTTTATAAATCTTGACAGTAGGATTAGATTAAAAAATCTATAAACAAGGAAATATATTATCAACAATAACAATAGTGTTATTAATTATTAAATCGTATTTAAGAATTTTTAAAAATAAATATTTTTAAAATACGATTATAATGATTTTATTAATTATTCAACTCGCGCACAATTGTTTATAAAATTCACATTTTTAATTTGAACAATATATCTATAAAAAATATCCGACAATCTTGTGATAACAGATAAAATCAGGGACTAGCAGAGAAACGCGCACGTAGGTCGGATGAGGTCCACTCCGGAAGTTCACAACTTTTAGTATTCGGCGAGCGATTTCGTCGTTTTCCAATTGTGTCGGTTCGCATACACATACATATGGCCATAAAACTTTGAAATTTACGATGTTACGTGAGCAGTTACATGGACAACGAAAGATCCTCTGATATACGTGTATATAAAATCAATTTTTGCTTAATAAAAATGTGTAAACGTTAATAATATTAAAATTTGTAAAAAATCGTGAACGAGTAAATTATTTATAAATCTCTTAAATAAGAATCTTTTTATTATTTATTTAAATTCCTACCAAATTTAATTTCTTCCAAATTTAAAAATAAAATAAGCTTATATTTACATAAAGTTTGTATCTATGAAATACTAAATATTAATATACTACATAAAATCGTAAAGGCGTAAAGCGTAAAATTACTCTATATTAAACGTATTATTATAATATAAATCTTTTTTTTAAGTCGTATAAATATTTAAAAAAATAACGGTATATTAAAACATCGTATAATTTATGGTAACTGCTAAAATAATAAGAATTAACATTTTGATTAATATTATTTGTGTATAAGAAAACATTAATAAATAAAAACAAACAGTGTAAGATATGATAATACCTCATACATGTGTAAAGTATCAAGCGAGTTCTTAATTAAGAAAGTGAAGCAAGTGAGGTTGTAACACACATACTTTTAACAGCGAAAATGTGACCTCGGCCAACATCCGGCCGTTCTTTAATTACAGCCGGAAATGAATTCTAGATATTCATGCAACAGGCAAAAGTAGCAATTCCATTTACATTGCCGGCAATAAAATATACATAAATAGATAAGACAATAGTCTATTTATCTCATGATAAACAATTATGTCGGTTGTCCCAATTAATTGACTGAATAATTGGGTCAAATCAACATATCCTGTCGAGATATAATGTCCACTCATTAAATTGTAAATCAAATATAACTTTTAATCTGTTTTTTGATAATATGAAAAATTAAAATCTTTGCGCAAGAAAAATAATAAAGAATTATTTCCATTGGAATATGCTGAAAAAAATGATTTGAAAATAATCTATTTCCCTAGAAACCCGTTTATTTAGAGAAGATGTAAAAGATAGATAATCGAATGTATTTCTAAAGTTTAGATTCGTTTTTGGACGTCTGTGTTTTCACGCGTCTTCCGTTGCAAGCGTTGCATAGCGTGTCGTTGCTGACACGAAACGGAAATATCCGTCCATATGTTGACACGAGGTCACAGACGGTTATACTGGTGTACATCTTATGGCCTCATCGAAAGAATACGCTTTCCTATATCGTAAATTCTCTATTCCCATCTGGAGAAAAGATCCAATGCCGTGAATTCTCTCTTTTCGTCTGAAGGAAAGCAGAATAATTATATAATTTTCTTTGCAATTAAAAAATTTCAACTATTATCAAATATTTTGCTTGATTTATATATAAAAATATTATAAATTTCTCAATTTTGAAAATTTATTTTTTTTTAACAAAATCTTGTGTCAAGAAATTTTATGTTTCCGATTTGTCTCTTTGTGTATGTATAGAGTTATCATTCCTCAGATAGCACCCATAACAATTCTAATATATATATATACAAGTAAGAGAACCAATTACGTTTTTTCAGTATTTTTAACATCGTTCATACAGATTTACATAAATGTATGAAAATACGTTATATATGTGTTTCAAAGATCAACTTGTAGCGTGATATCCAATAAAATGGATGTGCTGAACGATAAACCGAGCCGCATAAATCTATTGGAAGACAGACGGGTCAGTAACCGCAAGATTAAGCATTCTGCAGGCATATTCGATTCTATCCTCATATTATTTACCGGTTGTACTTCCTGGTGTTACCCCAGCGCAGATCTAACGCTTCCGGCGTTGACAGTTAAGTTCCAGAAGGCGTCGCGTCGTTCCGATCTCTCCGACGTGATAAAAATATAGCTTCAAAAATAATTAAATTAAAGAGACTTATACTTAATCAATTAATCAGACAATTACAATGTATAATAATTAAATATAATCCTTCATCTTTTACATAGCGCATATTTTGATGATAAATAATAACGCGAGTTTAAGAAAAATTTTTCGTGTTTATTTTCATCCTTATTTTTATCTTGATTTTTCACGTACGTGTATGAATAATAAAATTGACAGATAACACATCTTCATGGAATTAATCATCATTAATTATCCTACTCTCAAGCATCAAGTTCTAAAATTGTGTTAATTAAACCGCTCGGATCGCAACGATGTAATTAGTGCAATTAATGTTCGAGTCTGCATATTGAGTTGTGTTCCACTTGTTATATCTGCGCATCTATTTTGTTCGATGTTATTAAAGATTACCATGACGGCGGTACGTATGTCGTCGTTCGAAGATTGACGAAAACATCCGGACGAAAAGAAAGAGTATCTTCCTGCTTCGATATTTATCCTTACTATAAATGTTTACGTTCTCCGAGATTTTATCCAGAAACCCGAAAAGCGAAACATCTGTAAACTATGAATTGTTTATATTTTTCAATTCTAATATATAAAAAGAACTATTTTAAGAATTTTCATATATTAATCATAACATGTTCAAAGAACAGAATCAACAAAATAAGAGCTAATCTTTTTATGAAAAAAAAAGTTTTATCGAAAAAACTTATCCAAAAATATATACTTAATGATATTTATCTAACAATCAGAGCTCATAATTATGCTTTCTAGAATTCTTGAAAAATTATAAATAATATTAATAAAAAAATGTTGTCACTAATAAATATTAATATAAATCTTAATACTAAAGAATATATTAAAAGATATTAATATTGCATCGATAAAATATGTAATGTTTCATAAATATGTAAACATACTTTCATTCTAATTATTTTAATTTTTTCTTATTAAGACACCAATCTATGTAATTAAACCGATACAATCGTGCGTACAAAGACAAAAAAGATTAAAAACCGATTAAATCTATAATAAAATATTCCGGAATCGAACTAGCGATGTCGGCAATTTCTCTGCTGAAAATACGTTGGATTTGCTTGATTTCGAATGTCAATTTAAATTTGTGCTCGAAAAGGGATTCGAGAGGCGTGATCGGAGTTGAAACGATCATCAAGTATATAAACGAGCTTTGATTGGTCAATACGCGATGTCCGGCAACTACGATTTGTTAGTGAACCAAAAGTTACATCCGCTGTTACTTTTCGATTATTCTCGTTCGTTTTATCGAGTCTTCTAATTGTCCGCGAGTCGATTAAGTCATATTTATTATCAAACTACGTATCTCAGTAAACGTTTAAAAATTATGTATTCTGCATATTATTGGAGACATGTTATAACATGTTATGTAATAAGATAAAAATACAATTTTAAAGAAATAAATATAACGTAATTAATTTTTTGTTTTTGGGGGGAAAATTTTATTTTAAAAATAACGTATGTTTTTATGATATAAAGGATCTATACGGAAGATTTTTGTATAAAATTCGATGTGTATATTACACGTATAACAAGATTATACATTTATTTATCTCGGATTTATATAAATTCATGTTTGTAAACAAAGAGTTGTTTGTAAAATCTATCAACATTAGAATATGTGTCCAAGAACAATGAGTAGCTTCACCATATTTCTTTTCTTGCAGATGCATAGTTCATAATTTTTAAAATATTATAAAATGTCAAGCTAAAAAATCCGAAGAAAATCTCTTCTATTTTATGTTAATGTTAATGTGAAACATCAAATAAAAGAGAGAATGAACGAAATATGTCATATTTCATGTTATCATGAAGGATTGAATTGAAGGATTTGTCAAAGTTCTTTTAGAAATGCAATTTAGAAATGCGATTTAATTTTATATAGCGATCATCGGTGAAGGTATAATACAAACTAAAACGACGTGGGAACGTGCATTTCTATTTATTCTAATTTAAAATAAGATATATGCGTGTATCGATAAATAGGAAAATATTATTTGTTTTACGGAAAGATTACAGGGTATCGTGACGATTATATTTATCTATAAATAGTTATCATATTTTAACTCAAAAAGGAGAGAAGAAAGAGATCATAATTTTAAAATTATTTCTAAACAGATTCCTTAAAATTTTAAACTTGATGAGGAAACTTTGAATTTATAAGGAGAGAAAAAAATAAGCCTCAAATTGATCAAAGAACTCATAAGTAGAAAATAATTTGATACATCTGTGACATTCTGTGCATATATCACACAATAAATTCTTAAGAAATTTTAAAGTAATTTTTACGAAAATTCCTATAACAGACAAGATGGAGGAATACTTTAAAAGAAATCTGATAAGAAAAATAAAATTCATAATTAGAAATAACAAGCTATTCTTTAAATTCTGCTGTATCATTGGATCATAGTTCATTGAAAGATTAAATCTCTATAAGCTTGTTAGAATTTCTAACTACATATCCTTTCTCAAAGATCCTAGCGAGCTAAATATAACTGGCGCCACCATGATTAATGCGGGCCGTTTCTCTGGATAATATCTGTAGATTTATTTTTCTATAAATAAAAATAAAATATGAATAAAAAATATGAAAAAGAAATAATTATAGGAATTAAAAGATTTTATTGCATTTTTTAAGAAATATATAAAATGTACACACACCATATTTGTACTTTTAAAACTTAATTCTCAAAAACTTTAATTTTTATTATAGTTTAATATTAAACTATAATAGAAATCACGCGTTTCTGATATCAAGGAATAATTTATTTCAAATTGATTAGAGAATTTGTATTAAAAAATGTCTCGATTTATCTAGTATCTGGGATATACCCTATATAATCGAAGCTTGCGTTTCAATGGGAAAATTTTATCGGTCATTATTCCGCGTAATGACTAATGATTCTCTTGTCAGTCGAGATTTCCGAGAAACCGGGGAACTTATAAATGCCGCCGAGTTATCGTCTCTTCCGTCCCTCCGAGAAATTTATAAACAGCACATATGCTCAGAATGCAACAGTTATATGCATCGCGTTGGCGTATATGATTTCGTATCCGTTTTGCATTCCTGAAATGTACAAATATATCCATTGCGTTTTTCGCGAGAAAAATCGCGGTTTGTTATTCCTGAATTTATTATAAAATAGCTGCACTATGAGTGGCCCGTTACATAAAATCACGTAACATATATACTAATAAAGTATATATTACAACTAAAAAATCATACATATAATTCAACTTACTTTTTCTAAATAAAATAAAAATATTAATAAAAATATTATTTTTACTGCTTTTTTATTTTTACTCATATTTTTGATCTGTGCACGGATATTGCATTATTGTACTTCTGTAATTATTAATTAATTTGTATTTTCTTTTCTACAAATAGCATATCGCAAAAATATTATTCTAAATACTTTCTGTATAGCTTTATAAAATCTAAAATAAACATAAAAATTAAATAAGTCAATTTCTTTTCAAGTCTAATTTAAGATGAAACATTACTCCGCCCGAATCTCAGCATGTTAATGAGCCGTGTACGATACGCAATGCAAATGTAACGGAGATAATCTCGAGTGTAAGATACCGAGAACTGCTCTCATAGACCTCAAGACGATTATTATTCCCTAATCAGTCTGTCGAGTCTACCGAATGACTCAGTCTTCTTCTCTAATCTGATTAATTGAGGCAGTCTAATTTTTTTATATCAAATGCTTGGCTATGTACATACAATGTGTATACGAAAAATAAATGCATTAATATGGGGTAATATAGAATGCTATCTGAAATAATTGTATTAAGTAATTCTATTTTTCGAATATTGTATAAAAGAATTTAAGGTATTTAAAAAGAAGATATAAAAAATTCTTTCGTTACTCATAATCGGATGAAAATTTATATTGTTAATGTAATTTATGAATATATTTATAAATATATAAATGCGGAAAAAATGAGGATATTTGATTTACGATCGTGGAAAAAACCGAATCGAAATACAGATAATATTGTTCTATTTTTGCATCCCAAAATAATATAATTTATACTTCTACTTGTTTAACTACATTATTGAAAAATCATTAAAGTATAATATATATAATTAACTATTGATTATAAGCGATAAGCGATTTGAAGGAAGGAGCGGCGGAAATAAAGAGTCGATAAATGATTAACGTTTTTTAAAAGCCGCGACACATAAATTCAGAATTTCGATTCATCAGTGAATAGGACCTCTGTATTAAGTCTCCATTTTTAGGAAGTTTGTATTAGGTCTTTTTATTAAGAAGATGGATGATAAAAGAGCATTATATTATTCTGTACATTTCTTATCTTTATATAATATTTGTTATGTTCAAATATGATATGAATAGATAAATAATATTTACTATTTCTGTCAATTATTATTTACAATTTTTTAACTATAAATAAGAAATTTTAATTTTATATTGTAAATAATTGTGTCAGTAATTAATAATATACTATTTTATAAATCTAAACAAGTAAAACATAGAATTTAAAATATTAAAGATGCGATTTAACTGTGGGATATTTTGTTCTCACAATCAGTTGATATGTTCTCTTTCTCTTTTCTATACAATTATTAAATTATTGCATTTTTTATTGTTTTCTTATGTTGTTTTGGAAACAGTTTCAAAACTCATAATTTTTACTTAATTAAATTATTGCATAACAAATATTACTTATCTATTTGTATAAAATAGTAAATATAAAATAAAAAATCACATAAATAAAATGTAGAAAATTGAAAAAAATTAAGATATAATATTATTAGTTTTTAATTATTATAATTGGAATAAACAATGATTACTTTATCATTTCTTTTCTGTTATTAATCTAAAAAAAAATATATCTTCTACTTATATTTCGATATTATTTGATCGGTAATATACTTCAAAAAAATCTTTTTTTTATCGTATAACTGAATAAACTAAAATAAAAGATTGTAAAAAAAGAGAATAATTCTCTTTCTAAAATATTGTAGTTTTATATTTATATTAAAATTATGTACTTTTTATTATTTCTTCATTTCACTGTGATAAAATATAAAATCGATAGATCATCATCTGGATTCAAAAAAATCTCTCTCTACGAACGATATCGTCTTGTCGATGCGCCTGCGCCAGACATAAGCATTGCGCGATGGTCGATGCATCTCTGAGGAGCACTGGAATGTCTATTCAGTCCTGCGACGCCTTACGTTCGAGATCGGTTTTATCCTCTTTATCCGCGTGTCGGTGAATTATTAGCAATTTCAATGAGTTTTAAACTTTTGATACGACATGCCTATTAAAATAATATTAAAAAGTGTATAACAATATTTATAGCATATTATATTCATTAAATTTAAATTCACATAAGATTCTACTTTAATTTTTATTCTTGATGCGAGAGTGTTTTATCATCGAATCAATCGTAGATGATACGTTCTTTCCAGTGCTTCGAAATGAGTGGATAAAATCAATGAATTACATAGAATTAATTCTATAAAAATTACAACAACAAAATTAAAATGAGGATAAAAGCTGAAGATTATTACGCCAAAAGGAGCGTCGAGTACTTTGGTGATTATTTTTCAATATCCTCTCACTTTTAACCATCGCTGTAATAAAACTCTTAATTAAGAGTATAATACAGTGATTTTAATATTATTATTAATTACTTTGTTATTAAATTAATTACAAATGAAATGAAATAGTATAGTTGCATATAAATCGCGAAACATCTCATATATCTCATAGTTAAATATTTATTATAGTAATAAAAATATAAAATTAGTTCTTGTCACTACATATTTATAATGTATCTTTCTTATACTAATTTTTTTTTATAAACGTGTGTGTCAGCTATATATATTCTGATATATTCAATGCATAATACAGATGCTTAATTAAATGCAAAACCAATGTGTGAATTGAATACAAATGAGTAACGTTATTATTTATACAAATTATTTATCACTTATCCACATCATTGTATTTAATATTTAAAATTGCAATGACAATTTTAATTATTTATTAATTTATTTCCCAGCAGAAATGATATTTTTAAAACATAAAATACATATTTGAAATAAAATAAAGAGCAAAGAGCTTCGTCATCCGCCGCCTCATCTTTGTGTGATTAAAAGAGATAAAAATTTTATTTTAGAAAATCACTATCGGAAAATTGTATTACTCAACTGTCAGTAGAGATATTCTGTTTAGTTTTTATATATTAAAATTTATTCATGAAAATTTTAAATTTGTGTTTTGGTTTGTATTTCGAAAATATTAATAGAAATATACAAAAAAATATATATAGATATAAATTTTTTAACAATTTTAATTTTTAATCTTTTGTAAAAAAAATTAAAAGTAAAATATATATATATATATATATATATATATATATATATATATTAAATTTCTAATGATTTCGGAAAAAGAATATATTTACTTATTTGTATAAATAAAATAAAATTATAAAAATGATAAATATCTTTATAATTTTCTTCAAAAAATATTATCTATTAAATTAATTAAAAAAAACATTTTAAAAAAATTAAAATATATATTTTTTTAGCAGATTTATACAATTTACTCTTGAAAAACACTCTAAAGATAGTGATTGGATTAGACAATTACATTAGACAATTGACTCTTGAAAAATATTCTAAAGGTAAAGATTATCTTCAAAACCCTTTGATAAAAATGTAATATATAGCAACTTAGACATTTTATATGGATTTAATAAATTATATTTTAGATAAAACACACAAAATGAATAAATATGAATGAATTAAATTGACAAAACATAATGAAACTCTAATTATATCGCACAGATGCGTCTCACGATTGTATAATACTGTCATTGTTTGACGTAGTCAAAAGACAGGAACAGACAATTCAGATAGAGAATTCGCAACTTAATATGCATCACGCGTACAAAAAAATTATGGGCATCGCCTAATTCGCCTCTAAAGCTGAGCGTGAAAACAATACACTCGGGGTGGGGCTTCGAAATAAACGGTACGATTTCCTCTTCAGAGACAGTTCGAGCAGTCGTACTTCGTCATCCGCCGCCTCATCTTCGTGTGATTAAAAGAGATAAAAATTTTATTTTAGAAAATCACTATCGGAAAATTGTATTACTCAACTGTCAGTAGAGATATATATTTAGTGATTATTTCGAGTTATTAGAATATTGAAATTAAAATTTTGGAATTAAAACGAAAGCGAAAAAAGAAAATACGCGCTTTTAATGTTTTGCCTTCCAAAAACGTATGCAATTGAATTCTTCAAGTACAATTAGAAATATTGAAAAAAATGATGGCCGATGTTTGCGTCAGCCCTCGACCGAGAAGACGAAATCGACCAAATTTTTTAAATCTTTACGCATTAACAAGTAAGTTAAAGTGAGATAACATAAATTCCCTAAAATGCATATTATTACGCGAACTATTAACAAGAATTGTCTTGATATTTGGAAAAGAATGAATTGTCTTAAAGTATTCAGACATGCTTCTCTTTGAATGCATTGATCTTTTTGCAGCAATTATTATCATCCAAAGAGCGATTTACAATTGTGTGTTATAAATCGAATGTATTTTCCACGATATTATCATTGTAATGTTTTATGAAAGTTATTAGATACCGCTACAATAATTAAGAATGTAATAGAATTTATAAAATGTGACGTTAATAATTTATATATATTGAACATATAATGCATAATAAAATATTTACAGTAATATTAAATAAAAAATAAATTCTTGAAATAGTTTTAAAATTATTCATGCGCAATTAAAATAACAAGATAAAATAGAAAAAGAATCAGAATTTAGAATATATTTTCTAAAGAAGAAAGGCGCTAAGAGAAAGAAAGGCCAAAACCAGAAATTTATTTTTATATTTTATTTCATTTAAAACAGAAAGCATATATCGAAAATGAAAGCCGCGCGCTTCACGTAATAGAAATAAAAAAATTGTAACATTCCGCTAATAGAATAAAATTACGGAATTTTTTCATTTACTTCTGTCGAAAAATACTTTATTCGAAATAATTTTCAGTTATTTGCTTAATAAAATTTTTTATTACATAAAAAACTCTATAGAGAGAAAAATATATAAAACGTATAAAAGAGAAATACCAATGCTCTTCATATAATTTTTCGGTAGTCGATTTAAAGATTTGATTTAACAAAAATGCTCACAATATTTTTCTTATATTCTAGATATTAATATTGAATATAAAAAATAAAAATTAAATAAAAAGAATAAATAATCATCTATAATTCAATGTATCCGCATTATAATATCAACAATATCACATTAAATTCGACTCATTCAATTGAATCACTGGCGCCATTGTGTGCTGCTTTTAGGTTTAGGATTTTATGAAACCGTTTCATCATCCTACTGTCATCGTTTTCGCGTGTAGCACGAAATAGCCGCGTTATCTGCGACATTATTTCATTAAACATATTATAGTCGCGTTGCGTGTTCCGTGATATGCGTCATCCGAAATTAAACATCCCTTGTATGTCATGAGAAACATAAACCATGCGAGGTTGACATACATACAGAAAACATTCTATAAATTAAAGAATGATTATAAAAATATAAACTAATGCATTGAAAAATCTCAAACAAATTGTGAATGTATTTGTGTTCGAAATAAAAATTAAATAAAATTAAAAAATATATATTATAAAATTAAAATCTGATTTAATAATTATTTATGAATAAAATTATGTACAATTTTCAGTCATTTCTGCTTCAAAAGCAAAAATGTTTTACCATTTACATCTTCATCTAAAAATATAAGTTTTATTTGATATCCCTATATAAAAAATAATCTTATAGATACTTAGGTCAATTAATTTAATATTTCAATTACTTGTTTCAGGGTCGCATTCAGCAACAGTCTTATCGAGAGACGGGCACACAGAAGACGATGTCCTCATTGTCTCTAGCAAAGACAGCGAGGCTTCCAACTTGTGGGTTAATTATTTAACTGGATGTTTCGAGCAAATCAGTCGTCAACAAGGACGACCCCCGTTCAAGTAAGTATAAAAAGTATAATGCTTTGAGGCAATATCCTCGGTACTTGAGTTGGATAAAATCTTGAATTTTAGAGAGCCTAAGCTAATAATATATTGTTTCAGAGTACGTCATATGATGATCGAAGAACCGATAGCTCCAAAAATGGAGGAGAAAATCCGATCGTCTCGTCTTCAAATCATTATTGTGTGTCCAATACTGCTGGAACGTATTCAAATTAATTCTGAAAATGCCGTGCATCTCACTAGTCATCTAGTCACCGAGAAAGTATTGGCGATGATGTTGGGCGTACAAGACGAGCACATCAATGACACTCATAGGTCCAGCTTGATTTCTTTCGATCGGTGGAGGAAGTTCTTCGTCAAAGATCAGGATGCGATGTTCGTAAGTGAATTGTTAGGCGCGGCGGTTGCCACTCTGGGCACTACACCGCCATCAGCTCTCAGAAACGACAAAACTGCATTTTCCGTGCATCCGAAAAAGGTCAAATTAGTAAGTATAATTGTTGACATTTTTTTTTCGAAAATATATATTGCAAGAACTAAAAGTGAACAATATATATGTTCGCAGGGTCAGAACAAAATAATCGTCTTGTTAAATGATCCATTGAATTCCGAGGATAATGTCTCAGTGATTGTTGATCGTTGTGGCGATGCTATCGATATAAGCAATGTAAAACGAAGAAATCCTTACGCGCTACAGTTTTCTATTCCGGAAAGATGTCTTGAAGTGTCCATGTTAGTCGGCGTAAGGATATCTAAAAATGGATTTTCTCTCGGCGTTAGACAAGTCAAATGTGAAAGCAGACTCAGAGAACTAGATCAGATTCTCAGAGCACACGATAATCCCCTCGAATTTATGTGCCAGGTAATTTAATTCACATATTTCTAAGGATTAACTTAATTTAACGTCAAACTATTGTAGTAAAGTTAAATTCAATTCCAGTATAGCTATTTTATAAAATAATTCTGACAATGGAAAATCATATGTACTACTATTATAGATAATTTCGATATAATTTTCGATTTTTAATTTAAAAATTATACGATAATAAATAATATTATTGCGTTTCTTCCATTCGTTGCAGACTTTTGGCTTCAGTTCTACCGATCGGGAACAGTTGGACAACTGGATGGTCCATGCGTTTCAGAAAAATATCCCTCCCTACTTCAATCTCTTATCTGCTCCAAAT
The DNA here is from genome assembly GCF_003227725.1 of Camponotus floridanus. Classification (NCBI taxonomy): domain Eukaryota; kingdom Metazoa; phylum Arthropoda; class Insecta; order Hymenoptera; family Formicidae; genus Camponotus; species Camponotus floridanus. The sequence goes on along the minus strand of NW_020229448.1, from coordinate 384,136 downwards.
GGTATGATAACTTCCCATAAAAATTATACGAGTAAGTAACATCTAATTTAATAATTAATTGCAAGTTACATATTCGAGTCTATTTCATTGATACAACGCGATTTTTTAATTTATTTCAGGTCCAGAGGAAACTCCGACGTTGCTGCATTTCGCTGCACGATTTGGTCTAGAAAAACTGGCATGGCAATTACTAGAATGTCCGGGTGGCGATCTGGCATGCGATTTGAAGAATGCCTCCGATCTAACTCCAACCGATCTCGCCGAGCAAGCCGGACATACGAGACTGGCTCATCAACTGCGGGGCTACATGGTACAAAAACCTCGCCTTTAGACTGACGTCGCAAATAGTCGAACACAATCGGTACTTTCGCGAGATTTTATTCTTCGCTTCTCTCAAGACTTTTGACGCTTATTACACGCGTGCTTGTCTCATAAAGAAAGTTTTAAAAATATAAGATACATATAAAAAAGAAAAAATAAAAACTTTATTCTTATTTAATGATAAGTCTGTTTCTTATTTATTTCTCTCGCATAATCTTCAAGCAATTCAAATATTTGTCTCAGCGAGACAAGATTTTAAAAGAAATGTTTGTTCAGAGATTATGTAGAAAAATAAATAAAAAAATAAACTTTATTTCAATATATGATAAAATAAGAATAAAATTATTTCATTTTCTTTTTGAAAAATATCTCACTTTTAAAACTTTCCTTGCTTATCTCGAAGCAAGAATATTTCGAGAAGAAAAATCACGCGAATTCGCATGTTACTCATTTAATAATTTTCGAATCATAGAATCGATCGGTCGATGGAATTAATCGATGTCATTAACTTTGCATTGCATGTTTCGGGCGTGACTTTGGATTCCGGTCGACGAAATTCCAGCAAATGAACGAGTTCACCAACATGTATAGCTATCTCAAAGTCATAAGTCAGACGAACAACCGATCATCAGGTATTTGCACCAATATCATAATAATTACGAAAATACGACGGTTCTATCATCCACTCTAAGTCATTGTTTTCATGGAATAATTAAAATATCAAGACTTTTTGTAGAATATAGGACTGTTCGTTTTTAATGACATAATATATTTTTAATTTTATGCCAAATAATGGCAAATGATAATTCTACATAAAAAAAATAAGATGGAAACATTCGATCGAGTAAAACTAAATCAATTTTATTATTCTTGAGTAGCATATATAATTATAATAATGTGTGTGTTATCTTTGAAAGAGATAATATGAATATGTTTAGGGACGAATTCAACTACGGATGTTCTGTCAACGGTTGGGAATGAAACCGGCAACGAAAAAGAAGATTACTGTCGACCGAGACCTTTGAGCGAGGCGTACTTGGTACCACCGACCGCGAGACCAGTAACAACTCTGACCCCGACTCTACAAACGACAATTGCTAATACATCCACGAACAATACCTTAGCGAATTATTCGATCGTACCGACGCCTACACCAGTAATATTACCGTCCACACCAACGACCACTGCCATATCGAACGGACTGGATCTGTCTTTTCAGGGTTACATGAAAATGCATTCCACCGGTAAAAGCCTCATTTTTAAAATTTTTCATAAATAGTCATATTTATTATCATATATAAAATGAATTCTTTTTATTATAATATATTACGTCTTTAAAAATATGGATAGATTCTTTATTTATATAAGCCAAATTAAAATTTTCTATAAATTATAAAAAATTCAATAATACTGTATAAGATAATGTACTATATATTTTTATTTGATTTTAAAGCGAATACATGAATCCATTATTTGATTTTTTAATCATTTTTATTTGATTTTTTTAAAGCGAATGCATGAATCCAATTTGATGCATGAAACAAATTTCTAATGGGACAAAAATGTATATTTAAAGGTTCAAAGATACTTAACACGAGCACGACGAATCCATCGCAATCCCGAACGGGTACACCTACGCAAGGCGTCCGTCAAGAGTGCCATCAAAATTCACCAGGAGCAAGAGATGAAAATTGCCAAAAAATATGTCAGAATTTTTCCTACAACAGAACGTCGTCTAACAGCAGCACCAAGTCTAGAGAACCGTCAGGTCCTCAAGACGAGCTCTTGGAAATTATTAACGACTTCAAAAATAACGTCTTTACAATATCCGAAGTAGAGAGACTCGTTGAAAACTGGCAGAAGCGAAACGATGTACAGCAAAGTTTCAAAGATAAACAACGGCAACTTATGGCAATGAGAGAGGAATATGACAGGATACAAAAAAGAATGAAAGATGAGATGAAGACTCCGACGCCCTTCGACAAGATACGAAAATTCTTCTCCAAAGGGAAGAAAGGTAAGCGCCATTCGGTACTTTTAGAACCCTTTTTTATCATTTTTAGTATGATTCATTGTCGAAATGAAATAATAATTAAAATTTTTCTACTGAATTTTATTACAGATACAAAAGAATCTGTTAGTACTGTTGCCGATTCGTCTTCAATTAAATCTGAAAGTATTAACAGTGGATTAACTGATCGCAGACCTGTTAGCAGCTTAAGTCTTCGTAGTGTTTCTAGTAAGTATAATCTAATATAATAAAACATTATAATTCAAAATTAAAATTTAAAATAATAATTTAGTCGCGTTCGAGAAAGAACTAATTGTAAGATATGTCAGAAGAAGAAATACATCTCTCTGAGAGATATTTAAAAAGTTAAACATTTTCTAGATATTTTTTAGACTATTATAATTTGTGGATTAATAATAAAGAAAATATATGAATAATTAGATACTTTAGTTACGTGTTCATTTATAATTTCACTCTTAGGTTCATCCTCTTCTGGCAGAATGAGCACTGTTAGTGGTTGCAGTGGCACTAGCTTGGGCGATAGTGGAACCCATTCAGATTCCGAAGACAGAAGAGTACGTGCACAATATATCAAAAATTAGAACCTATCAATTTTAATTTAAATAACTACACCATTGATCAAAGGAATAACAATCACTATTCAAATTTTCTGTATTCTTCTGTTACGCTTGTTATTAAGAATAATATTTAACACACTTGTAAAAAACTTTGTGATTAAAACTTTTTTTTATATTTTCTAAGATTAACTCGAAGAGAAAAGAAGAAAAAAATAGACTAAAAAGTATATGATTAAAAATATATATTAGAAAAGAACAAAAATATCGCACAATCTTCTATTATTAAGTTAAATTTTTATCAAAATTTTCAGCTTCAAAATGTCAGAGACGAAAAGACTGGCATGGGCTCTTACGAGATACCACCTGCGCCTAAACCGTTCACAGGTAGATATTCACCAGCGTCTGGGTATTCCCCATCACCGACCACCTCTATCGCGCGTGATCTCGATCTCCGACAAACACAATCACCGTCCAGGGCCAGCGACGAACATTATATTGCGTTTCCACCTTCGGGTTTACCCGTTCATGGTAATTTGGAATTAATTAAATTATACATTTATCTCTCTATCTGTTCTAGATATCTCGAACTATGTCAAGAACATAAAGTCCGAAGACGTTTTAAAAAACATTTGAAAGATTGAAGGACATTTATTAGACGTCTTTTAAACGTGTTCATAACATCAAAGATTTCAAAAATATATAACAGTATAAATTTGCACTTCAACTTTCGCAGCGTTTAAAGCGGATGGTTCTCCGAGGGAACCGGAGACACCAAGCTCGCCATGCGAACATCCAAGGTATCTCGAGTTTATTCAGAATGTCTCGTTGGACAAAAATCAAGAAGAAATCGCAGCAACGAAATACGCCGGCAACAGTTACACGAACATCAATCCGTCGACGTCGAATTTTACGCCACCAGTTGCACCACCGGGAATGTGCATTCCAGATTGCACGAGCAGCGAAACCGTATCCGCCGATTCCGTTCGCGTAAATTGCGAAACTACGATCACAGAACATCGCGGTGATGATATCGCCGAGGCATGTTCCGACATGACAAATATGAGACCGTCTGACATCGATGAGGTCGATTCCGCGCTTATTATTCGAGGTCAAGAGACAACCGGAACGAAATACGACGAGGGACACGTACTGGTGGATTCGACGAACATTTCGAAAAATATAAATGAGGCCACCGAGACTAGAATGCCGGAATACATGAACCTTGCTATTAATATGGGTCATGAAACTATCAAGGACCTCGGCGCTATACCAAAGAAATTGCCTGCGCCACCCGTGCCGCCGAGAGGTATAACTTATGTTATATAATTCATGTTATATAATTTCATTTAATGATGATATATACACACACACACTCTGTGATTGTTAATCATAATTGCAAAATATGTATTAATAATCATGGAGTTATATTAAAATTAATTAGCAATAATCGACACAATTACTATAATAATATAAAAAAATTGATTTAAAATTTCTTTTTCCGAATCGAATAAATACATATATTCAAAAATGCAATAAGTCTTAAACAATACATTAATCTGAACTATGTACAAAATGAATCTATAAATACTGACCTGTTGTAACTCTCCAGGAATTAAAAGCCAAGAGAAAAGATTACAAGAATTTCGTAGAAATCGCTAAGAAAGATATTAATGATTCATACTTATTCTTGTAACTCATAATAAATACATATTGAAAAAAATTTTTTTATTTTTATCTATTAAAACATTTGAAAAACTAAAGTGATTATGACACATGAGATACTGACTCATTCAAAATCGCTGAAATATGAGTTTTATTAGCTTTCTCAATTCTCTATGAATAATGTCCAATTTCGCAATTTTAAAAAATAATTAAAATATACTAAATACACAATAAAAGTATAATTATATAAATATTGATATCTCTATACTCGTATATAATTATAAATATACACTATATTTTAAAAAATTATTTTCAATATATTTTTATTATCTGTTGCAGGTACTACTAAGAAATAGAAAACAGAAATTGAAACACGTAAAAAATTCATTTACAAGTTCTCATACGAATTATATATTGATTCTTTCACGCATTAAATCATTGACTGAATTATCAATAATAAAAAGAAAATTAACATTAGTCATTTATATCGTCTATCGTAACGTACTCGGTTTAATTATATATGACGTTATATCTATCCACGTAAAAAGATAATTGTTTAGTGCAAGACAGTGGTTATTGCTCATAACTATTTTTATAAATGCACAGTGAATATTTGCAAAAATATGCGAAGATACATGCAAACTTTCTCGTATCATATTATTCGTATAAAAAAGATGTTAATTTGATTAGTCTACATGCAAATTAAGACATTATAAAATCAATTATATTTCCATTAATTTTGGAATGCAAGATGTGGCTTAGACTAAACAAATTATACAGAAACAAAAAAAGATTTTATTCCGCATGAAAAGAATATAACTGGTATAAAATCATTTAAATAATCAGGGAAAAAAGTTTTATTTTCGAATGCAAAGGAGTTTAATTTGCATTCGAAATGCCAATAATAGAATACTAAATTACAGATATTTGGGGATTGCAGATGCATCTTTGCACTTTTTTTTCTCCACTCTTCTTCTTCGTCCATTCTCCCGTCTACTTTGATTATATAAACATCGAATCTAATTTTCGAAAATATATTGTACTATTTTTATATAACATTAGAACGCGATACATTCATGTTAAATTAATTAGTCCTAATTAAATCAATTATCCATATATTCTTTATATATGTCTCGAATTTTTCTCAGGTATGAAGAGGCTTGAGTACCAAGGATGCATTTATCGTTAATTTTAAGATTAGTGCATAATTTCGTAAATATTTTATACTATTTTTTATTACGCCCGCCGACAATTTTATTTTATATTTATATATGTAATTATATTATTAAAAAATATACAGAGAGAAAACAAAGTCTAATTTTTATTTCTCCGTATATTTTTAAAAGAAATAATATAATATCTTTTAAGAAAAAATATAATATCATTCGTTAATGCAAGTTCTCCTTTTTTATGTATAATATAAACAAATTTATTATCAAATTTTAATATCAGATAATAATTAGAATCCTATGTTCAATGACTTTGATATTTGCAACGAACGTCATAATTAAAAATTTGAACAACCATATTACTTCTTTAAATATAATAAACAAATATTATACCGAAAAATTGTCCTCTTCTCTCTTAATATTATTATATTTATCTAAATTAGATAATATAATGTTGTTATTTATTTCCAGCACAAGTCGCCAAAATCTCCACTTTTTACTATCAAATATTACTCGTATCACATTTTTATCAAGGAAAAATAATATCTTAATTTTAAAAAATATATATCATTACATATGTATATTGTATATAAATAATAATTTGAGAGGAAAGATAATAATTTTTCAAATTATCATTTTTGAAAATAAAGTATTTTCGTCAGAATTACGAAGGAAACAGTCTCGACTAACAACAGTTCGAAAACCACGTCTTTCCTTCCGGTCAATTTATTAGATTCCTAATTATGATTGCGGTTTACCACCAACATTTTTTGATTATAACATACATTCTCATTCAAAAGTATATCTGGTAAAAGCATAATATTAAGAAATAATCTTTTAATATAAGAACAGTTAAAGAAATTTATTAATCATGATGAAATTGCCAAAAAAGTATTATTTTTATCCTATAAAAATATTTTTTTAGAATTTCAAATATTTGTAATCTTGATCAAATCAAAATTAATTATACAAATATTTCTATGACATATCAGGATTGCATAACATATATATAGTTAGTTATACATATATTATTATAATTTTGAAAAAATCATTCATAACATTTTTCTTGAAAAAATAGATATTATATATAATAAATAATAAAATATTTCTATATATATATATATATATATATATATATATATAAATTATATTAATTATATCAGATGTATGTATCTTTAAACGCATATATACACACACATGATATTGTATAGAGTGTGTGCAAAAGTAAGCAATGATATAGGAGGGGGAATGATGAAGCTGACTAATGGTAGACATATATATCAGAAGAACCATTCTGTTGAATGGTAAAAACGAAAAGACTTTGATCGCATTTACGTCCGGCTGTACTCCTCAAGTAAAAAAGTATGACATATACAATTAGTATATTTTAAATATAGAGTGAAAAGTGTCGTTTTTTCATCAACGTAATTATCGTATTAATAATCGTATAAATAGTGTCTTACGCATTATAAAATGGTGAGAAATAAAGTCGAGGTCAAGAGATGTAAAAGTCAAAAGATGAATTGATAAGTCATGATAGAGTATAAGAAATGTCTTATGTTAGTGTTACATTAACATTGAATAAAATAATATCATAAAATCTAAATTCTATCAAATTCTACTAATATTAATCAATCATTCATCATTCTTTTAATCCATTAATTTTTTAAATTTATAAAAATGATTTAGATTCAGTTAATAAGAAGAATTATTGTATCACAACAATCTATATTTCTTAATTGAAATAATAGCTGATAAAACAAATATAAGGAAAGCATTATTTTCTGAAAAAATTTATTTAAAATATTTTATCTTGGAAAAATATATATCTATTTTATTTATTGTTTAATATAATTATTATTGTAACACAAAATAAAAATTTTGAAGATATTTTTTTCAAAATCCAATTTAATTTATTATGTATATATATATATATATATATTTATATATATATTTAAAGCTTAATATTTATAGCAAACATTCTTCTATCATCAAATTAAATTTTCCAATTCATATTTATCGTTTTAAATATATTATATATTAATTTAAAATGTATATATTGCATTTAGCCTCTTCCCAAGCAAAATTACGAAGTGCCACAGTGTTCAGAGCAACAAAAAAATGAAGTTGCTAGTCCTGTCTCTAGTCTTTATGGTGATAATTTCTATCGCCAAAACACAAACCAGATATGTAGCAAAAGCAGGTTCATGTCCACCTGCCTTACCTGTACAATTCTGCGGACGTTCCTGCTACGTTGACGCACATTGCGCTGGAATTGGCAAATGTTGTCCGACCCGATGTGGTGGTTCCATTTGCTCCATGCCTGTCACGATGAAACAACATATCCAAACAGGTAACTTTCTCAGCCTCTTAGACTTTTTGATCTGAAACAATAACATCGATGCACAATTTTAAAAATTGTATTTAAGAATTACAATTCAATATAAATAATAAAAATTACAATAAAACTAAATTTATTGTAACTTAATAAATTAAACTATTCTTAAATATTTTTATTCACAACAAAATTTTCAGTATCATTTTAATATAATATATCTAATAAATTATATTGTGAATCTAATATAAGTAGTTTTATATTTATTTAATATTTTCTATTTTTCTATTTTAATAAATAAAAAATGTTCAGAAAAAGAAAAGAAAAAAAACAAGTTTCTCCATAATTGATTTATTATTTTTATTATTATAAACTTATGGAAAATAATAAATTAATATCACACACACACACACACATATATATATATATATATATATATATATATATATATAAAGTTCACAGAAACATTCAAACAAATTATAGAATAAAGAAATTATATAATAAAAATTATATAACTACAAAAATAATCATAATTATAATTATATAAAAAATTGAATTTTGCTTTGTATAGAAAAACCAGGATCTTGCCCATCGGTACCGACAGGAAGATGGGTATGTTCGTCGACTTGTAACAGCGACAACGATTGTAGAGGAAGCCTGAAGTGCTGTAAAAACAGATGTGGGGCTTTAGCTTGCCAAAAGCCAATGGTCGAGACATTCGAATCTATCGAAACTCCGGTTCAACCGATTGTTTCGCGTTTTGGAAATAATTACGATAATTATTAAAGAGATTACTCTCTTTTTCTCGCTCGCTCTTTCTCTTTAATTCACACATCTTTATCTCTACTATAATTATGATATAACAAATATATATATAAACTCGATTTGTGCTATAATTTTATATTTGATTTATTAACATCATTCCATTTTGTATAACTTAATATAATAATTACTGTATTAAGAAAGAAGAAATATTTATGATTTTATTATTATTATTATTATATTTTATAATTTAATTTTTAGCTAATTTTTATGGATCATAAATCATCATGGAAACATGTTTAATCGGTCGATAACTTTTTTAGACGGAGAGACTGTTAATCAATAAGATAGTTTAAATTGTATTGTTTTAATCTATCTGCTATGTTATAAGATAAATTTTTCAATAAATATTAAAAAATATTAATTAATAAAATTTATATCTCAATATATATATATATATATATATATATAACTATATATATATATATATATATATATAACTATATATATATATATATATATATATATATATATAACTATATATAAAAAAATATTAAAATGGCTTAAAGAAATATTTAATAAATTGTTGCTCATCAATAATCCTAGGATGATATAACAAAGGCCAAGGCTGTGTAAAATACAGCAATCAAGAAAAATGTACTTATCATCAATGGCGCATCTATTGATATGTTTTGAGACCTTAGAATGTCAAGAAGCTTTCGATATAGATGTAGAGCTTTAATTAAGTTTAATTTGGTAAATAACTTCATATAAATTTGAAAATATGAAAACAAACTGCAAAATAATAAGAAAATAAAATATTATTTATAAGTAATATTTAAAATATAAAAAGACATTTTGTATATTAAACTAATCATAAATGATACAAGAATTTTTAAACCTTTAGTATCATCTTCGATTGTAATCAAGAAAACATCTACAATTAAGTAGATACATAATATTTAAAAAAAGCAAATAGATATTTCGTTATAAAAAGCAGGAAAAATTATAATATCAATTAGATACGTGATTGCATAGCGGCTGATAATCTCTTATTTATTTCACTGCTATTATATACGTCAATGTAAATGTCACATAAATAACATATAAAAAAACATTCAAGTTCAAGTGAAATATATTTGATATTTTCCTGAATCTGATCACATTATAAATGCACTATATATCACGATGTATTCCGCACTCTCCACTCTTACTTGTCCAATGTCAAAGTAGAGGTGGAAAGTATTTAAAAGTCGATGCTGTTATCGTCACGCGTTTAAAAGTCTCATCGAAGTCGTGAGGCGCAGAATTTTAATCAAGTATTCGAGAACAACTCATAAAATGAACCGTAAGTATTTAAACGCCTCGTAACCTTGAAAGTAACAATCGACATTAGTTACGCACTTCTCCGCAGCAAAATGTAATACGCAACTTCTACATAACATTATTAGCATATATTTGAATCATGACACGAAGAACTAAAGAGTGAACATGTATTTCGCGCTATTTGCATGACAAAAGTATCAGATTAATTTTTTATGTTTTGCAGTTACATATGTATGCATAGTTATGCAAAACATAAATAAATATTACATATAATATAATAATATTATATGTGTAATTCATTATATGTGTGTGTTCATCGTTAATACAATTTTATATTATTATATATTATTACAAATCATAAAAAAATAAAAATTAATAAAAAAAAACTTATATTTTATAATTTATTGTAATATAATATTAATATAATAATGTATATAATATAATATATTATTGTATATGTATATAATATAATATTTATATTTTGCAGCAAGTTTAGTCAGGATCGTGATGCTGATGCTGCTAATTGCTAGCACGTTTGCTCAGTTTCGTAAGTGTGTTCTGTAAACGCTATTACTTATGTGTGGAAATAATAATTGTAAACGTGTGCAATTTTGCATACATCTCATATATGAAGATGGAAAAACCCGTTTTATTCTAAATACTGCGTTTATGCTCTCTTGTTTTATACACAATGTTTTCCAAGATTCGATAAAAATAGACATACAATGTCATTTGATATAAAATTTGAAATTCTTTTTTAGTAATTAAAAAATTTCGAAATGCCAATTTTTCCATGTGTGAAAATTCTCAACTTTAGAAATTTCCGGGGAAATCATCTATCACAATTTTTATATTTTAATAACTTGAATAAAAATTTTGTTAAAATAGAATTGATTTTAAATTAGAAATGAATAATCTTTATTGTTGCTTTTCTAACCGCACTGAAATTTAGTTTGCAAAAAATTCTATTAATATCTTAAATTGTTCTCTAAGAGAATTAATTGTTTCATAGATAAAAAATACTATATTTATTTATTCTCAAATTGGAAACATTCTATGAACAAATAAATTTAAAACTAATTATATAACTTAGATTTATATTTATTAAAATGTTTTCTTGCGAATCAAAATAAAGAGAATGACGTTGCACTGCAGAAATTTTAATGGACATTTAAGCAACGTAATATTCAATTATATTTTCGCATTGGCTGTCACTAACGATGCGTCAGCAATGAATGTTTGTACTCGTGTATACACATTGAAGAATTGATAACGAATAAGTAAATATTTAAACTGTAGATTTTAAAAAATTTACAAAAGAAATGCTCACTCTATATAAAAGTGTTAATTGACAAGAATGAATTCTCATTATTAACTGTATTACGTTGCAATCGTTCTCTCTATATAGATAGAAGCGGCAATTGTCCACTGAGAAATACCGTGACAAACTGTACCCCGAGATGTATGAATGATGAGCAATGTCCCTTCAATCAAAAATGCTGTCCGAATAAATGCAGTTCCACGTCATGCGCCCAATCGAGTGCCATAAACACTGGCAGCGATGGCGGATACAAGGGTTCGAGCAGTATGTATAAAAATTTTTAAATCTTATTTTCCTATACTAATTATATGGATTTAAATACATATTTAAATGTATATACGAATACATATATAAATAATATATAAATAATATATAAATATATATAAATCTATAAAAATTGGATCTGTTACTTAAATTTAAATTTACAAACTTACCGCGAAAAATACAATCACGCTTTCTTTGCAGATCAAGCTGTTTATTGCAATGGAGTGAAGTGCGCCGCGTATGAAAAATGCCAATACGACCGCAGCGCCAGGCGTGAAAAATGCACGCGCGCTTAACACATACACATACACAGCGTATAATAAAGTATAGTATAGTATATGGTACATCTCATATATATCAAGTTATGATCCATCGCTATCTCTCTCTATATATCTGCGATTTTAATTCGTAATCAAGTTTCTTGATAATTGTCACTAAAGTTAAATGCTGAATCTGAAAAAAGATTATAAAAGATTATAAAAGATTATAAAAAGATTATAAATGCAAAAGACATTTAATAACAATATAATTCGTGCGCAAGAAGTGAAAATTAAGCCCCGACCTCTGATAAAAAAAATAATCTTTTGATTTCGTGACTTACTTTGTCAATCTTTGATAGATAAGACGTTTATACTTATACAAAAATGTTGGGAAATGGACGCAAGAAGAATCAAAAGTCACGTATATCGATATTTCATACAGCGAACACATTTTGCTTACCGCATTCAATTTATATTTTTGACAATGCATATATGTTTAAATCAATTTTTGATATATATAAATATCTAGATATTTCAGTACATACCTGTATTTGTGCGTCGATATAACAATAAAACTGCGTAAGATGTTAACACGGCTGTTATTCGGACGAAACCTTCTCGTTCAAGAAATATCTCAATATCGCGTCATATCTCGATAATCGAAGTTATATTCAAGTCGATTCGAGCGATACCTGTCGCCTGACAGCTCAACCAAAAAAAGGAGACATAGGTTATGTGTCACTTAAGCGGCTCCCCCAAGTTTTACTACAAATTTATCGAAAAGTCATATCTTGTACGAGAAAGACGCGAGACGAGAATGTGAACGCTTTATCGCGATTCGATACGCAAAATGGACCGCCGATCTTGTCTCCGGTAATCGGCATAAATATCTGTCTTCCGAGGAGAGGTTAGCACTGGTCGACTTATCACAAAAAATGGCTGTGGAATTTCTGCTAAATCGATTCAAGGCTCTGCTCGTCCTGCTTTTCGGGATATTTAAGCGTGCGATGTGCTGTCTTCGACGTCGAAGAAGATCGTCCTGCGATTGCGAGCCCTTGTCCACGGTCGGTGTGGTACCAAATGTCTTAACTAACTCAACGGTATGTTTAAAATTATCATTATTTATTGAATATCATTTTTTTTATTTAATATCATTTATCATTATCAACTATAAGTATGTAAAAAATTGCAGGAATCTATTTATGCAGTTCATCTTTATGCAATTGTGTAAATATATTTTGCTATGACGGCTATTTACTATTTTTGTAGATTATGTGAAAGATAACGAAATACTATCGCTTATATATAATCAAACTTTAATATAATATTTACCAAATTTTGCTTATTTAAGGAATTAGAACAATGGGATAAATGGGAGGAGAATCCAGTTGTCGTTATACCAGATAAACCAGTTAACACGGTACAAGCAAAGATAGAGCAGTATCGACAACAAGTTGTTAAACCTCCTGAAGTACCTACTGAAGAACGACTAAACTTTTTTGAGGTAATTTTAAAACTAATTCCAAAATCTTAATAAACTCTATTTTTGAATATTATATATCATCTTAATAAACTCTATTTTTGAATATTATATAGGACATGACTCCAAGAATCACTAGACAGACAAAAGTTTTAATAAAGGATAAACATGTGGATAATTCATTTCCCAATACTGCAAAATTCACAGCCATGGATCCAGTCCCGACTGTAAGCTTGTACTTGAACGCAAACTTGTAACATGCTAGAAATTTTCATTTTTATCATGAATTTAGAATGAATTGGAAGAATGGGAAGAAAACACTGCTGCTTGGGAAGTAGATGCTATGGACGAATTCAATGACTCTACCAAAGTATTGCGAGAGCAAAGAAGAAGAGAAAGGGAACAACGGTTAATAGAGCAACAGCAAAAAAGACTGGAACGTACTGCAAAACCCTTGGGTGCAAAGATATGTTCCTGATGCAAAATCATAAACATATGGGATTTAACATCAAAATACACAATAATGTACAATTTAATGAGATATATATCAGATATTTTTAACGTAAAAATTAGTTCATTTGTATTAACTCTCAATCTCTTCGAGTTTCGTACCAGTTTTTGCTATTGTTTCATTTTTTATATTGGTTTTGTTTCGTCATTAACTAATAACTTCAAAATTATGATATAAAAATTTACATTTTTATCTTAAAAATATAGGTATTTATTTTATTTATATTTGTCAAACATTTCTCAAATCCTCAAAAACTAATTGGAACAATAGAGGGTTAATTTATGATTACAATATATTTATTTTAAATAGAATAAAATGAAACTTTATTAAGGTGTGCATTGTATTGTTACAATTTTAGAAAAATTGATTTAAATTGTCACTTTATCAAAGCCTGTAAGTATTTACAAATGTTTCTCAACATTTAAATATTTTTATTAGTTTCTTTTAATATATTTTCTATTAATAGTACAATATATAAACAAATATGTATGTAATGTATCTATTCCTTTCTAAAAAATGATAGTATTTGTAAACATTCCATATGAATTTTATATATCAGATGGGATGTATCTAATCTTATTCATAAGTAGAATAACTATTTTATAAGTTTATAATAAGTCAATGTGTGCATTAATTGTAAATGGAATTTATCTTGTTACAAATATGTTTGTAATTTTGTCAAGTCTGTAATTTTGGTGCTCGCAGATTGGAGGATAATCTTATAAAAAGGATGTTAATATATACAATATCGTATAATTTTTAGAAATTTTTTTCATTTTATTTATGCATAATTGTCAAGAGAAAATGATAATACTTGATGATGGATTTAAGATATTTTATACCAAAAAATACAATTATTTGTTTTTAAAACAAACTTTGGAGAACCAATTAATACACTTATATTCGTGTATCGAATTTAAATAATGTTTTTGTTTAGTAAAAGCGCTCGCTCGGTTACATAATTTATTAAATTTCCCGAATACAGCTATTATGCGCACAATGCATACGCACGATGCACACGGTACACACGGTGCACGTAACATCCTCTACCGTCATCGCAATCGTTCGACGCATCATTCACATTTATCGAGCGAGCAGAGGAAATATTAACGGAAGAAGAGAAGTTTTTGATGGTCCTGATTCACCGCTCGATCCTGTCGAAATTTATCTAACTATAGTTAATAGTATACATTATTGTGACGATTAGTGTGCGCGTGTATGTGTGTGTATGTGACAAGCGTGGGTCCACGTACATTTCGAATGCTGACATTGCTGACAATGTGACAATGAGTGCTGAGTGCAATCTCAATTGACATGTGTCGATCCTACGATCATCTTTGCCATCTATATCGATGGCATATGTACGAGATGTCAACGTTTAAAGGTAAATCGTGTAAGTTCTCGTGCGAGCGAGTATTTTAAGAATTTCGAAAATCGAGCCACGATTAGAAGCGCGTCTCTCGACAAACGACTCTCTCGCTGGAGACAGCTGGAGGTCAGCTGAGGTACCGTTCTCTCGATCGACTACGTGTCAAAAGTCAAGAGTTCTCTGATGGAGATTCCTTTATAAAGAAATTGCAATTTGAAATAGAGATAATTGGCATGTCAATGGTAAATTATTATTGAATATTTTGACGGGAAGCGGGGCTATATCGTGACGAGATAACCAAGCTGATAGCAACTCCATAGATTGGTTGTGTAAATAGATGAACAGTCATGAACCGCGATTCAATTATATTTTATAAATTGTCAATCATTCGCGAAAAAATGTGATTTTTGTTCTTTTCGAATTCAAGAAAAATAATTTTGGTTTTTTAAAAATACTAAATGATTAGATTGGATTCTGAAGATTGAACAAAAATATACACGATTGTAGGAATAAGTATATATATATATATATATATATATATATATATATATATATATATATATATGTATGTGTAGTTTATGGAATAATAATAATAATTATAAATTCTAGGTACTGAGGTATCTCCTTATCTAAATATGATATGCTGCGTGATAAGATTCGTGGCTTAAATGAGAAGGAGAACTTTGCAATGATTGATTTTAATAAGTATAATTGAAATTAATAATTGTGGAAAATCATGTAAAGTGATACCGAAGGATAATATTACATAGTTTATTTAGTTGTAAAGTGTATTACGATATAAGTAACAATGGGTTCCATCGCTCTAGAAGAGTACGAGTTAATGAAAGACTCGAAATATCGAGTGTAAGTAAAGCATAATAATGAATATAAATTATCATTTAAGAATCATAAATTATCATTTAAGATTTACGAACTTTAACATTAATTTTTGTTTTACAAAAATTATATTAATATTTGTCTGTTTCATAGCTAATTGAAAAGTTTATTATAAAATATTGTATTTGTTATATAGCTATGTGAATGCTGTTGATAAGGCTCTAAAAAGTTTTGAATATACGAGTGAATGGGCAGATCTAATTTCTGCATTAGGAAAACTTAACAAGGTGTTGCTAAGTCATATGAAGTTTCCTGTTATTCCAAGGAGAATTAAAATATCAAAGAGACTAGCCCAATGCATGCATCCAGCATTACCATCTGGTGTTCATTTGAAAGCTTTAGAAACATATGACATTATCTTTAAGTGTATGGGTACTAATAGACTCAGTCATGAGCTATTCATCTATAGCGCAGGTATATATATACATACATATGTATTGAATAAAAGAAATAATTACACGACAACTGTGATGCATTCTATATGTTCTCATCTATTCCTTTAATAGGACTGTTTCCATTATTGGGTCATGCTGCTATGAATGTCAGACCATCATTATTAACAGTATATGAAACACATTTTGTGCCACTTGGCGAAAGGTTGAGGCCAGGATTAAGCGGTTTTTTAAGCGGTGTCCTTTTAGGTTTAGAAGATGGATCTGATCATTTTGACAGGTAATTTATATTATTAATGTTTTATATATGAGACTACATTTTTATTTGACATTTTTTCATATATTAATTTGAATACATTTATGTTATAATATATGTATAAATGATTCATATTGCAATATAGAAAAATATTTATAATTTATTTATATTATAATAAAAATATTTATATGTATTATTTTATCAGAACAAATTCTTTACTGGAGAAAGTGTGCGATGGCGTGGGTGCAGAACATTTTTATGCATGTCTCTGGGATTGCTTAGCTTCAAATTCTGGCATTCGCCTGCCTGCTATATCATTTGTGTTAGCACACTTCAACAAGAAATTGCCAATGGAAGAACAGAGATATATTATGGGTACTAATATTAAAATTATGGTGAGAAAAAAGTTGATATTTTAAATATTAGATATATTTTTGAATAAATTCTTTAGATCGATCTTTTAATATTTTGATTTATAAATTAGGTATCAGCCTTATGTGCAGGAGTACAAGACACTTCGGTGCTAGTGCAAAGAAGTGCACTAGATTTTCTATTAATAGGTTTTCCTATACATAACAGTCAATTGACGCATCAAGATATGATATTATTAATCAAAGCTGCTCTAGTTACTATATTGCGAAGAGATATGAGCTTAAACAGGTAAAGAAAGATACAAAATATATACATATATGTATATATTTCTTCTTTTTCAAAAAATACCTGTATTTTACTTACTGCATATATATTTTTCTATCGTATAGGCGTTTGTTTGCCTGGTTATTGGGTACTGAAGTAAGTACATCAATTTTAAAGAAGAATCATATAACTGTGGACATTAAGGAGGATTCTGTAACATATTTTGATATGTATTCGAAAAAAATGCTAGTCGAAGCAATAAAATACCTGCTTAAAGAAGTTTGTGAAGAAAATTCGCAGGATTTGAAGCCATATAGAATACTTGTTTCATTACTTGATAAGGTGGATATCGGACCAGTAATTTTGGACGATATTCTATTCGAAGTGTTTAGGTGAATATGGGTTTATTAATAGATTACAAAAAAAATAATGCTAATAATTTTTCTAGAAATATCTTCTAAATGTGCATTGTATTTGTAGGACATTTTATAATGCCTGTAAACAGTCTGCACTGAATCATATACCAAAAACAAATGAAGTAGTGAAATCTGCGAATCTCTTATTTTCGACTTTAGAACCATCGTACATTTGGATACATTGTGGACATCTATTCGAGAAAGCCTGCAACACAAGAGCAAAGGCACAAGTTACCATAGAAGATGTTGTAAAAACGGTTGGCAGTGGAATGCCAAATTTAGTGGAAGTATGCATATTAACGGAATTCTTACTCGAAACAGTGTCATTGGACGCATTCATAGATACTCCGTCTGAGCATCTCCCTGGTTTATTTTATGAAATAACCAGCAAACTTTTGCATCATATTAATATTTTGTCTTCAGTGGAGATCTCGAAAAGTCTCAAATTGTGCGCCAAGATCTTGTCAAAGGTACAACCAACAATGATAACGACTCATGCAGACAAGTACGAGGTAGATACCAAAGTGGACACTTCTCTGAATAATATTACAGTTCCTAGCGACAATTCCCTGACCACGATTCCTTTGGAAAAAAGTCAGTCGGATAGTAAGTTGAATAAGCCCGATATATCCGGTACCTCTTTCGCGGAAAAAAGCCCGAGTACGAGAAGAAGAGCTAATTCTGGTGGCGCTACTAAAAGGAACGAGAAAAAATCGAAGAAGAAGGGGAGTAAGAGTACTTCCAAGTTAACTGACACGTACACCATACAAGCTGATGGTACTAACATATCGGTCGTGGTGAGTGAGGATGCGAAATCTTTACCGAGAAATAAAAGCATGGACGATATTAAAACGAGCTGCGTCGATACCGATAGAATAAGCTCCTCTTCCTCGAACAATAAACTGTCCACCATGTCAAAGCATTTGACGAATGTCAGTCCAATGGGATCGACAGGATCCTTATGTAGGGGACCATCTCCGGCATTTCAGGCACAGCATTCTATGTTAGAAAAGTGCCTCCGTCAATATGAAATATTTTATGTCAAGTTAATTAGCAATCGAATTCTTAGCAAGGAAAGAACAGTGCAAGATATGTTTAATCACTTGGTGATATCTTGCCCGAGAAAGAGTTTCGATGAGAGAATGCGTTGCTTAGAACTTCTGCTGAATTCCAGATTGAACACAGAGGACTCTGGGTTCTTTAGTCAAGATGCATCTGTAACCGAGGATACCAAGTGCCTGGATATTTTTCACCTGTTCCTCGATATCGCAACACATTCAGAATGGAACGAGGCCATGAAAATAGCGTCTAGTTTGTTCGTGGAGTTGTCTACATTTCCAAAATACTTTTTGCCCGGCGACGATGTACTCGTGGAGGAAGAACCCAAGTTCGAACATGTTCTTCCGGATTGGTTGAAAGTTTTAATAGTCTGTTCCTGCTGGTTACAGAAGCAACCGGCATTACAATTAACGAGTATTGCCACATTATTAGACTTGGTGGCATTATTGAAAGCGCATAACGACGTCGAAACGCATCCAAAAAGCGGAGAAGGCGTGACGACGGTGATTATGGTGCCGTTATTGAAGCAATGGCACATAACTTACTTGATGCAATATACTAATGTATTTCAGGTATGTAATATCTTACTCGCAATATTTTTTCTATATTCAACATGTAATTGAGGAGAGACGAAAATAAAATGTTGAAAAAATAATTGTTTAATATATAAAAGGTATTGGCACATTCCTTGTGGCATCATTTGGGCGAACTTCCTGCCCATAAGTTTAGAATGCGTTGCGTGGAGCTATTGCACGAATTGCATCACGCTTTATACAATTCTTGCGACGCGGTCGAGGATCTAATAGGATCTGCACTCACGTCCGAGAATCCTGAAAAGAAAATCGAAGCATTCGGTAGATTTGCTACTTTGTGGCATCTAGGACGAGAAATTGAAACGAATCCAAGGCTGCGCGGCTGTCTTAAAATTTTCGATCAGTAAGTAAGAGAACTTGTAATTGTTGTAATTTAGTTAATTAATATTACAAATTTCACGAAACGGTTTATTTTTTGTTTTTCAGATCCTTACTAAAAATGTTGGACAATCTTCAACTTGCGGACAACTCGCCGTTAAAATTATTAGCTCAATCGTGGCTACTACATTCCTTGATGCGCGGCGACATATCGCGTGTCATAGATCCCTTGCTGACAATACTTTTAGATCCATCCACATGCCGTATGAGCGTCCTCCATGTGAGTATACAACACAGTAATACCGTCCTAACGAAGAACGACCCGGTGGAGGAAAAATCGGAAGTTCAGGATGACACGGAAGGTGCCGCGAAAATCTACGCGATTAGTTCAGTTGACGGCAATGTGATATATCACGTGAGCGATAACGTGGATGAGGATAAAAAATGGAAGAAAGGCAAGAAAAAGAAACAGACGATAAATCCTGTGAAAATAAAACGAATTTTCGCAGTGACAACATTAGCGACTGGTGATAATTGCAATCACTATGTTACGGAAAGAAATCAGTTTATGAAGGAACTCGAGGTGCCGCCTAGCATATCCGGCAATCGAAAGATTTCTGTGTTTGTGAATCCTCTCTCGATCAATTGTAATGAAAATTCGAACGATTCCTTGACAGAAGACGATTCGCTGCCCAGTATACGTAAGACGAATTTGACGACGGAATTGCTTAAGAATGCTACCCGCTTCAAAAAGATAGATTTCGATAAAGGTTCTACTGCCAGTTTAGACGAGAGTCTTTTCGAATCAGCAAACTCTAGTTTAAAGGCGAAGGATAAGACTAGCTTCAAAAAGCTCAACGATGACGTCGACTCGTCTCTGGATTCTATAACGAATAGCTTAGATTCAAGTAGTCCCGAAGTAACTAATAAACAACCCAAGCAAAAGAAGGAACCTGTCGTGATGCCAGGCAGTTCCAGGGAAATAGCGGGCACTATCATAAAAGGCAAATATTATAGCACGAACGAATTTAACACGAATTATGATCATGAAATTGGTAGTTTCGAAGCAAGCGCAGAGGTGCCCAGTTGGACGATGGACGACGATGATGAAGGCGATTTAGACGTCAGCACCACTGCGGAAGAGTATTTTAGCAATTCCAGCAGTACCAGTATAGTCGAAGAAATTCTGAATGAGGTGCTCGATCGCGCGATGCTATTGTGCGATATCGCCGAACCGCCGAAAAGTGTAAGTATCTCTTATACAATGTTATCATTTATCCTGTGTCAGAATTGCAATCAGTTTATTTGACAAAAAGATATAACAATTATAATATTTGATATAAGAATCACAATATTTGATGCAAGAAGTACAATATTTTTTCAACGAGATTCTCTATTTATAGGAGGAAGTTCCGCAGCACCCCGCAAAAACTAATCGAAATGCCGGTCTGGGTGTTCACAATCTTCACTCCCACATGTTGCTCTATTGCGGAGTATACGATTCAGCTAGAACTCTATACGCTTTGCGTACACTTAGAAATGAACTTTTGACAAATACGCGAATGTTTCTATGTTGCGCGGCGACGACCGGTGTGTCGAATGCGACGAAGAATACAATGCTGTTAAATCTATTGGCAAGGCATCGAAAAAGTGTTTTCGGCAGAAACTTTCATGGTGATATAGCTAACACGGAATTTATAGCTGCTTACAGGAGTAGTATGTATCTCGAAGTGCTGATAAGCGTATGCCTGTATTTTGCAAGAAGTTACTATCCAAATCTCGGACAGATGAGGCTTACATATGAGGAAATTGCGGGTAACCGCCAGGTATGTTTTATCTTAAATTTTTTTTATCCCTTAAAATATTATTCATGTGTATCTGCAAAAATTTTGAATTATTTTATTAAAATTATTACTCTTTCCCTTTTTGAGTTTTAATGAATATTGTTTAAGCTATGACAAAAATTGTTGTTTTTTACACAGGTGCAACTAGCAAGTACAGAATTACTAACGCTAATATTTTCCGAGTTAATCCCAATTGTTCGCGATTCTGGGAAAGGTTTCAGTTGCTACATAGTAGACCTGCTGACTAAATGTAAAGTACAAAAGGTTGCTCTTCACTGTCTCGTGTCCAGTGTTATGAGTATGAAGAATGCTCATAAGGAAAATGAAGATGTTTTCACATTTACCGAAGAAATCGTATTGTTTAATGATCCGTTTATCGATAACGACGTTAACAAATGTAAATATAGAGCGAGCGATCATACAGAAGCTTTCCAAATACAATTATTACGGTAAATATATACAATAAATAAATTTACAATAGAAACATTTTCGCCACTAAGCCATTGTGATAAAACTATCCAAAATCTGTATGAGTATTAAAATTAGATTCAATCGCACTCATGCAATTTGATTTGTAACAATTGCTTTATTACTTTTCAAGATTGCTGTTAGCGTTAATTATGTTGGAGCATCAGTGTAGTAGTCAGAAAGGAGAGGAAATTAATCCAACAACGTCATCTATACCAAGTTCACCGACACGAACTTCGCCAAGTTTAATCGGGAATAATTTGAAATATATTTCTGGAGCAGCGATACCGCAGCAACCGATGTTTCTCGCTAGTATCCTTAGTGCACTGCAACTCGTATGTAATTTGTTTATTTATCGATTTGTTATATTGCTTAGATCGATTCTAAGTCTCTTATGCATACTTTTGCAAAATTTTAAAATAAAATAAGATGTAGTATTACACAAAATTTATTATATGATATATATTTTTTATTATCATAAAAATATTTATTATATGATTCTTTTATTTTCTAAATTCTTTACAATTTCTTTATTTTATTAGAATTTAATTACAACAATAAATTATGGGAATACTAAATATATATATATATATAAAATCGTATGTGTGGATTGATCTGATTATTAAGCAAAGAATTGATTATTGACCAAATAAATGATTAAATAAATGAATAAATGATTAAATAAATGAATAAATGATTAATAATTTATGCATTCGATGAAATTTTGTAGGATCATATGAGACATCTTCATCAACATTGGACAACTCTTGTTACATCCAGTCTCCCTTTTATGGGATCATCTTTAACATCTGTTGTAACATCAGTTATTCATCAACTATGCAGTAACATTGAACATCTAGCGTCGTATTATATCAACGAGGAAACGGCGCCAAAGTTACAAGATATAAGCACGATAGAATGCTGTTTGCCTGCGGATTACACTGTGACACATCTCGAGGCTTTGACATACTTGCTGCATTATTGTCTATTAGATACCTCTCAGCAAATTGGATTCTCGTTTAATCAACCGCTAAGCGGTACAATACAAACGGGAATTCCTGGTGCTAATCCCGGACAAATATTCAATAATCTTATACACGTTTTTATGCCGAGTCCACTTTCTCCGGTTAGTTGGATAAAGTATACGCAGTAAATTTTAATATTTGATAGAAATCATTAATTTTAGTTGGTCTCTCGAGTTGTAATAAAATTTTTATGTTTTTTATAGGATTTATCCACAGGAAAAGATAAAACTGGCGCAAATGAACTTCAACAACATGCTAGAAGAACAGCATTAAGTCATTTACCAAGAATAATAGCATCTTTATCTGCCTTGTGGCAAGCAGTTTTAGCAACGAAAGATAAGTATGTGTTTTATTACATTCTCTTGTCAAGAAAATTATTTACTTAATGAACTCTTTATAATTATTATATAATGTACTCTTTTTTTAATAAATAGCGAACAAGCCAGTTGTGTGGTGGGTAGTCCGAGAATAGTTAAATATCAATTGTTAGAACTCTTATCTCCAATCTCTTTCCACCATGGAGCCAACTTTTTAGCTGCAGTCGCAGTTGCTTGGCACGAAAGGCGCCAACCGTCCGCCGCATCAAAGAAGGTAATCAACATTATGTATATAATTAAAGAAAAAGATAATGAAATTAGATATAACTAATAATATTATAATAGCCTTGGGGAAAATATTTTATTTAGTAGAAATTTATTTCGATGCAGATACTTCCAGAAGCCTGTCCTAATCAACAAGTAATGGTTCATTTGGTTAGCGCTATTCGCGTTATGCCGATTGACACTTTGGTGCATACCGTACATCAGGTAGTGAAGACACCACCACCGATACACGGAATCAAACAGGATTTCTCACTAGAAGTCTCAGTATTGGAATTACTTTATATATATATGCAGAGCAACACATCACAGTCACTTATCGAATCTTGGGCATCCCTACTCAGTTTATTGAAAGATGGTCTATCGCTAACAGCACCTGCTCAATTTCTCTTGCTAGCTATACTGAACGAATATGTACAAAAGTGCCCGCCTATGCAAGAGAAGAAAGATATCAAAGACTTGCAAGATGTGTCAGCAAAAGTAACTATCTTGTATTATAATTTGTAGTTAATAACACAATGACACTAATATAATATAATATTTTATAATATTACATATAATACATAAATTTACATAATAAATGTGTTTTAGTTGATAGAATCATGTTCGCAAATAGCTGGCGCATGTCTAGAACAAACAACGTGGCTAAGAAGAAATTTAGCTGTTCGAGAAGATGTATTCGAAGTGGTGGAAGGCTCTTCGGAAGGTAAAGAAGGAAAAAATGGTGCTGGTGCGTAAAATATGCATTTTATTTCATAAATATTAGAGATATCAGATTAGAAAATTTTTTTTCTGTTATAAGATTTTATCTATTTTTATTTTTTCTTGTTTTTATTGGTGCAACCTGTGGCAATTGCAAATAGTTTCTAAATTTAGCTTATTGTATATTCAATGCAAACTTTATCTTACAGTAACACCTGGAACTCCACCTAATGCTGCGTACAGTGTTCAAGCGCAAGCAGTATTGGCGGAAATACTCGCACCATTGTTGGATGTCAGTTATGGTTCGCAAGAAAAAGAGCGTGTGGTAACACTACTAACAAACCTCATGTATAATGTTACACCTTATTTGAAAAATCACACGTGAGTTTAGAAATTGAATTTAGATATGAAAATTTTACATAAATTTAAGACTCACACGACAAAATAATATTTTACCTACTTAATTTTACAGTATAAAAAATATCGCCTCATTCACCGCATGTTCCCAATTATTGGCTTCTTTGTCGGGATATCAATACACCAGGAAAGCATGGCGTAAAGATGTTTTAGACTTATTACTTGACCAAGCTTTCTTCCAAATGACACCGTCCTGTCTGCCATATTGGAGAACTATAATAGACAATTTGATGACGCATGATAATACTACTTTCAGAGATTTAATGAGTAATGCATACGTTTTTATTATATTGCAATACATTTGTCTGTTGATGATCAATTTAGAAATTAACATATTACACGATTGTTTCATCATAAAGATCGCGTGTCTATGGCTCAAGGCAGCGGGATCAGTATATTTTCTTCAAAGGAACAAGAGTATGAGCAGAAAGCACAACTCTTAAAGCGATTGGCGTTTGTCATCCTTTGCAGCGAGATGGATCAGTATCATAAATATATGCCAGAGATACAAGGTGAATATATGAGAAAAGTATTTAGACGTTATAGAATATATCTAAAATAAACTACTACACTATAAACTGTTATGATTGTAATATATACAACTGTTTCTACGTATTGACTATTTTATGTTTTCAGAACGTTTAGCAGATAGTCTACGCCTACCTCAAGTAATTCCATCTATCCAGGCACAAGTATTTCTATGTTTTCGCGTGTTGCTATTAAGAATGTCACCGCAACACGCGACATCCTTATGGCCAGTCATAGTTAGCGAGCTTGTTCAAGTCTTTCTTTATATCGAGCAAGAATTGAGTACGGACAGCGAAGAGTTCACGTATGTAAATTTTTTCGAGCTCTATGCTTGTTTGCTTATGGGATACTATTGATTGCTTCGTATGTGCATGTCCATTTACGATACTCGATTGGAATTATTATTTTCTTTAAAGTATCAAGAAATTATTTTGTTTTTATATTTCAAAACTATGTGTTATTTTGGTTTTCAAAGAATGATTGTAAACAGTAAGAAGAATTTTGCAATGAAGATCTTACTGTAGATATACTGACATGATTGGCACAGTAATATTTTGAAATCGATATCAAATTTGATCTGCCTAATATTTTCAAAATATAAACAATGAATGTTATATAAAAGAGAAATGCGAGAGGCGATTTTACTTCTCGTATCTATAAGAATGTCAAGTAATGGAATGTTGGCATAAAATTTGTCTGTCCCCTCTCCTCCCCTCATTAACATGGATACTATCTAATATCGTACTGTTTTTGGCTCTCTGTTTCGGCATCCTCGCGATTTGGTGGAATTTGTGGTGCCTCCGTAACTTGAATGGTGTTGGGACAGCAGTCGTCATAGCAGGTAATTTAACGGTCCAACATGTAACGTACATATAACACGCATATGCATACTGTTAATGTTGTAAAAACACTCGTAGAGTGTACAGTGACGTAAGAAGTACTTTTTCAGTATCTAAATACTTGAAGCAAGATCAAATGCATATTCAATAGTAGAATGCATACTCACTAATATAGAGAGATACTTTAACAGAACTTACTTTATACCACTGTTCGAATATATCGAGTGTTAGAAGATATCACATTAATAGCAATCATGTACCTTCTTCATTGATCGAGCTCTGGGGATTCTATATCTATTTGTTGTGCCTTGTCTAAAAACAATTATGCAATTTTCATGCTATTGTTTGTAAGAGAGTTTGATTTAAATAACATAAATCACTTGGATTCATGTGCACAGCTCGCATATTAAATTGCTATCAGCCTTGGACTCATCATGGGCTGTTAACGCCAGCAATGGACTTCAGGCACACGGACATCCTCACTGGTTGCAACTGCAACTAGCTGCCGCCAAGCTGCTAGACCTCGCGTTACTGTTACCAGCGCACAGATTACCGCAATTTCAGATGTAAGTAAAGAAGACAAGATATGCAATATACAACAGTGCATATTTTATTTAAAGAACAATTAAATATGTATTGCTTTACTGATTTATAGGTATAAATGGGCCTTTGTTGGAGACGCAGCAGCAGGATGTATGGATAACAACAATCTATCCTCGGACTTTGTACCACATATTACGAGAATAGCGAAATTGATGGATAATAAGGTAAGTTTTTTCGATTGTAACTCTTTTTTTGTAACACAGTAAATTATTCAGCACATTTTATACTCAATTATTACGAAAAGAGGTAATTACAAAGCTCATTGAAAGAATATTGTAAATATTATATATTATATATATATATATATATATATATATATATATATTACATTTGGTAATTATAATTGTCTTCTGACGAACATTGTTCGGGTAATAGGCATTTTTGCGTTTTCTCGTCGAAAACGTATTCTTCTCTGCACTCGCATCCGCTTCTGCACGGTGTGTAACAGTCTACTACATCTTGCTTCAAACACGTAAATTGACAAAGACAATGTGTCCAGATTGATTTGTCATCGCATTTGTGAAAACTTTTGGAATGTATATAATCAAATTCATCATAATCGTATCCGGGAATTCGATGCTTAGTGTATCTGTACACTTTCTCAGGCAATTTGTACCAGTTAAACTGCTTATTTTGAAGCAGATTCTTCTTCTTAAAGGAATCGATATTATTCCCAAAGACAGGGAGATTCGAGTCGGGATACGCGTCGTGCCAGTTTTCTGTGTCGTCGAAAACATTTGCGACATAAAAATCATCTTGACCAACGTTGCTGTGTTTTTTAACAGAACCTCCTGAATCTGCCGATAAATCTTCATAGAAATCAAAATCGTTATATTCGGAATCACTCCTATATTCTAGAACAAACATTAAATCATATATTAATATAATATAAATCATATATAATGTATAATAAAAATAAAACAAGAATATAATAAAATATAATAAGAATTAATACAAGTAATATAATATACAGGATATCTGGAAAATTACCCGAAGTACTTCGGGAAATGATTCGGAATCCAAAAATAAGGAAAAAAAGTTATATAAACATAGGTTTGAAAATAAGTTGTTTCCACTTTATAGTCATTTTTATGTTAAAAAAATTGTAGTTTATAGTCTGCCTGGCTTCTCTTTTTTTTTTAATTTTTAAATTTTTTAATTTAAATTTTAAATTCAAATTTTTTAATTTAAATTTTAAATTCAAATTTTTAAATTTAAATTTTAAATTCAAATTTTTAAATTTAAATTTTAAATTTAAATTTTAAATTCAAATTTTTAAATTTAAATTTTAAATTCAAATTTTTAAATTTAAATTTTAAATTCAAATTTTTAAAATCAAATTTTTAAATTCAAATTTTTAAATTTAAATTTTAAATTTAAATTTTAAATTCAAATTTTTAAATTTAAATTTTAAATTCAAATTTTTAAATTCAAATTTTTAAATTTAAATTTTAAATTCAAATTTTTAAATTCAAATTTTTAAATTTAAATTTTAAATTCAAATTTTTAAATTCAAATTTTTAAATTTAAATTTTAAATTTAAATTTTTAAATTTATTTTTGTAATATATAAATAATATCAAAATATTTTAATATAATATTTAATATAATATATTAATTAGATTATTACAATCTTTATTAAATAAACACGCACATCAATAAAATGTCTTACATAAAGATGGTTCGAATATCTTATTCGTAGGATAAAGTAACATTTAATTGATCGGAATAAAAAGAACAAAGACTTTATTAATGGTCAATTAAATATTCCTCTACCTCACGGGTAGGATTTCCGATCGCATCCTAAATAAAAAGCTGTTTAAATCAGATAAGATCGTTTATATCGATGTTTTATAAAGCGCTTTGTGTTTTTCAAGTTTTGTTATTTTTTAAATAAGAAATATAAAAATTATCTTAACAACGTTTTAAAACATTAGAATAAAAAATTAAATGACACATTTCGAAAAAGGAAATTAAATTTATTAAATCAATTTGATAGAAAAGGTCGTTGCACTGCAATCATGTTTTCATTAATATTCATCAAGTAGCATTGCAATTAACTTTGATTAAAGTCATTTAAAGCATCGAAAATAAAATTGGAATAGAAAGAATGTTCTTAGCTTCATAAATGTTTACGAATAATTTATAGATAAATATATACAAGATGTTTCTTTTTTTAATAGACGCACTTTCTTTGAATTGTCAACTTTGAATCAATTGGTTTTTTTTACAAGAATATCAAGATATTCATAACTTGAGAATTTATGAGCGATTTAAAATATAAAGAACGTTTTAACTCAATATAATCAAATAAGTTCCAAAGAAAGAAAAAGTGTAAAAATATGTAAATTAAAATTGCGTATTAAACAATGAAATTTTGCTCGAGGTTTACATTTTTAAAAAATAATTAAATTTTTAAAAATTTAATGTGATTTAAAATTGATTTTTAAAAAATGCAGTTTTAAGAAGGACTTAGTGAAAAACACTCTATATAACTGAAAATGTAGACTATACATAGACGAAATGTAAGAAACGACAAAAAGAAAAGGAGAAAAAAAGATACATGAATCTGTTACTTTTTAATAAAGATGAATAAATATCATACCCGCACATATATATATATCGTTTTAATACTCACGTGCAGTAACAACCATTATGATACATAGAATATAATAATGTAAAATTTGCAGCGAAGTCATTGTAGTTCCTTCTGTGCGAACCGTCCATAAACTACGTCCACAAACTACTGTGTGCTAGGATTATATCGCACGAATATATTCTCAATTATTATTGTGACCCTACTCCATGTATAGGTTCCACTTAAAGACATTGCTATTACATCATTACGCACACACAAAATTTTATTTAATTTAATATTTTTTGCTGTGATGTATTTTGAGAGCTTAAATTAAAGAAAATGAACAAAAAGATTCGATTATTTTAATCATACTTGTATAATTAATATCTCAGACTGTGTATAAAATTGAGCAGAATAATCGCGCACAGGTATTCGGTGTGTGTATATACATACAATAAAGCACTGAAATATTTATTTTGGTACCATGAGAAATCGTTATATACATACATTCGTTTTTGCAACTAAGCCAATACACTCTACATAGCTTTAGTCAATTGTAGTAAATATTATACGGTATTTTCAATGCTACAAACAATTTTTTATCTTTATTTAGCGTTGCTCCTTAATCGCATTCGAAATTCTTTACATCTTTTGTTACAATGATAAAATGTTTCATAATTATTGAATGTAAAAATATTAAAAATTGCAAAAAATAGTAAATTTTTTCTAAAGGAAAATCGAATTTTATTAATTAGACTCCTTTTGAATTAGGTATTTTTTGAATTAGCTATTTTATTTTTTACGTTTTTATATTTTTTAATATTTTTGTTATATATTTAACTTAGTTTTGAGAACGAGGTTTTTTTTTGTGAAAAAAAGCATTGTTATTGATCTTTCTCTCATTCTTTTTTTTCAGTTTAAACCAGAAGGTCCACCACCTAAAAGAAATCCAGGAGAGCTTTTACTGACATCGAATAACGTTCGCTCTCTACAAGACTTGCATCACTTTTTCTCGAGTCTTAGTCGCGCCACATGCGACACGTACGTGCCGATAAATAATACACAATTGGAGACTGTAATCGAGCAAGACTTTCTTGAAAAAATGCCGACCATGCCAGCGAGATAATAGAGATGCGTAAGAGTACATAAATAATTCGTCAATCAGGAAGCGTAACAAATATATCGTTAAAGAACTTTATCCTTTGATATATTTATATAAAAAAAGGAATATATATAAAATATTTCGAATTTCCGCCGCATTCGAAAATACTCTATATATACGTAAATACTACATTGTATAAACACAACTAGAATGCAGATATCTAGAAACCACGCCGACTACTCCTGGCTCTTGCTGTTAAAATATAATAGACGTCCGATTAAAATATTTGCTTAAAAGAGAAAAGGAGAAAAAAATTAACCATATTTTGATCAAAACATTAAACTAATAAATAAGAGTGATACAATAGAAATGAATTTTAAGTATTCTAAATGAATGAATTTTAATTGCACGAAGAAGAAAGAAGGAAAATAAAGAAAAGAGTTGATATATGTTAAAGATTGTTAGTTTCTTTATGGACAAATTGATTGTAGATAGAGAATTTCTTTTTTAGTTGGAAAGAGAGAAAAAGGACCAGGAATGAATCTGGAGCGTGTAATATAATTCATTTTTTGTTACTGGTTTTTATCAATTAAGCTTTCGACTCGTCTCCTCATTCGGTTGTGAATAGTTATCAGCATGTATAATATAGCACGCTGAACTTGCACATGAGCCTGTGCTAGTATAAAATTATATAAAGGGTGTACAGTGTAACATAATATTACTTATATTTAACCAGGTCTTCCCACTATTTTTTGACATACACATGTCAAATCTTTCTGAATGATTTCCATTTTCTTTCCTTAACTTTGCATATTATTATGTAATTTAAAAATGATAAACTATATTTGTGTGCATGTGCGCGTGTATATGTGTGTTTTCAAAGAGAAATACACAGGTATGCATACGAATGGTATTCTTCAAATAAATGCTTCGCTAAAACATTAAATTAAAATATAAAGAATTAAAGATGAATTGTAAGAGAAAAAATTCAATGAATGTCCTATTTGCAATGTGAAGTTTACAGATTGCGATGTAAATTCGCAGATATTAGATGCAAAAGTTTATAAATTATATACTGTGGATCTGCTTTATCAAAACTCGCTTTAACATATTTCGGACTATCGAGGAGGATTCGTCGTAAAATTGTTTTTGAACTTTCACCCCATTTATATTAGTCCCTTAATATAAGGTTACCGCGTATATATATATATATATACATACATATATATAACGTAAAACATTCTTTATTTTAATGTACAGACTTTCTATACAAACCGATAAATTATAATATTATTACACTATCTTATATGGTATATTTGAGAAAAAAAATAAGACATTATATTTTTATGATAAATTAGTTTAATATACACTAAAAAAATTAATACTAAGAATATCTACCCCAATTTATATGATGTAAGCTTCTTTGTATAATTAGAAAATAATTGTATTTGAAGATAATATGTAGTGAAAAATATATATGTTGTTTATTTTAATCAACAAAAATTTCAAAAGAATATCATACGTTTGCTAAGAAACATATTATCTTTCATTTTAAATAATCTTATATATTCAATTTTAAATAATCTTATATATTCTCTGTTAATATATATATATATATAATGTTTTTTTAAAAATAAGTTTTTAAGGTAGAATGATTTATATCCTTCTTTAGTCAATGAAATCACAAAAATACATTTGCATATTGGTAGATATTCTTTGTCAGTAAATAATTTGTGGTATATAAATCCCATAATATACAATTACACAATTGTATGATTTGTTATGAATGGAACATAACAAGAGTTATAATGTATGGAAAAACAAAATTAAAGGCTTTCAGAATGGATTTATTTCTTTTCTTTTATAAAAACGCATTATATAAAAAAATTACTAAACTGATTAATTTGGACATTATATTTTGTTGCTATTAATTTGAGATTAAATTCAAAATAAATAATTAATTTCTCAATTAAACGCAAAATAATTCTTATCTTTATATTGAAATTACTGCTTGGCATCAAAATATTAGTACTATGACAGATTTATTTTATAAGTTTAGCAGAGGCCTGTGCAAAGATCTGTTAGACGTAAAAAATGTTTAAATAATATCTAGTTATATATTTGTACTCTTTACACAATATATTTATAAAAAAATTGATGAGATATGATTTTAATAGGTCATGTTTTTTTATCAATTAATCATTTTTTATCTGTAGTTTGTGAATTAAAATTATTTAACATATTTTGTTAGCTCACAAACTAAGAGATAGTAAAATTAAATTTTCAACACGTATAAAAGTATTAGACAAACATGTATATTTATATGTTGAAAAATTATGTAATTTTATGTAATAAATATATTCAACAAATAAGCATAAATTACTGTAAAATATATAGTAGCAAATTTACTTCCATTATACTTAAAAAAGATAAAGATTGCACTTTAAAAAATAATTTTTATAATCTATTATTAAATTAAGAAAAAAAAAATAAAATTCTCCACTCTATTATTCCGTTAAAAAATAAATCAAAATCTAGAAAAAATATTTAAAAGATTATATGATATATATGTTTGATACAACAATCGAGTGAAAAAATGTACGTATTTTATATCGCTATTGATGTTTTGATCGAAACTGAAGCTGGCACAAGATTAAAGTGTCCTTTTTATTCTCTATATGTTATCGCTCATTTCTCTCTTGCATGATCTGATCCGAGCAGACTCAAGTGGATGAGGAGCAACGAAGAGGCGTAGGACTGGCGTAGAGAGGGAAAGAGAAAGAAAGAGCGAGTTGTTGAAGAATGGCGTCTGCAGACGTCTGCATGGCGCATGGTGAAGCTCTTGATGGTAACAACCAAAGTCCTTGGTGCGATAATACCTACGAAATACGACACTCGCCTTCCTCGTAGAAGATGCCCACTAGACGATAATAGCGGTAACGGTGCGTGCACTCGACTGACTGTTAGACGCGGAAAGAATCAGTTGGACTTCTCGCTCCGCGAAGTCGTCCAGGCTTCAAAGGCTGATTCTGAACGAGCGAAAGGGTGAAAGTGAAATTCCCTCGAGAAGATATACGCGTACATCACGGGACGAGTGAACGAGCACATTGCGTGAGGGCACGTTTCACGATACAATTAAATACATTCTCGTTGGAGAACCTCGGGGAACAATGCTCGTGTTAATGTGCCTTGTCCATCATCGGACATGTTAACTCGGTCGAGCGTCAACTAACCTAATTCGTGATCGTGGACAGGGTGCATGAACGATGTGTGCTTCGGTGAACGAGACTCTCTTTGCGATGGACAACACGATCGACAAGTGGGACAATGCCTGCAGATTGTGCTCGGAGGAGAAGAACGAGATGCTGCCCATCTTCGGGGACGAAGGTCTACAGCGCAGGGTGGCTCAGAAGCTGCGCGCTTGCCTACCCGTGCTGGTGTACAACACCGATCCCTTGCCGAAACAGATTTGTCAGTTTTGCGCGGCGAGGCTGGATGACGCGTACGAGTTCAGAGAGTATTGTCTGAACGTCTACAGGAACATGCACGCCATGTTATTCAAGTATCGACAGCTAGAGTCCGTGCAGATATTCCTCGACGCGATGAAAAACTCGCCGGATCCATGTCAGGTTTGTCGATCGTATAATTTGCTTTAGAAAGATCAGTTTGTTGAAACTCTTGTAAAAAGAATTTTACCATGAAACTTAAAAAAAACTTGATAATTGTTGCTATTCTCAGGCACAACTCTGCAAGGAGAAGTCTAGAGCACCACCGCCATTGGTTCCTCTATCAGCTGGCCTGCCTCTTAATGAGTCGGTGACTCCGATCAATCAGATTAGCCAAGATCAATTGCAAAATGTCTGCATAGAAACCTTGTCTGAACTGCCTTGCGAGGTAGAGATCAAAGAAATGAATACGGATCCAATTTTGGATGATGAAACTACATTCTGCGAGCCATTGACGAAAAAATACAAGTTGTCCGAGATGTTTGACACAAATATGCAAACAAAGCCAGATATTGTTTCTATATTTGACATAGAAGAAGAAAATATAATTTTCCAGGCAGATTATCAAACGAAAAAGGAAGAGAAACGAACTAGTATTTTAGAACAAGTTTTGACTGGTAATTTAACAATGAATAATCATCAAAAGTTACAACCTAAAGCGAAATTATCCTCCGAATGGTGGTGTGCGCCTTGTAATAGTTATTACAGGTGAGCACTGATAATTTTGCAATATATTGCAAGATTGTTGTAAATTTATTCAACAATTTGAAGATTAATTAATTTTTTTTTCTTTCCAGAACAAAGGACAGTCTAATGAAACACATGCAATTGGAATGCCCGCGTATATATAGCTGTAGAAAATGTTCCTTATCTTTCGAATCTGTAGAAATTTTGGCAAAGCACGAAGCTAATAATCATTTAAAAGTTAAATTGGATTTTACAGAAAGCTTGAAAGATTGTCATAAATGTGACCGGCAGTTCATAAGCTGGGAAATGTTGAGGCAGCATAGATTACGCGATCATTTAGCCGAATTGACTGAGATTGGATCTAATACATGGTGTTCATTGTGCAATAGGTAATTTATGAATGACTACTTACAAATAACTTTAAATATATATTTGCTTTATAAGCAGTTCTTTTTTATATTATACATATATTTGTTTTTAGGTTTTTCCCTACTGTAGAAACTTATCAAAATCATATTCAATTACATCAAGCAAATTCGATAACACCACAGAAACTACTTTTCACAGAATCTACAACGTCTAAGATATCTAAGATGACAGAACGACCAAGGGAAGTTAAAAGAGAGGAGCATTTCTATGAAAATGTAAAGTCTCTTACATGTCCCACTTGTGGAAAGGTATGAAATCATAATTATACTTTGATATAAAGTCTTTTTATTAAATTCTACTATAACTTTTGTACTATCCATTACAGGTTTGCACTCAACAAAGTGCATTATCAAACCACATGCGTACTCATGAACCGAAGAGACACAAATGCGACATTTGTGGTCGATCATTTGGACTTTTCATACGTCTGGCTGCACATAGAGTAACTGAACATAATGTTCAACCAACAATGTTACCAGTTTTATCAGCAGTTGAACAGGAGGAAGCATTAAATGCTGAAAGAGAAGCAAGAGAAGCGAGGGAAGCTAAAACTCGTGGTGCCAAGAATAAATTCTATTCCGAGGTTTGTTTAATCTCTTCAAAAATATTTAATCTTCTTTCAAGTTCTCTTGATTAAAAATTTATTATTAATTCTCTCTATAATTGTTAATTTTCTTTACGATTGTTGGGAATATTATTGATTGGAGAATAGCAAAAATTTAAATACATTTGCATTTTATTATCATTTCTTCTTTTCTTTTTTATTGTATATATATATATATATATATATATATATATATATATATATATATATGAATTCAAGATTTTAAAAAAAGAATAATATCAAAAAATATCAATATAATATTTTAATAAGACAAAAATAGAACTACTCAGTAAAAATGTTGAAGACCTTTATATTTTCACACCAGGATAAGAAGAATTGATATAAATCACATTTTTCTTCATTATCTATCGGAAATTAAATTTTTGAAATTGTATCTTTATTTATAGATGATGGAGAAAAACAATGTTCTGGTAGATGATGAATCTTCCACAAAACGCAATTCTAGTGGATTTAAAAACGTTGCAAGATGTGGTATTTGTTTGCAATGGTTCAGTGATCATACAACAATGTTAACACATCTCCAAACACATTCGGACAATTCTCATAAAAATTTCATATGTCACATATGTAAAAAATCGTTTAAAGAACAATCGCAACTACTCAGGCATGAGGTAAGAGTAATCAACAAAATTATTATGATTATTCGTTTGTAGCATGACATTTTTAAATAATAAGTTATTTTCTAATTGATAGACTTGTCATAAACGTCTGACACTCGATAATTCTTCGCTATATACATCTGCTGTTTGCAATAAGTCATCGTCTATGGATAAATCACAACAAAAGATGCATACAGTAGATAGAACTTATCACTGCGCAAAATGTAATAAAATTTTTTTCAAAGAAGTATCGCTTCTTGCTCATCAGTGCACAAGCAAGACACAATTTGGAAAGAAAGTTGCAAAGTCTCTGCAGAAGACATCATCTCACGATAACGACAAGAAATACAAATGTTCAAAATGTGACGCATCTTTCGCAAGTTCACAATCACGGAATGCTCATATGAGAATGCATTCCGAAAGCACGCAAAACAATACAACGGTATATACATAATGCAGTCGCACAAATCCGACAATATATATATACATACATTATATATATCTTTAAACTAATAATTATATTAACAATGATTATATCTAGGCACAAACGCATGAAATTAAAGCTGAAAGGGATGACGAACCGATGCCAAAATTGCGTCCAGAGACATCGCTAGAATACAATATATCTCCTATCGAACCAAAAATCGAAATCAATGAACAGAGCACACCCCCACCTCTTAAACGGACTCTCATTAAAACTGCTAACGGGTAAAAAATATGTTTAAAATATTATAGTTTTAAATTTCTGTAGATATAGTGAGTATTCAGAGATAAGCGGGACAAAGAGGAAAAAAGGGATAGTACTAATATTTTATGTGATATTTACTTCTAGACATCGATGTGGTGTATGTCAATCACCATTTGTATCAAGGGAGCTAGCAGTAGCGCATTTGAGGTCCGCACATCCCGTGATGCCATATCAGTGCCCTTATTGCAAAAAACGCTTTACGACGCAGTACACGTTCACTCATCACATTAAAACTGAGCATCCCGACGAACCCGAGAAATAAAGATTGCTTGAAACTGCATGTCGAAGGTAGCGGACAGGTCGAAACTATATATCACAATATGTGCCTCGTTAAATGTGACAATTTTATTTATACAATATACACAAAATGTGAGACACGTATAAAACGTTAAAATTAATTAATATCTTAAAAAATATAAAATAAAAGTAAAGTTTTGAGAAATATATATTGTCATGGTTATTGCTCAAAAGCGATGGTAAATTATTGCAAGCAGTAAAGACACTTCTTACACAAAACTGCATGTAATTTTTACTTTACACTCTTTTCTAAAAGCAAAATATTTTTTGAGATATTAATATTAATTTGTTATACATTGTATGTGTCTTGCTGTATGTCAACCTTTGACTATTAATTGGCCTTGAATAAAAATTTTTGTAAAGCGTATTTGTGCGAACATTAAAGTTAGATTTGTTATACGAGGCTATTGATATTAGTACTTACACAAAACGTGCCTGTACATGCTTTGTTTCATAACGTTATGTAAAAATGGATTTTATTTGTAAACCGCGCGGAATAAAAGCAGTTCTAGAGCGACGGTAAGCAAATTTTCAACGCTTTGATTGAAAAATTGATGTAATTATATGAATTTCACTGCCCCTTAGCAGTAGGAATTTGATTATGTAATTTATATTGTATGATTTATATTTTTTGTAGATTTATGTTTTATATATTCATGACATAATTAAATATAATTACCATAATGAATCAAGAATTCTAAAAATACAATCAATTACAATCACTCTGGAATTGTTTTGTTACAAATAATGCAATTTTCTAATGCCATTGTAAGTTATCTTGTGTTAAAATTTCTCATCATACCCCAATAATATGATATTAGAGGAAGAGGTATTGAGAATTCTAGAATGTTCAATCGTGTTAAAATACATTCCTTTTTAAGAAATATTTTGTGTAACCATATTGATGTCTTATTTCGTGTTATGTAATTTTATGTGTTGCCTTGCGGTACAATGAATTCTTTCTAAGGATACCCAAAATCATAATTATGATTAAAAAGGAAAAGTTACTATATAAAACAATGCTATATAATTTAAATATGTACATGGTTTTCGCGTAAATTATTTTACATAAGATATATATAGCTTATATATAATTCACAATAAATTCTATTATCGAAATTTTGTTTGCAATAAACTTAGTGAAATATTATCGTAAAAATAACTTTTTCTACGTTAAACATATTTTTCTCTAAAAGATTTTAATTTTTTATTAATTTTTGTAAAAACGTCAACTTTGTCAAAAAAATTTCCAAATATTTCAATATGTTATATATATTCGAAGATATGCTCTACTTTTTCTGGTAATACTATCGCCAAGATAAATTTAACTCACGTTTTAAACATACTCAGCTTACTGCCAATCGATTTTTATTACATATCTTACGTTATATTAACATTTCACGTTATATTTCACGTTAACATTTATAATAGTCATAATTTTTAGATTAATTTATTATCGCTATTTTTCGCCTTTGATGAATAATTGTTTACTATATATTTATATTATGATTAATAAAACGGACAAAACTATTTGGAATTTGATAGAGAACGTGTCGAATAAATTTAGAATGAGTTCGTATATTAAATAACGGCAAGCGATTGTACATACACATACCTCTGACTGAATAATGCTAATGTATGATATAATAGTGGTATAATCGCAACGATAATAATTCTATAAAAATGATTATGCAGATGACGAAAAACATTATTCAAATTATTAAAATTGAAAGATATAGAAATAATAAATATTTATAATGAAATGCAATGTGTTGATAATATACAATAAAAAAACGTGATATATATATATATATATATATATATATATATATATATATATATATATTACGGTTTTTTCATTGTGTATTATATATTGTAAATATATATTTAATAAAATATTCTAAGATCTTTTATTTCTTTTAAATATATATTTAAGAAAAAAAAATATATTTAAAAGAAATATCCTTAAAAGATCTTAGAATATTTTATTAAATATATATTTTAAATATTACGTTTTTACATTTACACATCTCACATTTTTATCGTAGAGTGCTAAAAAAGTCTCTTCTTATTTGTCTGCGAATGTACACAATCTTCACACGAGATAAATAAAACTTAGAAATGTCCACATTTCGCACTAAATGTAGAAAATATGTATATATGATACTATATAATAATATTGTTGCGTTCCTGTATTTCGTCTCGACGATAATACTGCTTTGCGATCATATTTGTAATATATCCGATTGGTATGGAGCTATCGATACAAAACGATTTGATAAGAAGATTGTTTCCTAAGATGTCTTCATCAGATCTTGTTAATCACAACAAAGCAAGATGTCTTGATAGAGAATCGGATAGAGTTTCTTTACAATGTTGTACGAACGTATTTTCGACAGTTCTTTTTTCGTTAATTTCAAATATCCTTTGTTATTTCTTGTTATTATATCCTCTGTATTTTTATTGTGTTATACTTAAAAACTTACCGTTCTTTTTATTCGCAAGTACGAGCGTGACTGATGATGGCAAAAGTCGCGAAATATATCAATCTCGTGTGGACGCAACAATATATATTATAACATACGTTAAAAAAAATATATATTTTTTAAATATTTTTCTAAGAACTCTGTGCGTTTATTGAAACTTTCCGTTTGCTCGAGAAAGATGCACATGTATTTACATTACTTATGTCGATCTAGTGCTTCTCGAATCTAGTGCTTCCTGCGCGATACAGAGGTTTCCTCGCAATACTTTCTTATAATGATCCACCTGTCGAGATGCACAACGAAGAGATAAAAGTCTCCTTTCATATAAGAAATAATTTCTTTACATGTATAAAGAGTACGCCGAATCTCTGTCGCGCTTCTCTTTTCATTTAGTAAATTTTTAACAAATAATTTTTTCTTAGCAAGAATCTGATGGGTTATTATTTTATATTATATTATTTTTTAATTTTTAATATAAATAGTTTGATAATCTAGTCTTTAAATAAAATTATATTGTTAAATACCCAAGAGAACCGTGACTATAAAATATGAGTAAAACGTCGTGCAAAATACTCTCCCTTTCATTTTACTCTCCCTTGAAGTCGTAATGTTTATGAGATGTTACTGCTGCTAGAAAAATAGATAAAAGAAATAGGACACTATGTATACACACATATATGCGAATAAGCGCGATAAACAGCAAGATATTGAAAAGCCAATACATCCGAACGGAAGTTGCCGGCTGTCATCGTGAGACATCGTGTCCTAGAAAATGCAGACAATACATGTATGAAAACTAAGAAAATGTGAGATTTAAACCACCAATCTGAAAATGATAATATAATATCTTTTTTTAAATAAAAATTTTTTTTAT
Source organism: Camponotus floridanus (assembly GCF_003227725.1). Lineage (NCBI taxonomy): Eukaryota > Metazoa > Arthropoda > Insecta > Hymenoptera > Formicidae > Camponotus > Camponotus floridanus. Next base: position 343,245 of record NW_020229448.1, on the reverse strand, counting down.
CAATTCTTTAAAAATATGTACAAAAGTGGTGCAAAAGATTTGTAACGAATCTTCTTTAATCTTTTACGTGCCTTTATATAATCTTTAGATTTTCTTGATATATTTTATTATATTTTACAATTTTATTATATTTTATTATATTTTTATATTTAATTTTCAATCTTAGTGGTCTTTACAGTTTTAACTTTTTATAGTTATTTTGTATTATTACTACAAACGGACCGTTAACACCTCTAATTTTTTTAGTTTTTATATTTTTACCAACATGGAATATCTTATTCTTCGAATATCCGAATTTGAGCTTTACAATCACAATTACAATATTCATAAGATCGCTTTATCTGAAAAGTGCCTCTCGGTACAAGATCGCAAAGGCTCGAAAGAAAAATGCATCGCGGCGAAATATTCCATAATCTTGATGCGACAGAGGAGACGGTTCGCCGGCGCAAGGGAGGGTGGCTCGGGGATGGGAGCGGAAGGGAGGAGGCTTGGCGCGTGCACCAGCCACCATCCACCCCGTCCGTTTGAAGCAGCGACGAATGCCGCGGCCGCGGCGCCCGCGACCGCGGGCGCATCGCAGAGGGGATGGATCTGCCGCATAGCGTGCGGATATAGTGTGCCGAGAGGGAAACTCGGCGGCACGGTGACACGGTCGGGGATATCGCGCGTCAGTTGCTATGCGTCCGGGTAAAGTGACGTACGCGCGCGAGGACCCGAGAACGAGCCGCCGTCCTTAGAGTCCTTGAGTCGCGTTCCCGTCCGCGAAGGGCGCGAGACGTGCCAGACGCTCACTCACTGCCCGATTCTCTTTCCCGGCGACAACGACGACAGGAGCGTTCCTCCCCGGACGACGCGCTCAACTTCCATGCGACGACGACCGCGGATCCGACGCGATTAGAGCACATGGTCCGCCGATCACGATGACCATGATCGCGAATCAAGCCGCGCCGATCATCGGCCTCGTCCTCGTCCTCGTCCTGGCGGCCACTTTTCATCGCGGTGAGTGCCGATCGGACTCGGCCAGTCGCGCTTCCTGGACTTTCTGGAATGGCGATCGATCCTCTCCCGCGGAGCACGATTGTTATCGGAGCGAGCGGAGCTAGCTTAGGCCTCGATCCGACGATAATCGATAATCGATAATCGAAAAATTGAAATTTGCGCGAAAGAGAAGGAAATAATCGGCTCCGGAGACATTTCTTCACGCGCGCGAAAGCGGCTCGATTCCTCTCGTAAAAGTAGGGTAAAGTACCATAAAGTACCATAGTTATTTTTATTCGAAGCTACAAAAATAGCGAATAAAAAATTTTACATTCTTAGCTTGTCTCCTTTTTACAAGCTACTTAAAGGCTATTATAATTGTTTAACAGTTAGTACAATTGTAAAAGCCTTCAAATGTACTTGAACTGACATAAAAATAAAGGTACTCCAAATGCATTCTTTTGCAGTCATTATTTCGTTTATAAAAATTTGATTTTTAAATTTCTGCGCAATGACTTTATTCTTATAAATAGCGCAAAAGAATGTACAAGAGATATTCGAAATAAGTTTAAAAGATTAGAACATTTTTAATGACAGTTTCGCTATTTAATATTTTCCGAGTTGCATGTTAATTTTCATTAGCAACATTTTTCTTTATTACATTTGTTAGTGCAAGCATTTGGATAGAAAACTTAAGCAAAAAGCTCGAATGACAAGTTTGAATAAAAAACCCTTCTCGTACGCGCGAATTTAATACAATAGTTGCCATAATCCCGATATGTTTTAATTAATTTATTAGATTGATTTATCATTTGCTAAAGGGCGAGGAACGATCGTTGATACGACCTTGTGCACTTTATTCAGAAATCGTAGAAAATAGTCGAATATATATGTACGGCGCAATGCGGCGTAAAGGTGATGGCAGGGAAAGTTATCGCCATGAATGAACCGTCTAGACGGAAGATTTCTCGTATCTGGAGGCTCGAAAAAATCCAAGAATGTAAAAAAAAGAAAAGATAAACAAAATTAAAGGCTCTCGAAATTAATAAATTAAAATAAAATATAGTAAGAGGCCATAAAGAGCCAACGCAGTTGTAAGGCAACAGTCAGTTAGTTGATGACTATGTTTTTTCCTCTCTTATCTATTAATGATATTGCGTTTTGTTATCTCATTTGATTCTTTTTGTCTTATCAGAATCATTGAAGAAGGCTCGAACTGAGTCCGAAATGTTTGATGTCAATAAAGAAGAAAGATCGTTTAATGTGAATCGTTTTCATGGATAATTTTTAAAAAACGCCTTACAACTGCGTTGACTCTTTATGGCCTCTTACTATATTTTATTTTAATAAAAAAAAGACTTTCGAATCTTTGCGATCTAAATTAATTTCGAGCAAATGTAGAATTTCTTATTTGAATGTTAACAAAATAACAATTAATATACAATTAATGTATAATTAATTCGTGTTATTTTTGAAAAATTATCACTACGATAATATCGTGTATATAAAATATGTATTGTTATAATCACGAATTGGAAATTGTTACGCAAAGATTTGAATTCAACACTAGACATGAGTAAAAAACAAATTTCATTTAATACAACATTCAGAAAAAGATTCTCATCTCAAAGTTCTTAATTGTTTAAGGTTGAAAAAAATTGGCTTAAATTTCTTTTTATTTCTATCGATTTATTTTAATATTTAGGAGTAATTTGAGGGGAAGATTAAAAGCCGAATTCTTTATTGATAAATTTCTAATTTAATGCAAAATAAATTCACTTTTTATTCAACATTCGAATATATATTTCTAGGTACATTGAGAACATTAAAAAGGATAAAATGGCTACTAAAAGTTTGCTGGTTCCTTTCAAGATTTTATAGATTTTGGTTCCAGAAATAAGTTTTCTCGTTTCATTCTAAATTCTCTATTTTTTTTAAATGTACAATCCATCTCCCCCTCATCCGTTTCTAATCCTATGCATTGTTGATTTGCAAAAAGCAGTGATATTTAGTATCATACGCAGTAGTACGATCAATGAAATATACTGATCGGCGAATTCTTACAACAGTGGCACTTGTAGTACTTCGGAATGTCGGATCGAAAATAAGGGATGATCAAATTTTATATTTTATTATAAGAAAATATAATAACTGTATGCCTCCACATTTGGTATAAACTGCAAATTTACACTACTGCACATTTGGTTTAAACTGCAAATTTATCCAGAATCTCCTTGAATGATCGTATTAAATACAATCGCGCACACGCACAAAAATAAATTGAAAGAAATAATTAGAAAAAAATAATAGTTATTTTCTTTTTATGTGTTTATTGAATCTTTGAGCTCCAATTTATTTAATTATCATAGAATAATATAAAAGTTTCGTTTTATAACAAAATGATTATAAAGCTCGCATTCTATGTTAAACGCTTGAACATACTAAGTATAAGCAAATTGTATTCAAGTGTTTAACATAGAATGCGAGCTTTATAATCATTTTATCATTTCGATTTCGTTGAAAATGCCGGTAAATGCACGACCTCGATTAAAGGAATCGTCGAGCTTTAATCCCATTTCTCTCCGCTGACGTTGTCGATACATATCCTGCGACTTCGACAGCGGAAAAGTCAAATCCGGGAAACAGCTGAGGCTCCAATAATAGATATTCGTTTCCTCAATAGCGTCGAAAATAATGATTAGGCGTGATATTTCGCTATTTTTGTTTAAACATCGTTCACTAGTTGATGACGTAACCTTGCCGTAGTAATGCAAAGGTGAAAGTTTCTGGACGAAAAATGATTAATGGAATAATGATATACATAGTAACGATATAACCTTTTCGATATTCAAGCGAACTTTATCGCGTATCGATTCATCAAATACGATTGCATTGTTTCAGTTTTTATTTCTCCAAATTGAATTTCCTCCCTCTCTATCTTTCCCTCGCGATACGCATGTCTTCACAAGTGCATCAGAGGGTACCGGCTGATGCGCGCTTGGAATCTTTCGGTTTTCTTCCATCCGCCGATCGAAGTAATTGCCGATATAAAAGTAATTGGCATCGGCAGTCCGCAAATAAATTCACTATATATTCGACAATTTGTTGAAATTTAAGATAGCGTCTACGAAAGCTACCGTTGTGAAAGTTATCGAGCGACCCACTTTCTCCTCCTCCAACCCTCATTTATCCTCCTTCCCCTTTTCCTCATCCCTATACCCTTCAGTATAGTTTTGTGCGTATCTCATTTTCTTTGTAATGATAATATTGTTTCTTGTCGTCCATATTATATATATATATATATATATATATATATATATATATATTACATTTTTCATAATATATATTTCTTATATTTTTTAAAGATATCATATAGATTGTCTTTCTAATGAGATATTATTTGCTAGTATATCTAATTCTATGTTTTACAAATGTTTAGTTTCATCAATTCTTATTCATGGAATATCAAAAATTTATCGTTGTTTTGGAGTAATAATAATGTGAGTGAAGAAAATCACATAGATTCACTCGTAAATAAATTGTATATTTTTAGTAAAAGTAGAATAATATCCATTGCGTGAGTAAGATTCTTGAACTTGGTAAAATTTTATCTTGGCATTTTATCTAGATGCCATTAACCAGTGATATATTTAATTTATCGTGATCAAACTTTTTTCATTTATTCGATTTTTTTTAATTGCTTAAGACTAAAATTCTTTCCTTTATATATTATGTATTATAAAAGATAAGTCAGTTAAAATTACATATAATAAAAAATTACGTAAGTGTAGTATAATATTTTATTTGACGTCTAAGAGTATATTTTCCTAAAAATAAGATCATAGAGAGTTTAAGCAAAGATTATGATGAAATAACATAGTGACAACGTAATAAAATAAAAAAGAATATTTAAAAAATATAAAAACTGAGAAGAAGAAATGCATAAGATTACTATACAAATTAATTATTTAAAATTAATTAATTAGTTTGGCAAGTTTACATGTCGCTCAATATTAGATATTAGATGTAACAAGGTAAATATAGATATTAGATATGACAAGGTAAAACGTTAAATTTACTTACTCATAAAACTCATCGCTTATGCATTTGTCTCTCTAATCGCCTAATTTTATACCCGCTATAAAATTCGGTTTCTTCGTATCGATCCACGACAGCTGAGTGTAGGTCATCGCGTGCCTTGCCTGTTCGATATCAGCTGGTGCCGTATCAGCCTAGTTCGGTAGTCGTGGGATGCAATGGGTGCGCGTGCAGCGTTACGTCATGGAAGGGCGAGAAAACGTGAACCAGACCTTCCCTCAATCGACGCGCTCAAGTCCTGGTCCCATTCTTTTGAACCTACCATAAAATCGCAAAATTCTTAATTTTAATTTCTAAAGAATGTACTCTATAAAATATAGTTTCTTGCCTTTCTATACGCGATCTTTAATTACATAAGAACAAGTTATATATGTCCTTTTATTGTTGCGTGTTGAAGTATTCTAAAAATTCTAGAATTCCCAAAATTTAAAGATTTCGGAGGAATTATTTTACTTGCAATCGATCCTTATTCTTTGCGTACAAGATATAAAAATAATAAAATCTTTTTTTTATCACAGGTGAAGCGATAATATGTTATCAATGCAACAGCGAGTACGACCCAAGATGTGGCGATCCATTCGATCCGTACAGTCTGGGAACTGTCAACTGCAGCTTCCAGCCTCGTTTGGAACACCTCAGCCACTTAGAACCTACTCTTTGCCGAAAAATCAGTTCAAGAAGTGAGGTCACTTTTATAAAGTTCTGTTTCAATAATATTTCAAATTAATTAAAATATCGTCTATTTTAGCAATTTTATATTTAATCGTTAACAATTGTTTTCAAAAACGAAAACCCGCAGTTATAGTAATCTGTTACATATCTATAGAATGTTATTCAATAAATATTATTTATATCGATTACATTGTTTCTATTTATCAACTCGCAATATTCTACATGTTTTTATAAACAACATGTGATAATAATTAATAATGCAAGAAATTTGTTACAGCTATCATGTGTTGTATTATTATGTCCAATTCTAACGGTGGTTAAAATGTTATTGCAATGAAAGAAATACAATTATTAGTCATATTATTAAACATTTTTATTCTAGAAAAAGTCAAACAAAGAGCCTCATAGGCAAGAAAAGTTTGAAAGTAATAAAACGATATCTTAAAATTGTTAAATAGCAAAATAATTTTTTCTTTTTTTAAGAATAATCCCCCGGTATGTATTGTTACAGTATACGGCAAGGTGAGGGTCGTGCGAAGCTGCGGCTACATCACGGACGAGAAGGACAATGGCGAGTGCCTTATGAGGTCCGGCACCCACGACGTGCGCGCATTTTATTGCTCGTGCACCGGTGATCTGTGCAACTCCGTCGAGAGTCTCCGCACGCCGTCCTTACTGCCATTGGCGTCCCTCCTGACTGCCGTTCTGGCGATACCGAGTCTGCTGCTGTCGTGCCCGCCTCTCTCTCGCCAGCCTAATTCTGCCTAACAATTGATCGAGTCGCACGAATCGATGAAGAGAATCCGAATCGATCCAGCCATCGTCATCGTCGCGCCGCCCGGACCGTTCGTATATCGAGATACGCGATTAGATCAAAAACGCCACTTTCGATTATTACCGTCAATTTCGCTACGGTCTCCCCGATTCGAGAGATTGATAAGCATCGAGAGATCAACGGGAGAGAAAATGCCGTTTCGATTTTCAGCCTAATCTTCCTCCGGCCTAATCAAATCCGGATCAGACAATGATCAAGGCGCGTCATCGCGTCGCTTCCACGAATACTTTTTCCATTTAAGCTACCGAATTTTCGTCTCTTCCCCGTTCCGAGATATCCGAACTGTATGTACAACGAATCCGACACCACTTCCAGTATTTTTCGGGAACCGAAATTCTATAGGTTTTCAATCAGTGAATTTTAAAAATTTCCAATTCTTTCTTCATGTACTTATATTTACAAGACCCTTAAAGAAAGGAAATAATCTTTTATAATTTCGTTTTCTACATTTTTTCTATAGCTTTTTCTTCTCTTCTTTTTGGTATTATTTCTAAGATTTCTTTACAATTTCGATAAATTAAACTTTTTTCTCTCAATATAATAAATTTCGAATTAAATTCTCGAGTACTCGTACTCGAGATCGACTTTGATACAACTCGAGTGTACATGTGAAATGAACATTGAGTACTCAAGAATATCGAATATTCTGTTACATAGCTTTAATATCGATTAACCTACGTACGAGATGGACGACATACAATCCAAATTAACGATAGTATCTCATTGAGAGAAATTGAATTGAATTGAGAGAAAACAATACAAATATTAATTTTTTTCTCTCTTCGATAAAGTCCACATAAGTGAGATTATTATTATTTCCGAGAAAGAATGTATGTTTAAAAATTTATTTCTTCGGAAAAAGAAATACGGCAATGATTGAAAATAACTGTCATGAAAGATCAAAAAATATGGAAAGATATATAAACGTTAAGTTAAAATGTAGATCTATAATATATCTAATATATATTTAAGCAATTTTTATTTTAAGATATGATACGAATTATTTATATAAATTTATAGCAGTTTTTGCAAGACATTACTAATTTGACTCACTTTATTCGATTACGTATAAAATTTATTTCCTTAGTCACAAGCGATATAAATATCATCAAACAGATAATCTCAAACTTGCTTTTCATCAAAGACAAAGTATCATACATTGCGCCACGGTTTTTCTCAAAGGATTCATCGGAATAATATGGCATGTTTTTCAAAAGACATAGCAAGCCTCTTAGCGAAATTTTCAAATCTCGTAGCTAGTAATCGGGTAGATTTAATCGACTCCTCGACAGTGTCTTAGGCTGCGAACGGTCTGCAAAAAATAGCCGGATTATAACGTAGCGTAACGGTGATAACTGCCAGATACGCGAAGGCGACACTTCAGTAGTACATATCTTCGCGAAAAAAAGAAAAAAGTAAGAGAAAAACGTAACATGGCCTCTGCGTAAAAAGAAAATCAATCATCGATGTCTTTCGTGTCTTTCGCTGATATCGCACTTGTCGCGCCATGTTTTGTCGGCTTTAAGCAACTGTGCTTTAACCAGCTGTCGAATTTGTGGATATTTTTTGCACAAGTAGATTAAGAGGAATCGATTAGGAATTTGTTTTTGTAATTAATTAATTAATTATTTTCCAAATGTTATTTTATTTCTGAAATTATTCAATGTGTTTACGTAAAATATACGATTCTTTTTTCACACAACATACATATTTTAAATTTTACGAGAAAGATTTAGAAATTGATAAACTTTTGTAAAACACATTCCTATCGATTCTTGTTAATTCGCTTACTCTTGTATAGAACCGACCGAATGTTTTGTTGCACGACAAGTGTATTATCGAACTAAAAAAACGTAGGAAAAGAGACAGGTATCTCTTGCGAGAAAAAAATTTACGATTAGTATAACAAAAAAAAAAGTCTCACACACACGGTAACGTAAATACAAAGTAGCGGCATCGCGACACATTTCGCACCTCGCCTGCTACTGCTGAACATATATGTGTGTTTTTGCATGAATGTTTCTGTGTGTATGTACGTGTGTGTATGCATCATTTCGACGTATGTATATGCACGCAAAACAAAGAAAAAATATATATTTTGTTGTCGGAACAAAGCCGAAATGGAATTGCACGCGAGATTGATAGTCCTGCTTATTTTTAGAGGTGCAATATGTCACCTAGCGTTTATGATGAAACGGCATATAATGCAGGGTGCAGCCGTTACATTTGTTCAGTTTACTTCAGTACTCTCTCTCTCTCTCTTTCTCTTTCTCACGCATTAGTATTTCATTAAAATTTATTATTTTAATTTCTTAATTTTTTCAGTTTAAGTCTATAATATATAATAATTAATATATAAATATTATATTGTATACAATTTCACAGTATACAATATAATTATGTTAAATGTATAATTATATATTATTTTTTTATAATATATATATAATTATAATATTTTTCTTATCAATTTTTTAAACATATATATGTGTAACAAAATTAATAATAATTACTAAAAAAATGTCAATTCATCTTTGGAAAATCATTACGTTTATCTAAAGAAATCAATTATTTCGCTATCAAGAGTTTAAATTAAAGTAAACTGAAGTAAAATCTGAATGGATGTAATATATCTCCTCTTTAACCCCGATTCAAGGTAAACCTTAACACCTTAAGATACTAGTGCTACGTAAAACGGGCTATATAAAGAATGGGACATAACATATCGACGATATGCCGAGAGAAACCTCGCATTTAGCTCTAATAAGGGTTGAAAATTCACCATCGCGTCCACGATTATTCCGTGTTTCGCAAAAAGTTTGCAATAAGTGCAGTTTAAGCAGTAAACAGTTTGAGTCACCTGAGCGTACAATAACCGCCATTTATGTATGCGTATGTGCATATGTATGATACAATACATGTGTGGGTGGGTGTGCGTGTATGTGTGTGCCGCAATAATAATTGAGCGTGATGCTAAGCTCAATAGCTCAATTAGTCGGTTGTTGCACCTTCGGATATATAAAGAGTCTCCCATAATTTATCTGACAGATAAAAGAATCTCCTTTATCTCTCTTTTTAGATCGTACAATATTGCTCATGAGAGAGATCAAATAAGTTGACCGACTGGAAAAAACCGGCCTTAATAATTCGTTGCTGTTCTTTTTGCTTGCGAATGACAAATTTAAGAAGGGTAAATACAGGGTGTTCGGTAATAAATGCATTTATAGTGCTCATCGTTATTCCTAATCGAAAAAGCTCAAACAATGTTTTCATTGATGGAATTTAATCAAATGCCACGTTTCTTACAGAAAAGTTTGATTTCTAAAACTTTTAAAGATCACGTCAACTGTAATTTAAGATGATATTTAAAAATCATTTGTTTAAATATATTAATTCGTTGTAAAAATTCATTGCAGCTTAGAAATTTTTGCATATCTTTAATTCTATTTTTAACGAGATAAAATTATTTTATTTCTCAATAATTTCCATATGTATTATAATGATCGAACACTCTATATAATACTAATGCTAATAATAATAGTAATAATGATGACAAAACACACAGCAATGTGCGGTACAAGCAAATGACGAACGAGCAATAACATATAACGAGGAAGAGAATAGATTTAGATTTATTTTCGACAAAGAAACTAGGTGAGAAAGAGAGAGAAATAGCGTGCTTCATCAATATAAACTATGTCACATAGTAGTACTACAAAATGAGATTGCCACTGTTGCTGCTCCATCACTCGTCGTCGCCATTATTGCCATTAACGATCGTTACTAATTACTATTACACCGCTACTACTATTATTACTATTATAGTTATTGTTAGTACGTTGTTACAAATAATACTGCTAATAATTACTATCATTAGAGCGCAAATGGCAACAATCTTTTGATGGACGTGATGGTATTGTTAAGACTGGAAACGACAGGAGAAATAAAGATAGAATTGGTAAAGGGGCAAGGGTTGGTGTGTGAACACGATGACAGAGTAAACAATTGAAATTTCAGTGCTATCGAAGATTATAAATTAATGTAAGTCACATGCTTTAGTATTGGCTGTAATACTCTATATTTAATTAAAAACAATTTTCATTAATTAATTTGATAGTAAAAAAAACTACCTTATTCCAACACTCTCTCTTACATCTCCCCTGTCGTTTCGAGATGAATGATTTTATTCCATGTCATTGGAAATATTGCGGCTCCATAATTACAAAAAAAAATGTGGAGTTCTTGTTGTCGAGATTGACTTGCATTCTTTTGATATATGTATGTGAGGTATGTCGATAGAAGAATATTATAACTGTGAGAGTACAGTTTATTCGCCATGACGATCGTAAAATACAAAGATATCTTAAATCTACATATATCCAAATATCCCGCAATATATGCAAAATTTCAAATGCGAATATATACGATATATATTTTTTGCTTTGATTTATATTTTTTAAGTCATATCGGAATTTTTTCAACTGTTTTCATCTCTATACGATACATACATATTATATACATATATATGATTTTAATCACTTTTTAAACATCCTTTATTGTAGTCGTATGCTTATAATGTTAATTCCTTACGCTTTAACTACATGCGAAGAAATATACGAGTACATATAATTGCTCGCGCACACACGTGACAAATATTCTAATTAATTTTATAATCTTTTTAAATATAAAAAATTTTCCAAGCTTTGTATTTATCAAACGTGATACCCTAATGACTAAAAAACTGCTGCCATAATACTTATGTTGATAAAAAAAACGCTGCCATGTCTTGAAAATAGTTATTACATTAATAAAATTATTACATTAATAAAATATTGAAATATTAAAAAATATATTACATATATTTCATGTAATATATCTATTACATTGTTATATAAAAGCGTTCCAGGTTACTATTTTCAAATTTAGAGCAACGCTTTTCTGTTGAAATTACATCATATATACATATTAATGCATCCATTAAGATGGATTTTAATAATGAACAGAATTTAATGATCGTCGTAGAAAAATTTCCAAAAATTGTATATACATATGAGATTTTTCATAGAATGCCTTTTATTGTTTGCGACATGTATCAAAAGAATGTCTATGTCAAACCTCATTGAATCTGTCGAAATGTCCATTATGTGTGTCGCGTGCACACGAGAGAATAACGTTACGTATATCATATATTCTGTACAGAAAGAGAAAGAAAGAGTATTCTGCCAATAATAAAATGTTGAGCGATTAATAAGCGTATTCCTTTTGCGAATTTTCATAAAGACCCATTTTTCTTAAGTAATTATTACATCCAAACAACTGATATTAATTAAAATTAAGTTTATTAATCAAACTTGAATCGAAATATGTTGAAAAAAATTATTTTAAGAAGGTAGGAGTATTTGTAGGTATGAGAATCACATAAACTGCATGTATCTGTAAAATTTATTATAATTTTACCGAAAGACTGTCGTAGTAAGAAAATCTCTTTATAAAAAAAATATGTTTACAAAGGTTATCGTCTTATGCGTATTATGAAAGTTAATTCGCTTATACGTAGTTTCTTTTTCGCTACATAGATAAAAGGCACTAGAATATATCGAAGAAAATTTTTTACTGGGAAGACAGAAAACCATTTCCTCTTTTTTATATAACGTATTGTATCAATGAAATTTTCTTTTACTCCATTATTAAGTAATATAGCTCATGGAATAACATATACAAAAAATATCTCAAAATCTTTTAAATTTTTTCATAAATATATAGTGTTTTACGCATATATAGTATACATAGTATATATGTACATGTATACAAGGTATCCGGAAAATCGTCCGCAGTACTTTGATTTGGAACCAAAAAAAGAAGGAAAAAAATTATATAATATTCGAAAATAAGTCGTTTTCGATTATAGCCACTTTCATAAAAAAATCGTAATTTATAGTCCGCTTGACAGCTTTCTCTTTAAAATTTTTTTTAAACATTAAATTTAAAATTTAAATTTAAATATTTATAAATTAAAGTAATATGATTGCACGATTTATAAATTAAAGTAATATGATCAAGATAAATTGCTATAATTAATATACAAATTATATAAATATATAAATATATAAATATATAAAGACGAAAAATAATTTTACTTATTTGTAATCTTCAATCTAATTAAAGTACTCAGAAGCATTTTCTTTTTCATTTCAATAGACATTGTCGTACATATTTTTTAATATTTGTCTCTAGAATACAGAAATTAAGTAATTACGATTGCAATTATGATTTATCAGTAAACACTGAAAAATATTGATCATTTTCTATATATTCTATCAGAATTACCCATCATTCCAAAGTTATATATACAAACTATGATTTAAATTATAAAAGTAATTCAAGTATTAAAAAAAATATTAAAGTATTAAAAAAGCAAAAAAGAATTCTTTGATTATGCAATGTATCTAATCTACTAAATTATCATTAATGCATTTTTATTCAGTCCAAAGGAACATGCTTAGGAATGATTAGAGGGAAATATTAAAATCTATCTAATGACAAGGCTCTTGCCAGTTATTAGAATGACTTTCATAATTAATACAAATCACAAATACATCAATTATATCAAATTCAATATACATTGATGTAAAAATATATATAGAATGTTCCATTTCTACCATGTTACTTTTTGATGATAGATTCTTTAGCCAATTTGGGAAGAGAAATAATTTTTTTAAATAAAAATATGAAAAATGTAATTATTTCTCACAGCATTTTTTCAATCTTCATAGTTATATTTATCATATTATATATCTTCACAACAAGAGTCAAAATTTAAATTGTATTGTGGTATATTCGAAATTAATTAATAAACATAATTTTGTTTATTTATTTAATTTCCAAATTTAAAATTTTGTTATATTTGATAACAATAGGATATTTCCGCTTAATAAACAGTTGAGCCCAAATTGACAAAAAAATTTGTTATTAAAAGAGATGCAGTAAAGAGATAATGCAGTAAAAATGGACCCCTGTATATCACTACATAAGAAAGAATTTGGTCTCTATTAAAGATCCATATCTCTTTCTATTTAAGTGTTGTGCCAAATAGTAACATGTGTCTATAATATCCAACACATTCAATCAAGTGGAATATATTACAAAGCGACAATTCATGAGAATTCGATATTTTTTACCTTTATATAAAATGTTATATTCTTGAAATGCTAAGTATCTGAAAATATGACATCAGCTGATGTTGTCTCTTCTTCCAATGTGAGTGGCGTGACTAGTTGCATGTTGACTGATATATACAGAGGATAAGTTAGCTGCTTATCCAGGGACATTATCTCGTGCTGAAAAAAAATGTGCTGATGCAAAAATAACATATTATATCATATTCTATATAAATTATATTACGTAAAGTCGTCCTTAACGATAACTTACTTCTGTATTCTTTCTCAAACGTAATCTTAGCATACCCGAATTTTGAACGTGTTTCACTTGACGTTGCTCGTCCAATGAAAATAGACAGACTCTAAAATTGAAAAATTTCATATTTTTATTATTCTTGATCTAATTCATTCTTAAAGTCAAACCAATAATTTCAAGCTTACTTTATCAGAATTTTATGTTCCTTATGATTAGCCTTAATATGCTCTGTGTCCGCTCTATGATTTCTCATAATGCGTAAACTAGTTGTGTCTACAGTCATTACTAAATCTAATCCATAATGGAAGGCTTTCCATCTCCAAGTATGTTCACCTGGCTTTTCAACACATCTACCACATCGAAAGCATTCTTTTGCAAATTCTTCTTCCGTCATCTGCACTGGACTGTGTGTTAGAAAGAAAATAAATAATCTAATTTATTTTAGTTTATTTAAAAGAAAAATTCCGATGTAATCTTTGACAAGCTTACCCTCTATCTAAATTTCCATCAACTCTTAATAAGTGATGCCATTGTTCTCTATAAGCATTGTATAGCCAATCTGGTGGTATTAAATTATCATTATATAATATCTTATCATCTTGTTCATGTAAAAGCAAATATTTCATCTTTAGTGCCTTAAAAGGTGCTGCATATTCTTTGCCCTCATCGGTCGTTAAAAAGGGTTCCGTCCATTTGTGATTTTTAAAGTAATCGTCGATTTTCAACGTATCATCGTAGTCGTGAGTATGTGCAAATAACCTGCATCAAGCATATAAACCACTTTTATCATTAGTTTTTCGAAATTGAATATATAAGATATTTATATAAAAACACTTATATAAACTTACCATATGCGCAACATTAGATATATACAGAATTCTGTTTGCAAGACAACTAAATCAGGACTTGCAACTAATTCTGCCATTAAATCTGGTGCAATTTCTTTTAAAAAAGGTGGATGCTGCCATCCGTAATTCAATAAATTGACTTCCAACCATCGTTTTGCAGCTGCTTTCACAGTAGGTACACCATATGATACAGCTGCATTATAATATGGTACCACAGTCTCACTATTTGTAGTTTCTATCATAATGTCTGCACACTCGTCTATTAAACCTTGCAATTGAAACAGAACAGATGTTGCCAAAATAGAAATAACTTCTTTTGGCTCCAAAGTGACTTCATCTTGATAGAGCGAGCCTAACACTGTACATAATGCTGAAACAATTATATAGAATAAATATTCTTTCTACATAAGATTACACATTCTTAAATTTGATTTTTTTACTTTTGATATAACATGTAAGAGATATTCTCTGGATATTTAATTAGAGATTAAATAATATATTCTTACAATTCATTGTAATGTTAGGATCTGTGATTTCTACATTAATAACTTTCTCATTAGTCTCTCTCCAAGAACCAGAAAACATACTAGCAAAGTATGGACTCTGTAAAAAAAAAATTTCTTTAAAAATATCTATCATTAGAATTGCATCACTTGGCTACATAAAGTATAATTAAAATTATACAATTGACAAATTCAATGATAAATTCTTTCATCTCTTTCTCTTTCTTTCTCTTATTCTCAATTTAAAATTGATTCTTTTATAAAATGTTGTGGATAAAAGTATTTAGTACTTATAAACTACTAAAATAAAATATGCATAAATTTTTATAAAGATTTTTATATAAGATTTGCATAAAATAAACAAAGATGACGAAGCTTTATTTTCCATTTAACTTCAAAAATAGTAGATTTTATTCTAACAATAAAATTTGATACTTCCAAATTATATATTTTCAAAATTACATTAAATTTGATAGTTCCAAAGATATTTAACATTGAAAATGAAAAAATGTACTATAAAATATTAATAATAAAACATTATATTAAATATTTATTAGACAAAAATGTACATCTCAAAATTATCAAAGAATCTGTTACATTGAATGTTATATCTGTCATATTGAATGGGAAGGACAAAAAAGGCAAAACATATACAAATACTATGCATTGTGTTTTGTGTATGTATGCATGTGTAGAAAGTGCACGCGCTTATGTGAGTCATACCTGACTAATATAAACTTTATGTAATCTCCATGCTTTTCCCAGTATGAAAACAGTTATGTCACTGCCTTTCTCTTCTTGGAATAGGGTCTTGTATATATATTGTGCCGTCGTGAGCAATTTTCTCCTGCAAATTGAAGCATTCAAGATATAACATCGGCAGCGCAAAACTTACGAAATATTAACATTTATCATCAAATATAGAATCCCCCGAAGGTGATAGACGAAGGTAACGGTAAGGTCTGCGAGAGATTTCTACATTAATAAATAAATACTGTAAAAGCGATCTGCGAGAGAGATCTTACTTTTTCGGTGTGTGCAGCGTTCGTTCGATGTAATCGGACTCGGAATCGCAGTCGTATTCCTCGATGTACTTGCGTTTGCAGCCTCGATACACACTGTGGACAGCCGTGTTAGACATCGACGCGATTCTGCTCGCGTAACTACCCATCCTTGCGTCCGAAGAGTTCCTTCACGAGTCGTGTGTTCTCGTAAAATTGCACCCTTGTTTTCAAACGCGGTCCTTGTCCTTCTCGAATGCAGCCTCAAAACGAACCCGTGAAACGCGTAGGTGTACTGGCGGATGGGCGGAAGCCGAGCGAGCCGCGAACGACGCATGTAAACATTTGACATATGTAGCAGGTCAGGGCCGACATCTGTGAGGTTACGGGGGTTCCAGTCGGGCCGCCTCGACATGTTTTTGGATATCGACGATATTCACGTGATTGATGGTCGGTATCATTTTATTGCAACACGCAACAGATATTTAGCCGCGCGAAATAAAAAAATTTGTATTTATGTTTTCTGACATGTAAAGTAAAATATATTCTTCTTCGAATATGTGAATTGATTAAATAACCCTGCTGCCGTCGATATTGAATATAATATTGTGTTTAGTATAAATTATATATACATATAATATTAAGGTAAAAAATAAATTCGAAGATTTTGATAGAATTTGTGATTACCAATAGAAGGGATAATTGAAAAGCATTATTGCGACACCGTCACTTTGGATCACGTCATGCAGACCAGATGCACCTGAGACGCACATCTGTAACAGAGTAAACAGGGAGAAGCATCTGTTTATAATTGTTCATGATCGTATTCATGATTGTATTTATCTATTCTTATTGAATTGAATTTTAATAGAATTCGATAAACATATATATATATATATATATATATATATATATATATATAATATATGTAATATGATATATATAGATTGTTTTAAATATAGTTATGACAGATTTTTTCTTTATTTATGTTTTTCGTTTTTAATTATTTTATTGATATACGAATCAGATGTGTAAGTTTGCTTTCATAGATCTCAGGGATCAATAATGATAAGATAGTGAATAGAGAGGGAATCATGTGTTTCCAAAGTTTATCGGGCGTATCTTGTAATCGCCTCTTGGCGAATGAAAGTTAACCTAAAAAAAATAAACTAAGTAGAGGATAAGAACTAGACCAACCTAAGTATGGAATTGGTCGAAAGAGGTGTAATTTTGCTGCAAAAACAAGAAGGATTAAACAATTCTTGAAATCAATGATTGTGCAATCACAATGTGTTAGATAACTTTCTGGAATTGCAACACACTCTCTTCTTGAAAAAAAAAAGAAAAAGAATATTGCATTATATCTCGTGCATAAATTTACAATTGTCTATGTCAGGTTAAAGTTACTTAAAAAAAATCGCACTGTGCCAACGATTCAAATGCTAATGAATCGGATAATATTGCCGGTAATATGCTAATGAATGAATTGAGGATTAATTTTATATACAACATCGTATAATGCTGTCAATCAAATCATAGAGATGTTACGTCGAAATAGGTAATCACTTAATTTAAATATCAATAACTATGTTATAAAAACATGTTATTGTCGACACTGAGTTAAAAGTCATTTTTAAGTATCATGATATACAAAAGAAAATGTTAGTTTATAAATAATATTTACTAATCTATAGATTGTAGCTAATCAATTTTTGACTGAAAATAAATATAAAATAAAATAAAAGACAACAATATAAATTGCAATAAATTATTGATAATTATGAAAAATATAATAATTAAAATATATTAATAATTATATATCTAATATTGAACTGATAAAATAGAATATAGATACAATAAATGATCTATATATCGAGTTAATAGAGAATTTTGCCAATAAATGCACATCTGTGATAAAATTAGTATAATAATTGTCTTCAACAAATTTCTGAAAAAAATTACAGAATTATCTTCTAATATAATATATTACAAAAGAAATAACTAAAAAATGTTAATAAATTATCTCAAACAGGTTGAAACATAGAATAATATCCATTGGATTCATCATTCTTGTGACAATATTTTACAATGAATTTCTTGTATACGAAGTTCAAAAATTCAAGTGGGCTATGCGCGAGTGTTCCGAATGTGTCAAGGTCCTTCTCGTCGCAGATCCACAAATACTCGGGGAAAAGTATGAGAATTATTTTGGCTCATGGGTAGCAAGATGGGATAGCGATAGGTATGATTCTGCTTCATTGATCTCGGTTTTGTTCTAAAACTTTTATTGTATTTTCAGGTACTTGGAAAAGACTTTCTCGAGAGCAGTAAAATATTCTCAACCACATGTTATTGCCTTTCTTGGTGATCTTATGGATGAAGGTCATATAGCTAATGCGGAAGATTTTGAAAGATATAAAAGAAGATGGGATTCAATATTTTCAATGCCAGAAGACACAATGGTATGTATTTTAATTATATAATATATCCATTCTCATATATCTATTCTCTTCACAAAAAATTTGTTTTATTTATTAATAAAGTTTATTTTATTTTTTCAGAAAATTTATTTGCCAGGTGATAATGACATTGGAGGTGAGGATGATCTTGTATCTCCTAACATCCATAAAAGATTCAATTTTGCATATACTCAACCAGATACATTAGTTTATAAAACTGTTACCTTTTTCAAGGTATAAACCTTCAACTTTTACCCATGTATATCTCTACATATTTAAAGAATAAATATGTGTATGTATTTTATTATAGATAAATAGATTAACACGTACAATGCCAGACGCGCCAAAGGATGCATTTCTTAATGATTACGCAGAAAGGAATACGACCAATGTTATTCTCAGTCATATGCCTCTATTATTTATGCCTGGCAGCTTTGTACAAAATGTATATATAATCCACATTAAGAAGAAAAAAAATTTATATGCCTATATATATATATATATATATATATATATATATATATTTATATATATATTATATTTATTTTCCAATTATTTAGACCACATTGCTATTTGTTATAGGTAATCAAAGAGTTATCACCACAAGTGATTTTTACCGCGCACGAGCATAAAGCGATGCATGTAAGTTTAGACACGGCGACAGATCAGTTGAGTGAGATTTGGATTCTTCCACCATACGAAACGCCTCTATATCAATTGAGAATGGATGTAGGGGATATTCATGAAGTACAAATACCGACTTGTTCTTATAGAATGGGTACACCGCATATGGGTTATGGACTTGCTTATATAGGTATAGAATTAAATTTTTTAGGATGTCAATGGGTAATTACATGTATATGTATGTATTGCAGATACGCAAGAAAAGACCGTCGAGTTCACGATTTTATGGTTACCAGGCAGGTTTCCACAGCTATGTGCTTATATATTTATTGTTATACTGGTCATTGTACTTGCCACTTGTTCTTTCGTCTCAGGCTGCTGTGCGAAAAGCTATGCAACTTACAGTCGTATACCTTCCGTATAGAGTAGCGTACAATCAAAAGTACTTATAACATACTTAAATAGTGAATTAACTTGGCGTAAATTAGAGACAAAGATCCGTCCAGAAAATATGGTTTCTTTATACTGTCTGCATTAAGTTTCGAGTAAAATGAAGCTATATATAATGATTTTTTATTAGTTGTTATTTCAAAATGAGTAAAAAATTAGATTATGATGATTGCAATCAAATCAAATTTATTTTTATTAGATTTATATTTTCAATATTTTTATTTTCTCTTAAGTTTCTGAAGCAAAGTACTTTTAAGAAATTTTCTTTCCTAAAAACTTTTTTAAAGTACTTATGTCGAGAGTATCCATCTTTATATCTATCTTAATCATTGTTCATTTGTCATGCAACTGAACAATATGGTATAATGCCAAACTTATAATACTCTATTCATCAACAGTGCCAGTTTTAGGGATGTATCAATACGCTCCTCTCTTTTGAGTGTATATAAATTTAAATAATTTGAACAATTTCTTAGATTTATTATAAGAAATTACAAGTATTAAATTATTTCTTATAATACAATTAAAATGTACATTTATTCTGATTTAAACATCCTTAAGTGGCTATATGTTTCGTTAAACTTTAAAAATACTCCAGGATACTAAAAAGTATATATATATATATATGTGTGTGTATAGTGATATTTTTCGTAGAATACCTTCATGTTTTGTTATGAAGTTTCTTCTAAATGCAATGCCAAACTTCAACAAGACTTTTGCCACTATCATTTAACCAAATAATTTCTCCCATACTGAGTGATGTAAAAAAAATATTTGTTCAAATTTCAGTATGCCAAGAAAATAATAAAAGAAATCCGTCGATTGTACTTTCTTTTAGTTGAAGAGATAAGAGATTTTATCGCATCATATATACATGTTGTAAGATTTAGAAATATAAGAAAAAAATTGTTGAACAGAGTTTGTTTTAGCGGTAGATCAATTTATATTTCTCAGCGAATCTATATACATCTTTGCCTGAAATAAATGTTAAATGTTGGAATAAATCTGTCGTTATGTAAATTGCTTTATATATAAAATTTTTTTTATATTATATATATATATATATATATATATATGTATATATGAGAGATATGTTAAATTTTAAGGAGAAATCCAACAAATTATATACTCGTCAATATATATATATATATATATATATATATATATATATATTGACGATATATATATATATATATATAATATATATATATATATATATATATATATGCAATATATATTTATTTATATTTATAAATATTTTATATTTAATAATATTTTAATCAAAAGAAGTTTTATATATTTATGTTACATACGTATTGTATTTAGCGCCCATGTGAGATATTTAAAGTGATTGGTGCAACGAATTTGACAAATATATACTCACGCCATCTATCTAATTATTTTGCGAGAGATTTTACAAGAGTTGACTATTTTTCCATTTTCAAAATAAACATTGAAGTCTCTCCGGCATAATAACGAAATTTTATGAAATTAAAAAGTGACAAACTGAATCGATTATTTTTTCAAAATTTGCTTCGCATCTCCTATATAATGGGTAAGAGAAAAGCCACGAATAACGCAAATAATCCTAATCAAGATCTGTGTGATTTTTTGTTGGGTAAGTATATTCTTTTCTGGAATTGCGTATTGCGTAAAATTAACTTAATTTAAAAAAATGTAATTTTACTTACATTTTATACTTTAAGAATATGTCATTAGATACAAACATATATTTGCAGAACTAGCAGATTTTGAACGTAATGTCAGTAAGAATATTTATAAGTACAATGCATATCGTAAAGCAGCTGGGACATTAAGCGCTTTACCAGAGAGAGTTAAAAGTGGAGAAGAAGCAAAGAAATTACCTGGTATAGGAATAAAAATTGCAAAGAAGATAGATGAATTTCTTCAAACTGGAAAGTTGCAAAAACTAGAAGATGTACTTGAATCATTTTTAGATTTTTATTGTCTCATTAATATAGATAAAAATTTGCACAAATTTTTACATTATATTCTTTTCTCAGATTAGAAAAGATGAAAATAATATTGCTATTAGTTTATTGGCTCGTGTATCAGGCATAGGTCCTGCCAAGGCCAAAGAATTAGTAGATGCTGGCATCAAAACATTGGAAGACCTTAAAAAACATCAAAATATGCTGACACATCATCAGAAGCTGGGATTAAAGTATGAGACTAATTTAATAAATAAATTTTCACATTAAAGACCTTCGAACTGATATGATATGTTCTCTTAGATATTTTGATGACTTTGAGAAGAAAATACCTAGAGCAGAAATTATACAGATAGAGGGTATACTAAGAGATGCTATGAAGGAAATAAGTCATGATTATCTTGTTACTATTTGCGGAAGTTATAGACGAGGCAAAGAGGAAAGTGGAGATATTGATGTTCTCATAACACATCCTGATTATACATCAAAAACAAAAGATGCAAAAAAGAAAAATATATCACTGAAAACAATTGTTGAATGTCTCGAAGAGAAAAAATTGATTACAGATACAATATCTCTTGGATCTACTAAATTCATGGTAATGAAATAAGTTTTAAAATAAACTTTTAGATATTGAATTATATTTTTTTGTAGGGAGTTTGTCAATTACGGAAAAGTAAACATAAGCCCTTTAGAAGATTGGATATACGACTAACATTTTATGATCAATATTATTGTGCCATACTGTATTTCACAGGGAGTGATTTATTCAACAAAAATATGAGAGCACATGCATTAGAGAAAAAATATACTTTGAATGAATATGCGCTTAAACCTCTCACAATTGAAGGTAAATTTGAAAAGAGTAATATGTAAAAGCATGATTCAAAAAATTTCATAATAGTATATAATAAAGATTATATTTTTAGGTTGTCCAGGAGAACCTGAAAAAATTACATGCGAAGAAGATATCTTTGAAATCCTAGGCTTGCCCTATAAAGATCCAAAAGATAGAAATGTATAAATAAAATGTTTCTTTCTATATCAATAATATATCGCATAAATTATTTATTGTATTATTTGTCTCATATTACTTATATTGTATAATTTAAAATTTATATATTTAACTTAATTGTGTATGAAAATTAATATTGGAAATATAAAAGAGTTTAATAAAGTTTATAAAATACTTTTATTCAGAAAATTAATACACAATAATACTTAAAAAATTATTTTACAAAGTTTGTTAATGAGCAATGATTAATGATGATCTATATAATATAATTATCTTCTCTTTTGTCACTTTTTTTTATCACATAACTTCATTATTCATATAATTCTATAAGCATATATATCTATATTGAGTGTAACAATCCTCAAACTTACTTATTTCTTCATGGATGTTGCTTTGTAAATATTTAATAACATTTTTTATAAACTTAAATAGATATGATAATATCCTTCCAATAAAGCCAGTATGCAATAATACTCCACAATGTTGTAGTCCATAAATTCATAGCAAGAACTGACCAATGTGTAGGATGCAGCAATTTCCAAGCCCATGGAAATAATCCCATGGTAATGGTATGACCAATATAAAGAGTAACCGGATTCAAACCTATAAAAAATACAAAACAAAACGTGAAGTATCTTAATTACACATTTGGAAAAAAGCTATGATGAATATTTGAGCATTGGAACAAAACAGAAGCAATTATATCGAATAATGTCACAAACCTGCATAAATAAATGGTGCCCCGCTCCAGTATTGTTTATAATCGACAAAGAAATGTAAGATTGTAAATAGTAAAAATGCGAAACAAGATACAGTCAAAACAAATGAAAGTGACATCATTTTTTTACTGACTGGTATCACTCCTCCTTCTTTGTCAAAATTACATAATAATCCAGCAATAATACCCTGTGTATAAATTATAAATATCAATTATTGCTATACATGATTATATAAATTATATATTATTCTTTTAGATTGTTTTATTAAATAAAAAATTTACCGTAACACCTGACCATAATAGCCAGCGTACTACTCTAGCATTGCATTGATAGTAGAGTAATAAGATCT
This sequence comes from Camponotus floridanus, assembly GCF_003227725.1. Lineage (NCBI taxonomy): Eukaryota > Metazoa > Arthropoda > Insecta > Hymenoptera > Formicidae > Camponotus > Camponotus floridanus. Next base: position 319,332 of record NW_020229448.1, on the reverse strand, counting down.
TTCCAGCATGGACACCCAAGTATACAACAAGTATTATAGACACAGTATTCATTATACCTATATTGTACAATATGATAGTTATAAATTTAACTTATTAACACGAAAAATTGTTTAATTTATTGAAATTAGTGTTAAAAAAAATGTTTTTAAAAATTTTTTTATACAATATACCTTCGGGATCGTGAGGTAAGATGGTACCATACACGGGATTTTTTGTTTTGTTATACATATGACTTCCAAAGACAAGTCTATCTATATAACCAGCTGCGCCTCCAGTACAGTTTGGGAAGTTTCCAAAATGAGAATAACCACCAGGCCCCAAATATCCTGTTGGACAGTTTGGAACAGGCAGAAGAAACGTAATTAGAGTATGCGTCACTACGATTGCCAAAATGATTAACCATTGCGCCCAATTGTTTAGAATATCTCGTAAAAATGTGAATCGACCAAACTGTAACAAATCGTCCTAAACGTATATTATCGCAGATTAGTGCTTTAGCAGATGTGTGTAATGTTATTGATGGAAAAAAATTGATCTGAACCTGAGAATGCATCCTCATAAATATAGTCTCGATTGTGGCGCATACGAAATATGATACAGCCAACAATTGAAGAACACCCGGAAAACGAAGATTCTGCAGCGAATTTGAACGAATGGAGTTTAACATCAGTCCGAGGAGTATGAGGATAAACGCGCGCTGCAAGCAACGCAAAATAATTTTTGTTCGTGAATTCGATACACGAAGCTCGGACCGTTTCGATATAGTAATCGATAATCCCATAATCCATGCAAACCTGAAATCGCAATATATATTAAAGAATAAGGACAGTAAAATGGAATGTGTAATAGGCGCAATAAAATACAATAAAATAAAGTATTACCAAGGTAGTACTAAATCTGCCACTGTCAAACCGTTCCATGCACTATGATTGAAAAACACATACTCGCCACCACGATTATTGACAAATATCATTAATAATATAGCAATTCTGAAAAAAATGTTTAGAAATATTTAATACATTAAATAGAGTTGCATTATGCATCATTTTATATGTGAAAAGAAGACGTACCCTCGGAATGTGTCAACTGAACGAATTCTAGTACTAGATCTGTTTGTCCCAATAATTGGATTTGATGTCTCTGCTTCTTGAAGTCTATCCAAATCCTAGAAATGTATAATATTCAGCATGAAAGAAATATATATAAATAATAAATATATATAAATGCTTACATCATGTACATTATTTGGGGATAATTTTCCTTTTATCACACGTATAACAAATTTGAAAGTTGTGCATAAAACCATTAACAGAACATATATTATGAAAGCTGCGAGTATTGCTGCAAAAAAAAACATACGTTGAATAGATTTAAAAAACTTTTTAAAATTTCTCGATTTTCAAAATTAATATTACAAGAAAATGTAAAATCTTTTGACTTACGAAAGTAACTATTTACTGGCTCACGAATCGTATAAATCTTTGAGCATAGATATTCTTCAGATATATTCCATCCATAACTTCCATGTTCTTTAAAATTGTACGTGATGCTGTAAATACAAATATTACATTGTGATATAATTGTATTATATGGAAATTACATAATACTTTCATATATTTTAATAAAAAATAAAACTTTCTAGCAAGTATATGCTCTTATTACTTACTGACAAATATCAAGCACATTCCTATAAAATATATGTAGAGGATATTTTGTAGATATAATTAATGGAGTATTTTTATTTCCTGGTAAAGCTTGTGGGACACCATCGCACTACAATTACAAAGAATAAAACTACTGGTGCAAAAGTTTTAATAAAAAATTTTGTCTGTCAAATATATGTAGATACATACCAAATAGCATTCTGATGAGTGGGAATAGAATGTAATAGATTTATTATATTCATTAATGATATTAAAGCATGCTTCGTCTATTCCAAGTGATACATTAGTATCGAGACAATTGCTTATATGTTGATTTGCAATAGACATGTTGCTTTGTCAAAATCTTATCAGTAGCTTGAAAAATTCTTCTGATTCCACTGAAAAATAGATATATTCTATGTAAAACAACTTACAAAAGAAATAGGAAGAAAAGCAAATATTAAAGTACAATTTTAAATTACTTTAATTATATGAAAATAAATAAAAATGTCTATGAAACAATTACTTGGTAAAAGTATATCAACTGTCATCAACGTTAAAAGAACAAAATAATGAAAATTTATAAGATTAATTTATACGCATTTATTTATACGCATTAACCTTATAGACGTTTCATCAAACTTACCTGCAGTTGCATATGCATAGCAAATAACTACGATGACAATTCAAAAAATGCACCCGAATACACCGGATGATTTAGGAAAGTACGGAGAAATATATATATCAGAAATATATATTGAAACGATCATTTATACATATACTTGGTCTCACGATTGGGATCGCGCTTGACAAACAGCTGACTCGCAATTTCACAATTGCGCGTTTTCTTTATATATCATATGATTTTCCTATAGTTTTACGGAGCACGGGAAGCACAAACTATAGCGAATAATATGCATTTTTGCAGCGGCAGGCGCGCATCTAATTAATTACGAATTTCTCTTCGAACATCCAATCAGTTTAAATTTTTTAATGCGCCTGTTAATTTGATGGAAAGTGTCGCAACAAACGCGTGACAAAATTAACACTTTTTACTATAAAATAGAATATTATTGAGAATAAATTGTAAATTGATTATTTTTCTAACAATGCTGATTTATATTAAAATATATATTTTTCTTTGTTAATCTGTTTAAATTGTCATTTCGTTCATATATCTCTTCTATGTATTATTATTATAAATATATTTTATATAAATATAAATTTATAAATTACGAATTAAGAAAAAGAAAAATATTATTATATATAAAACTATTTTATATAAAATTATATAAATTATTTAATATAATATTATTATATATTATTGTATATAAAATTTTATATAACTTTTTTATAAAATATTATATATATATATATATATATATATATATATATATAAAATTTTATACGTTGCATGTAAAAAATACAACGCAAATAGGAATATATATTAGATACATATATAAAATTATAAATAAGAGTAAGAATAGATAATTATAATAATAAATATAATAAATATAAAGAATTCCGTTCTAAATTCTGCGAAGAACTCTATAGATAATAACTTACGGTTAACGATGACCTTTACAAGGTTTTCGACTGCGTTCAAAGCCACGAACATCCTGCGATATAACAAAGTATTGTGGTTTGACGAATGATAACAATTTCTCCCCAGTTTGGCCGTTGACGACAGCGTGACGGAGACAATCAAAATCAAACGTGATAAAAACTGATAAGTCGATTTCCTATAGTAGGGGAATTCGATAATCGCATAGATGATATCTAGCAGTGGATTGAATCAGTCGAGATTAACCCTTTGGAGTTATTTCGTAGACATATTGCATACTTAATATAGTCTTTTCTCTTCGTGGAATCTTTGTTGATCAAGACAAATTTCAGTGATCTCGGTATACAGCTTTTCTTCACGATATGGAGTTCTTAACGATCGACAGCGAAAGCGAAGTCGAGATGTCACAGGTAAGAAAACATCGTGTTGTCTTTGATATCAAAATTTTTTAACTCTTCCTTTTTATGAAAATAAAGATAAATCGCGGAACTATTTGTAATTTTTCTTAATCAATTTTAATTTTACATATAAGCTTTACATATTGAAAAATAATTGAAATTATAATGAATATAGAAATTTATATCAAATGTTCGAAAATCAATATAATAAAAATATGTATATGAATTTTGTATATATAAATTCAATTCACGATTATCATCTTCTTTCTAATAATAAAACAATAATAGTAAAATTTATTTTTAAACTTTCTCTCGATCTTTGTATTAAGAAGAAATTGATCAACAAATCGAGCAAAAAATCTATCATTAAAAAATGATGCGCAAAAAGAAACTTTCCATATAATTTTAAAAGAGCGTCATTAAAGTTAATAAAAAAATCAAAAATAATAATTCAAAGTCATCGATAAAAGTGGATCATTTTATTATCGATAATCTTTTTCTCTAATCTAAAGAGGGATGACTAATTCAGTAGCTTAAATATACTGCAATATTTTTCTCAATATAGTCATAAAGGCTTTGTTGCATATCAATAGCCTTGATTGACACATTTTTATTATCGCGATTGCTACCTTTTTAGATTGCTTCATTAATGTAATAGATAAGAAAAATTGATTTAATCAGTATTAATCATAATAATTATTAATATAAAATATACTCCTAATATAATTTAAATATACATATAAAGGATATAAATATTTTTTAAATTTACTATTTTATATATTAACTATTTAATTATTAATAAACTTCATACTTTTCTTATGTTATTCTGTCCTTTTGACAAAATCATTTCCTTTACGCGAGAAATTGGTAGATTTTATATGAAAAATTTAAATTTATTAACCGCTTTTAGCAAATGATTAATTTGATATAGTTCTTTGCTGTTCAGCATATTTAAGGATGTATCAGTTTGTTGTCTTTTTAATAATGTTACCTTTGTACATATCTTTTATATGTATATATATTTCTTCTTCTATATAGTTGATATTCTTTTTTTTATTACTCATATTTTTAACTTTTATTTTTTAAGTAGTTTCTTGATTTTTATTTAGCATGTCTAATATTATTATTTTTTATAATAAATAAATAAGTAATTTTATTTTTCAGATGAATGAAGACGAGACATTGATTGAAAATGTTGTGTTATTTAATATATCTTCTAAACGCATGATTAGATCCAATTCGGTAATAGATTCAAGCATTAGAGATTTGTTTGCAGATCATGCAGACATTGCGGCTCCATGCCGACTCCGAAGCCAATCTCTATCTACTTCAGACTATTACGTACGTACACTTATAATTAAAACTTTTGCAATGACCCAGACAAATTCGAGGCACTAGTAATTGTATATAATATTTTTAATTTCTGAAATAAAAGGTAAAATAGATAAGAAATGTATTAAATTATACAAATATGTTCTGACTCTTGTATATATTAATCAGGCTGCGAATTAAATCAATCCTCGAGATTAATATAATATTAGATTTAATTTAAATTACAGGTTTTAATTTCATACAACTTTTAATAAATTTGAAACTACTTTTTTTGTATAAAAATCATATTAAATTAACTATTAATCTTATGTCTCTTTCTACAATCTTTCAGCTGTAATTTGAATTATAAATCGCAGAATGTATTTTTTCTATTGTAAAATCTGTTTATATTTTTTCAGACATCATCAGAAGAAGATCAAATGCAAAATTTGGACAAACTGGATATCGCGATACCGGAAATGTACGAAATACGTGCAGAGAAATCAGATGCAATCGACGCCAATATTTTCGCAGATCAAAAAATAGTCGATGATGATTATTTGATTGATAAGTAAGAAGAAATTATTTATTAATTTACATTTATAAAGACAATTGTTAATTTTAAAACGAAATAATCCAATCCGATATTTCATTAACTTTAGAATCATATTATATTAGGAGAAAAATTATATAGAATATAATTAAACAAAAATATATTAAATAGAGTTGAACAGAAAATTTAAATCTTGATAAAATAATTATAAAAATGTAAGAATTTTAATAAAAATATGAATAAGTGTATGAGAAAATATTTATTTAAAATTACTGTTGAAAAACTTTACATATATACAAACATACGTATATATGAATATTTGATATCATTAATATCACTGACAGACAAGTATTATCACTTGAGTGATTCTTGCTTAGCATTTAAAATTTATTAATATTAATATTAATTGTAAAAGAAACAAATTTTGTAAAATTCACGAACACAAATTAATATACTTTCTCATTTGATTAACTTTTATTTTCTTTATTATTCTCAGACAACCTTCAACATCTACCATCTTTATGCCAGTACCGATAGATGCTGATCGCTATAACATGAATCATAAAAATCGCGGCAAATGCATAATCTTCAATCATGAAGAATTTGACTCGGTTGAGAAACGACAAGGTTCAACAACAGACGTGATGAGATTGAAAAAGAGTTTTGGCAGACTCGGATTCGATATTGAAATTGAAAATGACTTAAGTCACACAGAAGTTATGAACAAAATAGAGAAACGTGAGTAAATTATTTATGTTGTTAACTGTTTTTGGCTTTTGATTCTATTTGATTATGATACATATATATTAATATAAAATACATATTTACTAAATAATTTTAATGTTTAATTTTACATATACACAGTGAGGCAATATGACCACACAAATAACGATTGCCTTTGCATTATCGTGCTAACTCATGGACTGCAAAACGATTTGATATGGGCGAAAGACGTCGCCTACAAGTCTGAGAAGATCTGGAAGCCATTTACTGCCGATAAATGTACAACACTTGCAGGAAAACCAAAATTGTTCTTCTTTCAAGTAAAGCATTTTTTTTAAACATGTTTTATTTTAAATTATCAATATACATGTTTTATTTTAAATTATCAATATACTCCAAATTTGTTTTCCTATTTAATTTAATTTTATTTAGCTTGTATACTTGCTGACTTTTTTTAGGCTTGCAGAGGTGATCAGGTTGATAGCGGTGTAGTACTGTCCCCACGCAATTCGACACCATTGGAGGCAACAGATACCATAACATCTTATAAGATTCCTACGCATGCAGATTTTCTAATAGCTCATAGTTCGGTTCAAGGTAAGTTTTTCTGATATACACAGATATACAGTTTAGTTTGTATATATATATATATATATATATGAAAACTTTTTTTTTATTAGCCAAAATATAGATTTCTAATCCGAATTTATTTTAGAAATTCTAAGTATAATATTTTTTAAGTCTTTTTGTATATAAATTTTAAATTGATACAAAAAACAAAATTTTTATTTAATTACAACATAATACATTAATTTATATAAGTCTTAATTATTAAATATATTAATTTTTATTATAAGTCTTTATTTCTGTTATTGATTAAGAGATATATGTACACATATTTAATATATATTTTATTTAAAATATTAAAATTGCAAAGTTTATTACAATTTTCTGTAATAATGTGATTTTTTCTGAAAAGAGTAGAAACAAGGCTAAATTTGTAATATAAAACATTTTTATAATTAACATAAATATTAGCAGCAAAATTTTTAACACAAAATTGATCTCAAAATATTTTCTTATTCGTTCAAAATTCTCTTATTTCAAGATTTTTACACTTGGAGGAATCCTGTGGAAGGCACTTGGTATATCCAATGCTTATGTAAAATTTTGGATGAATACGGAACAGAGATGGATTTAATAAGCATGCTAACATTAACAGCACGGAAAGTCGCCACTGATTTCGCCTCCAATAATCCCAAAGATGAGACAATGCATGGTATGAAGCAAGTACCATCAGTGACATCGATGTTGATCAGATCGATTTACTTTCCACCAAAATCGAATGAACAAATGACTAAAGTAGCATAAAATTTCAGACCACGAAAAATGTTCTAGAAAGATCTTAATAAACTAGGAGAGAGAAAGAGAGAGAGAGATTGTGTGTGTGTGTATGTGTGTGAGATAGTACTTTATAATTACTTAAATAGCTAAATAATATAATTATTGAGCATTTATTTTAAATAACTAAGTAATATAATTATTGAACATTATTTTATTGATGAATGAATAAGTTTCATATGTTCCATGCGTTAGAACATTTTCAGAAATTTTTCTGTTTCGTCTCCTTAAAGAGACGAATATTAATACGTTGATTTATTACAAATTAAAAAATTATTGCGATAATATTATAATATTATAATATTATAAATTTATAAGTAAAATAAATTTATAAGTAAAATTAAATTTAAAAACTTTATGAGAAAGTTGTGCTTTCACTATATAGAATAAATCTAGCTATATAGATTATTTTATAATGTTTCGTTTTTATTTTGTATATAAAAAAATTTTAAATATATACATATTAAAGGAATAGATTTTTAAATACTGTTTTTAAGTATACTTAATGTTATAATAATTAATAGAGAAAAGGAAAGAGAAACAGAGAATATATTTATTCTAAATTTTATAAGAAGTTTATTATATAGTATTTATTTTTTTTTTAAGTTTGTAATTTTATGTAATTACGAAAAAAAGAAGAAGCATTTTTATTTCATATATCAAAAAATAATTTTAAATATATTTATTAGAATTATATACTTGTAAAGTACAATTCGTATTATAATAACTGATCTTTCTGTATGTTGTAATAATTATTCTTAAGTTCTGTTTTACATAAATTAGAGCTAATAATTTATTTGTAATGTAACAGTATATTTTTATATTTAAAGATCTTTTGCATTTTCTTTAAGGCAATAATTAAATGTACAAGCGAATTATTATTGTGAATAATCGATATATAATATGTAAACCATGTAACTGTTCAACATTATTAGAATTACATGTATGTTTAACTCATTTATATTTTTCAACTTTTTCGTTTAAAGTAATATATATAATAATATATAAACGATATTTTTTTAACGTGGAAATATAATTAATTTTTAACATTACATATGCCCGACAATTATAAACTGATTATAAAATTCATGAATGAAAGAAAAAACAGGCAAATAACATCCTCTATAAAATAATTATTTTATATTCTAAAGAGAAAGTTGTTGGCGAACATAAAATTTATATATATATTATATTTTTATATTATATTATTATATGTTATATAATGACTGGATATTTAATATACTAGAACATACTAGAGCAAAATATTTTTTTTAAATATATAATAAGGTTTTTTGGAAAAGAATCAGAACCGTCATCAAAGCAATTTATCATCGCGTTTTCGCAGAAAAAATTCACTCCAAGTTGCAAAGATCGATAGTAAATGATGTTCAAAATTTAAAATTTTGTGTGAAAGAATTCTTCATCTCTTTGTTCGAAAAACTTTCTCTTCTCTTCTCTTTCAATCCCTCTTCCTTCTTTCTCATCTTCTAATCAGCTATTCTCAGACATTCTCTCGACTTTTCCTTTCGCCGCCTTTTCTTCTTTTTTTTCTTTCTCATTCCTCCCTGTCTCCTTTGTTTAATCTAATACTTTTTAATCTAATACTTTTTACGATAATTCATTGGGCCATTCAATCGAATTCAATGATCCTCCAACATTTAATTACGCGTCCATCGCCTACAGGGCGATACAACTTGTTGAGAGTGCGAAAACGACACCCCCCATTTATCAATCGCGCGTCACCGCAACATCACTAACGCACTCATTATCGACACGAGAGAGAAATCGCTATCATTACACATAGTATAATTATCTTTATTTATTGTCGAAAAGTGGCCGAATTAAAAGAAATCGATTGTCATTTCATAAAGTTATAAACTCCTAATTCTCGAAATCTTATATTGAAAATTAATGTAAATTTCAGTTCAAATATCACAGGTCTAGAAAATATTCTATATATTTATGTATAACTTTAGAATAAATTCTTTTAACTTTTTTCAATATTATTTATTTTTGCGAATTAAACAAAAAAGTTTATATTTGCTATTTGAACAAAAAAGTAAAGTCCTGGTACACATTATTCTAGCATATTATAAGAATTATCGGCGTCGATGATGCACGTTATGACGAACGTGTCGATTGCACCCTCTGAGAAAAAAAAAACTCTGTCAAGCTCAGTCTTGAAGAACAGGGTCATGGCGTATCTCTTCAAGGTGTGTAATTATCATCGATTGGCCTTGTGAAAGCGTGCTTAAGTATCGGATCTTTGTGTGGAATACGTGATTAATTCCTACTGTGAACGAAAATTAGTATATTGCAGATACAATCATGTCGATTAGAAGAGACGAGGCATTTAATTTTATTATTACTGTCAACGAGTTCCTTCAACATTTCTGCGTTCTATATATCATTTAATTATATCAATTACATATCATTGTTGATTATTTCATTTCTCGAATAATCCTCGTAGTGTTTGAGATCGAACAAAAAGCGACAAAATGCGATAAAATTGCAAACATCGAGCCCTCCGCCTGATGAGCGAACAGCTGATACTACTGGCACCTAGTCGAAAGTCCACTTCAATTCCTACAACGGGGAACAGTGTAAGCTGTACATACATGTAAGTATCGTGATTGTTTTTGCTAAAGTTGAGCCGCTAAACAAACAAGAACTTTTTTTATCGCTCCAGTTCCTTCGTTCGCCACTCTCCTTCGCCCTTCGCTCTCTCGCTCTTGCTCTGCTCTGTAACACGTAACATTGAAAAAAAAACGACCATATTCATAACGATAGCAGTGGAAATCCTCACAAAATTCCGACGTATATTAAAAAGCTACAAATAAATAAAAATAATATTGCAAAGACTTAACAAATCTGCTATTATTTTAGTTTCATCTCTCGAGTTAAAGACCAAAGTTATAGCTTTTGAAATATTTTCTACGATAATATATATTAGAAGACAGAGTGTAAAACGAGATGAGAGGGAAAATTTTGCCATATTAAAATATTAATTAGAGAGAGAGTTGTTCCTTTAAAGAACGACAAAGCTGAAAGATCGTAGCTGAAAAATCTTTCAAGAACTCTAGAATACGGAGCGCGTATTCGGAAGCTGCGAGTGGAACAGGACGAGGGTGGCGACAAGCAGGGCGAGGGTCGGATGATTCTGGTCGCGGAGGGAGCCTAAGGACCAGGAGTTTGCGCGAACAGATCAATACGGCTGTCCCCTCTCCCCTGTACATGGACTTGTCTCCCTCTCACTAACTCTGTCTCTTTTTCTTTCTGTTTTCATTTTGCGCCTCTTTCTCACTCCATTTCTTTTCATCTATCTCTTTATTTTTTTCTTTCTCTTTCTCTTTCTATTCCTTTAATGCATATCTTTGTATTTTTCTAGAGAGTTTATATTTCTATTTTAAACACATGAAAATTATGTCTTAACTTTCAACTATGATTTTATAAAAAAGTAAGATTATCTATTTAAAATTATTAAATGGTTTTAGTTGTGTAAAGCACATAACTTTTATGGTTTTTTTAAAACCAATTCATAATATAATTATTATATATCTAAGATCTTGTGTAATTAGAGTGTATTTAGAGTTTATAAGTTCTAAAAATTTATCTGTAATTTAAATTTATCTATCTATATTTACATCTATTTCCATTTATTTACTCCAAATTTTTCCTTCGCTTTTGATGTATGAATCATTACATTTACATTTTTTCCCATGAATTACATTATTACATTGTTCCTTTTACTAATTTATATACATTTGCTGTTGTGTTTTCTATTGATACTTTTATTCGACCGAACTTTCTCAGCTCCGATTTAAATTCCAGCAAATACAATCAATTTGTTTCTGATATATTCTTGAATCTGCCAACGCGACACTCCCTGCTCGGTTTCTTATTTTCTTTTTTTGATAAGAATGTTTATAAATCTTTCTAAAATCTATTTATATTTTCTGCTTCTTGGTATCTTCATTTCGTTATATTGACACTACATCTGTCACGATGAAACATTTGACTCATCCGGCGTCACTATCTTTCTCTACTTTTATCAATTTATCTTTCTCTCTTTCTTTCACATCTTCTTTTTTATATCCTCCTTCTTTCCTTAAGAATTGTAGGTCTCTTTCCGCTTCATCAGACCTCCTATATTTCTCTTTCACTCAATCTCCTTTTTCTATCACGGTTCGCAGATGAATCGGTTCTTCCTCTCTTTCACTCTGTTACTCTTTATTCGTACATAAGGTGTCCAAGAATTATTCTCACTATCTTCAATTAGATTGTGACGACTTTCAAATATTTTCATAGGGGAGATTTTTTTATCATTTGTTCTTATCGGTCTTATTTTTTTTCTAATAATCAACATTAAACAATTTTATAATTGTTTTTTTAAATTAAAATTTTATTAAAGTATTTTTGTTTAATTTAAGTAATTGTATGTATTTTTAAAGATTGCAATCCGTGAAAAAGTTTGCAATTCTTAATTGTTATAATTTACAATAATTATCTCAATAATTGTTGAAAATTAATGACCATTATTAAATACTATAGCTTACGCTGTAAGATTGAGAATTTAAATGATCATTGGTACCACTTTGCAATTGATCTGAAACTTTTTCTTCATCTCTTTTATTCGTAATCTCAACACATTATTTTAAATTGTCTGCGGGATACAGGATGTTAGTTTTATATAAAATTATTTTATTATTGATGCAACTATAGAAACAAGATAATTCTACATAAAAAAATCAAATTAAAAGCTCTGGCTAAAATTCCTTCATACAAACTTTTGTATTTTCAAGAAAATTAACTTTCGGAAAAAAACTGAGAAATTAATAATTGTTATTGTGTTAACCTTGAACATTTTTAATTATCACACGACATAAATCATATTTGTGCAAAGTACAAATAAAAAAATTCAAATTATATTTGAAAAATAATAGAAAATAATTGAAATGGTCAAGTTCTAAAATATTAACAGACTATTTTTATATTTTTTTAAATAGAAGATTTTCGTTGCGTGACGATCTCCCTCTTCTCACAAAATTTTTCTCCTTTATAAGGAAAACCACTTTTATCGTACACCAATATTGAACTACCCTCTACATCTGTATCTTGCGCGCGCGCGACCGGCGCTCCGTCCTTGTCCGTGACGCGCGCGCTACCCCCAGCGAGGTGGTTGGCGGTCCAGCGTGTCAGCCGAATGCTGAGTGCCGTTAAAGAGATTCAGTTGTATTGCCAGGCTCCTATCTGTCGCACGGCTAACGCCCGGTCGACCAAGTGTACAGCATTCGCGTGCCGACGAGGAAGAGCCGATTTCCTCCTCCGACGAATTTTCCTGTAGCGGCACCGTGGAAAAAGGAAATCGAGGCGCACAGCAAGATGGGTATGTGCGCATGAAAGGAGCTCTCGCTGCATGATCTCGCTAGGATAGCCCGTGGTAAGTAATAGGATTTGGAATTTCAATCTCCCTTCTCTCTCTCTCTCTTTCTCTCTTTCTCCCTCGATTTATATTTATTCTCTCTTTATATTTCATTGCATTTTTATCATAATTATTTTTTATTTATGTTCTAGAGACGGAGAAAGAATTTATCAATATAAATTAATTTTTCTCTCTCTTCCTCTTTCTCTTTCTGCTAAATATTTACATCGAAACATTGTTCGGTCTTATTGCTTTATTGTATTGTACTTGCTAATTTCTAATCAAGAATGATGAAAATATTTTTCTGCAATATACAGAGTGAATCACAAGTATGATTCAGAACTTTGTAAGGGTATATTCCTGGATGAAAAGTAAGAATAATTATTCATATAGATTTCAGACAAAGAAGTTAATTTTTAATAGTTAATTTTTCGATAAAAATAATGGATAAAAATTAGCTTTAAATATTAATTTTACTGTATCAGAGCAAATTCTTTTGTCTTCTATGATATTAAATCTTTTATCGTTTTAATTCTGTAACAGATTATCTTATTCATCATCAAAATTTATTACAATAAGTGATAAAATGACTGAATAAAGTTAATACGGAATCATGTACTTGAATACTCAAATACAAAGTCTAAAATTAAGATAAATAGTGAGTAAGATAAATTATAGTAGCAATTCAGTCAAACAGTTCCATCAATATAGTGTAAAACATTTTCTTTTAAAGAACTGCGTTATATGATTAATATCATGTAATATATACAATGCACTAATATTAATTTTTATCTATTATTCGGAAATGAAGCATTTTTTTATCTAATGTTCATATAAACAATTTTTTTTATCCAAGAACGCTCACAAAATTTTAAAACATATGATTCACTCTAGAAACATATTCATAAACATATTGATTTGGCATTGTAAATATAAATATATTCATACTCATGGGAAAATATTTTGCCATTTGTCACATATATCATATTGTTGTATCGTATTAATAACACTAAATGTAGACGTCATTCTCAAGCACCTGAAATCTTCACTCATTGAAACTAAATCCGTTTCAATCTTCTACACTCTTAATTCGTAATGTTTATTTATAGGATTCCATGTAATATTGATTAATTTATATTGTTATTAAATATTAATTAGAAACATTTTTTTCTATTCCAAATTAAGAGATCGTCGTCTCTCGATATTATTCATGTCACTGCAAGTTGTGTTATCAGAGATTATGCAAGAAAGAGGCACGATCTTCTTCATTTTGGAGTAAAATCGAAGAGATGAGCTCGATACGCGGTCACTTAACGTTTATGACGGAAATATATTGCTGACTGGCTTGAAAAGTTGGCAGCAAACTAGCCGATGTCTAGGCCCGGACTTCACATTTAAAGATGAATCGCGAGTGTGCGCTGATTTTACTCACATTGAGAATGAGCCAAGTGTCTTTCAGCTTGCGCAAGTTGTTCTCGCTAATGCTTTTACAAAGTTCACCAGAAATTTTATCAAGTATATTTTCGAGCAATATATTTTTGTAATCTATATTTACAATGTATATTTGTTAATACACCTGTCAGTTGACATATGTGTATAACTTACACTTAATTTTGCTTTTAAATTTCATAATGCATATGCTATTCATAACAATATTATGTTAAAATTCTTTACATTTCAAAGATAAAATTATTATGTTTCCTCAAGCATGCTTTTTATTCATCATTTGTATTTCTTAGTAATATAATTAGCATAGTAGCATTTTATAAAATATAAAACTATTTGATTTTTATTGCTTTTTATTATATGACACTGAATAAAACTTTGCAATTACTTCATAAAGATGTTATCATAACTAGACTCAAGTCTTTAAAAGTAATTTTTTGTTTATTATTCTTTAATTTATGAATACCGAATACATATGTTAATTTGCTGCTTTTTATTCTTTCCTTTCAAAAAGCTCTTACCCCATAGAATAGTAGGTGTAATATCTCCTTACTCCATTCATCTCTTCCCATCAGAACTGGACCATTGGCCCTGATATTCATAATTGGAAATATCCTGTTGACAAATTCTTCTATGATTGGTAAGCCTTGAAAAGCGTTTTTGCATAAAATTATCAAGCCCCTTTTTCTCACATCTTTTTCTTTGCTTTGCTCATCCTTTGAGAGAACTGGCTTACCCTTCATCACGATCAAGCGCATATATTAATATGTTTTTCTATTTTTGTATCGATGAGATAGTGATTATAGGCGTGAGCATATTATCGACAAGAGACTACTTCCTACCTAGGAAAAAGTAAATTTACGTCGTCCTTGCGCTTTTAAAGCGAGATACATCTATTGAATTCTAACATTGATTTCTTACCAAAAATTTAATTGGATTTTTTCAGGTCAAATTTCTTAATGTATATATATAATTTTTTGACATGTGTATTCTTTAATATTCTATGTTAAATATTTTTGTTAAAAAACTTAAATCTAAATTGTTTTCAATTAGATACCTTTGATATTAAAAATAAAGTTTTGTAATTTATTTTTATCTTCAATATATATTTAGCGTGCGAAAAATTTTTTATTTTTTTCTTCTTTCTCTCTAAGAGAAATCTGTTTATAACGTAAAAATTATCAACAATAGTACACTTTTGTTGCATAAAATATAAATTCTAAAATAAAAAAGAATATACTCTTGAATCCTCAAAATATTTTTATATATATATGTCCTTCATATATTTATACATGCAAATTATTCAATATTATTATTCTCAATATTAGATATATTCTAAATATTAGAATCGTCATTGGCGCAACGTGTTTATTGATTATGGACGTTTCAGTAACTGTACGTATCTCTATATAGAATGAATGTTAAATAGATCATCAATTGACGCGGTTGTATTCTAAAACTGTCCACGCGCAAACGCAATTGTAAAAGCACATATGCTTTAAAAGAGATGTGCCGATAGTTTTAGAACTGCGAGAAACAAGGAACAAATAGCCTCATGCACGTGCGCGTATAAAACAGATAACTTTAATAATTTAATCTATAAACGGTTTCTGTGCCAGAATTATAAAAGAAACTTTTATGCATTCAGTGCAATAATAAACTTTAAAAATAATAATTTTTTTCTTTGCAAAATTTTTTTTTTAACATCCGTTCGATAAATAAGAGTTGCTTGACATTTTATCTGATTTAAAAAAAACATAGAAAAATAATTAATAAATAATGAAAATAAATAAATGAATCATGAAAATAAATTAATAAATAATTTCTCTCTCTCATTGTATAAATAGATCTCATATGAATTTATACATTCTGTCTTTTATGTTCTTGCGTATATATTTATATTGCGTATATATAATAGAAATACAATTATGTATTTCTATGGTAATTAATTAAATGTTTTAATTATTCATTATGTTCTGTGTTGTACATTAATTAAATATCTTATAATATTATTTAAATATTCTGTTTCGTGTATAAATTGAGATATTATTAATTCAGATATTTTAATAGATTGAAGCATGTTTTTGTTCAGTGAAACTAAAAAAAACCTAGATTTATTTTTTCATATAAGATCATCTTCTCTTCGATTATATCCCCGATAACAAACTTTAGTATGTGTAAATCTTTCATTTATTTCAACATTATCCCACCCAACATCCAACATCTTTTGTATCATAAATTTAAATAAGATTAAATCTAAAAAATTTTATGTATAAAATAATGTCATTAAAACATTGCAAATACATTTAAGAGTAAACATCAGTTTCATCATATATCTCGTATATTTAGGTGCTATTTCACATCTACACCAGTAATAATTTTCATAAATATTACAAACGGACTGTATATTTCTCTTTTTCTCTTTTTCTTTAATAAATTCATTTCTGCACGTGTCCTGTGTAGCAAGTTTTTATGGACACGTAGAGCACTCGTACGTGAGATACGTCAGTTTCTCGATCCAGAAAGTGCCGTCTCGCGCGAGTTAATAATGCAGACCGTTTGTGAATTTGTAGAATCCAGTTGAACTTTAAGCGACTCGGTGGTGTGCCATGCGCGCTAAGGGTCATGACCCTACGACCCATCCTGCTCGATATCTAGGGCATATTTAAATTTTAAACTGTTATACAATTGCCATCGCACTCGATTAGCTTTTCTCTACGTCGGGAATACGCGATAAATTGTTCATCGGCGCAGAATTCCCACGAAATGTGTTTAATAGAGTAAATGTCACCTTGTATGTCATCGGTCATCAGAGTAACGTGTACAGCTAAACAAGCTTTCAACGTCAAAGAAAAGTATTTTGACATCATGTAACATTCTATTAAAAAAAAGAGAGACTGTATCTCCTCTAGTTTCAACGTGTTAATCGTTTGAAGAAATTTGTTCCATAAAATTTATTATATTAGATGTATATTTCATTATAAGAAAACAAAATATATAATCATAAATGTAATTATATTTTTCAAAGAGACCCGAAACGCAATGTTTGTTGATAAAGTTTGTTATAAATTGTTTTTACCTGACAGAAAACAATAATCATGAATCTTTTTTTGGCAATTCTCTTAAATACAAATAATTTGTTATTTATTAATATTCCATAATGGGAAAAGAAACACGCATAAAATAATATATATCTGATAATATTGGTAATTCAACTTTGTTGGATTACTAATACTGTCTTTCTAACGTAAATACATGATGTGGATATCGATTTTTTAAATATCAAAGGCTAGAGGCTTTTTCTCATTAGTACCGACTAATGAACGAAGGTGCAACTACGCAGGCTTATTTGTAGAGAGATGTTAATCAAGAAGACGGAACAATTAATGCGGTATTGATCGCGAAAGCATGGCTTTACATCCGATTAATCCACATTTCTCTCTCTCTCTCTTTCTTATTCTTTCTTTCTCTCTTTCTTTCTTTCTATATATGTGTCTCTTTATTCATCTAATCATTGAGACATGCAATAACTATTATTAAACTCACTCAACATACAACAATGAGAAAGAGAGAGAGGGAGAGAGAGAGAGAGAGAGAGAGAGAGAGAGAAAACAGTAGAATTGAAGTGATTTAGCCATGTATAAAATATCTCGATATACAATGCACTTTGTAAAATACATGCCAAATATCGAATATAATCGTATCTAAAAAATATTTTAACGAAGTACGTCCGGTTGTTAACCATACAATACTGTTCTAATGTTGACGTCACATTGTGTTAATCGCTAATAAAAGACATTTCTTTAATAAAATTGCTTATATGAAGAAAAAAACTATTGTAGAAGAAATAAAAAAAGCGAGAAACAAAAACAGCAATTTTTAATAAGTAAACAAATGTAGAAACTGTTTAAAAATTTTAGCAGAAGGCAAAGTCCTTTTATGATAATCGAATAGTTCGAAAGAAGCTAAAATAAATTATATGAACTCAATGATTGACCTTGTTTTTTTATTATGTGATCCGCTAACATATCGAGTTTGAGACCCCTGTTATAGACATGTCAGCGACACTCGTTATTATCGCATTCGCTTTTACTACCAATCATTCAGTTGCAGGGTCCACATACGGAAGAGGATGGGGGTGTACGTAACAGGCGTAATTGGCGTGATTGTATTTTACATTGCGGTGCTGGGTGTTGGCATATGGGCTGCCGCGTTCAAGAGAAAAAAGGCCGCACAGAGCCAGGATGATATGATGCTGGCGAATCGTCGCCTTGGGCCTCTCCTCGGCGTTTTCACTCTTATTGGTAATTATATTTGAAGATTTGATAAACATGTATATATATATATAAAACAAAAAAAATAAATTTTGCTGTTGCAGAACCTCTTATACTTTGCTGATGAAATAAGAATTATTATAACGAAATATCTTGCAGATTGTTATGTTTATACATGAGTAAAAAGTTATTCCTTATGTATGTGATCTTGATTGGGACTAAAGTGACCCTGTCATCAATATTAATCCTATATATTATATCCTGTTTTCAATGTACACTTTAAAAGATGAACGAGGTCAAGAATCAATTTATGTTATATTGATAAAATTACACGTATACGAATATTAATACAGGACGCTGAAAAATTAATGTCACAGACTTTCCGATTTAAAGGCGATTTTTCGATTTTGTAAGAATATGATGATTACATTATATCATATCTTTTTTATTTTTGACATTTAATATTTTAGCATATAATTAAACATTATAAACATTTTATTTAAATGAAAAATCAATTTAAAATTTTATATTATATATATATATATATATATATATATATATATATATACAATATAACATAAGATTTATTATTAATTTGTTTTAATCGTTTATGCTAGATACATCTATGAAGATATATTAATGCAAAAATTAACTATTTTTAATATTAATTGAATATAATTTAAAAATTTTCTGCAGATACTAGTTTCTTCTGCGAGCGTTGAACTCACTATGAAATCGATAATTTACGATGATCCGCCGTATTTATGAAATCTTTCTTTCCGAGTTTCGTACATTTTCCATCATATTTTACGAAATTATCATGTAGAAAGCATCGTGTATTTTGAGTTTAGTTTTTCCTTGATATCGACATCGTGTCAAGTTGCATTGCAACATCGCGTAAAAGAAAATGTTGCCTTATTTAATATTGATTCGCTTCTTGCCACCATTTTGAATTTTATTATTTTTAAATCAATTCTGTGATTTTAAAGAAAAAGAATATGAAATTTTGCGAAATAGATTTCTATCGATTTCGTTTAATTCACTTACTTTTCACAACTTATTTTCGTATTTTATATTTCTATCATTTAATTTCCAATTCTGTTATTTATCTTTCTTATTTGTATTAAACGTCTCAGTTTTTGTTATCGTAATAAACACACGAAATTTGCAGTATAAGAAAACCTGTTAATTGATCTCTTTTCCATTATTTCCATCTCTAATGAGAGAAACGGCATGAAAAAAATATTCCATTTAAAGAAAAGAAACTGGCATATTTTTTGTTATGACAAATAGATATTCTGTACAAAAAAGCTTAATTATTATATAATTTCTATAGAACAATCCCATAATATTTTCCTAAAAATATCAATCATATAAAACCAACTATCGGAAATGACCACCTTTTTCTTTATATATGTGTGTATGTTTTTATATATATAGCGACATGGGTTGGAGGAGCTTTCGTCAACGGAACTGCCGAGGCCATGTTTACGAAGGGTCTGGCCTGGTGTCAAGTTCCTATCGGATACAGTCTTAGTTTGATTTTCGGTACGTAATCAAGAATCTATGCGCGATATATCCCACATATGATGGTATAGCCTGATTTAAGATCTTTTTAAATCCGATTTTTGTAAATATCAAATAAATATTTAGAAAAAATTGTTATTGATTGGAGAATTGTCGATTGATGATTTTGTCTTTTGTTCCAATTAATAAAATCGATGACATATATAGGCGCCATGCTCTTCGTGCGTCCGATGAGGAAGGCCGAGTACGTGACAATGCTAGATCCCTTTCAAGAACGATACGGTGCAGGTATCGGTGGTTTGCTTTTCCTTCCGGCGTTATGTGGTGATTTATTCTGGTGCGGTGCTGTTCTGAGAGCTTTGGGGAGTTCGCTGGCCGTCGTCGCCGGCGTCGATCCGAATATCAGCGTTTGCGCATCAGCACTATTAGCGGCTGTGTAAGAATAATATATTAGATTATATATTATTAATTAAATATAATAATTAGAGATATAAATATTTTATATTCATAAATATACGAATCAATTCCAAAATATTCAAGTGCTTTACTTTATACTAGAGATATTTATAGACTATTATAATCATAAAAGCAGTCTTGCAACTCTATTTGATTTCAACAAAATATTTTTGAATCCCAAAATAAATACGTGCAATGTTCAAAGAGAGAAAGATAGTACTTGAAAATATTTCGATATTAAAAAAAATCATCTTCTCGAAATCATCTACTCGAAAATGCTAAAATTGAGAGAAAAATGATATTATTTTCCAGCAATCAGAGTTGCAAGTGAGATAAGAGACATATTGTTTTTTCAGATACACAGTCTTCGGCGGATTATATTCCGTAGCTTGTACAGATGCGTTGCAATTGCTGTGCATTATGTTGGGTTTACTTATAGCGATGCCCTTCTCCGTGATACATCCCTCAGTATCATTCGAAAACAATCTGACTCTGCGAGATTGGTTGGGACAAATAAAGAACGAGGATCTGGGCGAATGGGTGGACGGCATGTTGCTACTAGTATTCGGCGGTATTCCTTGGCAGGTGAGTTAACTTTTCAACGTGACATTCAAACTCAAATTAGACGTCAGAAGAATATCCAGAGCACGTCTAAGGAATAAAAATTTAAATAAACTCAGTTTGAATAATCTAAGCGAATAGCGTGCCATTTAAAAAAAAAGAATTACTGTACACAAATAATTTAAAACATGCTTTTTTTTTTTATCATTATTTACGACAAATTATAATATAACTTTATAAATGATATATTGTATAACTCAAGATCACAAATTTAATTCAGGCTATTAATATATATTTAGATTTATTATAAAAGGGTGCATGATGATATAAAGTTTTTTCTTTCTTTCTCTCTCTCCCTCTCTCTCTCTCTCTCTCTCTCTCTCTCTTTCTCTTTCTCTTCAGGGTTATTTTCAACGAATCCTAAGTATTAAGAGTCCTTCCGTTGCAACGACTCTATCAATAGCCTCGATGTTTGGTTGTCTGATACTCGCGATTCCATCGGCTGTAATCGGAGTAGTTGCTCGTGCTACCGATTGGTCCACAGTTCCAGGATACAACAGAACGTTTTCCACTGACGATGGAAACGCCGCAATGCCAATGGTCCTGCGATATCTCACGCCGCAATGGGTTTCCTTCGTTGGTAAATTTGATGAAGAAAAATTACTTCTTTTTTTTTAATTAAAAGGAAAATATTTGAGAATTATCGTATTTATACTAATTAATATTTTAAGGTCTCGGCGCGATCTCGGCGGCAGTGATGTCTTCAGCAGATTCCAGTATCCTTGCCAGTAGTTCCATGTTCACCAGGAACGTCTATAAACTCACCATACGACCAAAAGTAAGTATAACTATCGTTGCTTAATAGACAATATTAATAGGCATTATTGAAGTCTTCTTTTCGTGATAGGCATCTGAGCGTGAGCTAAATTGGGTCTTGAGGATTTCCGTAATCGCAGTCTCCGTGCTGTCTACTCTCGTTGCTCTCATGGTCAGCAGTGTTTATTATCTTTCGTAAGTATAAAAAATTCTAAATCAACCTTTTATCTATTTGTGATAGTTATTTGCATCATATATATCTGAAAAACTTGAAAAAGAGGCAGTTTCAACAATAATTTCTAGACAATAATGTTTGTTGAATACAAGATGCATCTTTTTCAACCGTTAATTTCATTTGTCTACATTTTATGTCACTTGATTCCATTATCTGAAATCTTTTTATGTAGCTTTATATATTCATTTATGCGTTTGTTCGCGCATAAATGAATACAATATAATCGATATATAAAAATATATCTTATTTATTCCAAGGTATTTGTGCTCGGATCTCGTTTACGTCGTTTTGTTCCCGCAATTATTAGCTGTTATTCATTGGCCTTCTCTCGTGGATACCTACGGCTGCCTGGCAGGATACTTTATCGCTATTATTCTGCGTCTCGCTGGTTAGTAACAAGTCTTTGTTCTCAGCTAATTATTCAGACAATATAAATAAAAAACACTATTATATAAAGATATCTCAAATATTTTCGTTTCTTCACTCCATTTTCTTAAGAAACCTCTTAAATATCTGCTATATATCTGTGTTAGATTTAGATATAATTATTTGAACGTAAAATGCCATTTTCAGGCGGTGAAAAAGGACTCAGCATATACCCATTGATCGAATATCCATTCTACGATGCGAGGACGCGTACCCAAAAATTTCCCTTTCGCACCGCCGTCATGATAATCGCCCTCTTTACTCAACTCTTCACCAGTTTTCTCACAAGAAACCTGCTTGGCAAGGGTTACTTTCCAGAATGTTGCGATGTGTTGAGCATTTATTCGCCCGGAAAGTCCAAGGAACCGTCGGGCGTCGTACAAAGCAGTTCTGGCGCCGCCCTCATGGACTCATCTTCGGTAATTTTTACGCGAATTATATGAAGCGAATTTTAATAAATCTATCAAGACATGATAACGCATCGAAGTCAATTTCCAGAAATCAACATCGGGCATAGATTCGTGCGACGGCACGGGCGTTTACGACGATGACAGAACCACGTGTCATCGCGCGGAGGACGTGATGACCGATGGTGGCGATAATAACGCAACGACCGGTCGCGGGGATCACGTTGAATCGTCGAGGACGAAGAGTGTTAGCATTTCTGTCGTGCAAAGAGCGAACCACAATCTGCAGAATCTGCAGAATTTACGAAATTGCATGACGCCAGCACGAACCCCCGGGACGGCAAGTCAGTACGCATCTGTTCAGAGTGACGCGTTCCGAGGTCAAATCCTCGGGGTGAGAAACTTGCGAGGTTCTGTCGGCCAGGTTCTCTCGCCGACTCGGTCGATTGGCATTCCAGCAACACCGAGCATCGCCCCGTGCGCTCCATCTTATGCCAAAGTTGGCTGCGAGCTCGGACCGAGTAGCGAAAAAACGACAAGAGACAACAATGATAGGGTCAACATTGTTGATAAAAATAACGTGGAGTATAATCTCAACGCTCAGGAAAATGTGCCTGCGAGTGTGGGTCCGAAAAAGAGCGTAAAAGGTGTGAAATTAGTCGGTATGGAAGGCGGCACATTACGAAGACCGTCGCTGCAGGTGAGAGACGATCTTCACGTGTCATCGCTCTTATGAAGAAACAAATTCTTCGACTAATTTTGCGTACATTTGTTTTGTATCTTTAATTAGTTCTATGAGTTAAATTTTATATATTGTTTTATATATGTTTAGTTATTTATAAATAATGCCTTTATTGATTTATTAAAATAAAAGATGACGAGGACTACAATGTCCTCGAAAAATTCTAAACCTGATGAACCTATTCCCTTCAGCATGTGTAATCAAGTTTTTTTTAATTATATTTTTCATATTTAATTTTTCTTTCCTCCCCTAATTGATTTTATTCACTGATTAATTACTTTTGTTAATTTATTTTTTCATTGTCGTTTCTTGAGCTGCTTGGAAATTATAATTATCAAATACAATATGTGTACACATTATTTTGAAAAACACATTATTTTGAAATTATAATTATCAAATACAATATGTGTACACATTATTTTGAAAACATTTATGATTATATGATTTTTGGGTATCTGAAGATTAACTTTTCCAGTTGAAATAATTATTTAAAAAAAAAGAAATTTTTAACAATAATTGCGGGAAGATCATTAGTTACTTGTAAATTATTTAATTAAATTTTACATATTTTTATATGTTTAATTACTTTTCAATGATATGACCATTGATAAAAAAAATTATTAAACGAGGACTCGAGAGATTCTCAGAACGAAATTTAGAAAATCTTGACAAATCGTGGGATATTTAAATAGATTTTCCATACCTTCATATACTTAGTTTTCCCATAAGCATTTTGTGTCACGTATCAGGGCACATTCTCACCGACACCGTCCGTGGAATTAGTCAACATTCTGGATAGGAGACAAAGCAGCGGTTCGTATGGTCCAGGTTCTCTATCTCCCGTACCATCGATGGGAGTAGAAGCATGCAAAACCCATGGAACTGCGACTGAAGGGCAGAGTGGGAACGAGCATTGTAAGATAAAGAGAGGCATCGTACGACATCACAGGTATCTATGAGAAAAGACGAGATACAATGTCTTTTTGCAGTAGACAAATATAAATCTTCCTTTTTTAATTTATTCTATTTTTTAAATCTATTTTCTTTTTTTATATTATTCTATTTTTTAAATCTATATACTTTCTTTATTATTATTTACTATTACAATTAAAAAAGGATTATTTCCATCATAATGAAGATTATAATATTTTCTTTTTGAGATTTACTGTATTTTTTGAGAAATTCTCGAAGATTTATACAGAACCCATGCATATCTATGCATGTTATAAATGAAAAAATATCAATCATAATAGAAATATGTACGAATATAATTTCATACATGCATTAATAAAAAATAAAATAGACAATTTAATTGATTCGGCGTCCGCTAAAAGTTTCGATTATCGAACACTCTCTCCGATCTTGCTCTCAAACGTTTGCGCAGTTTCAATGACACAGGCGACCGAACACTGACGACGCTCGCCAGACAGCCCAATTATCCGTCGATGCCGTTAAGACCAGAGGATTGTCGTATGACACTGGCGAAGAAAGACAAGAGACTGTCCACCATCGGCAGGCATTCATCGGTGACGAATGAAACCGAACTCAGTAACACGAATAGCATGATTGTCTGCAGCCCTACTTATAGCATGTATAGTTCAGCTGCTAAGAGCTCCAATTATTTCGTCACCGATGACGAAGCTATTAGCAGGTTCTAAAGCAGAAACGTAACATAGGATTTTTCATTCTAAAAGCGACATTTTTTAAATCTCTAAAAAGATCGAAATTAATATTATATATGCTTGATTAAAAATTTTGTCGTTTTTCAATCTTTTCTGTAGTTTAGTCACTTCAAAAGATATAAAATTGAGAATAAGGATTTTTTCGTGAACAAGAGATTTAAAAAAATGTATTATTTTTATTTAATTTACATTTTAATTATAAATACATTTATTAATAATATATATTTATAAATATATTTATTAATTATTAAAAATGCATTCCTTCT
Source organism: Camponotus floridanus (assembly GCF_003227725.1). Taxonomy (NCBI): domain Eukaryota; kingdom Metazoa; phylum Arthropoda; class Insecta; order Hymenoptera; family Formicidae; genus Camponotus; species Camponotus floridanus. The sequence goes on along the minus strand of NW_020229448.1, from coordinate 293,478 downwards.
TTCTAAATTTAAAAAATTATTAAAGAAAGCAATACAATGATTATTTTAATTAATACGAATTATGTCAAAATTGTGTGTAATTTTATCGATATTTCACATACGATAAATCTTTTTTGTATCAATCTATGATTAATTTATCATTTAGTTCAGATTTCAATATCATGTTTTCTATTCTAAAAGATTCTCTCAAAATAAAGTTAACAATTAAGAAGAATATATTGAGATAAGAATATATTTGTGAAAAAAGATAATTTGCCAGAGTTTTTTCGCTGAATATTTTACTGATCCATTCTTATTCTTTTCACAACACAAAATATTCTCTCTTTTCTCTTGGAAAACACGAAAGACAATCATAAAACCCATCCTGTCATCTTTTCGATGCGCTTATTCGTATGCCATTTTATTTGCTCTTTTCTAAAAAAGATTATTGTATATAAATTTACATAAAAATATATATACATAGTATAAGCATCTCTCGATTAAATGTTAAGTATCATATTATTTGACAGAATCTTGAACGTTTTATTAAAAAGTCTTGTCAAAGACTTGTGTTTCATATTTGTATACTTGTATCAATTCATAAATTATGAGACTTACATGACATAAGACTAAACATGGGTTCTATTGTTGCTATGTTGTGTTTTATTATATATTTCATCAATTCAAACATTTATTATATTATTTATCGATACAATTATTATTGTAAAAATTTCATGAAAGGATTTATCGTGTCATCATGATAGATCAAGTAGATGAAGGAGATATATCATTTTTATGTAAATTACTTTACAAGTATCATTATTCCTGTATATTCGTATATTGTATACTCACATTGTCAATTTAACGATGCAATAGTTAATATTTGATGAAGCAAATCAATCGATAGCTTAAACTGCACTGTAAAAATTAAATTACACTATATAATTATAGTATTAATATAACTTTAAAATAGAAAAACTGTAATATTGTCGTATATACAACTTTTATCTACTTGCTTCTTTTAAATAATTTCGAAATAAATAGACATTAAAATTCCTTGCAATAATTAGATGAATTACAACGAATTATGAGAAATTCATCTATGGTATAAGTTTATAAGCTTGAAAGTAAATTTTCTTTAAAATTTATTTTCACTTATTTAGATTTCACATATAGCGCGTTTGTATGTAATTAATTATAATACTAAACACGTTCCTTTTTTAAGAAGTCATATTCTTTCATTACTTAGATTTCATTAAAGATATTTAATTGATTAAGCATTTATACTGATTGTAACTATTGTAACTGTTAATGAGAAGTTATGGTGTTTTATATAGAGTTCTCACAGGAGATATCCATTTTTACGTACCAAATCTTCAGACTGACATAACTATATAATGGAACCAATAGTTTATAGACAATGTAAACAATTTTGTACAAATCATATAGAAAATCTCCAACTTCGCAATATTCCATTTGAATAGGACAAAAGAATTGAAGCAGGCGATCTTGTTTCATTACAAAAGGCTCGACTGAATATTAAATGGTAAATGTTTTGTACACATACACACATGTTATATATACACATGTCTGTGTGTATGTAATGCAAATGAAAAAAATTCCACGCGCATTTACATTTATATATAATAACTTTAGATCTCTAATAAATCCCAAATTAATTATTAGTAATAATAGAATAATAATTTTTAATAGATAAACATCACTTGTATTAGACATTTTGAATTATAATATTAAAGGCAAGAATGAGATAAACTAAAAAATATTTTAACATACTTGTACTTCATAAGCATCTTGATTAATGAGAGATGCAAATATAAATTGTCATGTTATTTCCATAAATTTTCTCAAAGTTTCGTCAATTGAAACATTATAATCTCAGCATTTCATTGAATTTAATGTGCAATGCCAAAGAGATATTTCCATTTTCCTCCTTTACTTTTATACTCGACGTCAAACTAAAAGAAATTTCATGTGATAAGATGTACTTATGACGCTGATTGTGAGTATAGTATACATATGAAAGTGGCATACATACTATCTTTAGTCTAATTAGAATAGAGGCACGATCTTTGATAAATGTAATCGTAAAAAAACAACGTCATAAGCTCCATCGAGTAAAAAGACGGAGTTTAAATCGTTGATAAAATGGAACGTCCAAGAGTGTCACATGCAAATTTATTATATATCGACAAGAAGGTACGAGATATTTTTCCACCAATGCGATATCTTGTTAGTTCTGTAGTATTATTGTACAATTAATTACACAAACGCAAACTATATATATATATATATACTTAGGATTAATCAATGTTACGTTAGCTAGAAGATGACAATCGGTTTTCTTTGAGCTCAATACTGATATCTGGGAAAAATAAAATAATATTTATAGAGACGATTATTTAATTGTAAATAGAGGAGCATGTTTGTCTAAGAAAATATATATCGCATAAATAATGATATATAAAATATTGTCCATGCGCTGCAAAAAATAAGTATAGAATATTAATTTATATATGATATATAAATCCTTCTTTACAATTATATCATTTATATTAATTTCGGAAATAGCAATTTATGAAATTGTTACAAATAAGAAATACGTAGTGTCAAATAATAATTCTAACGGCGGCAAAGATATTCCGTGTAAGGTAAAAAAGGTATAATATTTATGATCTGAAAAAAAATATACAGCGAATTTTATTAACATCGGAAAGGCGTGGATGTAAATAATAATTGACGGAAACACGTTAACTGCGAGAAACACGGTGAACTAAAGCATACATTGATATACATTGATATTCTTTTTAAATGTCATTCTTATGCGACTACTGTATCTAGTCACTGTAAATGAATAATTAATTAGCGCAAGACGATCCTTCATAATACTTAAAATGAGTGAGACTTCATACTTAATAAAAATCGCTCTTTAGACTCTCTCTGTACTTTTATAAAGATAGAAACGATGTAAAATAGCGGAATGTAGAAGATAAACATCGAATACCTGCATCAGTATTATTAAATTTAAGGACGAGCATTCGACGAGACTTCATTGACTCGTGAAAGGCTTCGTGAAATAGTAACGATATTTAGTCCTTTAAGATAGAATAATTTGATAATCGTAATTATATGAATCTTATTTCCATCATGTACAAATCATTAATCCTAATAATCTCGTTATAAGTACTTAAATAACTATTCAGAATAATATTATTAATAGAAAGTTAATTTTAATTAATATAGCATCATTCTTATAACATCCTATTTATGAATTCATTTTCTTCAATATCGCAAAACGGTATCTCATTGTATATTTTTTCTGTGACAGTATCTATGTTCTGGTACATGATAATTCTTCATGTTTGCATAAGAGATAGCAAAGTAAATTTAGGATTTGTATCTATTTCCTCTAGAAACTTTAAGCATTATACTTCCCTCAAGCTCATGCATACCATCAAAGAGCTTTTGTAAGAAATAGCATTTGTACGCATTTATACCTATCATGTATTACACATTATTAATAAGTAGTACGTACAAGTATTTTCGTCTTGGAAATAAATACGCAGTCGATATTGTGCAACGTGAATTATGTGCCAAAGCGTAAGATAAAGAAAATGCCATTGGCATGACCTCGCCGATGATGCGTTCAAGAGGATCCAATTATAAAATTCAAATCAATTTAATTTCAGATTTCAATTTCGCGATGTTTGAAAGACAATTAATTTATAACGTAGAAAATTTAAAATTATTTAAACCTAAAATTTAACACATTAAATTTAATATCGAATGCAATCTTTTTTGATTCGCATACTAGTAATTAATCATGTAATTTCTTTTTTTCTAAGAAGATTAAAAAATCAAAAAATTTTTTTAATGCGAGAATATATATATTAAATATATGAGAGATTTAAAAAAACGAATAAAACTTATTGATTGTATGATTGGCTCTCTGAATCTTTCGGCGAATATGGTCAGCTAATGTACAAGTTATAGTCACGTAAGTTTGCCTTAATATAAGGATTGTTCATTATGACAGTAAGATTGACAGGAGAAAGAGTTAACGTCCAATATGTGCATAATAAAATTCCGAAAAGATTTTCGTTCAAATTTTCATGATTTTTAATGAAAATATCTCAAAGGCTCCAAAAAAATAGATATACTTGAAAGAATGTTTATTACAAACAAAACTTAGCTGAGATAGTGCTAAAAAAATGTAATTTTTTTTTATTTACTCGTCTCTCTACTTCTCTCTTCATTTAAAACTGCTCTCTTCATTTAAAACTGCTGCTGATTCACTATAATTTTATATATATATATATATATATATATATATATATATATATTTGATTCTATATATTTACTTTATCTCTATTTTACAAATTGCTACAATATATATCTGATATTACGTTATTTTAAATATTATTTTTTTAGTGTTTTTTACAATGCTTTCTCAGACAGTGATCCTGCATATAAAAATTTATATCTGTATTATTGTCTAGATTCTCTTTCAAGCTAGATTATTAATGATTATTAGTTATTTATGATAGATATAATTTTGTTTCTTGTTGCGAAATGTGCTTATTGACATATGTCAACATTACAGTGTATATAATAAGAACAAATTATTATTACTATTATTTAGAAAAAGGAAATTACTAAAAAAACTTTCATTAAATTTCATGAAAATTATTGCGAAATTCTTTCGAATTTTTTTGTTGTATTTACTCTAGATATTTTCGTCGTCATAAAAGTCATCCGTAAACAATAACAATCTTTATAATGTTATCATTACTTGTCACGATCGCATTATTAAAGTAAAGAACAATGTAAAGAACAATGTCGCTCAAAATATCGAATAAAGGAAACGAACGCAAGAAGTCGCAAGAATAATATTTATTTAAAAGTACATATATCTTATAATTATATCATTGGTCAACATATTATTAATTCGTTTTATCTTACTTAACATTTCTAAAACGCAATTGAAATATCACCAAAATGACAAATGGTTCAAATTTTAACAATTTTATATATATATATATATATATATATATATATATATATATATCCTAATATTTTATTTTTATAATTTTGTTTTATTTTATATGTATGTGTACAATCGTTATATCTTCTTAATTTATATATATGTAAAACAACACGAGATAATTAAGATTTAAACAAGCACATGTTTCAATAAAGAGTTAAATAGATGTTTATTATAACATAAGATGTATTATATTAGACATTTGAAATAGTAATCAAAATTAGCACTACATTTAATATAATAATTTTCAATGTATGAAAGTGTATGAATTTTTTTTTAGTTTATTAGCACACGCTCATAAAGTTAAAACGAAAAAATAAAATTATTATAGATATCAGTATAAATTCCGGCACTTATTAATAGATACTGGCATAATTCTATAAGCATATAACAAACTGATTATCGTACATTCAAATATATAGAAAATCATTTCCGTATGTAATATAATTATAATTTATATTCATTCAAATTGTGTTGGTTTTAATTATATTTAATTATAAAATTGATCTATGATATTATGATATTGTGCTAATGATGAATTTTGAACTGAAATTGAAATTGTTATAAATTGTGAACTCGAAATTGTTAAGAACTCAACGGAAAACATCAAAGCAGTAATTTCAATTGTAAAAAATATACGTAGTCGATTAATTTTACATTACATTTTGAACCATTTATATTTAAAAGATGATAAGAATAAGTTACTTTATGCAAACAATTTATAAAAGCAAATCTCGTTCTGATTTCACCGATAATTTTATTTATAATCAGTTGTATATAAAATTATGTAACATATTATATATATATATATATATATATATATATATATATATATATAATATATGTGTGTGTATATAGAAACAGAAAGCAAGTCACAAAAATATCCTTTTAATTACAATTTTACAAATAATTTTTAGATATTTTTTTTAAATGTTGATAGCTAAATGAAATATGTAGATTACAATAAAAATTTTCAACTTTTTTTAAAATAATTAATTTTCTATAATTGAGGAATACTTTTGTGACTTATCATATTACTAATTAACCTTTTTCGTTTTATATGTATGTATGTATATATATATATATATATATATATATATATATATATATATATAAGCAATATAACAGTATTTATTATATGTAAGAAGGAAATAACACCCTTTTAATTATGTACTATTTTATCTTTTCATTATTCATAAAAATTTAACTATAGTAGTACAGTTTATATCATTATTGTGAAGATTCAATAGCAAAAATTAAAAAATTGAATTAATTTAAATCAGAATTTTCACACATTTCGCCAATATTATATAAATAATAGAAAAAATCGAAATTGTAGAATTATGGAATAAACTATAATAAATATAATTGCGTAATTAATATTATGTATTAAATATTACATGTTTAATTAATCATTAAATACATTTTTTCCTTTTTTATTGTTTTCTGAAATAATGATTAATAAGCAAATTGCCTTAAAAATCTTTTCAAGAATTATTAATAATAAAGTTGATTAAAAATTGATTTTCTATAATTATAATTATAAATATAAATTATAAATGTGACATAAAATATTATAAATTGCAGAATTATTCTCTTTTTTTTTGTAAGACAAAAAAAAGAGTACAAAAAAACATATACGATTATATAATCATTATTGAGTGACTTCTTAATGATAGATGGACGAGTTTTTAAATTGACTTGATACAACTTCGAAATTCGAAGTCAGTCTTAGTCAACAAAATGTTAAAGAATATATTGATAATTCAAAAGGATGTTAACATTTAATTCATACGGATAATACTCGATAATAATAATTGGTATATTTATATATAAAGAAGAGAAAAATTTACTTAACTTACATTAAAAATTGTTTGGGCTTTGTGAAAGACTAATTCTTGTATATTCTTCAAAACATCAAATTGTATATTAATTAAAACAATTGCAGTTTGTTCGACAATAACTGCACGAAAATAAAAATATATCAAAAGATACCTATTATCTCCGAATTTTAACGCTTCAAAATCCAAAAATATCGATTCATATTTCTGATACGCAATGTATTAAAATATACACACATAGTCATTATTGAAACAATACATGTCTTCATAATTGTTTCTTTAAAATAATTTGCATCGAAAAAATATATATATGTGTGTGTGTGTGTGTCTATATGTATGTATGCATGTATGTGTATATATATATATATGTATATTCATACATTTATGTTCAAATTCATAGAATGTGTTAAAATTGCAATGATACTAGGAATTGTTTGGGTATAACTGTAATATGACTGTATCATAACAACTATTATTACAGTATCTAACAAACTGCAGTAGCAATTTAAAAATAACAATTACTAATGTGCAATTTCTAATGTGTATGTAAATGTTATTTTTCGAAATACAAATACGTAGATTTATATATGCATGTGAAAATTCGCATTAAAAATATATATTTTCTAGGGAGAGAGATTCTTAAAATAAAATAATCAGATTCTACTTTCTCTTGCTTATTATATTATCACTAACAAAAATTATTATATATATGAAAACGATATTAATATTTAAAATTATAATTTTAATTTTGGATATGTGAATATTTAAAAATATAATTTAATTAAATGTTGAATGATATCAGACGACCTATTTTATATTACAATGTGCACATGTGATGCATAAATTTCACATTCTTCATTTGCTTTCGTTTTCTTTATATTTCCAGAGAAAATCGAAATACTGACAATGGATATTTACAGCCGTTATTTATTAAGTCAAAAAAAGAGAGTTCAGAAAAATATTTCAATCTATACTATCAACCGTAAGTGAAACATTATACGAAAAAACTAACTTATTTCGAGATATTTTGCAAAAAAAATTACATCATTTTGATAATTCAACAATGTTAGTGAATAACATTGGAATCTTAATTGTTTGCTGCTATAATCATGTGCAAAAAATAGATCTGAATTTAGAATATAAACATATCGGATGTTTTGATAATTTACTACAATCACATTGCAATTAAATATTTGCAAGATATTATTAAACTTATACAGTATCACGATCATTAATTTGAAATCATTTTTAGGAAAATCAAATTTTTAATCAATGTTATTCAAAATTTAATCTATAATTAATTACTTTTCTAATTAACATAAGTGTTAATTAGAAAAGTGTGTTTCTATATAATTTACATTTAATTAATTGAATATTCGTATATTTTTTATTTGTATTATATTTTTAATTTCTCATAATAATGATTCAAATCAAACATTGTATGTATGTGTTTTACAGTATCATAGGATACTATATACGTAAATATTATCGTATAAAGCAGTTTGTAGCGAAATATAATCAAAATTTATGAGTTTTAATTCACACGCTTCTGGTTAAATTGTGTATTAAAAAGTATATTAAAGTTTCATGTTTGAAACTCGCGTTTTTAATTCTTTCGTTATCAATTTATTTTTTCATGTGACAATATTTGTATTGAGTGCGGATGATAATGATTAATCGCTAATGATTTATTGCATCTCTTATACGCGCTAAATCCTTCCAGATAATATGAAAAGGGATGATAGTCCAGTCGCGTATAGAAATATATGTTCAAATCTCTATGCAAATCTCACGAGGAATCGAGTGAAACGATATTTTCCACGATTCTAAATATATTAGGAATGAAGGTAGCCTCGTTAAAATATGCAAATATGATGCAAAGAGCCCTGTATGATCTACTTTGAAAGATAAATTCCAGTGTAATAAACAGCAGTCAATAAAATATAAACACTACGATCTTTGCGTTATCACATTCATATATACATTATTAATTATAATGAAAATTAATGTAAGAATAAAAATAAGGATTTTTAATAAAAAGTTTATAGAAAGGACATGTATCGAAACATTTTTGTTAAAGTTTAAACATATATGCAACTATATGAAAAGCAATTGTAAAATATACTTTTTGATTTTAATTTGAAAACACCTGTTTCAAAGAATAAATAGAGACTTTTTGAATAGAGAGAAAGAGAGAAAAAATTGAAAATTGACTTAGTTGCAATCAGTCTCATCAATATCGTGTGATTCAAATACAACCATCAGTTAAAATAGAATTTTATTTTCGGCCGAAAAAATCAATTGTCAGTGTTCCGGGACGTTACTTGCTAGAGAGAAAAACTTTAAGATTAAAACTTTAACTATCGTATCGACGAGTAACAAATTGATTAATTCGTTTCATTCATCCTTCAATTATCCCATCGTTATCGACATTTCTAAGTTCGAGATACAGTGTTATAAGACATATTGTTATAATGACTCTGTGCCTCGTGCTTTGGCGACTGTTTGTGCAATGCAAAATCTTCCACGGAATTGCATTCGAAACCTGGACAGTATATACATATATAACGATCTGGATTTCGCGACACCTGCAACATTGTGTTTATCTTCATAACCATTGCGTTATCCGAGTTTACTGTTACTCCAGTATTCGGCGCCAATTGGTAAGGCACGCTTTTTTGGGACAATATTGGATAACTACTAGCGTTATTGCCGATGCTTGTGTGCTGCTGTTGGTGTTGGTGATGTTGTTGTTGTTGTTGTTGACGATGCTGCTGCTGTTGTTGCTGCTGCTGCAGCAACTGCTGCTGCTGAAGCTGCTGCTGCTGAAACTGCTGAAGCTGCTGCGGATACGATGATGGTGCAGATGTAGGTACTTGAATAGTTTGCGAATATGGTAATGATGTTGATGTGGATTGGACTTGAATAGTTTGCATAAACGGTCTAATCGCTACGGTGCCAATGTTCTGGTGGGCAGGTCGAACCGTCGTGTTTATCGGATAAGCGATTTGAGGCGGTAAGTTTTGATGATAGATCTGCTTCTGTGGAATTAGCTGCTGCAGCGTGACAAGGGGGTTAGTCAACAACGTGTTCCACGACTGATTGTACTGCTGTGCCTCATTCGGTTTCACTATCTTGTTCGTCGTCGCGACTTTGTGCAATGGTTTTACTCCGGCTACTTGATATTGTCGAGAATCGTTGAAATTGATTAGTCGATTTAATGGACGATTCGATGGATTGCCAGATGGATGCACGCTGCCAGGTAGATGTATTCCCCCAGATAGAGCCACAGTGCCGGATGGAGTCAAATTGTCAGATGGATTTACGCTGCTGAATGAAAGAAGCACGTTATTGGATGAGGGCGTGTTGTTAGGTTGAGGCGCGTTGTTGGGTTGAAGAGCGTTGTTGGGTCGAGGCGCGTTGTTGAGTTGAGGCGCGTTGTTGAGTCGAGGCGCGTTGTTGGGTTGAGGCGCGTTGTTGGGTCGAGGCGCGTTGTTGGATGAAGGAGCATTACCGGAAGAAGGCGCATTGCCGGATGCAGGCGCGTTTCCAGGTAGAGGCGCATTGCCCGTCCTCACCGAATGAGAAACATGATGTTGAATTTGTGTTGTATGCGAGGGATTGAACTTCGACTTCTCTTCCTTTTGCACATTATTGGACGTGGTCGGATACGCTTGATCGGCACTCTGATGGTTTTGATCGATGTGCACCGACTTGTGCTTTTCCAATTTGTGCAAATCATCGAAGAATAGACCGCATATATGGCACAGATAGTTCTGCGTTAATTCCGCCAAGGTCTTTACACGTAAAAGAGACTTAAACGTGACAGGTATGGAGCTCATGATGTTCTGCGGCAACGATGTGTTGTTGGTTTTTTCTTTGGTAGATTTCGTACTTGAAGACATCGAATCACTATCTGCGTTATTCTCGTCCGTATTGTCGGCTCGTCGTGTTGTCGTGGTTGGATTCACAATATTCGTACGATCAATAATTGTTTCGTTAACTTGTGAAACATTTGAATTTGTTTCGAGCTGTGTTACAGGGTCTTTCGTCAAACTGACTTTAGCATCTGAATTCGAAGTCGTCGAATTGACTTTAGCATTTGAATTCAAAGTCTTATTACGTCTTGGATGTATCTTTACTACCTTTTCTTCTCCACCAGAAGTTTTTGCAGAAGCATCTTTAGTTGGAGAATCATTGGAACATTGTCTCTGCTCACCAGAGACAGATATGATAGGATTGGATGTAGCGTTTTCTTGCGCGTCATTTTGTTTAGTGGAAGACACATCATCGGACTTGCTCGATCCGGCTTTTCTGATCTCGCCCGACATTGAACTTTCGTCGCTCTCCGACATCACTATTTTCAGCTCTTCCTCTTCCGAATCATCGAAACTGTCCGAATTATTCTTGCTATTCTTACTTTTCTCGTCTACTCTATTCGACCCTTTGCCATTTCCCATTGTTTGTTTCGATTTCGTCACTTCGAGCGAGGGAATTTGCGGCTTCTGCTGGGCATTTGTGTCCCTGATAGCTTGCATCTCTTTGCCTGTGTCTTCTTGATTTAACAATAAATTCTGCAAAATCATCGTCTTAGCTTCTGTTAATTGTTTATTTTTAATCACATTTTGCTTCCTAAAAGTCCTTAATGCTTCTTTTTGAATCAGATTATCATTTGCAATAGTCTTTTCAGAAGAGTCTTTTCCATCAGAGGAACTCAAACTCGTAGAAGGTAGATTCCTAGCAATATTCTGCAATTTTGTCTCAAAGTCCCAATCGCGATAAATCACCTTGCACGAAATCGGTTCGTGTTGTTTTTCGGCATTACAATATTTCTTGTGCTCAATTAGATGTTCTTGAAATAAATCAATGGTGTTATAATGATTCTCACAGAGAGAACATATATAGTCTTCCTGTAGTTTCTCATGCGTTAGCCAATGTTCCTCGAAATTTTTCAAAGACATCCACATGGTCGTGCACACTTTGCAGATGAACACCTTCGTAATCGCGGTAACGGCCACGCAAGAGTAATGCGAGTGCAGGTCTCGTTTTTGTTTGTGTTCCAACGAGTGCAGCTCAAAGTGCTCCTTCTTGTAAAATGTCTTATTACAAAATCCACATATCAGCAAAATCTTTTCAGCCAAATTCGCGTTTTTACCATCCGAAGATGCATTATCGTTGGCATTAGCGTTGTGCCAGAGTGCTTCATGCGACTTCTGATCTTGTTCCGAAATGAAAGGTATATTGCATTCTTGACACTTGTAATCAGCTACCTGTGTATAAACTTCCATCTGTTTCTCATTGTCGGTTGACAGCGTATCGATGAGTTTTTTGCCAACATAGGAGTTTGTCGGAAATGACAAACTACTAGCTAAAAACAATCGATTCTTCACATGATGATGGAAATGGTAATTGAATAGAGGTCCTTGCGAATAGAAGAGTACTTTACATATATTGCAGAGAAAAGTAAATTGTAGGTTTTTGTGCAGATGGGTATGCATTGCCAGATGGGCCTGCATATCTTGGATAGAATTCATCGTTTTCTGGCAGGTGGCACACAACAACTTGGGTGTCCTGTTGCATCGTCGATTCCTGCCACAAGACGCAGTAAGGGCACGCTGGCTATGTCTCTCAAAGCACTCAAAGCGTCGAAACAGTATCTGGCAAGTTTCACACAACAACACTATCTCAATCTGAACATCCTTAGCATTCTTATTGACCGTCTTGGGCCTGTGACACTCGCAGATCAGTTTCGATGGAGATTTCGAAGATGTAGTGTCGCATACTTCTCTCTCCACATATCGAATTCTGTCTATCGTGTTTTCGACGTCATTATCTGTAGGTATCGATTGTTCTTTTTGCTTCATCTCTGCTTGTAATAAATTCGATGTTTTGTCTCTCTCCTTAGCTACATCGCATTGCGACACTTCTAAAGCAGTGCGATTTTGATCCGTGTTTGATTCGTTCATTTTCTTTAGTAATCCTTTCTTTAGCACATTGATATCAATTCTAGTCTTTTTAGTAGCTGCTTCTGCTTCTATTAAAGTATTGGAGACTTGACGATTGTTTTTGTCAGTCGTTTGATGTGTGGAAGTATTTTTGATTGATGTATTCTTGATAGAATTATTCAAATGTTCATTCATATGCTCGAATAGTTGCAGATAGTTATCAAAAAATCGTAAGCAAATTGTGCATCGCTTTCCCTTACTGCTGCTTACGCTATGGGAGTTTTGATTTTCTGAAGGTCCCGATTCGTCTCGCGATCCCAGATTTAAATTAGAGTTTGTTTTTGCAATTGATTTTTTGGCTTTCGTTTGCGGCGTCCATAAGTGCTTATCCTTCATTTTCTTGCCACTTGATTGTGGCGAAGATGGTTGTGATGAAATAATTTCCTTATCGGTATTACTAAGAGTTTGATCGGATTTGGAAAAGTCACTTGTATTATTAGTAGAAGAATTTTGCGACATGGATGACTTTGAATTCTTATTTCCATCTTGACAAATTTTCTGCATTGTTATTTTCTCATTATTCGTGAATTGCGTGTTTTTCAATGCATTAAGTGCAGAATTCGTGACTTTTTTACATGAATTAGTTGCTATGTGTTTTTGTAACAATCGGTAATTCTCGAACAACATATCACATATAATACACTTTAATTTATCTTTGCATGGTTGATTAATGTTGTATACTTTTGAAGTTTTCGACATTTTTGTAGGAGTCGTATTGATTGACAATTGAAGATTGCTCGGTTTCTCCAAAACCTTCTTGCTTAAATTATTCAAGGAAGAATCTGATACCTTAATATTCTCTTCCGTAATATCTTTACGCGAATTTTTGGAAATAGTTTTGTTAGAAGACATTGAAGAAGATTGAAGAAAATCATCCTTAGTAATAGTTTCTTCAACTCTCGCATTACTTGGAAAACTAGTTTTGGTAAATAATTCACATTTAGATGTCTTGTTACATTTTGTCGATTGCAATAGCTCTTGTTTCTTCGGCGAAACATGTTTTCCAGGTGATTTTACTAACGTATTATTTTTTGTGGAAGATGTAGATGTGGAAGCCAAAGAACTAGAAAATGGGTTCTTATATTCCGCGTCCGCCAATTTTTTTGGCGAGTTTCGCGAAATAGAAATTGCTTTTTCTGATGTCGATTGTGCAGAACCGGATTGCTCGGCACTTGTTTCTTGCGATTTCTTCAGAGATTTCTTTGTACAAAATGCATTTCGCCATATTTCCAATAGCGTCTTTTGTGGCATATTTTTGCTTTTCGATGTTTTTGATGATAAAGTTTTAGATTGATTTTGACTAGAGGTAGACGCAAACTTAACTGAAGCATTCTCGTTGCTGCTATTTTTCATAACTTGATTATCTGCAAAAATTAAACATAAATGTTAATAAATCATAGATAATATATCAATGAAAAAATTAATCAAATAATATAATCAATAAGAAAGAATATAATCAATGTCACTTAATATTATTGCATAAAATTATTGTCTATATGTAATATTTTGTAATATTGTAATATTTTTTAAATAATAGTTATAATATATAGATTACTCTGTCAAGGAAGATTCTCTTTCTTTTAATTTTTAATGCGTCTTTTTTTTAAATTAAAATTTAATCAAACTGAAATATTTACTTGAAATTTAATAAATGACACAATATTATTTATCTATTTCTCTAAAATTTAGTTTTGAAAAAAAACTCTATTTTCAATTTTTTTGTATCTCGAACATTTATTTTTAATATTTTTATAATTTTAAATAAAAAATCTATTCAAAATTGATTGAAAAACTATGTTTAAACTAGGTTTAAAAAATATATAAAAGAAACATTCTACAATAATTTATTGTAAAATATCTAAAATATATTTTTATGTGTACCCATCTTTAAAGAAAGAATTTCTCAAGAAACTCACATGAAATTTTAAAATATTAATATGATGTCAAATTTTTATTAGCTCTAATCTAATCTTTTCAGTTATGTTACACAAAACACCAAAGTTTTACAAAAAAACATATATTTGAGATAATATTAGACATATTATAATTAATATTTTTAATGAAAAAAAAAATTGGCATAAAATTGGAAGAGAATTAGTACCTTTTATTAAATTTTCATCTATATCCGATTGTTTGAAACTTTTATTCATACTTTGTCCACCAGACAAACTGTAGCTTATATTATCACTTTCCATGCAAGTAATGTTCATACCTGTTTTGTTTCTTCTTTGTAAATTTGCCAGTCCATAGAATAATGATTCGCGAGATTTGGATGAAGAAGAGCTTATTACAAAGTTTATATATTTCTTTGTTAGACGATCGATCTCGACTGCCGAATATTTACCATTTTCGGAATAATTCTTTAAAGTTTCCAGTTTTATTATCAAAACTTTAGGTTTCTTGAATAGTTTGTATTTCTTTCTTAATTTTGTCATATTCAACGAATCGCTCAACTGCGCTGGACAATGTTTCTCAACATAAGTGCTGGATACTATTGACTTTTGTGACAGATCTTGGATATCTTGTGTTTCCAAGAAATTGCAATTATCTGACAAAGTGATTTTGTTGGCTTTTAATGTCACTTGTTCTCGTTTGTCAAATTGTTCTTTTATTGATTGAGATTTAATCCTTTCTAAAGCGTTTTGTATTTTACTCGCTCGCCATTTAATAACATCTATATCATTCATTTCTTCTAATCTCACTAAAATAATACGCGCTTCATGACTTATCTGTATATTCGGTCGCGGTTTTTCTTGATCCATCCTTTCATAAGATGAGTAAGATTTATTTGGATTATCATCTCCAATCATTTTCACATTACTTTCAAATGCAATTTCGTTATCAGATTCATCTGATATTCTTCGACAGCGTTTTCTCTTGAATCGAGGCTGATCAAACAATATGGACGAGGACCTTTTTCTTTTAGAATTCCACTCATTCAGCTTTTCCATAGCACGTTGTCTGGATTTGTATTTTTCAGTAAACAAATAATATTGATAAATCTTATCAGAATCTGAATTCTTCTCTGTGCTTGTGCTTGAAGATGACGAAGAAAAATTGTAATGTGCAATTATATCAGTAGTATTGTTGGATGTTGTCACATTATTCTTTTGATGAAACCTGTATGGCAAAACACGTGCACATATATATGTTTGATCAATACACAAGTCCTCCTTTTCATTTTGTGCTTCAAATGTTGATAAAGTAAGATTTTCAGCATTCTCTTGTGTATCTTGAATATCTTGTACATCCTGAGCTACACATGACTTCTCTTTTATTTCCTGTGATTGTGTATACAAATGAGCATTGTCATATATTTTATCTTCTAATTCCATACTAACTTCAGTAGTAGATTCCTCCTTTTGAGGCTTAGTCAAAAATTTTTTTGAAGTGTTTCTCTTTTTATGTCTATATCTTCCAAATTTCCACATATTGCGTTTTATTTTTCTTTTTCTTAAGTTTGTGCTTGTTTTTTCATTATTTATCTTTATTTCATTTGATAAACGTGGAATCTTTATTGAAATGTCTTTGATAAGGCTATTATTACAATCTTTCTCTTTAATTGAATCTTGCACCAAATCATTTGTTTGCTTCGGTGCCAAATTTAAACTTGTATTTACTGATTTACTGCAACTTGGTGAGGCATTAAATAATTCGTCGTCAGAGCTATCCATCTATAACATATTTATGTAAACAAATTATAATTAAAATATAATCATTCCATTACAAACATATGACATAGAATATTATAGAATATTATATTTATTGTAGTTATCGAGTAAATTTTTATCGATATTTAATACTCAAGAAAGAATATGATTTTAAAAATATTTAAGAAATAGAAATAATAAGATTGATGAATATATGGTACAACATTTTAACATAAAAGTACAATTCTCCAAAAGATATTAAAATTATATAATTTCTTATTTGCACATATACAATTCTTGCATGCTCAAGAGAATTTATTGTGTCCATTATATAATTATAAATAATAAAACGTAAATTAAGTGGAGCATAATCTTCTGTTATAATATTATATTGATGAAGTAAAACGATTAGTAATACAATTGTTTAATTAATCTTTTAAAAATATTTATCCTGTTGCTAATCCGACATATATATATATACTGTGCTTATAATACCAAAATAAACAATTTTTTATATAAGCACTCAAAAACCAAAGGAAATAGCATTTATAAATGTAAGCGCTAAAATCACATAAATGTGCAAAACAAATATACATTAGGAAATTTTAAGAATTTGTTACTAAGAGGGAATCTACTTGCTGAAATACATCAATACATATATTACAATGTTGTTGAAAGGATTCGTTCTTTTCATAAAAAAGTTGCAATCAAACACTCTTTCTCTACTCTTAAAATAAGATAATTAAAGACTGGTTTATACAGGCCGTAAGGCTGATTGCAGAGAACTAGACGTCAGCGTTTACGTCTGTCGTAGTCGTGGACGTAAAGTAAAACAGAGAAATAACGTATGTCGTATAAGGCCATTGTCATAAGGCCTGTTCTACAATGAGTCGTAAGTCGTTAGTCGTAGGCAAATTGACCAATCATAGTTGATTATTTTTTAAATAATATTTTTTAAATAATCGACTATGGTTGGTCAATTTGCCTATGACTTACGACTTACGACTCATTGTAGAACGGGGCTAATGGCCTCGTACGACATACGTTTTTCTCTGCCTTACTTTACGTCTACAACTACGACAGACATCTAATTCTCTGCCATCAGTCTAACTGTTAACTTATGCCGGAAGTGGTAAAGTTCAATATTGGAATTTCAATGCTTTTGTTCACGCTAAAAGCGTGAACAAAAGCATTGAAATTCCAATATTGAACTTTACCGCTTCCGGCATAAGTTAACAGTTACGGCCTCTATAAACCAGCCTTAAATATTGAATGAAAAAGGAAGAAAATGAGAAAGTAAACAGAAAATTATTAATCATCATTTCCAATTCACTTATTTAGTTGCTCAAAATCCTACAGCTTACAAATATTCAATTAATCATGGCACAAAATTTTTCCCAAATATTCCCGAATATTTTACCTACAACACAATAATATCCTATAATCCCATTATAATCCTGTCAACTATGTTTTATAATAAATTATTCTGTATTCGTATACTTACATTAACAAATTGGATAATCGTGAACCAAATATTACTTTTACAAACCGACGATTCAATGGAGAATGTATTTATCTATGTTGGGATCTTTACAGGTTAAGATGATGACGTCAAGTCACAAAGATCTACTTACGTTGTTTAAAATGTTAAAAAACTTTATTTAACTATTCTTCTGCGATATTTTCGTTTGGCGATCATTCGTGAAATTTAATGTGAATTTGCGTAATTTTATGTCACACTTTTATCTCACACCACAAACGCTTTCAACCGTTTTTCTCCTTATCTTCTCCACTTTTCCTTCTCCTACCATTCGTCAAATTTGTTATCTCCAAATCACGTGACTTATGACTCATCGTCGTTAGATGCGTTCAAAAATCCTACCAATGGGAAAGGTTTCTTTGTCCTGATTGGTCAATTAACTGCTATCTTACTAGAATAGGATCAAGTTCTCTAGAATGGCAAATCACGTGGGTGGCACGATTAATCACGTCGCCAATTGGCCAATTCAAAGTAAGCTCTCTAATTGGTCAATCGTTGCTGGGTTACCCTAGGCACAGGCCGATATAATTGGCTGTGGTTAATCGCAACGTGGTCAAATGGAACGCTCCTAATCATATGACACATGCGCAAATAGTTTGCGTGCGCATCGCGAGTGGCGCTCGATTGACCACGTCGCCAATTGGCTAATTCAAAATAAAAGTCTCTGATTGGTCAATCGTTGCTAGTTACTCTAGGCATAGTCGATATAATTGGCTGTGGCTAATCGCAACGTCGGGACGCTCCCGCGCATCGCAGCTATTTCGCGCCAGTACATACACGACAACGACAATTGAAATTTGCAACTATTGGAAGGTATGCGCTAATTTTGTTTTTCAAAAAATATCTTCTCCTATTCTTTCCCTAAAAAGTTGCGTTTTACTTGAAATACGTTCATGTACAGAGAGATTTTAATTGGAAGATATATATTTCTGATAAAAGTTTACTCTCTCGAGCTGAAATTCTGAGAATTAAAAAATTCCGATTTAGCGAATAAAAGCTGGCAAGCCATAATCGAATGATTATATATACATAAATGTAAGAATAAAGTTGGTATATGCGTGACATAAATTAATAATACTGATTAAAATATTTTTAAATAAAATTATACACAATGAGAGACGCATAAAAAAAGATCTTTATATATATATATATATATATATATTTACATATTTACTCTTACGATATACATTTTATAATACCATATACTTCAGTCAATCTTTTGATTTAAACGGTTTATTTTTATTTTCTATCATCTTTTCCCTGTCATTCTTTTTCTCTATAAACATTCATAATCGCTATACAATTTTGTTTATATTTCGCTAGAATCAAATAACAGAGAGGCAGTATTATAAACATTTCTCACATCATTCGAAACAAACGCAAAGAGTCACGTTGAAGAGAAAGATCGCGATCACATAGAACGAAAATTCTAGCGAATAAGTCTCATAATTACAGCAAATGTCATGAATGCTATTGTTATTTGATAACATATGAAATACGTATTTCAGCGCAAATGATGATCGTGATGACGACAATAATCAGCAGGACCAGCCGTCGTGACGTCAATAATGCGGCAGTAAATAACGCTAAGTAATATCACAGTGTGGATTTCTCGTCCGCGGGCTCCTCCTTTACAGGATGACTGCATTCCATTAATGCAGGATTCGCCACGGCAATTATGTTATCTCCGCGTGAAGCTATTACCTACGCATAATTTATTCGTAATCAACAGTCACGATAAATAAAATGCCGATGTTTATCTCTATCTCTTCTATTATAAACGAGCATACAGCGAGTTTTTTTTTCATCGTACATTATTATTCAAGGATAATAAGAAGAAGCAAACAAAAAAACTTGTTCGATTGCATTTTAGAGTTTTTTTCTCTTTTTCCTTTTTTTCAGTTTTTTTAATGTCCAAGAGAGAATAACAAAAGATAAAAAATGATGAAAAAAACGAGAATTTTAAATCGCCTGCTCACCTTTAGATTAAAGTCGCCTTCTTTATCGGTGTTTTCAGCCTCTGCCTCGTTTGTATCCTGAAAAATACAAGCATATTACATTTCTAATTACCTTAGAAATTTTTAGCACATGAAAGTTTAGACAGTATAGATAGAATTCATTTCATTAACGTTATATTTACATGCATAGATGAAGATTCCTCGTTAGAAAATGAGAATTGACTGTCCGAATCGCTAATTTCCTCCACGCTAGCACTGAATATGCCATTGTTATTCTTCTTCCTCCAAACTGGACTGAAACATTGCCAATATCTGAACATCAATACATACTTATTACATACAAACTGAATTGGAAAATAATACTATAACTAGGAAGATATATATATATATATATATATATATATATATATATATATATATATATCCCAACAAACATTAAATAACTATTAATTATAATTTCCCACTCAACAATATAACTGTTACATAACATGTAACAGTTATATTGTTGAGTGAGAAATTACAACTAACAATTATATAAATGTTACTTGGTGTTTGCTGGGTATATAATATAATTTCTTTCAGAAATGTGATAATTTTTTAACAAAATATCTTGACAAGATTTCTTTAATACTTTTACCTCTAGTTTAGATGTTTACTATTAAATTACTACGTAATTGTATTATTTTATTATTAATTTTTTAAATTACTTTTAATACAGAGAAAGGACTAAACTAAGAATAATCACCTCGACGACCTGTGTCTTCTCGTGATGGAATTATTAATGTCCGTTCCGGAACAACGGAGATCCAACTCCTCCTGAAACGGTGAACTGCTATAGACAGTAGAAATAGCAAATTTGATTCATAAAAGAAAGAGGGGAATATAATAGAAGATCGAAGATACGGACAAATACGGAGTAACACAAGTAAGCATGTGATTAGTTATAGATAGATAAGTTATAAATAAGTAGATAAACACAACTTGGGATACCAGGTACAAAGCATAGAATCCAAGCAAGTCGTGTCGAAGTAGTTAACCTTGGATATTATAATGTGTACTAACTGAATATTTCTATTATCGGATCTAACAAAATTAATATGTAATATAGAAAAGACCTTTTTTCAAAAATTCCATGCGTTTCTGAGAATTTTTTATTACATATCTACGTATTTATTTAAGCAAATATCAATTTAGTGCAAGCACATGCAAAAACTGCAAAGTCATAATAGAAACCGCGATTTATATACTAAAAGAATTGCATTTATAATAGAACAACAGAGATCAAGAATAAATAAAAAAAGAAACATGAAACTATTATTCGTGATATTTACAGTCAATTCTTTAGCGAGGATATTAAAATATTAATAAATAAATTCATAAGCTTGTATGTGTATGTGTATGTGCGTGCGCAAGTGTATATGTATCTTTTTTTATAATTTATACAAAATTGCCAATTATATGAAATAATAAAAATTAAAGTAGATCTTTACTACGATCTACAGCAAACAAATCACGATGATTTCGATTCAATCAAGTCGAGGCGCAAGCCATGCACACACATTTGCAACTATACTTGACCTTTTTTTGACCTTTTGCATCCATTTTGTTTTGCGCATATACAAGTAAGTGCGGATGGTTAATGCGTGACGATCTCTACGTGACGAGCGTACGGTTAGTGATTAGCGACCATGCGGGCGCGGTAGACGAATGCACAGTGAGCGATCTATTTCTGTGGCCGAGATAATCTAACCTGCGTCGCGTCCTCACCCTCACCCTCCAGCTCGAGCTTACGGCGTTTCGAAACGTTATCGGTCTCCTCCCCGTTTTCGCGTGATTTCAACATTGACAAGCTGCAAACATTGGTACAAAGCTACGTGATAAATTTTTAATACACTTTTATACACATCAATTTACATTCTGAGATATTTAATCAGTAAACATGTATTCTGAAGTCCTCAGGCTTGATAGATCTTTTAGATAAATCATAAATATTGAATCACAAATATTATTCAATGATTGAAATCACAAGTTTGAATGTTAAATATGAAATTTATAGATTTCCCTGTAAGTCTATATAAATCTATGATATTTACTATTGACTTTTGGAATAATGGTAGCCGGAATCACGGACCACACGACGCGCCAAAGGAAACAATTCGTCTCTCCTGGTGAGGAGGGCAGGCACGAATCTGCAAATTTGCGCCGCCGCTTCGTTCACAGATACCTCGTGCAACGTGAGCGGTTTCTCCGGCTTTCTCTTGCAGTCGAATCTACCGTAAATCGCCGCGTACTTTCGAATTTCATCCATTTTGCGCGGGTCACTGTCAGACATTGTCATTACCATCTGTAATATATACATTCGAAAAGTACAGTTTGCTATTTTAAAATATATCTTTAACAGTTTTTAAAATTTGTAATTAAATTACGCGAACATTATCATTTAGTAAACTTATTAAGCGCGCTTATTGTCTAGAGCATACAATCAGGACACGCTTTTCTTTAGCGAATGTAACGTTTAGCGTTTAAAGACCAATAATCGTTCGTAGAAAGTCTAGAAGATTCATTTTGTATTTTGAATACGCCTGAAAGCACGCCGCCAGTTTAGAATTCACCTCCAAGTTCTTGCAGAGTTTTTTCTTCACGTTGTGGGGTTTAGGATCAAGGGGCCTTATGGTAGCGACGAGCCTCTCCGCAGCTTCGGCGAGCCGTTGCACCTGCGATTGCAGGAGGGTTGGCGTCGGCTGCGTCGGGCTCGCAGGTGCGCCTCCACCGCCGCCTCCGCCTCCGCCACCGCCACTCGGGCTTGGCGTCGTGCCGCTGCCGCACGAAGATTCGCACGTTCCTACCTAGTGACACGATATAAAATAATATTATATAAGATAGTATAAAATAAGATTATATAAGATTGATAGTATAAAATAAGATTATATAAGATTAGCAGTATAAAACAAAAACAAATTCGTTGAAAAATACTATATAACTACAGATTTCTTGGTTATTATATTCGACTATAAGATAAATGTTTAAAGAGATCTCCGACAAATCAATTGCTGAAATTATTTTTAAAATAGAGATTCTAGACTCCCTTTTCTTTCAGCATCACTTTCATTAATTCAACACTTATCACATACACAATTGAAATTAGTTAAAGTTTTTTTTTATTAATAATTCGTAATACTTGATTTATATAAGACTATAGGTAGAGATTCAAAACAATTATGATGGATTCTATTGGATGCACTAATCGCTAAATTTTCTGCATCAAATTTTCAAAATCAACCGAATACAGAAAATTGAATGAATGCGCACCAAGTGCGACTAATCAAATTTTTCTTAGATCAATCAATGTCACGCCATCGACATCGGTCGGTCAATGATGATTCATTTCTTGCCAATTGCTTTCCTGATTAAAGAAAGAGTAATCTTCACCTGCAACACATTTGGACTGTGCGTAGTCGTGTAAGGTAAAGAGGTGTTTGGGCTCGGACTCTGGCGAAAGGTCGTGGAAGGCGTCGGCACGGACACACTGGTGACCGGTACGACCGGACTGGCACTTCGGCAAGGCAACGGCGTCAATGGCACGTGAGGCGTCGTCGTTACATAGGGCATGGACATCAGAGAAGTCTGGGAAGTTGCGGTGAAACTGGTCGGCAGGCTCTGCATCTGCGACCGCGGGCTCGCACACGCGAAACCGACGGTGACGGCGACGGGACTTTTGGCAGCGGCATTCGTCGGCACGACTGGCGTTTGAAACAATGCTGCGAAATGTCACATTTCGTTAGACATAAATTTCTTACATATGATATATTTACTATTGATGTAAAAATTTTGAATTTCGTAAAATTATGAAATTTGAAGAAACGTGCTTCAAAAAAATCGATATATAATTCTCTTACTTTTAAAGTGGAGAAAAAATATAATTTATTATAGAGCTTATTTCTCAGTTAATATATGGTATATTAATCTGTGTTTTGTTAATTTTAAATATAGGTCATTTCTGCAAGCACAGTTTTCAAATCGCGTATTATATCATTATCGTGAATTAGATAATCTATAATTTGTATAACACATCACTTTTTAAATGGATCTGTCTCAGCGTCTTTTGATATCAAACTTTTCAGTTTCAAATTTTATGATAAAAGTCGAAATTTACGCGATAATACTTTCTAAATAAAATTCAAAATTTGCGTAGCATATAAATGGTACTTTACAAGGATTAGTGAGCCATTCCTGCAGAGCTTTCTGGAGCCTCCTGACGTGAAGTGGCTTGCTCGCCATGCCGACCAGCGCCATAATCTCCAGAAACTCTTCTTCGCCTGCATCGCACAATTGTTGCACGTCATCGCCTCCTATAATACATTATATAATACTGTATTAAAAAGTAAAAAAAATTATAAACATTGCATAGATTTTCACTCAGATCCGCAGTCAAAAAAATGAAAAAACATCAAAAAATATCTTAAAGGACTTTTAAATCGACACAAACTGCATCAGGCAAAACTTGAAAAATTCTCTCTTAAACATGCATCAAATAAATACATCAATTAGGGTCAAAAAATTATATATATCGTATTAAAAAACATTTTGAATCATTATTGTTTTGTAATCGCTGATATTGTGTGCTTTTGATACTATGTGTTTTATTTTTTATAATCTCCATAAGATTTGAATCTCCATGGATTATTTTTATGTAAGATTGTCTAACTCTCTCGCAGGGAGATTGTATATAAATCTAAATTAAAAATCGCATTTAAAGATTTGCAAATTTTGTACAAAACTACACTATAATTAAAGTATCTTTTAAACTATAATTAAAGTATCTTTTATACTAAAATTTAAATATTTTTTTACAGATAAACGTAGATGTGATCCTGATCGTACTTACCCATCTCGAGGAGTGTGTCGTAATATCCCAGTAGCGAGGCGCGCTGCATCACTCGGTACAGCTGCAACTCGGCCTCATTCTGCGGCACGGATGTCTGCACCACTGCAAATCGCATAGTATTGTACGATCGTTAAAGAGGTTCGTTAAGAGAGTCTCTGGCACACTTAACACAGCGGCAATTGTCGATTCCAACTGCAATGAATCGGTACAGTTTTGCGCCGACAGCGGTAATAATCGCTGTGCGGATCCTATCTTTCCCCTTTGCTTCTTCTTCTCTTCACTCACCGTCAACAATCAATTATGTCGTAATTAGACAGTCTGGTTGGTATAAAAGCCATTGATATTTCGCGATCACCAGCATTCAACATATATTTTATTGTTATTATTGTATATTATTGTATATTATTAATAATCTTTCTTTCCAAATTAATACAGTGCATCTCTACATGTCTATATATAAATATTGCATTATATTAATTTGAGAAAATTTGTGATATCAAAAAAATATCAATGACAAAAAAAATTACAAACATTTGATCGGAGCACATTGCATCTCGATTCAGTTCAGTACTAACTAGTAGAATATTTTTGCAAAAAGTTGACCGCGAAATATCAGATTTCTCCATGATTTAACTTTCTTCTGCTTTTAAAAATGATTAAAATAAGATATATTTTTACCAGAATATGCTTTTCTCTATTTGTATTAATTTTTTAGTATATATACACAACACATACAAATTTCTTTTATTATAATAAGGACACTAAGGACATGGTTTTGGATGAATCAAGGTAAATTAGAAAAAGAATTAAATCAAATAAATCATTTAAATGTACATCGTCGATAATCGCACCATCTTTCCCATAGCCACCCTCGCCTTCTCACCATTCGCCGCACAATCATTATCGTTGTCATCGTCGTTGTCTGTATCGACACGATCACGCGAGTCCAGGAGAGGAGACGCCAAAGTCCGACTAGTTTCTTGCAAATTTCGAGGAACTGCGAGAAAAAGCGGCGTGCACACACGTACCGCGTATAAATTAATACCGGTACCGCGCCATCGGAGGGAAGGAGAGTAAAGAGAGAGAGAAGAGCGCAGGGTGAAGTCGAAGAAAGAGGCTGAAGGAAGGGAAGCAGAAGGAGAGAGAAAGGTAAAAAAAACTGGCCGACGGGTCTTATTACGAGCCCGGATCCCGGTCTCACGCTCGTGCGCTGTCGATCTCTCGGGCCCGCGAATAAGTCCCCGGACGACGGGGTGGCGACTTGTTCCGCGAGATTTTTCTAGCGCGAACTGCGACCCGCGAAAAAAGGATCTACGTGCACGAAGCACCACCGGTGTCTTGGGTCAGCAGAATCGGTTAGGCCGAACGATAGCAGGACGAATGAAGAAGGAGACACGTCCAGGTGCGATTGAGACACGCGTTTTGCAAGGAGGGAGGATATTTATAAGAGAAATATATAATTGTCATTTTTTTCGTATTAATTTATCATTAGATTTTTTTATGATTTTTACTCTTGGAATTTTTACTTATTTATCCCTCGATAGGATATTATAAATTAATCATTTCCTTTAACCCGTGGATTATATTTGGCATATTTTTGAAATTAAAATTCTACAAGTTCACTTTAAATTAAATGAAAAATATAATTTTATTATTTAATCACATAAACCTTTGTAAAGTTTAATTCGCGTGAAACATCTTTCATTTTCAATCGCTAAAGACTTAAATATTATTTGTACAATGACATTTTTGCTAGAAGGAAAAATTGACGAAGAAGCCTGAAACTAAAGGATATATTTTGGAGACACATTCTTTATTAAAATACAGTATTATTTTATTATTTCTCGTGCATATATTTGTACGTTTGTTCCTAGATATAATAATTAAAAGGTAAAAAAATACAAATTTTAGACTTAATTATCATTTCTTGTCTTAGATATCGCCAATCTTGCATTTTCGTCGGTTCGATTATTTTGTCCGAAAAATTCCTATAGATCAGAGGTGCACGAACTTTCCTCGCGGTTTTTGCGTGGATTTCCCATTATTATTGCCCGTCATTTATTTATATCGCCGTCGCTGACATCTTATTCTCGTTTTCATGACTTTATTAATACCGCGCGTATGTGATATACACGTTGTTGATCATCTAACTAAGCCTGTCATCCGCGCGACAACACTTCGATCGAGCTTTTGTTAAAAAATAAAACCATAAGCGCAATCGTTCGCTCATCAACTTTACGCCGCATTAGCTGAATTTATTAATAATTCATCCCGCATTTATTTACTCGACCTAATTTCAGAATTGGAGATGGAGTTTGAGAGTACGGCTATGCTATTCCCACCCCGATTCAAGTTTTAGTCAGATCCTCTCAAATATTATACAAGAAATTTCACCGATTTACATTATATTCGAAAATTATCATTATGCGTATCATTCGTATCGATTAATTTTACATCGAGTTACCGGAACCGCAGCCTTCCCCCCCTATAAGACTCGCGATGAATCCCGTAAAAACCTGTGCAAAATTGAGTCGTATCTTTCAGGAAATTTATTCGATCGTTTCTTTCTTTCTTCTCCAAGTTTTTTCGCCGGTCACCTTTGCTTTTTCAAACTGAAAATCGTCGCAGGGTGATCGAATTGCACGATTCATCCCGTATATACCTGTGACCAACGGAACAGCGGCGGCGGCGCGGTCTAGGCCGGGCTTCCGCGGCGCATTTACATAACGACTTTTTTGGCACGGGGTGGCTCGTTTTTGTCGGCCGGGAACGCGAACGCGGTCCGGAGGCGGAGAGACGCGTCGTGACGGTGAGAAAAACCCGATCCCATCCCACGGCGAAACCCTGGAGGTTCGCGTACCCAGGTCATCGTCGTCATCGTCGCGGTCCGTATAGGACATGTTTTCCATGGGCAATGATAACCTGCGGGACCGGTCCAGCGATTTTCGAGAGGAGAAAAAAGCGATCGCGCAAAGAAAAGGATATAAGATTCGCAGAAATGAGCGCCGGATAAATTTTATTTTCGCGTAGGAACTTAAACTGCAGGAAATTGTAGCTGCGTAAGATAGATTCAACGTTTTTGGTTTTGTGTCGGGGAAAAATGTTATTTAGTCCCATTTATAATCAAAACTGTAGAAAAATTTAGTACGCTGTATATTTCGAAAAAAGATTTTTAATTCTTCGTATGTATTTGATAAATCATATAATGATATACAAACTATTATTGAACATAAATAATATAATAATATACAAAATATTATCTAACATAAATAATGTAACAATTCTCCCAGCTACATTATAATATTTTATAAAAAGATGAGAGAGGAAAAGCGGAGAAAATTTTGATTTATTAATTATGTTCTAACATCAGAGAAATGGAGTGCGTCGTTTTTTATTTTTATTCATGTTGCAGATGAGACAAATATTGAAACTCGTTTGTCGGAAAAAGAGAAGCGCGAATTCCGAAACGAAGAAATTCCACAGAGCGGAATCACCGTGTGTCGTCGCGCCGACAACTCCGGGATTACCATTGTTTTCTATCCTTGGATATGTTTTACGATCATTGTGCCAAGAATTAACCCAGGCTCTCGATGCCTGGAGATGGAGAAAAACGGGGAGGCATTCGCAAGGAGAACCAGATTAGACGCGGCCACGGCGAAAAAGAGAAACGGCGGCGCGCTAAATCAGAAGCGAATCCGAACTTTGCGGACGCGCCGTGAGCCGTGATGCGCATATAACCGTCATAGTCCGCGTGATGCGACCGATGCGAGCGCAAAAAACCGCGCCTTAATTATGCTTCCCGGTATAATTATAATATTAAGAAACGGCGAATGTGTGCGTGCGTACGTGTGCGAAACGCACTCGACACGTGCGCGGTTTACAGAAAACAAAATTTCGAATAATACGAAAGGAAAGAATCTCGCGGAATAAAAGGCATTTTGCAGAGGACGAAATTGTTTACCATCAATCTCCCGTCTTTGCGAGTTTTCTTTTTTTCGCTCTGAAATTTCGAATAATTATGCATTTAATCGCAGCTAATAATTACACGCGCTAGTATCAATATTCGTATTAGTATAAAAATCGGATCGAAATATGAATAAAATTAAGTAGCATAAAATGTATAAAACTGATGCGTTACGTCTAATAATTTCGCAGACATACGGCCGATTCACTGGTATAGACGATCGTTTCATCAAAGAGTAAAAATAGAATAGAGATTAAAAATTTCGTAAAATGAGAAATTCTCTTTAATTTTTCGCGATCTGGACCATTTCTGATATTTCATTCCAGCTGATCTACGCGCAATTCAATTACTTTTTTTTACCTTAAGACTTGTATGTTTTTTTAGTAATCAGATGACATAGAAGAAAAAAGAAATCTCTGCAAGGATGTATGCTATTAAAATACTACGAGAAACATTGTCAAAATCGCTCAAATGTTTATACATAAATAATTAAAGATTCATAAATAATTATAAAATTAATTATTATAATAGTTATAAATAGTTATAATTTCTATATCGAGCTAAATTTGATGTAGGACCGGTTGAATGAAACGCAATGTCGA
This sequence comes from Camponotus floridanus, assembly GCF_003227725.1. NCBI lineage: Eukaryota > Metazoa > Arthropoda > Insecta > Hymenoptera > Formicidae > Camponotus > Camponotus floridanus. Next base: position 263,992 of record NW_020229448.1, on the reverse strand, counting down.
GTCAGACTCGATATAGGACCGCAAAGGGTTAACTATAATCGGTGAAAGAAAAGCATTTCGAATCCTGCGGGAACATCGTCGAGTAGATTATCCCTTTTTCGCGCGAGTTCGACTCATGATTGCTCTCGCGAGGGAGAAAATGATTCTCAAGAAAATCACCATGACGATATCCCGTGGCGAAAGAAGACCGAATTGTCGCTACGGGAGTCAAATGACGATTGCCACGAATCGAATTCGAGACTAGGACTCGGACAAAAGATTCGAGTAAATTGTGCGATTAAATTTTTCAAAGTAGAAAAAAGTAGAAAGAAAAATACACAATTCTAAATATTAAACAACTCTCAAAGATCCAAACAATTTAAAAAAAATTGTAATGTTTGAATTATTGGAGAGTTTCGGAAACTATGGAGAATAATTTCACCGAATGTCTTGAACAATATAAAGCGAAAAATAATTCTTATATTTATGATAGAAACACGACAGAAAACACGTCCTTTCTCTGTCTACCGTTTCTACCGAAAATTAAATTAAATTCTATTAAATTCTTTCGGTTTCTATCGATTTCCTCGTGAGACGAATAATGAATCTCGATAGATCAAGGTCGCGATAGACAGCGTAGATGACAGCGATTGCGAAAAAGAGAAATCGCTGGACCGTATCAATTTCGTCACAAGCATGTGCCAATTTTATTATATATCTTCCATTGGGAAAAAACACAATATTTGTTACAGATACTATTACAAACAGGATAACAGCGATATTTTTTATCCAGCGTAACAATAACGTGGAAAATTATCGATAAATGAAAAGAAAATAAGGGCTAATGATGCACGCGAGGTTAATTAATTAGATATTGTGATATTAAATTATAATAAATTATTTACAACACTAGCGTAATTCTATCAATTTCTAATTTGAGTAACGCAAGTTGGAATAACAAAAAATGCAATTAACAAATAAATTTTATTCAAATGAATAAATTTTATTTGACTTATTTCCCGTCGTGAATCACGGAAACAAGTACATTTGTCTCGTTGCAGAGGACTGCGAAATTCGTGCTGAAGGTGAATATAGAGATGAGTAAAAAGAACAAAGATAATGGGGCGAAAAGAGGAAACGGAGGAAAGACACGCGCGTAGGGATGAAAGAAAGCCGGAGGAAGGGAAAAGGTCAGGGTGGAAAAGAGACGCGGAGTACAAACGGGGGCGAACTGGAGGCGCCCGGAGCACGGACACGACGGAACCAAGAAGAAGGTTTGTCGGAGAGGCAAGAGACGGGAAAGAAGAGAAGGGAGAGGAGGAGGAGGAGGAGGCAGAGTTAGTGGTGCACGTTCTTTGTCCGATACTTTACGGAGAACGGACGCTCTCCTCCGCTCGCCTCTGGTCGCGCAAAAACGAGTCTAGTTTCTTAGGAGCGCGCACTGTCTTCTCTCTTTCTCTCCCTCTTCTTCTGTCTCTATCTCTCTCTCTCTCTCTGTTATCTTCCCTCCTTTCCTCAGCGGAGCGGCGCGGCGGCGGTTAGTATTTCACTTTTTGCCGGCATTGTAATCAAGGAAGGGTTAGGTAAGTTTTTGTCACCCCGCGCGCTGCCCCTTTCTCCCTCCCTCCCACCCTCCAACCCTTCCCCTGTACAAAACATCGGGCAGATGGACTGACTCGCCGTTCGAATCTTTCCCTATCCCCTTTCTCCTCTTCGCCGCGCGCTTTACTCGAGCTACTCCTCAGCCTCGTTCCTTATCCTTCGCGTCCTTTTACCCCGCGCTTCGCTACAGCAGCCCCTTACACGCCCGTTCCTCTTTTTATACCTTGTGCCACTTTGCACCACCACTCGTGCGCGCCTGTCGTTCCTTGGCCCCACATCCTTCTCCTCTTGTTCTCTCTCACTCCTCCTCTATCTTTCGTACAATGTTTCTTTGTTTTCGTCTATTTCGCTCTCTCTTTCTCTCTCTTTCTTTTGGCTCTCTTATTGCTTCCTCAAATCGCGCCAAAACTCTTCTCTCAAGATGCTCGAAGAACGACTCACCCCTTGAAAAAATATGTATGGAAGAAATAAATTATCGCTCGATAAATCTAACGAGAAGCCGAAAATGTCAAAATGATAAAAAAATATACATGGTATATGAGAAAAGAAAATCGTAACAGATATTTAAAAAATCATGCGCAAATGTATGAATTATGGATCAATGAAATTGGCGACATTTTCGATTAATTTATTAATTTTCAATATCACATGTCTTTAAAAAGATTATATTATAATTATAAAAAATACATCTCTAATATCTTACCAATACCGTACCAATATGCTTCTACTTGAAAAGTAACATAATGCAACTCCAAGTATTTATTCTTTGGAAAAAATTATTAAAAATGCATAAGTATTTTATGAATTATAAAAAGAATTGAAAAATATATCGAGTCATTAATTATCGGATGCAAGTGACATTTGTTATTCTGTTTTGTAGATAGATTATTCTTGTTAAATTCTCTCTAAACGGTTTCCCAATGGAGGTCGTTTAAAATCGTCATTGGCATTGGTCGGATGTACGATTTTAAGTCACAAGGGTGCGGCCCATGTCCCAACCCCTCTATGAGGGGTAAACCTACTCTATCTTACGTCACACTTTCTCCGATTGCTGTTGAATGGCCCTCATTATTTCGAGGGTAAGACGCGCCATTTTAAAGACATCATCATGAGACGTTTACTGTTACTATCTTGAAAATATTAAGGCAATTTAAAAAATTTAATTATATTTATTAAATTTTCCTAAGCATTTTTCACACCAAATCACATCAAATTTTGAATACTTAAATAAAATAGAATGTAATTATTTGATATTAATCCAATATTTATTTCAAGAGACAAATTTGCAACAAAAATAATAATTGTTAAAGTTACACATCTCAGATTCGTTAAAATACCTTAAATAAATAAAATTGTAAAGAATATATTTATCTTTACGCAATAATGATCAAAATGATAATGGTAAAAAATTCAAGATAAAAAGAGATTTATAAAAAGAGATGTTTCTATATATATTTCTTATTTATCCTAGTTTTTCAATTGATATAAACACAAGTCTAGATATTATAAAATTTATAATCTTTGCTATACTTAGTTTTTATTAACTTTGACATGTATATTTAAATATGTCAAGCAAAAAATGCACGATAAAATGTAATATAAAATAATAAAAGAATTTGGAGGTCAATTTATGAATATCGGATTTTGCTAAAAATTATAGCCTGACCAAATAAAACTAAAGGCGAGATTTTCAAAAAAGTAAATCAATATATATATCATATATATAATTATGGATTTTTAAGAAATCTCCTGTATGTTTCAAAATGTATTATTAATGACAATACTTAAAATTGGATAATTGTTGATATAATTTTTCACATTATAATAATATCTCATCAATAGCTTTGTTTATATTAAATGTATTTTTTCAACAATTTTTTAGTATATATACAAATCTTTACTCTATAAAAAGAATTAGTTTTAAATTCAATGTCTTTATTACTATCATTATATTAAAGAAAAACGAGATATTTGTTTAAGCAATAATTCATTGAAACTAAAAAGGTGCGTTATCTCAATCTATTTCATTGGTCTCAAGTTTTATAAGAGACGCACGTATAAGGAGAAAGAGTTTTTTTTATTTAAATAAAAATGTTATTGAGAAACTATAAAAAGCCGGTTTCCCACAGATCTCTTTTGAATAAATGGTTTTTTTTTCTTTTACGGAAGACCCTTTTTTAACGTAGAAACGAAAGGGTTAGTCGCTGAGGGGTTCTTTTTTTCAAAACGAGCGAGCTCATCACCTGCGGGAACTAATCGACGTGTCCATTGTCAACGTTAATCTGTATCTACACCTGTAGTCAACTAGGCGGTCCAAATCCTGCCATCATTCATACACGTTTATTTCGTAAATTAAGAATGTGTCAGCAATCGCGAATCAATCATTAATTAAATTACAAAAGTAAAAAGTAAAAATATGTATCAAACAATTTTAAATATCAAATGGTGAGGAAAATTTTAATAAAATGTAAAGTAATAGAGTTGGATAATGGAGAGAAAAAATTATATAGTAAAAAAATTACTGTACAATATATTGTACGCTTAACTCAAATGACTTCTCTCGTCAACAGTGGGAAAAATCTACAAGTCTATATTTTTATAGCAATGACGCGCTCGAGATCGTAATCCCTTATCGAGATGAAACGAGTAATCGTGCCACTTGAAGGAAATGACTGATCGTGGGATACTCTAGAAAGACATCGTCCTTCATCCCGACGAGCGAACGTAATATCTTCGCGTGTGACTCATGCAGATCGAACGGCCCCGAGTATAAAACGGAGAAAAAGTTGCCCCCGTCGTCGTCGTCGTCGTCGTAGTCGTCGCGGGGGCCCCCACGGCGGCAAAAACCGAAAGAACGTCCTCCACAGGAGCAAAAACTCGACGGGAAAGGAACAGAGAGGACGTAGCAGCGCACCGGAATTCCTCCCGAGGCTTCCACTTTTTTCTCCCTTCTTCTAACCGGTTCTTTTTTTTTTCTGCGCCTTCTATCGCTCGCTATCTCGCACTAAAGGACGATGATATGCATATGCGTCGAACGGAGGGGAAGATGGAGAGTTCGCGGGTCATCGGGGAGAAGCCTTGGATGGACTCCGAAAACAGATACCAAGAGACGCGGGCGCATCCGAGCATCGCCCTGCCGGATTATCGCTTAGAACAAAAAAATGCAGACAAACGGGGAGTCTCGTCACCCTTGGGGTGTGGAACCGAAGCTCGCAAGCCTTTTAATTTATTCGCGCACCTAGACGCTGTGGGAACTGGGAACGCGATGGACGTATTCGAGAAACGCAAAAGAGAAACAAAGCGCGACGCGCTCATGAGAATAAGGGATGATTGTTATCTATCATTTGCATATCCTAGACGATTTACTCCCCCCCCCCCCTAGTATACCAAATAAATTTTTAAATATCCAAAAGCAAATATAAAAAAATACACAAATAAAAATGTACTTTAAATAATGATAGAAAATTTAAATTAAAACTACATCAATAAAACTTATCAATAAAAATCTTGTAGTATATAAAAAAAATATATAAAAAAAATAATAAAGTATAATATAATAAATAAACTGGGAAATATAATAAATAAAAATAAAATATAATGAAGAAGAAAATTAATAAAAAAGTAAAACAATTCCTGTAGCTAATTGCTTTCATAAAAATCATAAATAATCGAGATTTATTTGCCCAGGCAGATGAAACGTCGCTGTTGAAAGAGCGAGGAGACTTTGCGGCTCTCGCAACGGTCGGTCAGCATAAGATGTACAAACGGAAAGGCGTACCGTCCTCGTACCTTTGTACAGGAACCACGAACTCCCCATTCATATTCGCCGCTCGAATTAGGCGCTTATTCGAATGCAACCACCCACCGGTCGTACCTCGGCATCGCGATCGTATTCAGATTAGGTTCTCCGGAGGATTTTCTTTGATTCCGGACCGCGAACGGTCGTCCACCGGGCGTGAACGTACACAAAACCCGGAGCGATTCGATCAGAAGGAGAAAGCCTCGGGATAAGCAGCTGCGTTCCGATTACGTAAGTTAGGCACGCGCTATTATCATGTCACGCCAGTTTTACATCGCGTTGCGTTTATTAACCCTGGAATCGTAATGTTTCCGGAAGTATCGCTGATATGAATAACAAATTTTTCGCATGCTCGAAATATTGCGGTTAAATACCTCTCTTTTCATTTCTTCTCTTACGATCGACACTGTGCAGCACTCTCTTTGCTTTTTTAAAATTCGTAACAAATAAGAAAAATGTTTCCAATTTTACAATATAAAAAAAGGAAATATTTGCATGGCAATAAAGAACGCATCGACAAAGAAAAAAAATTAATATCAATTTTTCATATTTCTTTTCAATTTTTTTCCTAAATTTAAACATTGCATTAAAAATGGTCACATTATATTAAATTTTTTTTTTAAATCACATGCACATTTAATAATTTATATGAATGTGGAATATTGAAATATATTTTTCTTCAAAGTATCCGACAAAAAACCGCAAACGCGAGAAGAGCTTGTATAATGAAAGGAACATAATCGAGAAACGATTATGAAAATCTTTATCGCCAAGTGCAGGAAGGGGGAGGGGGGCGCTATTAGGGTGAAACATTTTTCGTAGAGAGAAAAATGGCTATAAAGCGGCAAAAGATAAGGTGAAAATATTAATGAGCGAACGTCCGTAATGAGCGCATTAATGTCCGACATGGCTCTATCGGTTGTAATCTGGTTAACGAGATGAATCATTCGCACGTAAATTCTAATGCAAAACTACCATTGACATTTTCAATGTTACGTGTATTAATATTAAATAAAAATCTAAAATAAATGTTGGATAAAATTAATCATTTTCTAAGATTATATGTTAATATCTTTATGTTAATTAATATCGTATTATTATATATATAAAGTATTATATATATATATATATATATATATATATATATATAGTATTATATATATAAAGTAGTATTGAATATAAAAAAGTATCTCAATACTAAAGGTAATTAAGAACATATAAAGACAAGTTTTCTTGGATGCGATTAATCGCATCGCGCGTTCGACTCGACTTTTTTCTCCCCCTTTTTTTATACAGAGATCCGCGTGCATCGACGGCGCAAATTTTCCGACGTTGTAATGTGTACCTCGAGAGAGAATGCGAGCGAGTGGTCGACGCCGAGAGAGAGTGGCCGAGCTCTCTTATGCCCGACGCAAAAAAGCTACGCTCGCCAAGTTTTCTTAAGCGAAGGCACGAGTACACGGCAAACTTGCCGCAAAAAAGCGAGAGCTTTTTCGCCATCAACGTGCATCAGCGCCAGCAGCGCCGGCGTCGATATGAGCCTCTTTTTATCCCCTAGAAAATGTATAATGTCGCCTATCAGACCGTTGTGTAATAATAATAACGCGGCGCATAATTATAGCGTAACTCTTTCATCTGTCTTAATAACCTCATACGTTGAAAACGTACATGTCTCTGTCCAAAAATGATAACATGATAATCGTAATAATTACGAGTAAAAAAAATTAAATATCCATCAGTGCAAAATGAATAAAAATGACATATAGATGAATGACATATAGATGAATATACGGCGTAAGATGAAAATGACGAATGTAAGCATCTTGGAAAAATGTAAGAGAGAAAGTAAGATGGGAAGAAATTGGAGATATAATCAAAATAATACGAGTAAAAAAAATTAAATATCTATCAGTGCAAAATTTAAGCAGGAGATGAAAATGACGAATGTAAGCATCTTGGAAAAATGTAAGAGAGAAAGTAAGATGGAAAGAAATTGGAGAAATAATCGAAATAATACGAGTAAAAAAAATTAAATATTCATCAGTGCAAAATTTAAATGAATAAAAATGACGTATATAGGATGAATAAACGGCGCGAGATGAAAATGATGAACGTAAGCATCTTGGAAAAATGTAAGAAAATAAAATAGAAAGAAATTGGAGAGAGAGAGAGAGAGAGAGAGAGAGGGAGAGAGAGAGAAAGCATTGGTTTCTGTCGCAATTTCGTCTTTCGCAGAAATATCGCGGGCAAAACCCGGCGCTTTTTGCCACGTACATCGTCACCGTCGTCGCAGCCGATGGTACATAGTCAACACACTTACATGACCGCGCCGGGTCGACCGTTTATAAGAAATCGGCAAAAACACAACGGCGCAATACTTGCACGCCGGCGGAAGAAACTGCACGGTTTTGCGCCGACATGGCCAGAGCCGTAAGCCGTGAGTCACAGAGCCCGAGAATCCGAATATTAATATTTAAAATACGATCGAAACCGATTACAGATATATATAAGAAGCTTTACGGAAAAATAGAATATCCCCAGACTCGCTGTCATCGCGCGCAAAGTATCGATATTGCCTTAATGTCGATTGTTGATGCCAAAAATGAAACGTCAAAAGGAGCGAAATAACGTTGCGTATCGATAATCATCGAATCTTGCGAATAAAATGTGTATCTCGTGAAATATAAGTCGCGAGATAAAAATATGATGTTTTTAATGAGTATGTTTTTGCTGTTTACTAATTACTCGCTTCGCTTGTTCCCGCTTTGTCACGCTAATGTTGCTAGTAGAAACGGTAAACATTTTCCGCAAAAAGCGTCAGGGGCGTTACATGGTATCGTGTTGTGCGATATGCTACTTTTAATCATAACGCTTCTATGAAATTATACCACTTTGGTTTTTTTAACGATACCATACAGAATAATATATAATTATATCTCGACAAGAGAGAGAGAGAGAGAGAGAGAGGGGGGGGGGGAGAAAACTTTCATTAAATCGTACCGCGGTATGGTTTGAGAGAACGACAACAATAGCTAACCGACATTCCTTACCGAGGCAAAGATCGAGAAAATTGCGAAAGCGATAAATAGCGCTGCAAGAAAACATGTCCCAAAGAATTTTCGAAACAAGCGACATATCGAACTCGGTCGAGCGCTTTTTATCGCGATGCACCGAGTCGCGCGGTAAAACGCTCAAAGTAGACGAAGAAGAGCTCGTCCGCAGTTTCGTCGAGATGGAAGAAGAAAAATCTTGTTTTTCTGACGCGAGAAAGAGAGAGAACTGCGAGCTTTTTGTCGCCGGCATGACTCATCCAGTTTTTCGATGAGAGAGAGAGAGAGAGAGACACACACACACACACACACCACAAAAGCGCGATAGCCCACGATAGCTCCTCGGTCGAAACTTCTTCGCTTCGTCGGTAACTGCTGGCGATTACGTTTCTTGCGTAAACCCATCGGCGAGAGAGCAGCATTTGCGATCGAAATGCGACTCGCGCGCACGCTTTAGAAACGAGCTCGCGAATATATGAGTACAATAGTGGTCCGATCTACAAGAAACGAGGAAATAAACTCATCTCACGGCTAAATCCCTTACATCAGAATCTATGCGAGTGACCCCCTCAGTTTCTCCCTTAATAAATGGAGCGACAAATATTTTTGGAGCATTCGGAGCTCCTTTTGGGTCAAAATACTGTTGAATTGTCTTCAATTACGAAGAATAAGAATTTTGAAGTTTATAACAATTTTTTTTAATTGCACTTTAGCAAATTAATGAAAAACGAAAAGCTTCGGGGGATTCGGCTATTATCGCGCTGAATATTTCTATCAATATTTAAAATATTTAGAGAAAGTCATTTTTATTATTAAATAAAAGATCAAATGCACAAGGTTTCGCTCAAAGTTATCTCAAATTTAGACAAAATATAATTAAATCAAAGTTTATATTGTATATAATTACTAATATTACAATAAAATTAATAATTGCAATAATTATATAGTATTCGATAATTAACAAAAATAATTCCACAAATTTAAAATAATTATTAATCATGACTGATAATCTACCAGAAACTGATAAATACATTTATAAAAAATGTATATATATCATACCAAAACTTAACTTACGTATGTTTATATAATGTTTGTGTATAACTTTTTTGAATAGATTAAAAAGAATTCCGAACATATTACTTTTAATTATGCTAATATAGAAATAAAAAATAATATTTATCTGCGGTATATATATTTAAAATAATTGACCTAACACACATTATATGAAATGTGTCCTTTATACAGTCATGGCGTATGTTTTTCTTTATGTAATTAAATATTTTTTTTATTAGTTAAATGGTTAATAAACGTTTTGTACTTCTTCTCTATTGACTACTTTTTTACAAGTGCATAAAACATAATTGTAATTATGATGTAATATGAATAATTACGGATACAATTGAATGACTATAAATGTTATTTATACGACGAAGTAATAGTCAAATGCGTGTGTTGCCTCGAAAATTACATTTTTTATTGTTTTTTTTGCATTCCATATTTATTATTTAATTGTTAATAAAAAACAATTAACAATATTCATATAAATTTTCGAGTATTTTAAAATCGCACATGTGTATATATTATGTCATGTATGTATATATACACACATGCGTACAAGGTTTAGTCAAGCATACATTCCGTTATTTTTTTAAATAATAGAATTAGAAAATATTTCGAACAAAAGTTTTGTTTAAAATCTATATAATGTGACTTCAATTTTAAATTAATTTTCTTTAAATATTGTCCATGTGTGGCAGTTTTATTTTTAAAAATTAAATGATACATTAAATGATACATTTATTTTACTACAATTTTACAAGGTATTTTACGACAAATTCGATGTCATGCAATAAAATAAGATTTTCAATAATCGTTCACAAAATATTACTTGTGTTGCTTTCAAGTACAAATGGAAAAACAAAATAACTACTATTAAAAAAAATGAATCCTATTATTGAAAAAAAAAACTGGAATATATACGCTTAAACCAAACACGCTGCATAAATTTCACACGCAACGCTATTACATCATTTACACGCGATTAAATCATTTATTAAATTCCCGATTAAATCGCGGCGAATAATAATTTGAAAAACAACTTACAGGTGCCGTTGACATTTCTGCTGAGTATCCTGGGCACGGCGGCGACCGACACGCCGGCCGGCTGTTGATGATTGCCAGGAGGGTTGGCCACAACGACGACAGGATTCTGCGAGGCGGACGCGAGCGTCGCGACGACGTTCGCGCTCGTTCCACCGTTGCCGTTGCTGGTAGCGGTGCTCGGCGCGGAAGGTACCGGCGAGGGCGTCGCGACGCCTCGCGTCGCCGCCGCCGTCGCCGCCGCCGCTACCGACGTCTCTTCCGCGGCCGGCGCGGCGCCGACCACCACGCGCGCGTCCATCGCGGCCACCGGTGCTAGCTATGTCCGCGGCACCTGCTCACGGGACCGCGGTGACCACGGGCTTCCAGATCGACCGCCTCCGGTAGCATCCAACGAGGTGCATTCGATCGCCGCGCGTTTACGTCGGCCTCGAGAAGAAACGAAAACGTCGAGCGGACTCCTAAAGATCGTTTCCTCGATCGCGTTATCGCGTCGCGCGGATCGCGAGGATCATCGTCGCGCGAGGAGACGACGTGGGGTTAAGTCGTGGCGAAAAGAAAAAAATGGAAAAAGAATCGCCAATTTTTTTGGGGGGGATCTTGGGAAAACAAACGAGGTAATCGGTCGCGTCGAGTCGCGGAACGACCGAAACTACACCGCGGAAGTGGCGCGTGTGTGAGAAAAAAAAGATTGTCACACCGTGCGGGACAGCGACACCGACGCGTTTCGTACGCTGGCGCGGGACACATTGCGCGTCGCGCGACGAATACGCGGCGTATCTTTCGCGCTGCCCCTCCACTCGGCGCAGGCGCCCCCCTCCACCCCTCCGCGGACGTCGCGGCGCGCCGCGGTCTCCGAGATCTGTCAAAGCTAATAATAACGCGATCGGGAGATATTTAACTCGTCTATAATACTACTGTTAACTATCTATGAATGACAGGCTATGAAAACTATAGAGTAATTCGTCGTAAATACAATTAAGAAAGGATGTGTGTGATTCTAAAAGAAAAATATATCAAAAATTTTACTTCGAAAGAATTAATTAATCTTTTAATGAGTGTAGGAAAATATATAAGATATATGCGTGAAAGAAAAAACTGTGAAACTAGGACATCCCATATGTCATGGACAAAATACAGTAAACAAGAATGATTGCGTCAATAATTGAGATATATATATACACACACACACACATGAGTTGTTTATCCTTTATATGTACGTTAATTATAATTATAATTTTAGAGCGTTAACGGAGAACTTGAAAACAGAAAACTTGCAGAAAGAGAGAGAGAGAATTTGTTCTTTTAAATGTATGAAATAACGCACATTAATTTAGAGCTTTATATTAATTATTACATTAAATTTCGTATAATACTATTGACATTGAGAAAATAATCTTAATTCCTTTGAAGGACATAGTATTTTAAATATTTCAGAAAAGTTTAAATCTCTCAATCATTTATTACTGAAATTATTGTGTTTATAAGAATTTTTTAATTACATTTAAAAGAAAATTTAAGAATTATTTTGCATTTTCGAGCGAATAATAATGAGCTGTTTGATCAAAAACACATTAATAAATACACGAAAATTAAAACGTGCGTCATGATACGTCCTAGAATCAAAGAGCAAAAACGATCTCTACTTTTGCCCGCGACGAATAATTAGCATCATTGCCCGACAGCTCGTAACCCTTGCCAGGGGGTTAAAATCTAGCTGGGGCACGCCGATTCCGCGACGAGCCATCAGGAGCCACGAGAGGCGTGGCCGCGCGAATCGGCCAGAGATCGCGCTCTGTGCAAACTCCAGGGCAGCATAGGACAAGGGTCCACAGGAACGATGCGAAAACCGTTCGCGTCTCCCCTTCATCTCTCCTCTTTCGCTCGTCTTACCGGTGTCGTCGTGGTATACATAAGCTCCTCCCCGGCTCTCGTCGTGACTGTCATAAAAACGCGCCCCCTGCGCGCCTCGTGACGGCGGGGGAATGAGGGGATGGAACGATGGGAAGGGCGCGCCGTAAAAACCCATCTTCCCTCGTGCCCCTTCCTTTCTCTCTCTCTCTCTCTCCGCGCCCTTGGCTACTGCACCGTGCAACCCCTGCGAAATATACGCCTGCCTCTTTACTCATCTACACGCGGAGAAACCGACATTTTTGCAGGGTGGGACCCGAAATCCTCGGCATGTGGTTCCCTGTAAAATATGCGCCCTACCCCTAAAATTTTACTTTTTACTCTTTACTCCTTTCTGCGCGCGTGCATCTTGGGGTTTGAACGTTGAAGAGTCGACACGAGGAGTATAAGAAATCGCGATACAAAATGTTTATCGAGATAATTCTCATGTCTTTGAGATATAATGCTAAGGAGTTTTAAAATTACCTAACACCTACATATAGGTAAAAAAATGATTCTCTTTAGTACGCTACATGTATTAAATGCATACATCTGACATAAAATATAAAAAAAAATTAGAAACTTTTCAAAAATATATAGTATTATATAAATTGTATACTCATTTAATAGTATTCGGAAATTACTTGTACAAAATTGATAAAGCGTATTCTTTGATTGATGGTTCTCAATTTAATAAATTATTAATATTTTGAATATACATTGTCACAAAAAAGTGATTTTAATCACACAAAAAAATGATTTTAAATTAAAAAAAATATCTATTGCACAAAACTTTTCTATCAAAAGTTTCTCCGTCTCTTTCTCTCTCTTTCTCTTTTCCCCTCACCTCTTCCTTTCGTTCTTCAAAAATTCACAATAATATATTAAATTAAATGTGGAGTCGCTCTCTCGAAACATAAAATTTTCAGAAAATCTCGGTTTTCTCTTGAAAATATTTGCTCTCTTCTTCTCTCGACTCCTTCTTTTAACCATCCTTCATCGCTTCTCACCGCCGCGAACTGTTCTTTTTCCTCCTTCGTCGACATCGCTGCGATTCTTTTTGCCGCCACCCCCTGCTCTCCTCCCTTATTTTTGCTCTCCCTCTTTTTCCCTCTCGTTCATCCAGAGTACGTTTTCTCCTCCCTGTGTCTCTCCTCGCTCCCTTCCCCACAGTCTTTCTCCGGACCGGTAGGAAAAGCGCGCGAGACTTTTATTTTCGCACGTAGAAAAAGTAAGGCGGAAAGGGAGGTTTTGCTGGCAGACCGTTACTGCGAGGCGGACGTTTTTTGCGATAGCTTCGTAATCCGTGAAAGGGTGAGAGAGCGCCGGTAGAAACCAAAGGCGTCGCGACGCTGACTCGCTCGCTTATTCGCCATTTGCGTAAAGCCATACCGATTGCGCGTGCATTACAAGGCGAATGTACCGTGAATTCTTATTGGATAATTTCACTTTTCCTCTTTTTTGCTCCATTATTTATACAATACCGAAAAAGAAATAATTTTGATAACGTGAGAGAAATATCGAGAATAGAATTGTCTTATACACAAAGCGCTTTCGAATATAAAAATATTATTTTATGTATGCGTGTATGTGTTATGCGTACGCGTGCGCGCCTATGTATATTTTTTTATCAAAAATATTATTTTATTATATATTTATATAATATTATACGAATTAAATGCTCTGAAAATATCTCCGAAATGATCTATGATTTTTTTTTGCTCTATAAAAAATATTAATATAAAAGTACGTGTATTGAATGTAAAAAGAATTAATTTATGCAGAAATACTAAAGTAAAAGGATTGTGTCATATCTTTGAACAATTGTAATTATAATAAAATTTTCTATTTCTCTCTTTGTATGAATATTAAAATAAAATAATTACTAAAGAAAAAAATTATATAATGCTAAATGTGCGATATAAATACGAACCTTAGGATAAGGTCTTCGCGTCATCCGAGAAAAGAGGAAAAAAGTGCACGAAACGTGCTTAACGAAGGAACATAGTTCCTTGGCTGGAAAATATGCAAATTTACACGAGGAGCCTGAGAAACATTTGGAAAGGGTCGCGCGATGGACAATTTTTTGACCAAAGCATACTAATGCTAATAGCAGAAAAACCGACAAAAAATGAAGGGGATAGGCAACCGGTGAACATTATTATGCGTGAGATTCTCGACTGAAATGCCATAGATGATCGCAGCTGTTTCATTTCTCGCAAAAGTCACGCGGGATCAAAATAGCCTAAAGATAATCTTATTTCAAGATTCAAACATTTTTTTCAATAGATATAATTCTGATAAAAATTACGAAACGTTTTTAAGTTATCAACATACATAATTAACAATTATGAATTAAAGATGACTTTAATATTAATATTATTATGTAATAACAACATAATTATTAATAGTTTACACATTCACTCCAGAATTATAATTATAAATTTATCGCTATAATTGTCAACTTTTGATTGATTAAAAAACGTGGATATAAAATGTTATTGTATATTTTTTCCAAAAGATTTCTGAAATATATTTCTAGAAATAATTAACTTTCATATTTTATATCTATAAACAAACATATTTTATAATTATCAAAGAATTAGAGGGAAACCTCTTCATAAGAAAAAGAGTTTTTATATCTAGAAAATATATTTGAGAATCATACTTACAATAATTTTCTTGACGTGCGTTACGCTATGTTTGATAATGTGCTCTTATAATACTGTTAGGATACATTCGAAAATCCTATCCATAATGTAAAATAACATTTAATTAACTAATCAGGATAAAGAAATCTTTGCTCCTTTTGTTCTGATTTGATCAACTAAATGTTATTCTACCTCATGAAGAATTCCCAAACCTTATAGAAAACGACCGACTCTTTCGAATCGTAAATAAAATTAATTTCATTACGATATAGGATGTGCTTGGTAACGCTCATCGATCGCATGTGTCAATCGATTCTACTTATCGCTATTACGTTAATTTACGTCGTGAGATATAGAAGAACAAGAAAATATCTTGATCATCTTAAATGCTTCTTTTATTTATCATGCGATATAACGGAATTGTAATTCTATAGATTATATCACGTATCAATATTATGTTTTATTCTGTAGGAGAGAGAACACGCATTAGAAAATAATACTCGAAAATGGCAAGAATATACATTAAAAGATAAATGTTATTCATGCTATATCAACTGGTAAATATTCTTCTACATTCTGTTGCGTAAAACTTTAAAGACACGCAAAATGTATGTACTATATATATATATATACTCGTGTAAAAACGCACACAATTATTATAAAAATATAAGTTATCAAAATGTAAAAAATTATATAGCAGCGCTTATACATATATCGTAATAAGAATCGAACGATAAGAGGTAATCAGTGTAATTGTAAAAATAAATGCACGCTAATGCTATTATTCTCAGTATAGTAAATTCTTGTCTACTACACTAGTCTTGCGTCTACAAAAAAAAAGAAAACAATTTTACCTTATATTTCTAACAATTTAAATTTAAAAAATTTGATCTATATCAACAGCAGATAAGTATGTAATGGATGTACATTAAATAGTATACAATTTTAGCAATGTACAATACATATTATATAAAAATTGATGAGCATATACGAGTATCGTGTATGTAAATATATGTATATGTATATAAAAATCGCACATGTAAAAATAGAACCAATTAAATAAAATAAGCATTAAATAAAATCGAGCACACTATTGTTAATTATTGTATGACTTTGTTATTTTATATTTTAACAGTCATTCATGAAAATAATTCATAAATGTTTGAATAATATATTACATTCTTCCAATTTCTCTTCTACTCATGAGAGAGAGAAAGAGAGAGAAAGAGAGAATAATACAAAGAGTAATATTTCTTATTATAAAGCTTTAAAAAATTAGGATTAAAAATAAATAAAATTAAAAAGAAACACATTATGTGGAAAATTCTTAAATTATGTCAATGATAAATACTTATCATCAACTTATCTTAATACAAACAATTTTTTTAGGAACTCGTAGGCATTCTACTCTTAAATCCATTTTATAATTTTGCAAGCAATGCATCTAAATATACGGCAATTTATTTACTAGAGAAGAAATTTACTTATAAAAAATAATTGTTTAGTATCATAATTTTTAATATTTTATGATACTTTAGAACTTTTTTAAGATTTTACGATATTTTTGAACAAATACTCGTGTAACTTTTGCTTTGTTATAGAACATAAAATATGTGTAATTAAATGAACAAAGTAATATATATATATATATATATATATATATATATAATATATATATATGTAATTTATATATATATATATATATATATATATATATAATATATATATATATGTAATTTATATATATATATATATATATATATATATATATAATCAAATATATATCAAATTAGAAAAAGGATACTTACGTATATTTTCTTGCAAATTCCTTGTAAAGTATGAGAATGTACATACGAAAATACTTTATATGTTCTTTCCCTCTTTCCGTCTCCAATATCTTAGTGGAAACATCGAAAACGTGTGGAAATTTATACACAACCGTATTCGTACCATATTGGACTTCCGGTCTTCGGTTCCTTGTCAACGGGAGCTTCCGCGAGTACTTCATCTCGTGTTGCGTCTTTCGTCGGAGTACTGACGTTTTTGGATTCATTTATGACTGCTGATACTTTATTATAAATCAAAAAGGGTCGAGGCTCAACTTGTGTTTCTGATTTTGTATTCGTCTCCATCGGTACAGCATCGTTTCCTTGCTCCTGGAAGGATTCGCCTAGCAATCTGTCCGTCTGCATTTCAATAATTATCTTAATAAATATTATATTCGATGCAACGAATTTTAGTGTTATTGTATTGCACAATAATTGTAAAACAATAGTTGTTATTATTGTTGCTCCTTACGGGTAAAGAAGCGGACGATGGCGGAGAATCATCGTTATAATATACCGTTCTTCTAGTACCAGCTTGTCCAAGTGCATCTGATCCGAAAACTCTACTCGGTCCTAATATTAAGTATAAAGATGGACTATATTATTGATATCGCCTGATTAAAATCATTAAATTAAATATTTCTTTTACTTTGACAAATTATTTACCAGGCAAACGATAATCATCGGTACTTGCATCGGAATCATTCCAGCCTGTATCTGACTCGTACGTTTTACTGTCCGATTGCTTGGAATCTTCAGCCCATGAGCGTCGATTCTAATAAACATGTTTTACATTCCATTTTCGGTTAATCCATTCAAGAGAATTTCAATAATTATATAATAGATATACACACAAATCAAGCAGCGAAATAAATTGACAAATAAAATTTATATTTTATATTTTATGTGAAAAAAATTGAAATTTATATTTTATATGAAAAGAATTCGCGTAAAGTCAACAAGTAGTGATAAATAGTGCACAAGTATATATTTATATAATATATAAACATTCCTTATAGTTTTTGGAAGAATTTTTTCATGTACATAAATATTCCACAAGTGAATAATCATTACTTATAATCACCTTATTAAGGAGCTCCGAACCAGCTTTTCTGACTCTACGAACTAAACTGGCCCCAAAACCTTTTCTATTTTAGAAACATACATGTTATGCGAAAAAAATTGTACCTTATATATAATTTAGACAGGAAATATATAAAACAAATAGATATATAAAATTAAATGTTTACTAAACATACTTTTTGGTAGTGCAACTGTTCAATTTTCTATAGTGCTCCATAATTTTGTCTTCCAACTTTTCTTTTTGTCTATATAAGTGATTAACCTTATCCCTGCAACACACGCATCAATATTTTTTAAATAAATTGTAAAACATAAAGAAAATTAATTAGTTAAGTACAATTTGAAATATTAACTTTTTATATATCAATTTTTAAAAAATTATACTAAAATTATACTAACGCAAACAATTTTTCTTCCATATGATAATGCTCTTTATCTTGAAGTGAATGAGTTAAAAGTTCGTGATATTGTGCAAATAATAAACTTATATGTTCCATTAAGGAACGTCTGTCGTTATCCAATCCGGAATTCATTTCTAACAGCATCTAAAAAATAATACGTTGGCATTTTTCATAAGATTAATCAATAAACTTGATTTATATGCTCGCACGACATAATTATATTCGTACATCACATCGTTCATTAAGATTATTGACTTCTATCTTCAAATCCGAACATTGTTCATCTTTGATGCTAAGTTCGCCCTGCATTTCGGTTTGTTTTAGAGTCAGGCGATTCACCTCGATTTTATTCTTTCTGTAATCATCTTGCAAACTCCTATATTCCGCTTTCAATCTTTCGCTTGCAGTGTATAAGTTTCTAAAGTCATCCTAAAAACATTTGTGCTATTACAATCTATATACTGTATACATTTATCAATGAAACAAAGTATACGTATAAAATGAAACGTTTCATATATTTACAAATATATACCTTCAACTTGGAATGCTCTCCCCGTAGATTATTTAAGCTCTTTGTATTATTAATTAAAGCTTCCCGTTCAGATTGCAATGTTTCATTCTTCGCTTCTAGTCGCTCGCAAGTCTCGCGCAACGTTCTACTTTCATTCTTTACATCTCTTAAATTCGATTTAAGGACATCCCGTTCACGACGTAGATTCTCATATTCATTATTTAATTGTTCATGCAATGATTGCAAAGTGTTCTGATCATTAAGTAACGCAGAATATATATGCTGTTGCGTACTACGTTCTTTCAAAAGCTAGATATATAAATATAATAATCACACAAATAAAATTCACATAAAATTACATGTGCAATCGTAAAAATAATACAATAATTAAAAAGAATATAAATACTTCTTCTTTCTCCGCGACAAGTTGCGAGTTTGCCAGTTGTAAAGCGGTATGTTGCGCAGTTAGTGAATTGCTTTGCGATTGTAATGTTGTTATGCGGACTTCAAGTTTCGTATTCTCAGATTGTAACTGCTCCATTGCCGTTTTAGACAGAGATAACTTTGTTTGCAATTGTTCCAGTTCTTGCTGAAAATGAATAATAATATAGTATAATGCAGTAAAGCACATGTAATATAATTTTTACATCTTTTAAATATAAATATATACATTTAAAGGTTCCATCATAATTTCTAAAGTCTTATTAAGATCGCTTTCTTTTTCGGTATTGTCTATTGATTCTGATGTCGTTTTCTCACTGCTTTCTGATATAAATGATTTTTTAATGTGGTTTATTACTTCTGGTATTTGGTCAATTCTACAACAAATTTACATGCATAATAGATTGCAACAAAATGAGAAAAAGAAAATTTCTTTTCATATAAAATTTTATTTTATTAATACCTTTCCAATATAGTTTCCAGTGGTTGGGACAACAATATACTATCGCTAAGACCAAGTTTCTCTAGAACTGTGTACAATTGTTGATTGCTCAGTTTTTCTGCTACAAGATTAGACTGAAGTGTCTCTAAAGTTTCTCTATCAATTGCAGCTCGTGAATCAAGTTCTTTGCTCGATCGTTCAATTTCCTGCAATCTAAACTTGTCTCGTGATATTTATTAAATATGACAATAATTTACTTTATAAATGATAAATTTGTTTAAATGTACCTTGATATTTGTGTAAGACAATCCTGTAATTCCTGCTCAAGTTGCAAGATCTTTCTCTCCAAGATTTCTATTGTATTTGTTGCTTTATCTAAAGCTACATCTTTCTCCTAAAATATTATTCAAAATTATTTATGCAAAATATTATGCTTATAGTACAGCATGTGTAAATAATATTTACTTCAATAATTTTTCTGCATTTATAAATATCACGTTGTGCTGCATCTTTCTCTTTTTCTATTGTTGTTAATCTTGATTCGAAATCAAGGCATTTGAATTTAATATCATTGGCATTATTCGCAACGAGTTGCAATTTTTCAACTTTTTGATTTGTCATTTCCAGAGTGCGTTCCAACTCGTCATCGCGTTGTTGCACGCTCTCTAATAATAATTGAACACGTTGCTTTTCTTTTACTGCTACATCATAATTTTTTTCTAATTCTGTCATTTTTGCATGATGAGTCTGAAAATGACAAAGAGAAAGACAAAGTAATAATAATATAAGTCTGTCATTATTGTATCTCAATAATATAAATATTGTATCTGAATATTATTTATATAATATAAATAAATATTGTATCTCAATAATATAAATATTCTATTTGAATATTATTTATATAATATAAATATTCTATCTGAATATTTATATTACAAAAAAATATAATTTGTTTTAACATACTTGGATTTCTTGTTGTTGTTTCTCAAAAGAAGCTCGTTGATTTTTAAGGGTGTTTTGAAGTTTTTTATTTTCTTCTAACGCTTGCTTGCAAACCAATTCCAAATCGGAATTTTGTTGCGTAAGTCTTTCTTTATTATCGTTCAATGATTCAATCTTCAATGAAAGCTTCTTTGTTTCTTTTTCCAACTCCAAAATACGAGACGAATTCTCATAAAATGAATTTTCTTTCAATGAATCTATCAAAGTATTTAAACGACGATTTTCCAATTCTAATTTTAATGCTCGCGTTTGAGCATTACTCGTTAGTTGTTCAGACAATCTATTATCAGCGTGTACTAAACAATTTAATAACATTTAATCTTATTTATTAATAATAATAATAACAACTTTATTACTTTATAATATATCTCAAGACATACAAAACTTATAGATCACCTGGTTCTTCAGAATCACTAGATCCTGCAGCTTCACTAGCAGCAGCTTTTGTTAATTGATGCAATTGTGTATTTTCCTCTACAAGTTCTTGATATTTTTCTTTATCAGCAGCACGTTCCTGAGAAAAATTTTCTTAATTTGTTATATAATTGTATGTATTTTCTATTAGACTGATAATATTGCAAAATGTTTTGAATCTTCTTACCAATGCCATATCATTAAGTAACTGCTTATATTTGATGATTTCAGATTCAAGTTCCAACACTTTATCTGTCCTATTTCTTGACAAACTTAATTGTTCCTCAAGCATTTCTTTAGTTTCCATTAAAACTCTTAAATATATACAATGAACAGTTTATAACAATTATTTTATTTATGATATTATTAAAGTATTACGAAAATAAAAATATATTACTTATTGTCGTCACGTAACTCTTCTACCCGAATTTTATAAAATTCAATATCTGTGAGTTTTTCTCTATATCGTGCTACTTCTATTTCTAAACGATCCGCTCTATCTGCTCTTTCAATCACAGCATCCAATTCATCCCTATAGGATTTAGCAGTACGAGCTTCGTGCATTAATTCTTGATGCTAAAATATAAAATATTTACACATTTTATATAAACTTCTCTACTGAAAATATTACTTAATACATATTACCTCTTGTTTTAATTTTACAAGCAATGCTTTAGTATGCTCCAATTCTTCCTTACATTCAAGTAAAGCTTCCGTTTTTTCCTCCCTGCAAAATTATTATTTAAATACTGAAAAAGTTAGCATTAAATATTTAATAAAATGCAATTAAATTATAAACCGGCGAAATGACTCGTACAAAAATAAGACTTAAACAAATTTTCTTAATTTTAATTATAAAAATATAGTGTCTGGAAAATCGCTCGCAGTACTTCCGGAAATAATTCGGGACCTAGAAGGAAGGAAAAAACCTAGATAAACAGGTCCAGAAATAAGTCGTTTCCGATAGCCATTTTTATGTTAAAAAATCGTAATTTAGTCCGCTTGACATCCTTCTTTTTAAATTTTAAATTTAATTTTTAATTTTTAATTTTTAAATTTAAATTTTTAAATTCAAATTTTTAAATTTCAATTTTTAAATTCAAATTTTTAAATTCAAATTTTTAAATTCAAATTTTTAAATTCAAATTCAAATTTTTAAATTTAAAATTTAAATTTAAATTTTTAAATTCAAATTTTTAAATTCAAATTCAAATTTTTAAATTTAAAATTTAAATTTAAATTTTTAAATTCAAATTTTTAAATTCAAATTTTTAAATTCAAATTCAAATTTTTAAATTTAAAATTTAAATTTAAATTTTTAAATTCAAATTTTTAAATTCAAATTCAAATTTTCAAATTTAAAATTTAAATTTAAATTTTTAAATTTAAATTTTTAAATTCAAATTCAAATTTTTAAATTTAAAATTAAAATTTAAATTTAAAAATTTGAATTTGAATTTAAAAATTTGAATTTAAAAATTTAAATTTAAAAATTTAAAAAGAGAGATACCAAGTGGACTATAAATTACAATTTTTTTAACATAAAAGTGGCTATAACTTTGAAACAACTTATTTCCGGACCTATATTTATATAGATTTTTTTCCTTCTTCTTTCCTGAATCACTTCCCGAAGTACTGCGGGCAATTTTTCGAACACCGTGTACAAATTGATATTATACTTTATTTGTAAAAAAAATTTCTATTATAAATTATATATAACAAGAATCTTAATCAATAGAAATGTATAATTTGATTATATTAATGCATGATCAAACAATGATCCATACACTTTTGTATTGATAATTGATTTTTTCAAAAAATACATGCAATAAAAAATACTCATTTTATATCTTTTAGTACATATTTCTCAAGAGATTATTTTTTTGCCAATTGTACTACAATTTATTAAATGTTCTATAAATTGTACTACAATTTATTAAATTTTCAATAATTAGATGAGAAGAAAGTATTTTAAAAAACAAACATACAATTCTTGGCGCTGTTTCCGAACTTTAGATTTCCAATCGGCCAATTCCGCATAATGATGATTATCTTCTCTTTCTGTTTTAGTAACAGGATGAGATTGTTGTATCTTACTCATTTCTTCAGATTCTGCACTGATAGAGGAATCATTTCGCTCAACACTATCATCTAGCGCTGCATCTCTCCATTTCTGTTTTTGTTGTATGTAATGTTGTATAAACAATTAGACAGATGCTTTCTTAAAAATATGAATAAAAGAGTCATCCATTACAAGTAATTATAATATTGAGACAATAATATACCTCTCGATATAAATCCAATTCTTGAATCCATTTTTTGATTTGGGCAAATAGGAAACCCATGTTTGCATTTTCCATAGCGTCTTGCGTAATGACTATATCTTGATGATCTGTCACCTGTATATCACAAATATATCTGTACATTATGAAATAAATTTTACTAATAACACCTTATTTGATATTTTAGATATTTTAGCACCTGTTTAATGCAATCTACTATCGCAAGTTGCGTGTCAACATGTAGTGTTTTTATGTTAGTAATAAACTTCTCCTTATTTGGACATTGGACGGCACATCCAAGAAGTAGCAAGAGTAACAATTTCATATCTGCTATATACAATTCCGGTTCCTTTCCTAAATTTGTGACATCGGGTAATTTTAAGATCAAGTGATCTAACTCCTCCTCGTAAAATTGTTTCATATTTTGTACTATAGTCTTCAGGTTTTTCGTGCGAATAACAGGATTGCCATCAGAAGGTACTACTTCGTCATGTAGTGGTTCTGGATTGCTATAAATATAACGAAAAAATATTATGTTTCACTTGAAGATCATATTACTTTAATGTACAAGTCTATGTATTATATAAGTCAAATTATAATTCAATCTTTTTAATATACACTTACATTTGCAGGAAGACATTATGCAACAAGACACCATCCGCTAAATCTTCATAATTAATATTAGGATCTTCCAGGCAGCTAACAAACTATTGAAATAAAAATATGCAGTCAACATGTCATGTAATATAATCGAATCAATATTTAAATATACAATTTGATCGTATTCTTTTCGAATTTATTCAAACATCTGAAATATCAGAAATATCCAATCGATAGACTTACCCAAGTAACCAATGGCCCGGTCAAGAAATCGTCAATCTCCAAGGAAGCCATCTTCATAATTCGTACAGAATAATCGTGTGGTTATCATTTGAGGATTTCGTTGATATTTTTTTTCTTCACGAGCACCGTCATGAAGAAATTGGAGCTGTCCAAGAGTCGTCGAACTCTTCGTGATATTTCTCACCACTCTGTCAACTTGTCGGGCGATTCGCTTTTAGTGTTGTATACGATGTCGTGTACTCGCCGCACAAAATAATTCCTCAGGATTTATCAATCGTTCGCGAAGAAGGTACACTTCGCGAGTGTTTGGAGGATGAAATCGCTGCACAATCAGAGAGGCAGAGAACAACCGCGGTCAGCTGGAGATCATCATCGCGCCTTCAATTTCACCAGTTTCGCGCAGAAGGAGCGCATTTTTTATATACACTTTTTCAACCGAGCCGATGTTTACTCTGTCACAAATGAACAGAACGCCAATACGAGACAAAAATCTTGGCGACTTTGACAGTTTTCACAACAAAGCAACAATATCGCAAATAAGTAGGCTGAGCGTCGCGCAAACTCGATCGATCGACGAGGTTGTGTTCTAAAATTTGTCTCTTGAAGCAAAATAACAATCGACCAATCGGGATAAAGGAATTTTAGTTCCTTTTATCCCGATTCGTCCCATTATTGCGGCCATGTTGTTGCGTCCTTTGTATCACGCGCGATGATTGGTTCGTTTTGAAAACTTGTATTTTCGAACGCGGCCGATTATAAATGAAAATAAGATTGGCACAATTCAAATTTTCAGTTTTGGTTCCCGCGATAATATCGGCTGATATCAATTATAGGTGCAATTTCATTGACGCTAGAAACCAGCGGCAAATTAAAATCACTAGACTTTCTCTAGATTTGGCGTCAATAAAATAAAGTTCAAACAGTTTCAACTTTTTCAGTGTGTAAAGGTGCGACCTTATTGACGCTAAAAAGTAGCGTCAATCATTGGTTGAACAAGGAGGTAAGTATAGTTGCTTCATTGTTCAACCAATGGTTGACGCTACTTTTTAGCGTCAATGAGGCCGCATCCTAAAGCGTCCTTTTCATTGACGCTAAAAAATAGCGTCAATGAAATTGCACCTTAAGTTCATATTTTTATGTTTATAGAGGACGCATCGTCCTTTCAGGGATAACCAAAAGCCGGGTACTTTGTTAATCTAGTGACTTTAAGATCGCCTAAAAGCAGACTATGACAAAAAAGAGTGAAAACTATGAACAACTTTGTTGTTTGTTTTAAAGATTTTAAAAATGGCTTGTCGTATGCTACATATTTAGAGTTGTAAATAATTTGATAAAAAATGTTCAATCTATAAACAATGGTAACGCAAATGAAATATATCATTGTCTCTAAATCATTATATGTAATTAACATATAATGTGTATTTAAAATTAATTTATCAATTTAACTCCAATAAAATTATGAAATTTTTTTCAGGTATATTATTGTTTAATATTGTTTAATTTATTGCTTGTCAGTCATTCACATTTATTAAAAATAGTCACTTTATTAAATAATGTGAGAAACTATATTTTTTGCGAATAGTAAATAGAACTTTTATGAATATAGCATTTTGATAGTTTATATTTACAGTAGAAAATAATTTGTATTTCACTGTGCTTTTGTTCTATAAGACCTGAAGATGAATTATGAAAGGGTGTGACAAGTATCAGTAATGCAGGAAGACGCAGAGATAGAGCAAGAAGAGTAGTGAAAAGAGAAAGCTCCTGTAGCAGAGATAGAGCAAGAAGAGTAGTGAAAAGAGAAATAAGGCGCAAATTATTGGCATGGGAAAAATTCCGATACAATTTCCTGTCTAAACACTTCTGTGTTTAGAGGAAAAGAATTAATTCAACAGCAAAAACTGCTTGTAAATCTTGAAAGAAAGCAAAAACTTATGAAATTACCACAAAGTCAGACCAGACCAATGCAAATAAAATTATCGCTATTGGAATGTGGTTGGATGAGTGTTACAATGGATGGCAGAAGCATTGAATTAGATCTTATTGGAAAAGGTTAATATTTATGCTATTATTGGATTATAATGGTTAAATCACACACATACAAAAATCATGTGATACGATGTCTATTTTCAATTTTTTTTTTTATGTTTCAGTTCTAAATATTAGAATCTTATATAATTAATATCTTTGTTTTCTGTAGATACATTTGAAAGTTTTGAAACCTGGATTTTGGAAAACAAAATAATAACTTGTATGACCGGTAATTTAGCACGTAAGACTAGAATCAGTTCATTTATAGTAACTGGAAATGGAAATGGATTAGCTGGATTTGCGTTATCAAAAGCCAAAGCATCCTTAAAGACGGTTAAAAATAGGGCTGGTCAAAGACTAATGTATATTCCTACATATAAGGAATACACTGGTAAGAAAATAATTGTCAATACTATATAATATAAAATTTATTTCTTCTCTTTTAATATCACTTTGTATTTTTCAGTGTTACATGATTTCTTTACACAGTTTGAGAATATAAAAATATTTGTAAAGAAAATTCATGAAGGATAATGGGCTTGTTTGTCATCATGCGATAAAAGCGTGTTGCGAGATAATTGACATAAAGGATATGTATGCCAAAGTACAAGGAGGAATGTAAAAGCATTCTTTATTGCAACAGGTATGTATATAAAGTATTTAAAGGCATATTATACTTTTTATTTAATTTATATTAGAAAGAAACATTTTTTATTTATAAAAATATATATACATTATATATATATATATATATATATATATATATATATATATATATATGTTAGACATAAAGCTAAAAAAAAACGTGGATTGTGTCGATTAATTAATTAATTGTTTTATTTAATTATTAATTTATATATATATTATTAACAATAATTTTTTGTTTACTTAAACTTAACTATAAGGTATAAGGTTGTACATAAGAAACAATCTTTTTTTATTTAGTATTTCAAACATATTTTCATAGAACTTTAATTTAATTATTATATTATTAAAAATATTGAACAAAATAAAGAATTAAAGCTGGCTTTCTCTGCAGTCTCATGGCAGATTATATCAGAAATCATACTTTAGTTATTGCAATACATCATGAAACAAATCAATCTCAAATAATGGAAATATTTGCAGAAATATAATGTAATGTGTAATATGTAATGTAAATATTTTAATTTTTTTGTATGCGATCTATTTTTTATTCTATCGATATTTTCATAGTGATGCACCTTGAGCACTTTGCTTCATATGTTTGCAATAAAAATATATTAAAGCAAATTATTTTGCAAATTTATTATTCTAATTTTTATTTAGAAAGACTAAGATTAAAAAAGACGTATGCATTTTTTTCAGATATTTCTATTGAAAAAAACGCATCAGATAAAACTTTCCTGTACATTTTAAATGCGCCAAAAGATTTGCTCTTTATTCCACTTACTGCAATAATGTACACTAAAAATGACAGATCTATATTAAAAATGATAGATCTATATTTAGTAATTGGAAAGAAAGAGAGGAGAAATGAAAAGTGCATCTAGAGAATTTAAAAGAATAAAAATCTAAAAATAATAATACATAAAAATTAATATTATGTATTTTTTTCATGAAGAATGTGGGGCGCACATTTATGCATTTATTTATTTAGATGCGATTTACTTTAGAGCACATTCAGTATTCAACTTTAATTTTATTTTCTCTTTCTTATGATATATAACATAATTACCTGCAAATGCCATCATTTTTGTGTGCTTACAGTGATACAGAAGCAACATTACAAGTACTATATTTACAGATAACATCTGTATAATAAAAAAAGCACCAAAAATCTAATGATGAAAAAAGGATAAATATTGTAGACCAGGATAGTATCAACCAATTATTCCACTGCTCTGTTTCATTAGAGTTGCAATTTTCTTTTATATCATAAATATTATAAATAAGATAAAGATTTCTGTACGTTTCAAATAAATTTATATATTTTAAGTATGTAATACTGGGCACACATATTAAAAGGTGATAATATCGCAGTTATAATAAGATA
Source organism: Camponotus floridanus (assembly GCF_003227725.1). Taxonomy (NCBI): domain Eukaryota; kingdom Metazoa; phylum Arthropoda; class Insecta; order Hymenoptera; family Formicidae; genus Camponotus; species Camponotus floridanus. The sequence goes on along the minus strand of NW_020229448.1, from coordinate 235,610 downwards.
CGATCCTGGCAATGTAGTGATTTTTGGATCCTACTTAAAATAATTTAATTTGATTTATTTTTGAGAAATGCGCACAATACTTGAGAACAAATTATTTTTGTGCCATGTATTACCTGTGTAAAATTCCACACACAGTATCATATTGTCTGTGATATATGAAAAGCTTCATCGATGAAATATGATTGAGATATAAGAAAAGTAATATAGTACTTGTAATGAATAACATTAATGTGGAATACATAAATATTTTATATTTTAATTTCATATAATCAAGATGAGATAAGACACTCATGATTACTTTAAAAATGTGTCCACAAATATCATGTAACTTCAACAGCTGCACATTCGTCAAATTAATCCTATTACGTTAAATGAATCACAGCAGCTTGTTTTAATTTAATCTAACCTAACCAATTATATTATATGCTTCTCATTAAAATGTGTAAAACTGTACGTCGCACATTTAATACGATTAATATACTACGTAATAAAATATAATACACTAATGAAATAATTAAATATTATTTTTGAAAGCATGATAAAATCCAGGCAGCATACGCTTGTGTTTACATCCGACATCCAAAGCACTGAGAGGTTAGGTTAGATCGAAAAAATTTATCGTTTAACAGTTGGCAGCCCTACGAGATAGGCTGTGCAGCACTGCGCGTATATAAAATAAATTTGAAATCGCTTCTAGCTAACCATCTTCACGCGATCGACTTTATTTGAATTGCACGGCATCGCATCGAATTATGATGCGGTGCCGATTTGTTCGAACGTAATTCGGGACATCGCGATGCTGTATAAGCGTCGAATGAGCACGAATTGTCACGCAAATATGATAAATCACATCTACTCACCGTTCACCGGCTGTTCCACAGGCCGCTCCACTCGTTCGTCTCGGGACGTCCCATTCCGATCTTGATGCACACGATATCATCAACGCGAACGCGCGACACTTTATTCGGCACTCCCGATATTCGCTCGCATCCGATAATCATCATCAAGGGCGCAAATAATGCGACGCAACTTCGCTCCATCTTCGCGATGACGCCATCACTGAATGTCGTCAAAAATCGCTATCGCGCGTTTCCATCGACACACTATAAAAGTCGCGCGATCATCCTTCGACACTTTCGACGCTCGTTCACTCGCGATATTCGTTTAAAAACGGTTAAAAGACACGAAAAATGCGGACGTACGACGATCCGTGTAACTGCGTATGACTCCAAGTCACGTATGACGTAGCTATGACGCGTATGACGTCGCAGTGACGTCACGCGCCAACATGGCGGCCGAACCAGTACGCACTGGTTCGGCCGCCATGTTGGCGCGTGACGTCACTGCGACGTCATACGCGTCATACGTGAATCTGAGTCATACGCAGTTACACGGATCGTCGTACGTCCGCATTTTTCGCGTCTTTTAACCGTTTTTAAACGAATATCACGAGTGAAAGAGCGTCGAAAGTGTTCAAGGATGATCGCGCGACTTTCATAATATGTCGGTGAAAGTGCGCGACAGCTATTTTTCACAGTTCAGTGATAGCGCGATCGCGAAGATGGAGCGAAGTTGCGTCGCGTTATTTGCGCCCTTGATGATGATTATCGGATGCGAGTGAATATCGGGAGTGCCGAATAAAGTGTCGTGCGTTCGCGTTGATGATATCGTGTGAGTTTGTGCGCATAAAGATCGGAATTGGACGTCCCGAGGGGAGCGAGTGGGGCGGCCTGTGGAACAGCCGGTGAACGGTGAGTAGATGTGATTTATCATATTTGCGTGACAATTCGTGCTCATTCGACGCTTATACAGCATCGCGATGTCCCGACTTACGTTCGAACAAATCGGCGCCGCATCATAATTCGATGCGATGCCGTGCAATTCAAATAAAGTCGATCGCGTGAAGATGGTTAGGCTGGAAGCGATTTCAAATTTATTTTATATACGCGCAATGCTGCACAGCCTATCTCGTAGGGCTGCCAACTGTTAGGTGCAATTTCATTGACACTAAAAAGTAGCGTCAATGAAAAGGCCGCTTTAAGATGCGGCCTCATTGACGCTAAAAAGTAGCGTCAACCATTGGTTGAACAATGAAGCAACTATACTTACCTCCTTGTTCAACCAATGGTTGACGCTACTTTTTAGCGTCAATGAGGCCGCACCTTTTGAACTTTATTTTATTGACGCCAAATCTAGAGAAAGTCTAGTGATTTTAATTTGCCGCTGGTTTCTAGCGTCAATGAAATTGCACCTTTATGTGAATGCGAGGCGCGTACCGCTCAATAGCAATCGAATGTGATTGGTTCCTTCTCTCGGATCCAGCAAATTAGCGTTGAATGTTACAAGAATATGTCAACAGTCTTCTTTGTTGAACGTCCTGCTGATGTTATTTTCATCGTCTATAGAATATAAGGATTTCTTGCAAATTTTATTTACTTATAATTAGCAGAATTATAATTAGCAGAAGCAGAAATTCCAGCAATATGGATATTGACAATTTGTTAATGTGAGTATGTGTTAACATATTTTGAAATAAGTGACCTTTGAAGTAAACAAACCGAAACATCTCATATATCTCTATCTTTGTTACTTATAATTTGCAAACTGCATTCTATCACGACCTGTATACTCTAAACTTTTAGCAAATTTTCAAAACGAGATTGCTAAAAATGAAATTAGGTTAGACTAAGTTAAACTAAATTACTTCATTTTTTATTTTTAGAGAGCCTACATCTTTCTTTTGGAAACAGAATAGAATAAAAACATTCAATAATTGGCTTTTTAAAGCATCCGACAAGTGTAATGCTAAAAGTATGGCAGCTGCTGGATTTTATGTTATTGGAGATAATAATGAACCAGATTTAGTGGAATGTTTTATTTGTGGTAAACAACTCGATGGCTGGGAAGCACACGATGATCCATGGTTAGTCACATACAATGAAATAATTTGTTTATTATTTTCATTATCTATTATTTTTTTTTGTAACAAGTATTCTGAAATTTTACCATAACTTGCAGGAATGAACATGTGAAACATCAATCAAGCTGTCCATTTGTAAAATTAAATAAACAGGATGAAAGTGAATGGACAGTGCATGAAATGTACGAATTATATAAAAAATATGAAATAAAAAAATACGTAAGTTTGTCCACATGCGAATTATATGTTAGCTTTAATTATCAATATATTTGCTTTATATTTACTTCATAATAATATTAAGTTTTTATAGTAATATAATTCTAATAATAATGTATAATTTTTTATTTTGTAGATGAATGAATTAGATAAAAAAATCATTACACTGAGAGATGAAGCTGCAACATTAAAAATTAACTTATTATCTGCATATAAAACACCACAAGAAAATAAAAAGAATATTAATTAGATAATAATTCTGATTATACCTTCATACACAATATGAAACTTTTATACGTAATATAAAGGTATTTTTTCTCTTTTATATATATTTCTCTAGGATTTCCAACCTACTTATAACTATTTAAATATATTTTGTAATACTTTTAAAAAAAATATATATAGAACAAAATTGGTCACATTTTGAATTTATGTAATGAAAAATATAAAATACATAATATACCCTCTTGTGGCAAAGAAAATTTTTTTACATAAACAATGCAGTGATTTTTAAATTTGTATTATTTTATTTATAAATAATACATTTATCATAATTAACTTAAATTATTAAATTGCGTGACTTAGTATTTTATGAAATAAATGGTTTCCAATGATGTATATATAGGGTGTTCAAATTATCGAGCAACTTGAAACTGATAATTTCTAAATGAAATTGATCTCTAATTGAAATTGATAAGATTTTCTTGAACTGAAAGATGTTTTAAATTTTACCAGAAAAATATAAAAACATTTATAATATATACATATAATGTATATAGTGAAAAAAATCTTAAATAGGTCTATTAAATTTTATATAAGTGCACCCTTTTGTAGAGTTACAGAAAATTTGAGAGAAAATAAAGTATAATAAGTAAATTGACAATTTTCTTGCAAGATTAATGATGACTTTACTAAAAACTGATTCTAGATTACTTCAAGAAATTTATAGGCGATTAAATCTGAAACACCCTATATATTATCTTACATAAAGTCATTCTATTTTTACACGCATATTCTACTAGTCTATCGTTGTGTATACCTATATAATGCCGGTTGATCAGAAACGTATTAACGGACCAGAATCATCTGTTCCGTATAATATTTATATTCATTCCGAAATAAAGAATAAAGGAATACAGCCTGATGCTCCGAAAAGACACGATGGCCGATCAAACAATGAGCTTAGAAATATATGTAAGGTTATGATTGAAGTTATAATCAGGACATATCCAAGTTTAATTTTCTTACATCTTAAGAGAAATTAAAAAAAAAAAATTTTTGTTGACAGTTTTGAAAACAGGTATAATTAGTCAGGCTAAAGGTTCTGCATACATTGAAATGGGCAATACCAAAATCATTTGCTCAGTATTCGATCCTAGAGAAGTGCCCAATAAAACTGGATACTGTGTACAAGGGGAACTATTTTGTGAATTCAAATTTGCACCCTTCTCTCACCACAAACGGAAAATGCATCAGCAAGATGCCGAGGAGAAAGAATACAGTTTAATATTGCAAAGAGCTCTGGAACCAGCAGTGTGTTTGGTACGCATTTTCTAAAATCTTTCAAACATTTTTAAACACTTTTAAAACTTTTAAAACTGCACAAAAAACTTTGTGAAACTGATAATTTACTGTAGAATTTAAATATGCACACACATATACATTTATGTACATATATATACATATATACATTAATGACTCATTATGTTTCTATTTCAGCAAGAATTTCCCAACTTTCAAGTTGACGTATATGCAACAGTTCTCGACAATGGTGGCTCTGCATTGGCCGCAGCGATAATGGCAGCTAGTTTAGCTTTAGCAAATGCTGGGGTGCCAATGTTTGGTTTGGTTACTGCATCCACTGTTGTAAGTAAATCACTGTATGTTAATTTAAACAAATTTACAACTTATAGTTAAAAATTTCTCATTACTCGATAGGGTATATACGATCACACGTATTTAGTGGATCCAACAGACACAGAAGAAACATTTTGTTGTACAAAATCTGTACCAGGCACAGTTCACAATCATGGAATTATAATACAAGCTGCTCTTCCGCAGCACGGCCAAATTTCTGAAATGTTTGTAGTGGGGAGCGTCGATACAGATACCATTGTACATTCCATGGATCTTATAAGCGAAGCTCATAAAGATATATGTCCCTTGCTGGAACAATGTCTTGTAAAGACTGTGTTCAAAACATTTCGTCCAAATATTAAAAAAACAGATACAAAATAAAGAAGCTATGATATTTAAATTGCCATTAAAATCCTATTAAATATTTTCTATTTAATTGTGTGAATGACACTTGTTTATTTCTACATAATTTTTTTATCTATATTTTTCCCGAGCAGTAGGAATATTTGAGATATTATTTTTAATTTTTACTTTCTACATTTAAAATGCAATTAACAGTAACATTCATATTTTATTCTTAGATGATTCTCTTAATTTTATATAATTTTATACATTTTCTATAATTTTATACATTTTCTATATTTTATAATTTTTCTTCTAAAATTGAAATATTAAAATTGAACATCTCTTATATGGAAGATGCAACTTTTTAAATGTCAAAAAGTTTATAATGAAAAAAATACGAGAAAATAAGTAAAAATCTTGTCTTAGTATTCTTATTATTAAAGAATGCTATTGAAAAAAACATGCATTTTATCTTTATATAAAGATAAAATGCATGCGATATAATATATCAATTGCATCTTTCGTAATATTTTTATGGATTCTCTAAAGTAATAGTAGTGCCATTATAGCATAGTTTAGTCGAGATTAAACGAACGTCCGATAAGCAATTGACCCCAGGCACCGCGCACTTAAAGTTATTTATCTGACTGTTCTAACGGGAGGACTTGTTGTTTTCGATAGAAAAAAGGGTCGAGAGACAAAGACAGGTAGAGAAAAAAACAGAGTGTGACGCATTTGGCGACGCGTGTCTAGTCGTTTATTGTCACGAGTCATCATCGGTGATATATCGCGACGCGTCCGAAACGCTTTACAGGTTCAGACGGACGCGTAATAATTATATCGCTCGCGGTCGCGGAATTGTTCGGGAGTCGCGTCGGCCATTTTGCCAGCCGTGAAGAAACTATGGCCATCTGACAGTACACGCCAATTCCTCCGACAACGCGTTTCGCACGGCAAAACAACAACGCAGTTGACCCAGGAACTCGTGTTTACGTCGCGAGCGGGACGCGCGAGACAGCGATCCACATCGACGCCCCGGCTCGTTCCATCCCGGGAACGCTAGTCATGCCAGTCGCGCGACAACGTTACCCCGGGAATGCGCTTGTGTAATAATCGTCGCGTGTGACGTCTAACCTATACGATTTCGTTTTTCTAGAGGAACACGAGAGCGAAAGATCACGGGTGGAATCGAGTCGCCGCCTCCCTTTCGTTTCGGGAAAAATGCGATCGCCACGAAGGTCGACATCGACAGGCGTCGACGGAAAGTGAAATTGCCGAAATTCGAAGCTCTTATTACGAGGATCTTATTGTATGTATACACCGCGAGCTCTCTCTATTTACAAATCAAACTCGCTCGCAGCGCATAAAGGTCAGCGATGTGCGAAGCAACGCGAATAATCACGTCCGCTCTAAGCGAAATTGAACGATAAACGAGGCGATTTGTATGAAAGGGTGAGGAATTGATCGCCTCTTTACACGGTAGGATAACTGACTGAATTTGCGTTGCCTCAGGAGATTTTGATCCATAGAAAATTCAGAAAATCTTTGCTTATTCCACGCGCTCCGATCAAGTTTTATTCGTATATTTAAGCAATATATAACAGCGAGGCCGAAAGAATACTCCACTCCATCGCAACGGGGACACGTACCAATGGATAGCTGAAATATTTTTATAAGACTATAAGCTCATAAGAGAGAGAGAGAGAGAGTGCGCAGTACAGATTACAATGTTTCATATGTAATAATTATGTTTAAGGCGTTACGTAGTTAATTATCCAGATTGTTGCGGCATAGAAAGGAGAGTACTTTTTATAACGTGCCAGTCAATCTTGCGCGAGAGATTGTACGCTACATATTGAGTGCCACATATACGAGAGTGGTTCGAGAACAATCAATTTAGTGCCATGTACAGGAGTATTTGTATTCGCTGAAATTAATATATTTGCTATATATCTGCAACATGAGATGTACAGAGGATAAAGCCTGACCCAAAGACTGTTGCGTGTTCCGATAATAGTCTGCAGAGCGGAAAATATGGATGAGAGAAGAGTAGCGGATTATTTTGTTATCGCTGGTTTACCCGGTCAAGACAATGAGTTTAACAAAGATAATAATGACACTAACGATAAGCTAGAGGATTGGTGCCAGGAAGGCACTCACCTAAAAGACATGCATATGCCACCTCCTATCACAGATCTTGCCGTAATATTTCCCGCTCTGGGAGAATATTGTCCCGAGGGGTATACGCTGTTAGAACAAACTGTATCAGGTTTCCCGGCAGATTTGAATCATGGAAGCTTACGAACAAACGAGTGTTACTTGTGCTACAGAAGAGGACGAGACAAACCTCCCCTGGTTGATATTGGTAAGGAAAGAAGAGCTACAAATGTTGGAAATTATAAAACAAATATTAAAAGTATATGTATAAATATTATCTAAGTACTATATATTTTATTCTCCAGGTGTAATATACGATGGAAAAGAACGTATAATGCAAGATGCTGAAATGGTATTAGAGACTCCTAAAGGCTACGTGGCAAACGTAAATAATTCTACTTCAAAAATTTTTGTAACATACAGACGAGCGAGTCGAAAGATGCCTTGCAATTCTCTTGTCGTTACGGACATATGCGTTATCTTGGCGAATAAAGGAGAGAGTCCTCCGCATGCGTTCTGTGTCATCAATAAGAATTTGAACAAAGGAATGCTAGGCAGCGATGTATTTTTGTGCTACAAAAAGTCCATGAATCGCGCTAATTTGATATCATTTAAGCCAGCAATACTCTATAAATATCCTACAGCTGATTACAACAGTTTTGTCTTTCCAAATTCTGTCGCCATGTTTTGTCTACCGATGGGTGCGACTATAGAATGTTGGCCTAAAGTAGCATGTAAACCTAAACCAGTATTCTCGACATTTGTCTTAACAGGCGATGCTGCTCAAAAAATGTATGGTTCAGCGATAACGTTTTACGAAGAACTCCAACTGGAATCGGACATTCCAAACTGTAAAAATAATCAAGAAATCATGGATACAGTCGAGAATAATAAAAATAATGGTACAAATATATTTCATAATTTTAATTTTCATAGTCTTTCAACTTTTCTAGTGATTGTTGTAATTAATATGAAATAAGAAATATTTTCTTACATCTTGTTACATGTATATTTCATTTTGTTTCAGCGGATAATATAGAAATGATAACCAAAAATAAGTCGCAAATGAAAATAAAATTGTTCAAAAGATCTGGTATACTTAAGAAACTCAGTATATTGCAATTGGAAAAGTTGCAATACACGGATCCCGCGAGTCAATCACTGAATATTAGTAAATCTATATGTATATTGTCTCATTGGCCATTTTTTGACACGTTCGAAAAGTTTCTAGTTTTCCTACATGGCATGGTAAACGGTGAGCCGCAAAGTGTCCCGATTGAAAAGTACATTTCATATTTTTTGTGCGACATACCATTCCCGAGTCCGCAGCGACCGAGAATCTTGGTACAGCTCAGTAGCCGAAACAGATTGATTTTGACGCAACCGGAGGATTCGGCTCTACCTAGATCAGGTGCAAGTTTCAAGCAATTACTGATAAACTTGGGACCTGACAATTGTTTACTGATACTATTATTAATATTAACCGAGCAAAAGATACTTGTTCACTCCTTACGTCCAGATGTACTTACTTCAGTGAGCGAAGCTATTGCTATGATTCTATTTCCTTTCAAATGGCAATGTCCGTATATACCGCTATGTCCTCTAGGATTAGCAGAGGTAATGCATATTACACATACATGCATACTTTTATATTGCTTCTTTTCAATGTTTTAATAGTTACACACATGCAAAAGATTTAAAAAGATAATTATTATAAGATTTAAACTTTCAGGTATTACATGCACCATTACCATTTCTGATTGGAGTAGATTCGAGATTCTTTGATTTATATGATCCTCCTTCTGATGTCAACTGTGTAAACTTGGATACTAATAATATAGCAATATGCGAAGATAAAAAGTATTTAAATATAAAATTATTACCTAAAAAAGCAGCTAGACAACTCAGAAATTGGTTGGAGATTTTGTCTTCGAAAATAATCTCGTGGGGAAAAACTAACTCTTCTCAAAAAGGTATATTATTATTAGTTTACTTTCTTCATTTTTTTTATTTCTCAACATTTATTTATTATTTTTATATTTTAGATAGAGGAGATGAAGATTTCAGCGTGGACAGAGAGTTTCAACAAAAACGGAAAGAGCAAGCTTTAGAACTCGAAATACAAGATGCTTTCTTAAGATTTATGGCGACAATTCTCAAAGGATATCGAAGTTATTTGGTACCAATTACAAAAGCACCTACTGTAGGAACAACAGATTCGACAAGTTTATTTAATTTCCAAGCATTTTTGAGAACTCGCGATAAAGCCCACGCTAAATTCTACTCTATGCTTGTCAAAACGCAAATATTTGCCAGGTAAATTAATTTACATTGTTCTATGATTAGTGTATGATCATGCACACACACACACACACACTATATATATTCTAATCACAAAATTAATTTTATAGATTTATAGAAGAAAGAAGTTTTGTATCAGATATGGATATGGCAGGGTTAGCATTTTTTGATGAATGTACAGAACGAATTGAAGAAGAAAATGGTAAATTTAGATATATTTTTTTACATTATTAGAATATACATAATGTAATAAAATAGCTTCTCATTCTTTGTATAATTTTTAGTAATTCTTCTGGAGCTCGATGAATCTCAACATAGTGAACGTACAGTATTTATACCTCCACCTGAAGCAGGAACAAATCAAACACCAATAACATATAAATTGTTCAAATTAAATCCGGATCTAATGAGGCCTCAGAAGAATTTTTGTTTGAAAAATCCATCTTTAAGTGCCTTTGGAATGGTACCTGGGAGTCCTATGGCTCGTAGAACAAAGCATGAAATCAAAGTTGCTCAAAGGATGGCTAGAAAACAAGTAAATAAAATGATATATAATAAAACATTAAGTTTCTTTATATGCAATTAGTAAAATTTGCCATCTTTATTCAGGCCGCGATGCCCGACAGATGGGGTAGATGTCTGCTCGGTACATGTTATAGTCTTTGGTTCTTACATTTACCGGCCATGCTGCAAGTCTCTAATCAACCCGCTGCAATTTTGCATCAGGCTTATGAATTATTAGTCAAAATGCAAAAGTTACGTCTCGATCCTATGGAAGAGGTATAAAAGAACTTTGAATTATAAATCACTAACAATTTAGAAAAAAACCGTTATTTATTTAAATGGATATCCGATATTATTTTTTATAGGTATGTTATAGAGCTATGATGCAACTTTGTGGCGTATACGGTCAACCAGTTTTAGCTGTAAAGTTATTATTCCATATGAAACGCAGCGGCGTGCAACCTAACGCTTTAACATACGGATTTTACAATAAGGTAAATTATTAATCTCATATTTTTTAAACTAGTAAAGACACCACCTTTTAAAATATAAATTTACATAGTATTGTGTGTAATTATTTTAATAATTTTAATTAATGTTTATATTAATATTATAATTTCTTTATATGTTTATAGGCTGTTCTCGAAGCAACTTGGCCTTCTGATATGACAAACTCGAGTCAACTGATGTGGAACAAGTTGCGAAATGTTATTGTTGGTGCAGCATTATTTAAAAAGGCTGGGAAGAAGAGCGCTAGAAGGCGATTGAGTTCAAATGCGGATTTTTTAACCGCCGATAAGACTGAAGGCATGGAGCATGCTCTTTCTCGGTCTAGTCTCGACAGTTCTCATTCTCAAGATACTGAAGCTGCACATAGTGATTGTGAGTTAATTTAATTTTTTTACGCGACTTGGCCAGTTTTTGAATAATTCTCTTATAATAAGTCCTTTATTTGGCAGCTACTAAAGGCAGTTCTGTATCAGATCTACATGGATTCGGATCACTCGAACTGAAAGCTAAACTTCTCCGGCAAAATAGTATAGTGAAAGATCAAACGACATTGAGTATGTTACAATCGGACGAATTGGAGCGGGCACCTAGTAATCCAAGGTATCTTTTATGTTCACTATTCAAAGTTGTGAACGTTAGTTTAGCTCTCAGATTTGCGCAAATCGCTGAAATCGCTTGTTTTTTTATAGATTATATCATATCATTTTACTAGTATTATTATGATAGCAGATGCAAGAGAGAGTATTTATTGTATAGAACATTTTTGCTCATTGTTACAGAAACCTTATGTAATAATTAATCTGCGTGTTGAGTATGCGTTGAAGATTTTACAGTGCTAATTTGCATGTATAGGCTTATGTAGATGTAATATTTTTTACGTAGGCTAACGCGCAGTGTTGAATCACCATTAAAAAGTCCCGTGCGCACACCAGTTACGGAAAATGACCCATTGGGTGCTCTCATTAATGACGAAACACCGATTGTGTCACCTTCCGAGGAGAATGATTCAAATTGCTCAACAAGTACTTTAACTGTTTTAAATAATACGACTGAAGAGAGACCAGGAGGGCCGCTTTTATTTAGAAGGTATGATATAACTTGTACATCGTATTTGCATGTGAAACATTGAAAAAATACAAATTTTTCAATACAATTTAAATATTTAAATAAGAGAAAGATAAGTGAAATTTAGAAGTAAATTATAGAGTTATATAGAAGTTATATAGAAGCAAATATTTTTTCGCAAAAATAAATATAAAGAGAAACATAAAATTATAATTCTCACAATCATCTAATGGGAAACTGTTACTGGTGATCAAAATTATCACGTAACATACATTATTATATTTGCACAATAAAAGTCTTTTCTTTTTATAAAGATCAGTTGCATAATGCTTTATATTCATATTACATGCGTATATTTCATCCCATGTATCTGATTTTAAACACAAAAAGCATTCTAATGTGTTTACAGCAACATTCTCCCACGTAGTGCAACTTTTCATCAAGCGGTAGATGAAAGTGGCATGACAGTAGGTGGACATTTACAGAGGAGCGAGACAATGCCTCATTCGGTGGCACAACAAGGGGAACAGGAGAGAGAAAAGGAGAGACTAGAAATAAGCAGTCTTTGGTCTCAAAATAAGGATAGTGTAACATCCAGCCTCTCTAGCTTAGGATCTAGTCTTAAACTTAGTTTCGGGTAAGATATTTGCGAGATATTTAATTCAATAAGATGCACTATTTGTAGTTTAATAATAATTTTCACAGTATACATTCCTCCAAAATGTCATGATAATATATACTTGCGCAAGACGCGATTATTTTATATTTTATAAATGTAGAAGAAATATATAATCATCTTAAAGTGCATAAATGAATCATATTTTTATTTGTATGTATATATATATAAATTTTTTTAAATAAGATACACATAATGCAATATTAATGGGAAAAATATTATGAATATATACATTAAAAACATCTTATAATTGAATATTTTTAATCACATTGATGGAGGAACGATACCAGTTTATTTTCGTTTATTATTTTGCATGCGCATTTGTTTTTCTTTTTTTTTTTTGTTATTCTGGTAAATGTAGACGATATTCCACGGGTGGATTGGCATTTGCTAAAAATAAGGATTTAATATCATCGAATCAACTTATTGAATCTCTTAGTCTCTCCAGTTATATCAGGTATGTAATGTAAATAGCTGCACAGATGCTTATTGAATATGCATTCTATTGATGTATGTGTGTATGTCTCTTTATTGTTTTAAGATATATTTATAATATTTACATAAACCAATTTTTCTTTTTTTGTTCGTATTCTTGATTAGTACAAATTCTTGTTCTAGCCCATCAAGTTTGACAGGAAAGAAGTCGAACGAAATAATACTTGGCGGCCTGAATAGCTTGAAATCTGCTGCAACAACTGTTGTTAAAAAATTTGACGAGATAAAAGAAGCCATTTCGGCAACGAGTACACCGGTAAAAAATAAGGAACGTGAACAAAAAATAGCTTACGGAATATCGCACGAGTCTTTAGATTCTCTTACTGATGGATCTTTACAAGATCGAAATGAAACTTCCACGAGAGCACCAGGTATATAAATATAAATTATGAAAACAATGGACATTACATATTTATATTATGCGATTAATATTCATTTTTTTTACAGGTGATGGAAATTTAGATTTATGCTCGTTATATGAACTCACAGAGTGTCTGTATCCAAAAGGCACTAGAGAGTTGGAGGAACGTCTTGCCATTGAGCTTGTGCTTTCCAGTGCAAGTAGATGTCATCATTGCACCGCTATCTTGTACGACGAAGAGATAATGGCTGGTTGGCAGCCGGAAGATTCCAATTTAAATACAGTCTGTCAGTATTGCGATAAGGCTACCGTACCTCTTCTCACCGTTACGATATTAGATTACAGGTAAAGAATCATATTATAAGCGTTACTAATCGTTATTAATCTTGAATAATATTAAAATTCGTTTACATAGATGTGAAGCGAGCGAAAAAAACAACGACCCTTTAATGGGAGCATTGGTAGAATTACTAGACCAACCGAAGGAATCTTTGGAACCAATAACAGTACCATATCTAAACCCATTAGTTCTGAGAAAAGAATTAGAGAGCGTATTAAGTCAAGAGGGGGATGCCTGTCTCACCAAGCATGGGTTTATTCAGGAACACCCGATAGTATATTGGAATTTGATCTGGTATTTCGAAAGGATTAATTTAACAAGTCATCTACCTGATCTCTGGTTGAATAACGATAAAAATTCAGAACTTCAAAGAACTGCAGGATTGGTGGGCGTCAGAACAATGTGGGATAATGAACGATTACATATGGATCGTTTGCCTATGTATCTCCAATGGAAATTAAATTCTACAGAGGATAGGACGTAAGTTTCAATAGATTGTCTCTCAAGTTACTAATTAATACTAATTAATCAACATGATATAGTAATTAAAATTAAATTTCAAATAAAGAAATAAATAAATAAGTAAATATATATATATATATATATATATATATATATATATATATATATATTTATTTTATTAATGAGAGGAGAGATTAAAGTAATAATTGCTTACATTATAAATAAAATAATTTTATCTTTTTAAACAAATAATGTGCAAAACGATTGTCATTTTGTTAATTTTTCATTTAGATTGATGCAGGCAGTGATAACATATGTTCGTTGCAACGATTTAGCAGAACCTATAATAAGAGTGGCCTTAGAAAGAAGTAAACATCAAATAGGCGATCATCCATTTTCCATATATAGGGATATTCTGTTTTTGGCATTTATTGTATTGGGCAGGACGAATATTGACCAAGGTGGGCTGTAATCTTAAAAAGATTATGCAAGATGTGTATTTTTTAAATAATTCAATTGTTGAAATATCAAGTTTGTTTGCAGTACATTAATTTCGCTAAAAATTCTCTGTATTCATCTGTAATAATGATCATGATATTTACAGGCGTCTTCGATAGAGAATACAGTTTGTCGCTAGAAAAATTCTCCGAAAACGAGGAGAAATTATTGCATAAAATTGACGCTCCACCAACAATGATGTCAGTATATTGCAGGCATTATTTTAAACAATTAAATGTTTGAGAAACGTAAGCGGCCGTGAATAATTCTGATGAAAACTTATTCCCTTCGAAGCATTGGAGAAAGAGGATGCGATATTGCGCGAATGATAAATGCTCGCAAGTACGAGCTCTATAGGCTTTATTTTCAAAACGGCGTACATGCGGGGAATAAATTACATTACACAAAGGATGATATTCAAAGCAATCGCATATTAAAATGTGTTTCATCGTGTATCGAAATGTCTGACATAATGCATCATTGATGTCTCTTCAACACGTTGAACGTTCATCTAACGCGAAAGATGTTAATGTTATCAATGACGATTTACGCTCGAGCTACAACGCCAGTTTTTTTAATGCGCCAATTACGATCGACATCGTCGAGTAACGTAGATTTGCAAACCAACTCGTCTTTTTTTTCTTCACGAGACTGTTTACTTACTGACATCTGATATTTCTCTTTACTTGCGCAAAAATATAAACGAGTCATTTCAAATTCGGACTTGTCGAATTTTCCTTTGGCCACACACGCACATGATAGAACTGATAGATGAACTGATAGCTATCGAATCGATTGCAACACTGTTTCGCGCTAATCGTGATTAACTAAATTTTTTTCTTACTCATATCGCGGCGAGAAGGGCTGTGATCTAGAAAGATGTGGAGAATTACTGATCGTAATTGGCCGCTAGTCGGAGTTATCGAAACGATCGATCTCGAGATCAGGTCAGTGCAATATCAAGTGTTGAATGATAATAACGATTTTTAACTAATCGTACATCTCTGGATCTTCATATGTTTATAACGTAATTGTTTTTAATGGTTATCGACCTTTTTTTTTTTTTAATAAATTCGATCGTGTATGTCTGATTTCTGATTCAGTAATTCGCGCAGCGCATCAACAGTATCTAAGAGTACAATGTTAAAAAGTATTAAGTACCAAAGAAGTTATACGGATTGTAAAGCGATTGCAACTTCAATTGCAACTTGTAAATTCCCTCCAGGTGTGCTGTGACCTTAAATACGTTTCAGTCCGTCGCGTAATGTAAAAAGAAAAAAAAGCTGTCAAATGTGGATATTAAAAACAAGGCAGCGTCTAATATACCTACTATTTTTTTTACCATAAAAAGAGCGAGAGAAGGAAAAAAGCGACGGTAATATATCGCGTAACATGACGGAACGCAGTATTCTTTCCTTGTACTCTTAGATAGAAAATTGTTTATTGCACGACGAACACACACAATATAAGTATCGTTTCTCTACTCGTCCTAGGTGAAAAGTGTTCTTCATAAAGGCATGATTAAACTTGATCGCTTATCCTCAAAGTAAATACTTAATGTGTGTGAGAGTGAATATTTTTATGAATTTTAGACATTTAAAGCATTTGTAATAGTTTAGCAAATTTAGTTAGATAATGTTCTATTCACAATTTATTCGAAACGAAACGATGAGATTATTCGTCGCGAGGAGACTCACGAACGCTACTTTTCATAATGTTGTGCACTTTTCATCCTGGACATTGCGGATGAATGTATGTTCATTCATTTCAATATTATGAATGTAGATTACAAGAATAAAATCAGTTGAGGTATTTTACAAAAATCGTTTGTTTTACTTTACAGATAGTCATTAATCTCTACTATATGTCTGAACAAAACTTAATTTAAATCTAATGTCATCGATGTATTGTTTCTACATTTTTTTAGAATTATTTTTGAGTTTGAAGCTCAAAGAAAAGATATGAAAAATTAAATATATAAGAAAAGATTTATCATGTTTAATATATATTTAATTTTCCACTAATCTTATTTTTAAGAAATTCGTTAATCTCTATATAAAAGATAATATTTCATGTATTAAGATAAGCTCTAAAAAATTGATATTTTATGAAATATTTTATATTTTGTTTAGATATAAAATATGAAATCATAAATTATTTACTTTTCACAGATTATATTTTAATAACTTTATATAGAGAATAGAAATGTTAATTTATGTAAACAAACCATTTAATTCTATCTAAAATGGAAAAACAGGAGAAAACTATATACTATTATTTTATATTTATATTTTGTATTGTTTTTAGAGAGATTTTGATTGTATTGGAAAAAGATATTGGAAAATATCAACATTATTAATTTTATGAAAAGTCAAATTTAGAATAGCTAATAAATGTATACTGCTATAATGATTATATTGCTGATTGAACATAAAATGAAAAAGAATG
This sequence comes from Camponotus floridanus, assembly GCF_003227725.1. Lineage (NCBI taxonomy): Eukaryota > Metazoa > Arthropoda > Insecta > Hymenoptera > Formicidae > Camponotus > Camponotus floridanus. The sequence goes on along the minus strand of NW_020229448.1, from coordinate 218,455 downwards.
TCTTCTAAAAATGTGTTATTCGTTTCCAGCGCTAATTAGTTCATGAATACAAGCAACAATAATATCAATTAGAGGTATACAATGCTTAAATTGTTTAGAGGAAGCAAATTTTACAAAAGAAAGTGAGGGTTGAATTACTTTTATAAAATGCACCCGAGTATTGACGGATTTCTAAAAAAATTATTTATTCTATCTTGGCAGTAAATAAGAGATTAACATAAAATTAAAATGGATATATTGTATAGTGAAACATCATAAAAATTGCTGTGGAACAATTTTTAATGTGCCTTGTTGCATTATGCAATTCAGATCATTATAAATTTACTTACCTATTTATAATAAATCAGCATATTAATTTCATTGCGCATAGTATTTTATTTTAAAAAAATCTTTGCAACTCCTTTTCTCAATGCTTGCAATCGGTTTTCGAAAATTAGGTTAGGTTAGGTGCAGTCACGGCTAAATGTCGCGATTTTTTTTTTTTTTTTTTTTAAGTTTAATGAGCCTTCAACCAGTTTAGTCCTATTGTGATTATTTAGGCACTCATATCTTTTTCTTTTTTCTCTTTCCCTTCCTCTTATTCTTTTTTAGATTACTCTCCGTCTCGCGATGTTACTTCGGCATTGCTCGGGCTAGAGCTCGGGTCACGTGGCTGCGCAGTTGTCGCCGCGCAGCACGTGACCCGAGTGCGCCCGAGCAACGCCGAAGTTAACCGAGGCGACATTCTTGAACATAGCGGTTTCCCCGCCGCCGCCATTCGGGTCCGAGCGAGCGAAGGTGGTGTGTCGTGCGAGTTTTGCTCCGCTGTTCGGCGATTACGCGCGAGTGTGTATGAGCGCGTGCGCGCGCGCGCGCCCAGGAAAGGCGAATCGAGGGAAGGTACGACGGTTTTCGTCGCGCGCGTTGGCAGTGGTGCGTTGCGTGTGACGGTGTCGGATACGCCTCGAGGAACATGTTCGCCGAGCATTGAAACGCGCGTCTCGCATCGAGAACCACAACCGTCATCGACGGCTCTATCATCGGGTGTGCGTGTGTGTTGGTTCCTTCCGGATTGATACGGATTTTTCCGGTCTCTCTCTTCCACTTTGTGCATTGTATATTCGATTGAAGAGCGAAAAAATATTGCAACATGTATTCCGATGGCCACGAAGTGGACGGTAGCTGGGTGCTGCGCGTCTACGTGACGGATCTGCAGGTCGAAAGGAGTTTACGCGTAAAGGGAGAGCTGCATATCGGCGGTGTCATGCTACGTCTCGTGGAAGATCTCGGTAAGTGTAATGCCTCGTGTATCTTTTCTCTCTCTCTTTATCTTTCTTTTTCTTTTCCTCCCATTCTTTTCTCGTCTCGGATTCTCGATATCACACGCCGCGTTGTCACTGTGCGATGTAAAATACGGTTCGCGTTTACGCGCCGAATAGATCTCCATATCTGATTTAAATAATATTTGAAATGATCGGAACCGCGAAATGACGTCACGGATTTTAAAATAGCCGGCAAAATGGCGCGCATGCATTGTATGTAACTGTATGCATCTCGTTAAATTCACCAAATAAAGCGATATTGTTGCGCATAATATATTTTGTCAAATAAGTTTATCAAGTGTCGAGCAGTAATTGGCAGTAATTTCAAAATTTATTTTTTTCAAAATGATATTTTATTACATGATAGGGAGAAATAAATAATGGATTGTAAAATCAGTTTGAGATATTGTGACAAATCGAAATGGAATATGTATATAGTCATTGTAAAAATGCAACTCGAGTCAATCTCTTACATTCTCAATTTTCACATAATAAATTTTCCTTTTATTTAACCGAATATATTTAAATAATTACTAAAATGTGAACAGTAAATTATATATATATACATATATATATATATATGTATTCATATGTGTATATATATATATATATATATATATATATATATATATACACATATGAATACATTTCTCCTCTTTAATATGTTTTTTATCTTAATTTATTATAAAAGCAGATACAAAGAAAAATGATAGAAAGTATATTTTTAACTATAAGTTAAAAAAAAAAACTCGAAAGAATTATAAATAACGTATGTATACATGTATGTTAATTCACACGTAAACATTCATATATAAATTTTTTTCAATTTTATTTTTTAACAGTTGATTAGGCAAGTCGATGCGGGACGGTTTCATACTTGTTGAATTAGCCAATTTCGATCGATTGAGAAAGAGAAAAATAGAAAAAGAAGTCTAAATACATTTATATATAGGGGTTTATTATCCACGATGACGTAATCGGAGAAATGGGAGTCTTATGTAAAAAATCTCGAAAACACGGACTAAAATTCTATTCGTACAAGACTTGTGTATGCATAGACAATTTTATTCTATGTTTTTATTTCTATTTTTTTTTTATAGAATTATTCTTTTTTCAACTATAGCACCGCGCAAACATATATTACACATATATAAATTTAAGAGACAGAGTCCAATGGAAGAAGACAAAGACATACACAATTTTTTGATTTCGTTTTTCGTCATTTGTTTACTTTTGTGAATTATATTTTTTCGCGTAGTTGCGTATAAAATTTTCGAATAAATACAGCGAAGAAACGCTTCCGGTGAAGAAAAGGATTCAAGCACGTTTATTCGACGCGTGTGCGATAAGAAATAACTCATATCTCGAGCGTGACCCGTTTGCGATAATGATAATTTTACACGAATGCGATATAGTCGCTCTCGTAAATTACGTCGGTATCCATCAGGTATGTAATATTTTGATAGAGCAAGAGCGTATTAAATCACACGTATTGATATGTGTAAACAATCAAGATATTACACTATAAATCCTTTATAATTTGATTAAATCATGTATATTGATGTAACAAAATATTTAAAAAAATTAAAAGTTTTTTTGAAAGATATTATTTTTAAAAGATATATATATTATTAGCACGCTTATTTATTTATTTTACGATAATAATTTTATTTTTAACTATTTTATATTTATAATTTAAATTTTCCGCGTGAGTAAAGATATGCTTTTTATTTTTAAAAAGGAACGATTAAGTTTTTAGTCTTTTTTTTCGCACAAGTCGATCGTCTTTTAAATATTGAAGGTACAAATTTTTTAGATAATTATTCTTATTTTTTATACAGTTAAAGTAGAATATTTATCGTAATACCCAGCTCTTTCTCCCGCCCTTTGTACGACGCAGAGATGATTGTGGCTCATGAATATGTTATAACGTGAAGTATCGAGTGCGGGTGCATTATTCAATTCTATTTTTACGAAACCTTTGCGACGCGAGGGATAAAATTACGAGTCAATGTTATCGAAGAAAAATAAATAAATATAAAGCAATAACTATCGTTAACAACACAAACACACTTTGTATATAAACATATATATTGATTTTGAGACCATCGGGGATAATCGATTTTTTTCGAGGAGAGAAGGATGTCGAACATGTCACAGCGCGAAGCCAGGTAGAAAAATCTGGCAGCCATATCTTTTGTTGACTGGTCCTCTTTTTTACTCGGCGGCCCCAACAGGTTAGCGTGGTCGTGCAGGTTCTCGCTGCATCACCGCTCGACCACTCTGAACCGGACCGTCGACCGGCCCCGAGTCTTATGTAAATACACCGGGTGTCCCGCAGCGCACGTAGTCGCGATCCGATGCATTACAATGAGTCACACAGATTTGAATATTGGCTGAATATATATATATATATATATATATATATATATATATATTCAGCCAATATTGATTTATAATTCTCGAATGTACATTTAAAAAATAAAGACACACAGTATATATATATATATATATATATATATATATATATATATATAAAATATATATTTTAAAAGCAAAAGACACGCAATATATATATATATACAATTTTTTTAGAATACATACATATAAGACAGTAACACAGCCTATGTTAAATTAGAGAGAAAATTACAAGTTAGAAAAAAATTATATTTTTAACAATTTAAAAAAAAATGAATGAACAATATAAGATATATCTTATTTTACGTGCAAATTTTATTTTGAAAATTTATTTAATTCTCATTTAAAATTATTTTAAACATATACATATATTTATTTTTCGAATTGTTTCGTGCTTCTTCTGGATAAATGCACTTTGATACTTTTAACGTACTTTTGCTGCTCAGTTAAAATAGATAAGAAAACCGATATAAGTTTGAGACTAATTGTAAAAGGACAAAAAACGGAAAAAATATAGAATGTGCAAGTATACGCATTAGCTCTTTTATATATTTATATCCAAACACGAGAAAAAGAAAACCTCATGTAGCTTCTGTAATTAAGTATTCTTAATAATAAATATTAAATAATAAATAATAAAGTCTTAAATAATTTAAAAGTTTCAAAATATTTCGTTAAATCAAATTGACAATGATAAAATATAATCTATTTTTGTGATAACGTAACAACAATATATATTGTATGCATTTTTTTAAGAGTTTGCTTGAATTGATAAATTAAACATAATAAAATTTAAATAATATGATAACGATTAAATCATGTTAGGTCTCGCGATTATCGCAAAAATGCTTCTATGATTTGAACATAATCTCAAGTTTCATTTTTTTTAACCATTTCTTTCTTATTCTGATTTGTTTGCCCCATAAATTTCGCATTATAATCTGTAAACACGTTGCGCAAGCGATTTTGAAGTAGCGTGATATTTCGCTTACGCAACTTGCACATCCAATATATTACGTAATAAATTTCCATGTTTTGTACAATTTTATCTCGTCTCTAGATATTATATATATATATATATATATATATATATATATATATATATATCGGAATAAACTTATTTGGTCAGCGAGTGACCTTTCAGGGATCCTCCATGGCAATCGGCATTGTATCCATCGAGTGAGATACCAACAACGTTCTGGAGTCGCATATCACTGTATTAAGAAGCAACATTAGATGTGAGGCCCGAATAGCTCAGTGGTCTAGAGAGTTGCTCGGAAAGCGACTCGGGTTCGAATCCCGATCCAGCCACTTGCGCCTCACATATTTTTCTTGTCCACGAATATTGTTTTCTAATAATTACTCGTTGAGCTGAAGAGTGTGCGAATGCTCTCTTCACAGGATATACCGTTGCCACGGATGAATTCTGTCGCTCGTTAACGAAATGGACGTAAAGACACGTCCGACTTCCTCCCACATACATCCCTATCTTTCTCTGGACTCAATGTAAACCCCTTAGCCTTAGCAAAAAATTATTTAAATAAAAGAAAAAAGAAAAATACCTTTTATTTGTCTTGTCATTTAAGGGTAATATTTGTCTCAAGCTTCGACGAAGAACTTGTTTATTTAATTGACAATTAAATAGACAAGTTCTTGACAATTAAATAGACAATTAAATAGACAAGTTCTCCAGCCTAGTCCGAGACAACTTACCCTTCATGACAAGACAAATAAAAGGTATTTTTCTTTTTTCTTTTATTTAAATAATTTTTTGCTAACTCTTGGCCATTTGTTTAAATGTTTATAATTTTTGAACCGTCCAATTATAAACGAAACGAAAAGCACTACAAACAACTACAAACGATTCTAAAGAAAACTGCGCAAGCAGATTTGAAATATTTAAATGTCGGGTGCGAGTCATTTTTTCAAATTTTTATATTTTTTAAGGGATAAAACTACAAACGAAATTATTGTTACTACAAGCAACTACAATCGAAATGCTATTGTTTTTTGTATTAAAAAATTAATTTTTTAAAAGTCGGGTGTCAGGTTCACATAGGTGGATGTATGTGGGAGGAGGTCGGACGTGTCTTTACGCCCATTATATGTATGTGTCATAATATGGACGTGTCTTTACGCCCATTATATTATATACCATATATATATATATATATATATATATATATATATATATATTGCCATTTAATTTTTATTCTTACAACTACACGTGTACTTTTTTCTCCACGTGAAATGAGTTTGTATATACGATACAAAAGACAAAACTCCAAGTCGAATAATGATATTTCGCGAGCATTCTTATTCAGTATTTGGTTCTCATCGAAATATTTGATGATTAAATGCCGTTCGAATAATTGACGTTCGTTGGTGACACACGTGGCTTTGCGAAGTCACGAAAGAAGAAAAAGTCAGTAACACTCGAGCCGATGTACCGTATGTCAGAGCTCGACGACAAGAGACTGCATTCTTCTTACAACTCTTACCCTTCCGCGAAGCCATAGAAGACCTGCCTTCGCGGAGCTCTCCTTTTCGCAGCCTCGAATTCCGTGATTTTGAATTTATACCATGCATGTGAAATGCCGTACGTTTGTCTGATGAAAGAAAAGCTTAACGTGCCAAAATCTTTATCACAGAAATTATTCCAAGATTACAAGAGTATATTAATCACGCACTATTAATCACTCGTTGAGCTAAATCCTTCAATTTTAATGACAGATTCCTTGGCATATTTGTGTATTTTTGCGATAAATTTTCTTTGCGATCGTTTATTTAATGACAAATTTTGTTCTCTACTACGATGTATTTTTCACGATGTTTGAGTGTCCATTAAAATCAGGTTGCAAAGAGAAAAGAAAGCATGGATCAAACTGATTTTTGTATCCTTATCAGAGTGACAAACGAGCGAAGATTAAATCCGAAGGTCGAATCCCCGCGAAGCGCTTAAGTTGAATTATCTGCTCAGATTACATGTATAGCGTCAGATTACACACCGTAATTTTATATCACGTCGGCTACCTTACACAATTCGCAATGAAGGCGAATCATTTTGAAAACGGCTCATACAGTATGTTGATATACTCACAATATAGTGATTTATCACCAATGATATATAAAATATATTGGTAGTTTGTAATAAGATTAATAATAATTTTTGTAGAGATATGTAGAGATAGAGAATTTTAGGATATCTTTCCAATAAAAAGATTAAGCTTTGACAATATATGATACTTGTAGCGAATTTATTGAATTAAATAAAAAATAAATTTTTTTTTAACTCTAATTCAGGTGGTTACTCGTCGAAAGCACGTATTGTAGTAACATTTAGATTGTTTTGTTATTTGGAGAAGATTGCTTGTACTTATTATTTTGTAAGAATTTTTAAAACACATACAAGATATGTACGAATCACTAATTAGGCTTTCTAAATTTCCTTACTTGTATTTAATTATTTTTTTTATTTGCAGAAAGAAAAGTTTTCTACCGTAATATCATATGATGCTACAATAATATCTCTTCTTTATTTAGCGCAAGAAGCAGATTCTTTAATCTTTGAGAAGTGTTATTTGATGAGAAAAAAATATCGCTTTTGTTAGAATTTATGACTTGGAAATAGAACAATGTATTGTTGGAGCATGCACGATTCGCGCATCGTCTTGATTACGAATAAAAATCGAGAGAAGACAAGGAACGAATGTATCACATGAGTGATTTAATTCTGTTTTCACGTGATATTGGATCAAAGAATATTTTTCTCTTATTTTTGTCTTGGAAAAAAACTTGAGAAGAATTAAATTATCACCTCGCTGTCCTTAAAAAATGTCCGGCAGGATGCATTCGATTCTTTGCCTACTTATTAATATATTTTTGTAGAAAGTTTTATTTTATATATTTTCGACTTTTCATTATTTTTTTACTGTTGATATTACTAACAATGATATTTTACATTTGATGGGTTAGAGTAATCGCGATTATCTACATACGATATTAAAAATTTTTTGCTAAGATAACTGTCTTGCGAGTGGGATTTAATCCTTGACCTTTCAAAGTCCAACTCGTTGAACATTCTTATGAGACGATAATTGACATTGAATATTGTCGATAATCTTGCATAGCCGCGTTACGTAGATATGCTAATAGCTCACATAGTTGCACTTGCTATTAAGCTTGCAATCTCAATTCGATTGATTAGCACTGCGTTAATTGGAGATGACGTTAAGAATCAATGCGTCGTTATTCAAACGAGTTAGCTAAATATGTTTTCCTTAATAATCAATTGTTAATTGAAAGAATCGGAATAACAACTAGAGAATAACAACTCTATTATGTTGAAATATTTTAATATCTCTGGATCTCTGGATAATATCTGTCGATAAGGAAACTTTGTGTCAAAATTGTTTTTTTTTTGTTTTAAATATGTAAATATTATCGTACAATTTTTATCAATCTGAAAAAATTTTTATTTTTATAGGTAAAAACATATGTGTGAAGTAGTTCACATTTCTTAAGATTGTCTTCAAACAAAGATCACATTTTGCATGTTAAATACAAACATGAGCGCATAATTCCTCGTAAGATGACGATATTTACTTTTTAATATGAGTCATAAATATTATTTCATATGAATTCTTTACTCTTGACGAAATAAGTAAATTATTATTGAGCAAATGAAGAACATTTCGAATAAATAATTGAATCTTTAATTATCTTTAAATTATTGCAACTTTTTCAAGTTAAATAATTTATAATCGACAGACATTGAGTATCGAACATTCTCTTTTCCCATCACTTAATTAGTATTAGTTGCTCTGACCTGTTTAGGGAATTTTCTATCTGTCGCTAAGCGTATAATGGGAAAAATAGTTGTGTGCGTAACCAAGAATTTCTCTAAAATATAAGCAATTGATCCGAAAACACGATTTTTCACGGTCCGACGAACGTGTGCTGAATTCATAATGAGCGAGTGAATCATGCACGATAAAAACAAGTTGTTCTTTCGGATAACTCCGAGAGCACGACGACGTCCATCCATACGTGCTTAGAATCCGCTAGACTCAAAATATTTGAGTCGTCTCGATAATGAGAGCTCGAGATAACTCTCGACATGCGTCGCGCGGATAAGGAAATGGCAGAGATGACGAGGATTTTAGCAGCGCCGATGAAACTCCGCTCGGAAACCTTGACCGAGCGACCTCATTATTACGGTTGAACGGACGAAGGACGAGCCTTATAAGTCTATGAGTCGCGATGACAAATTCACGACGATTAACACGAATTTTTAAGCGGTACAACTCTTGATCTCGGACGAATTTAAGAGGTAAAAAATTATATAAAACTAGTAATCAAAAATAGACAACATTTTAATCAAATGATAACTAAATGATTTTTAAAGACGTTCATTCTAAATAAAGTATAAATTTAATTAAATGATAAAGAGAGAGAAAAAAAGAGAAAAAATATATTCATTTATGTATATGATCCACACACATTGTTTCAAGGACACATTTTCATAGTGCGAAAGTATTTATATAATTGTAATTTGTCCTTGTCTTTCATTTCTTCTCTTTTTCTTTCGTTTTCTTAATACTTAATTTATTTAAATGAAACTTTCATGCTTGCTTTTCACCTCCTAAATATCCTTAAAATTAAAAAGAGATTTTTGTATCGATATTATTTTTGATTTATGTAATATTTTTTAATGGAAATTTTTTTAATATCCTGAAAATATGACACTCGCAGACCGTGCATTATATCTTTCATTAGGAAAAATGAAATGACCGTCCGCACATCATTATATTTGCTTCAAGACGCGATGTCTTTGGATTGTAACGGCAATTTTCCTTGTGAGCAACTTGAGATCACGAGCGAACGACAATAAGATCAAACAGACCACACCCTTGTTAATGTGTTCCTTCTATTTATGTCTCAAGAAATACTTTCAATGATTAATCTACATCTTAATATGATTTTCTAAATTATTCTTCAAAATATGTTAGTAAAACTTGATGTACATTACAGTTTTTTCGAAAAGTGTTTTTTATTTAACTTGAGGAATAAATTGCTGTAAAATTTTCTGTAGAATTTGTATATAGTGTGATTAATATATTAGAATTAATAAGAATTTTAACTCGAATTAATATACATAATTTGCATTTAATATTCGTTACAATTTGTTTAGTTTAATACATTTATTTTTTCTTTGAATTATTCAAATTTAATTATTAAGAATCAAAATTATGAGTGCCTTTGTATGTATGTGTGTATGTATACATGTATACCAAATTGTAGACAAAATGCGAACAAATAATTATCATGGATTTTGTTGAAAATATTTTACAATGAGACTATTGTAATTTAATAACATTATAATATAAACATGTTCAAATATCAAAATTATCGTGACAATTATTCTCATCAATTTATCTCGATTTAAGTTAATATAGCGATGTGTGAGGAACTTCTATATGAGGGTACACAAATATATTAATTAGGTCAAAATGTTTGCTTCGTCTCCTGCATATTTTTTAAATATGAGCTGTTCTTCTTTCTTGCTTTACTTTTATATTTTTAACTTTGCCTGTTCGTTTTTTCCATATATTTCCTTATTATTTATATTAACATCTTTTTAAAATTCATGCGTTTTTTCGATAAGAATTTATCTAGACGATAATGAAAGAAACGATTAGTTCGCGAAAACATGAGACTTGCCAAACATAAAAAAATTCACTCTTTTGACTTGCGTTGTTGATTCATAAAATGCGTTTAAAAATGTATGTAATTCTTTGTGTGAATATGTAAAATTCAAAAAATAATTGTAATTTTGATTGATAGATTATATTAAACACACATATGCACACATACATTATACGTATATATGTATCTAATAAGAGAGTACATCTACTGTATAAGAGAGAATCGTTGTAAAATTAAAATGAAACTCCCCAAAATAATCAATTTAAATTGTTACATTGCAAAGTAAATATTTAAATTTTCATATTAATTGCATCGAGAATCATCAATCGATATTGATACATTCTTTCTCTCCATATTTTACATAGATTAGAAAAGACAGGTGATTCTGTTTGCCTGCCGATAAAACGTTATCGGAATTCATGTTGGAGATCTCATTATGTCACGAATGATTAAACGTTACAACTATCCACAGAGGGGCGTAAGAGTTGATAGTCAGTCTATCACAATGATTTACATAAAATTGAACCGTTGCTCGACTTGTAAGCTTTATTCGTAATTAGATACTCATGTTTCTCTCGCTATTTTTGTAATAGAAAAATAGCAGAATAGTCGCGCGAGTGGAAACAATAAAATAGGAATGATAATTAAATTTACATTTTTATTAATTTTAGAATTAAAATGTAATTTAGTTAATTTACAATTTATCTAATTTACAATTAAAAATAAATAAATATAAATATATTATGAATTTTAAAATCGATATACACAAGAAATGAGATAAATACATCTTTCTTCATGCATTAATAATAAAACTATATTTTTTAAAAAATATAAAAAAATAATTTTGTACAAATTAAAAATATATTATTACCTAATTATATGATACAAAGTTCTTTATCTTTTTTTCTTGATAAATTTCAAAATTATTGCATTGCATTATAATTATTAAATTTTCGCGATGGTTTTGTCTCTTTTTATATTTTTTTCACATGGTTGTCTTTTTTGTAAGATATCTTTTTTACGACAAAAATTTTCAGGATTTTTTATTATTTTTTTAAAACATTTTTACGCGTTGGGAATGATGTGTGAAAAGTCGACCATACGGCTAGTTAGTTCGATGAAATAACTACCAACATCCCTGTTCATTCTGTTCAATTAGAGCGTCCGTATATTCCGGTACTTATTCGTCCAAATGGGATAATAGGATTATTTACGGATACACTTATTAAAGTAAAATTCAATTTTTCAGTCAATAACCAAAACGAATACATTTAGCAATTTAAAAATAAAATTCAGAAGAAGTAATTATTCGTTTATCTTTATATTGATTGTAAGTTGTTAGATATTATTTATATACGCTAGATAGATACAATCATTCGCAAAATGTTTTTTTTTAAATTGTTCGAAACTTTGAACGTCGAGTGTGATTTAAATCTATTTTCTAAAATGAAATGCTATTGGAGCAGTAAATGCTGTCACATTAAATGACGATTTAATAAGAATCTCGACCATAATACTCCATCCTTCTCTATCTCGCGTAATGTAGATCGATTTTTGCCTTTATACGGTATACATATTGTTACGTTCATTGACTGTTCAATCATACGACAAATATGTTTTCCATCGCATACTTTTCAAGACTGATAATATATGTACCGAGACCGCGATATGTCATAACAGTTTAATAATGGCATTATGAGAATGATAAATATATATAACATGTATATACCACTTATATACATATAATATATATATATATATATATATATATATAATAATTACATTATTAATAATATAATACAATTAAGTGTATACTATACTTCATTATAGTAATAAATATATATTTAAAAGAAAAAAATTAAGAGAGAATATCATTAAATTATATATTTTTAATATATATTGATTAGTAATAATAATAAAAGAAAAAAGTCACATTTATATAATAATTTCATCTATATTTATATAATAATAATTTTGTAATAAAATTTTAATAATGAATATATTCTTCTAAACTTGAGATTATTTATATCATTATTTCAATACTAATTTTAATTGTGCTTCGTATGTAAATGATATTTTATGATGTATTGTCCAACATATCGCGCGTAATTAACTGCCGCATAACTGATACATAATCATGCGCGTTGAGTTGTTGAATGAGTTCACTATTATACATATTTTCTGAAGCTCCATGTCCGGAAGCTTGTTTGTATGCATGACTGATTCTTCTGCGAGCAATCTCTTTTAATTAAATAGCGATTCACATTCGTATAATTATGTAACAGATAGCTCTTGAGTAAATGAAAATTAAAATGTCTTAAACGTACTGAGAATAATGAAAAAAGCTATTGCACATCGAACTGGGAAATTATTGCAAAAAAATATGAGATTAACTTTTTTCATATTATAATTTTTTAATGAATCACTTTTTCTTCATATATTTATATAATATTCGCTTGTCTATATATATATATATATATATATATATATATATATATATATATACACAATTTGTACGATTAAAACATTTTCTTGGTTTAATATTATTTGGCAATTAAAATAAAAAAAAAAACGGCAAAAATAGTTTGATAAGCGAAAAAATGTGTATATATTATTTATATTATTTGATTCTCGATCCACCTAGCAATCTATATAATTTAATTTCTTGTGCTCTGGCGGAATTATATTGTACATAATCTAGTCTATGATTATTATTGCTATTATTGATTTGAGGTCGCGATCAAATCGCGATCGATTGTTCTTACGAAGCATGATCGTTCCGGCCGATGGTATTCGCTCGTGCAGAACGTTATTTCGTTTCTTTGCGATCGACGCCGCTCACAAACGATACGTTTGAGTTTTGCTCAAACGAGGCCACAAATGCTACGCGAATCTGTTTCGCGCTCGCACAAATATCGATATAAATAGATCCTGCTCAGTAAATGCAACTAATCTCTTATAATTCAAGAAATACGCAAAGTATATACTGCAGTATCAGATTAAAATAAGAATATTTCATATTTTGCTATATATTCTGTATTATTGTATTTTATTTTTTATTTTAATCGTATTGTATTTTTTATTTTAATTTATAAAGAGCAATGAAATTGCATAATAGATAATCATTTTAATCACTTACTTAGAAAAGAGATAATTTCACAAAAGTATATTGTATATTATATAAAAAATTTTTATGTTATGCACGTATGTATTTTGCTGAATTATATTTTTTCCATTTTAATAGCAATGGCTGTTTATTAAAATCAAGTAAAAGTCTCAATTATATTAAGGCAACCCAGATAATATATTTTAATCAATTAATTATAAATTCAGATGTTTGAAGCCAAATTTGATACAAGACTAATAAGCATTAATACGTAGAATATATCCGCTTGTGGATTAACGAGAAAATGATTATCCATGAGACATCGTTAGTTGCCTCAACCACCAAAATCGCATTAAAGGCAGGAAGAACGATGATTCACGCGGATGTGACTGCATTCTGCAAGCTGTTGTTTTCCTGTTCGATATACGGTGCGTTTCTGTAATATCATGGGTTTTGCCGTGAAGCCAATAACACTCTTGCATCATATAATTTTTTTAATAATTTTTGTGTCTTTCTAAAAAAATTCTATAATTAATTAATTTTTATTTTACATCAACATTTATACACATAAAATTAATATTTTCATTTACATTAATATATATATATATATATATATATATATATATATATATATATACATGCCAGTTTGAACATTTTCATTTTTTTCAGGGAAACGAATCTATATTTATTTTCCTAATTTTTATTTAAAATATAGAATTAATAAAACCGGTGAGACGTATATGCACGTACGCACGTACGCACGTAGGCACGCACAAAGTCAAGAAAATAATTTGGAAGAATTTAAAATAAATTAAAAATGTAAAATAATTTTCTTACAAATTTTAATTTCGAAAAAAGACTTTGGAAATTGAAGAAACTAATGATATTCTTTCGTACTTTTTCAAATTTGACTGAAATATATCACTTTATTCACATGTTTATACTTACAAACTTAAGCTAGCGCGCAAATTTGTTTGTAACATAGAGGAAAGATAAAACGTTTGAGACAACGATACATTGTGCAAGTAATGGCGGGAGTATACGGTGCAGCGCGTCGCATCCGTTTCTGATCTCACGCGCTCCCACATGCAGAACGTATTGCGTGCGTGAGTGCGTGCGTGCGTGCGTGCGTGCGTGCGGAGCGCTGGACTCCGTTGCTTGGTTTAAATTTAAAGATAGCTCGTGACGTCAGCAGAGCTTTTGCTCCCAAACTGCTGTTACTGGTACCTGGTACATATGTATATAACCGCCTGGAACTCGCGCCGTCCAATTCTGTTCTCGCGAATTTCGTAATTGCCGACCATTATATATACATATATATGTATATGTATATGTAAATTGAAACTTGCCGTGAGTCTCGTATGCAACTCTCACCAAGTTTATCGCTTGAAGAAGGAACGTTTGTTTTTTCAAACATCATCTCATTTTTTTAGCCGATTAACTAAATTTTTAAAACCCATTAATTATAAAACTGCGAGGGAAAATTGAACTATTGATAAAATTTTCAATTTGTTATTAACTTCACAGAGGCATTATTGATCGCATGAAGCAATCGTACTCGTAGATGCACTCATGCCATTACGAGTAATGTTGAGGAATAATGTCCGCGAGACTAATGCATTAGTCTCTCTTGCGAAAATAGTTGCCGTTCAAGCGGAAGATATGACACGATCTGCGAATTACATCACGGCGATAAATTCGCGTGATGTCTCTAATCCGCGAATGTTTAAAAAAATTGCGTGCAGATTAAAAATTTCTCCTTGGGTGAAGATTTTGTGTAAAATTTATATAAAACTCATGGACTACTTAAAATTTTACAAATTTTTTAATAATTTATTTTTTCCACATTTTCTCTCACAAGACATAAATATATATAAATTTTATGTATATGATAATAAAAAATAAAATTATAAAATTATAAAATCTCTCTCTAATGTATGTATGTACATATATCTAAAACAAACATTATCTCATTAGATGCAGGTATTATACTAACGCGTTCCGGACATTTTAAAGCGGACGATCAACTCGACATCGCGAAAAAAATAGCATACTTGAGGAAAGAGAAAGTATAATCTCTCGTGTATATGCGAATTATCAGTCTGTGCTAATATTATGTCTCGCAATTATCAGTCTTTAGCTGATTTTTATCTTATCAGATATTTTCTGCTCTAACGTTGCTACCTGTCGGTTTCACCTTCAGACGTTTTGTCGCAACACAAACTAATTAGCGAGCTATTTAAATCCTTCTCTCATAATTAATTATCGAAGCGTTCATTTGTAATAACGTAATTTTCTTTTTTAGACAATGACTATGCGATTCTTCTCTAAAAATTTGTAGAAATTTAATCAATTATGATTAATTAACCAGAAATGTGCTAAAGCTTTTTGGGCTTTAAGTAAAGAACTATTAAATGTAAAATTGTGTATATCTAATTTATCTCTTGATTAGAGATTATTTAAATAATGCTTGAATTGAGTAAAAATTATTTGTCAATCATAAATCAATTATATTAAATTATCTCT
Source organism: Camponotus floridanus (assembly GCF_003227725.1). Classification (NCBI taxonomy): domain Eukaryota; kingdom Metazoa; phylum Arthropoda; class Insecta; order Hymenoptera; family Formicidae; genus Camponotus; species Camponotus floridanus. The sequence goes on along the minus strand of NW_020229448.1, from coordinate 202,396 downwards.
CTTATCTGTTATTTGAATAAGATTTTGCCGATCTCTTCAGTTCCATTCCATATGAATCGAATGTTAGGCGGTGAACTCTCGCCTACACACGCCATACGAGATCCCCTTCCTTCTTCCACAAGGTCTATTAGCGCGTAACTAAGTGTACCGACGTGTACATTATCCGTCTACCTGTATGAGGCCTCGATGCGTGGGCGGAACTTGCCTCTCGCGCTTTCCATTCACTCGGACGAACGCCTTCGTGCCCATTCATGGTATTTAGTGCCTCACAATGTTTGTCACGCGCGAATTCGCATGATTTTCATCGAAACAATTTTGGAAATCGATAATTTAATCGAAAAAGTCAATCGCATCTTCATAATAAAATGCAAGAGATTCGACGTTTCATTCGAAATAAATAAAGATATATTTTTTATACGAATATAAAAAATCTTTAACGACGTATTATATAAGTTGTAGACGTACATCTGCGCTAAACGCTTAATTTTCTATTTCAAAATAAATGAGTTTATTGAGACAAAAACTCTGAAAATTTCCAAAAGCAATCTTTTTTATTTCATTCTTCGATCCTTTGCGAAACGAACTATTGCAACGACAACATCGTTACTGTCCTTTTATATCTTTTTTTCTCCTTTGTCTCTTTATTACTCGGGATTTCCGTTCATTCAGGGTATCGCCCTCTTTTGACGCGCGCAATATTGTTCGTCTCATTGTACGTCTCTTTAAAACGTCCATTGACCGACAGCGCCTGTACAATACGCATTATGTCGAATTATCAAAAGAGAGTTACGCGTCGTTTTATTTATAGATACAATAATTAAGCGTACTTGAAAAGTTTTGAATGACGTATGAAAGACCGATGTTTGACAGTGATGCACGATGCAACGGGAGACGATAATAATAATCGCTGAAAGTCAGTCTCGAATCGCGTAGCTGATCAAAGCGTGATTCATACGCGTCTATTGTTTTTAAATTGCAATTTTTTCGATCCAATATCTGGATCCGCGTGTCTGCACAATTAGATAACTGAAATATATGAATTTGAAACGACATGAAAATTAGTTGTTATCCAGAATTTAAAAATTTCAAGAATTTTATTGAAAAGATTCATGTGATTCATATTGGTTCATGATTGCACAAATTAAAAAAATTATACATTTTTGCATCTATATATAATGAAAATACAAAGCTAATTATATATAATATAACATAGTTCATATTTTGTATTTATTATTCTTATTTTCTATTTGTATCTTTTATTTTTTATATTTAATCGCCAAATTCTTGAGAAAAAAAATTTTTATATATATATGAGTAAGTTATATTCCAAAAATTTTGAAAATAGGATATTTTATAAGTGGAAAACGAAATTACAAATATTTTCAATATAAAATTAATTATGATTTTCACTTATATTTGTTATTATTATCTATCCTTGCATTTTGCACATTCTTTGTACCGTATAATGCCAGAATATGTCTTCGTTATACAAGTGCATTTTGGACACTGTTGTACGTTGAGGATAGGTTTTTGACGTACCTACATGAATCTAAGTGTTTATCGGCTACAGAACGCGTGTGGCTCTCATATGAAAGAGATCCATTCATAGTAATCTGAGTATCGCACATGGAAAAATGCGAGTGGTATCGCATAATTACTGCGGTCGAGTTATGTATTAATACTTGCAGCGAAATCTTGTATCAATGCAGAAGAACAAAGAGGCAATGTACAATTGCTTGTCATCGTTGTTTCCGGAAACAACGATTATTCATCATCCCGCGCTTTTCTTTCGAAAGAAAATTTTGCCTACAAATAAGGAATCGTCGGAAATGTACCGATGGGAAAATCGATTGAAATGCAAAGCGAATATAATCGGACGAAGACTCTCTCTCTTCGTTTCTTAACCTCGAGTCAACTTTCCCAATCACGCGAATATATTTTGCAACGTTGATTCTTCTCTCCCCCCTCGTTTCCCGCAACTAGGAAAGATCATTATTCTCGTAAGACTTTATGGAGATTTTACGAACCGCACATTTTACTACGCATACATTACATTCTCGGTTGCAATTTTCTCGAAATTTTATAAAAAATTGTTTAGATTCCTTTCACTAAAAAGATTTATTTTATTTAAAGATTTATTATGTAATTATTTCATTATATATTTTTATTATATAATTATAAATTATTCTAAAATTATTATAATAATATTACATTAACGAAACCCAGTCTAGCAACTAAATTTTAAATTAAAGATTTATCTGAAATTTATCTCCACTTTGCAATTGCTTAATTGAACGGGTAAATTACATTTAATTACGTTTGTCGTGTTTAAATTAAATAAACAATTTCTTTTGGTTTGTTAAATTGAAACAACCGTTCGATTTTTGCATAAATTTCACCTTTGCGCTGGTAGTCTTTTATCTTTTTTTAGTTTAGATTTTATCTATAACGGACCTTCATTTCATTATAACATTTTATCGACATTCAACACGAAAGAAGAATAATTTTTTTTTTCGTAGCCGATGCTTCGAAAGAATTGTCTTGTTCCGTTGACGGGAAAGCGAAGTCACATGCGATGAAATTACTCGGCGTACCGGAAGTGCGCGCGAATCCAGCGGTTCAGCCATGTCTCATTACCGCGTGCATTTCCCGTGGAGCGACTAATTGCGCTCGGTCCCTACTTGGCTCTTTCCATTCTTTCCCCTCTCTCCCCCACCTTCCCTCAATCTCTTTTGCCTTTTCCGCTCGCTTTCCTCTCTATTTTAGAGAACATGGTTCTGCACGGAAAACGATCGGGTCCTGTTTGGGATCTTTTGTGACGGCCGTGGCCGCGACCGAGGGTGAAATCAATTTGTCTCGTGCTTTTAAATTCTCTCATCCATCCCCTGTATATAAAGCTTCTCGCGCGCATTGGAGGATTAAATTAATCTGAATGGGATTGCGAGCGCGAAATATAATGAGAAATGCAAATTCGTTTGGAAATTTAATCCCACGCCAATATATGTGACATATGTACAGTTTAAATTATGCATTGTAGATGACGCCGTATAATTTAAATTAGAAATCCATCAAAAAAGAATTAATTATAAAAAATTATAAAAATTATAAACTATTATAAAAAAGGAATAAATTATGAAATAAAAGGAATAAATTATGGATAAAAGGAATAAATTATGGCGATCTATCGAAAAAATTCATAGCTCGTAATGAACCTTAAATAAACTTTTGTTAAATCATCATTTTTTACAATATGTATTTTTTAAAGACTAATTATTAATCTAAAAATATATATTTATATCATAACCTACCAATTGTGCCAAATTGTATTGTAATATATTATATAATATAATATATTATATAATAATTATAATTGATAAAGTTTATTATAAAATTTGCAAATATTCATATAATATTTGTGCAATATTTGTATAATATTTGTTTGTAGCATTGCTAACTTTTTAGTGATCTAATTAAGTTAGATGTTTATATCGTTATGCGTTCTCGGAGAAAATAGTCGTAAAAGTATATTTTGATTTGCGTATACATTATGAGAAGACATATTCTTAAGGCAGTCTTTTACCGTCTGTTGACCTTTTTAAGTCAGCGCATTCAGTGATTTGTTTGAAGAAGACACAAAGATCCGCGACTAGTCGCGAGGATCCAATAATATCTCTCCAGACTTGCCAGTCATCTCTTCACCCCCCTTAGGAATCCCCTTTCTATAAATATATCACTGTGACCCAGTTCCTCGAAAGGGCTGAAGAGGAGAGGAGAGTGACAGACGCCATAAACCAAATTTATCGTATGACGCCATATTCCCCGCAACTTGCTTCTGAAAAAAAATATATCGCTCAAAATCAGAAATAGAAAGGCTACATAACCGTTTTGTAATCATTCCGCGAATCTTGATACATCATAAAGTTTCCACCTCAAGGCTTGTTGATGTTTGTGAACAAGTGCGTCCTACTTCGAAAATGGATTTTCTGATCAATTTAAAACTCATTTTCTCTTGGCAAGACGTTAATTGCATACTTTTTTTCATAACACGCATACTGTTTAGTTTTTTATATAAAATTTTTTATCAAATGGCATTATTTATAAACCAAAGCACAATGCTTAGCATAAAATGTTCAATTTTAATTTTAATGACAATTTTTATTACAAATTTGCAATAGATATTTTCTTAACGAAAATATGATTCTTTTTTTAGTTATATTAATTTCTTATTTTTTAGTTGTGTATTAATTTCTCATTCGTAAGAGAGGTAACATGATGTCCCTGCTTGGGAAGAAACTTTTGATACTATCGAATGTCGCGATGAAGATTTTGTCCACAACGGTCGATCTGTCTGGTCGTTTGGCCACCACGAGGTCGTTGTGCTGACATTTATTGTCCTCCGCCCCCTCTATATATCGCCCTCCGTTCCCTTTTGCCGCTCATTCGTCTTCCTCTCTCCCTTTGTAGTAACTTTTTTTTGCCCTTGCTTCTCTCATCCTTTTCTCTCTCTCTAACCACGCTCTCAAACGTGGTTAGAGGCTTCTCGCCTCCCCTCGTCATCCGCGTAATTGCACATGTGTAACTATTCGTTTGTACGGGGTTCTTGTCGTGGGATTCTTTCGCCGCCATTCCATGTCTCTCTCTTACGTTTTTTTTTAATTTGGAGAAAATTTTGTATTTATGGAAAAAATTAAATATTTACAAATTTTATGAACTATATAGTAGTAAAAAATTATAATTTGATGAAGTTAAATTTAATTAAACTTTAACTTTTTCAAAAAAAAGGAGAAAGAAGAAGAAAAGCTTTATTTAGTGATAAAAAGTTTGAATATTCTTATACAATTTGTTTTTATATTTCTACAATTACAGTATCACACATACCACCAGAAATATTGTTGAGCTGAACGAAAAGGCGAGAAAATTACATGCGAGGAAATCAAAAAGTATAAGCGTGTCACTGTAATATACGTAGGATTATATAAAAGCATTTCTTGCAATCTTTCATGTATGATTTCATATGTGGGCGACGATATAAACGCCATTTTGTGCGTCTAAAGCATAGACTAGTAATGTATGTAAATATTGTCCACGCAATTAAATTTAAATGTCGTTCTTTATTCAATCTAATTTTTTTCTGTTTCTTGAGTTATCTAAATTAAATATGATTATGGGAAACGCCTCTGCAAAATTAATATTTCATTTTCAGAATTTTCATACAATCAATAAAATTCTGCCTTTTTTCCGTAAAGTTTCTAATGTATTATAAAAAGATTAAAATCTCATTGAAATAACATATTAATCTCCAAATTATTTAATATATATGTGCCTTCTTATATATTTTAGATATATGTATATTTTACATTTATGAACGTAGTTATATTAATTAGAAAAGAATTAACTGTATGCATTTTTAAACTTTTATATTTCTATTACAAAATTTACAAAAAAATTACAAATTTTCTGAATATATTATTGTGTGCTATTTTATTTTTAATCAACTAAAATTTTATTTCTGATGATCTGTAAAAAAAATATCAAAAAATGTTTGAAAAAGTTGATTCTTTTCGATGTAATTGTTTTTCGATCTAATTGGTTTAATTTGGTTAGACACACGTGTATATTGGTCTATGTTCATCAAATCGATACATCCCTGCGTTGTCAACTATAGTCATTTCTCTTCCCAACTATTCGTCGTGTATTTTCAACGTCTGATGTCCACAACGTTTGCCATTGATTACATCATTCTGCCATTCGAACATTGCAATACTACAGCGGCGGTTTTATGTGCCTGTATCTGAACATTTATTTCTTAGAAAAAGCTGTCATGAAACAAATTTTTTTTTCATGAAAAAAGTAAATATCGATTTTTTTAGAAAATTTATGAATAAAAAAATATATATATAACTAAAAGAAATAAAGAAGTTTAGATTTGGATATGTTTATATATGCGTAACTGGCGTATTATTTCAGAAACTTATAAATTAAGAATTCTAACTTTTTACTTTCAATAATTCCAGAGCTTTTGATAATTTAGATAAATAATTATGAATATTAATAGACAAATAGTTGAGGATATTAAATCAAAGAAAATGACATGGAATAAAATGACACTGGGCGAACTTGATGGTTTAGTCTTTTTTTAATTTAACCAAAACTATTTATTTAAATTATCAAGAAGTCTAAAACTATTGATATAGAATAGATTGAAGGTCAAAAGAAATTCTTAATTATTTATGAGCTTTCATGAAATAATATACTATGTATTTTATGTGAGTAAACTTGTAAAATTAAAATTTAGTTCGATAATGTAATATCGCAAAAATGAGGGCATTGAATCAAGAATATAAAATATATAAAATCTCGCAATCTCTTCTGTCGAAAATCATTTTCTATACTATATATATATATATATATATATATATATATATATATATATATACAATAGAAAAATTTTCTTTTATTCTACAAAGAATAATGCTATTGTCTTTCTTCTCAACAAAGTTGAACTCGTGAAACTATTTCGTATCGATCATTTTACGGATACCGATTATTGAACGTAAGGAGTGTTCCGTCCTGACCCGATTCTATCGTCGATATATTACGGTAATCTCCTATGCCTCGGAAATTCTAACACAGTCTTTCATAATACAGTTAAAGACAATTATTTTTATCTACTTGCTCCTCATTGTCATTCGTCAATGAAACTCGTAGCTTTTAATTTAATTTTATACATTTGATAAAAATATCACGAGAAAAAATTAAAAATTGTAAAAATATTCAATATAATTTAACTTTGTCATATGTATAAATATCACAAATATATATAAATATATGATCATAAATAAAGATATGATATATTGATAATTAATTAAAATTTATCAAAATTTGAAAAATAGCACACTCATGTATGATAAACCATTTTTAATTGTTTTATTTTCTATTAAAATATCAATCGTTTTTATAAATAGGTTTTAAAACATACTGTGTCGTTAAGATATAACGTTCATGCTACTTTATATTTTAAAATCATATATAAACTTTATTCTGTGATTGAATATCTCTTGCAAGATTAGTGTTGCTGGGGGAATATCTCATTATGCATATACTGATTAGATAATGTATAAAACGTACGCGCGCGTATAACTGAAAAAAATATTTTTTTTTATTCTCTAAACTTGCTTTTCATTCTTTTTTTCTTTATCGAGTGTAATTTTGTATTACATGTTGTATTGTGTAAAGAATACTGAAAATAAATCTATCAATTCTAAATAAAATTTAATAAATTTGCAGCATCAATGATAGATTGTAAATGAATGTTATTTGATGATGTAATTTTTCTTTAATTTTTCATTTTACTATTATATTATATATTATTATTTTATTTGTATTGCTCTATAATTATTATATTTTATTATTAATGAAACATCTCACTATGTGATTTTTGAAAAAGAATCCCGAAAAAGATACTAATTGTATATGACGGAGTATGATGACGAAGTATTTGCGACAGCTGTAACGAAATAGTTATGGCCTTGACTAGCTAATTAAATTCATACATATTCATTCATTTGCACGGAGGAAGTCTATAGATAGCGTCATTGTTTCGCTACGCTTTTTCTCATTTATCGACATTATAGAAAACATTTTATCGTGGAAATGTGATTTTTTAAAATTTAACGGATATGGAAATAAAAAAGAAGACACATCTTTTACATTTATTTCTCCATATTTATTTTACATGTATTTCTCCATATTTAATTTTCAATTTCTCTTTAGTTAAAATTATATTTTTCTTACAAGAAAACTCACAATCAATATATTATACATGATAATGATAATACAAGATAAATTAATCTAAAAAATCAATTAAAAACATATATAAAAATATATAACAGATGCGTATTTCATATATATTCAAGCGAAAAAGCTTCAATCAAAAAGTCTTATTTTTCGTCACATCTATTGTTAGCATTTTTAAATTTTGCGACCATTATTATTGTACACAATGTCTATTTATGTCCTATCGCGCTCTGTTTATTATTTAAAATTTAATTTTGTTTGTATTTTTGTTGTATTTTCTAACGACTTCTTGAATATTGAAAAGTATGTTGAAAAGATCGAAACGTACGTATATATTTTTTTATATCTAACTGATTATTAATATATTATGTCTCTTATTTAGAGTCTTTTATTATTACTTTTATTTTTTTGCTCTAACATCTTGCGCCACGGTCTTTTAACCTTTCATTTTTTATTGCGTAGCCTTATTTTTCATTTTTTACGTATTTTTTGTGATCATATTTCCTTCTCGATTTATATATTATCATAAATAATGGATCACTCTGTGTATATATTTAATTTTATACATAGATATTTTTGTAGAACAGTGATTCCAATGCAAGACGATGCAAGGTGCATTAAACAGACACCTGTTGCATGTTATAGCCAACGATCAATCAATACCACATGATTACACGGAATCTTACAGTTTTATTAATAAATAAATTGTTCGGAAGTCAAATCGATTAATTCTATTTTTTGCAATTTTTTTAATTTTTAATATTTTAATATACGATTAAAGTAAAGTTTTTTTAGAACACTTATTTTTTTATGTCCAATCAGAAATTTTTATCATAATATTTTTAAATGATTTAACATGTTTTTTTTTAATAAGCTTTATAATTATTTATGACTATTATCTGCAATTTGCACAAGTTCTATGATGCTTTATGCATTATTGATACGTTTACAGCGATGAATACATGAATTTTTATTACATATAATTATTTTGCGTTTTAATTACGCAACAATTATATTCAATTAACAGGTTGTTATATTCCCGCTCGGATAAAAGAAGCAATTTATTACTGCAATTTTTATTTAAAAAATGTCTCTACTACATTCATGTACTTGTTAAACAAGCATATCACTTCTTTTCATAAAGTTACATCCGCAATAACGTGTGTGTCTCATTAGTTATAATAATATTTTTCATGAGTAGAGGTTTTATTTTTAATTTGAGCGCAATTGTACTAATTATATTTCATTAAAAGACATCATTATTGTGTGCCACATTTGTGTTTACATAAATATATGTTTGATATAACAGAAGTATTAAATTATTGCCATATTCATACGGTATAATTAATATTAATAAATAAAGAATAATGAATAATATGAAATATAATAAATAATAAGTATAACAAATAATACGAATAACAAGTAATTTTAATATAATGGATAAAATTTTATCTGAATAGCAAATTAAGTACAAACATACATTTATTAGTCTATTGAAAGATCTAGCAATATAATGCCATAATGATGCAAGATGTTTCCGTAATGTCTCTTAAGAAAACGAGCTGATCGTTTCGCGACTGACTCTTTCGTCTCGCACGATATTAAATTACGAGTGGCACATCTGGTACTTCGTATTGCGGTGGTACGAATGGATTAAGCCGAATAAAAGGCGTCGAGACTGAGTCAGCATTTATTTTTGAGCAATTAAACTAGTATATGAAAACTTTTTTACTATTTTCTTTATATAGGCACTAAATTTTTTTCCTTTCACCGACATACTTTCCATACACGATAAACTTCATCTATCTTATGACGAGTATTTTGTTTAACAAATTGATGTTTTGAACATTCAATTAGACGCATTTTTCATTTTTCATTATTTGTTCTTTATTTCTTTTTTTTTTTTCAAAAGAAAAATACTTAGATTTTTTCACATTTCGTATGTGTGTGTAAAATTTTATTAATATATATAAGAATGTTGTAATTAAAGAATTATATAAATATATGTGAATAACAAAATTCACAATCGCACGATTCACATTATTAACAGTAAGTTTATGCATTCCTACTGTTGCATCACTAATAGCATAATTGACATCGACCAAAGCGATTGTATCCCCCCTCTTAATCGCTTGTATCATGAAAATCGGATTATGCTGTACAGCACAAGGGGGGGTTTAAATAGAGCCAGTGCAACAGGTCTGCCAATTTACATATCTCTCTCCTGCCGCTTAAATAATCTTTCAATCTTAATTGCTGATACATGGTTTTGATTAGTTTAAATTGTAATTATGAATTCAGGTTAAGCCATATGGCTAAATTAAAAAGTAAAAATTTTGAAAGAAGTAGTTTTTCTACTTGATTAGTTTATATCTACACACATTAACATCTACATTCATTAACAATAAATAAGATAATTACGGGGATAATTTTCTTTAACGAAATTATTACATTTCAGTACTTTTCTTTTATTTCTTTAAAGATTTTTCAATGTTGCATCGTTTTGATTTTATGGCCACTTGAAGTTTTTCGTTTATAAATTGGCAAGAGAAAGCGGAGTTAAACGGACGAGCAGTCAAAGGGATGAGATTTATGTAAGTCCTTGTCAACACACGGTAGCGATCGCACACATGTATACTTTTGCATATCGTAAGGGAGTGGCTTGACAATGCTAAGAAGCTCTTTGGACTTTGAAAATCCCTTTGAAACAAAGAGGAATGAGAAATACGAGTATAAACGAAGGATATTTAAACAATGTCACTTTTGTTAGGTGTATTTCAGACTCAGATTTATAATTCACTTTATTTTTTTAACAAAAAAGATATTTGATTATTATATATTAAATTATTAATATATTGTTATACATAATTATCGCAATGTTACAAACGCACTATTATGCAACTTTAGCATTTATGAATTGTGATATATAAATAAATAGATATATTAATTTAACTTTAAAGATATTTAATTTATGTATGAAATTAATTTTTATATAATTCCTGCCTCTTATTTTACTCGATAATTTATCTCGGTTGATATTATGTAATTATAATGCAAATATTGTATAATTTTAGTCTATATAACTTATTCAGATATATTAACATGAATGACTAGGATATTTTAGAAAATAAAAAAGAAAATAAAAAGATATACATATATTATATAATAAGTATTTCTTAATGAAGTGTATTATTTAAATTCTTGTCAAATTATATACACAAATAAAAATTATATTTAATTTTATTTTTTTCATACTTTTTTATGTTGGAGGTTGAAAAATTTATTAACGATTATAAAAGCACAACTTGAGTTAGATTTTTTCTAAGTTACAGCGTTGAAATTATACTACTTATTTTCTACTGGTTCCACTGCTCAATTCAATTGCTCTATTTATCCTGGAGCGAAGTCTCCCTCGATCTTGACAAGCTCAGTTGCACGTATCCTTACAACCCCTTTTCAACGCTGAATATTTCACATTTTATCGTCCGAGATATGAAGAGAGTATACGTGAAAGCTCTCTCGTTTTTCGTACTAGAATTCGCATAATAAATAGGAGAAATGAATAGAATTCTTATTAGACGCTATATAGTGTACGATTACGAGTGCGTTATTATTGTGTGGCATAATTTGATATGCCATTTTCCCAATGCTTAACATTTGTCGTTGAAGAGGAAAGGGGGTGTTACATGCCGCCACGTGCGCGTACCGCTTCTCTTATTAAAGCTCACCCTTTTTACTCCGTGTACACATACATATACAGCGTTTGTAAATGCTCCTGCGGAGTTTATATAGACCGCACGTGCCTCGTAAGCCTTTCGCCGTTTACTCGTATAACGGATGTTTCGTCACAAAATCTCGCAATGTTGTCATCGAGGATTTAACCATCCATCGAAATGCTTCCGCAGCTATTAATCGAAAAGAGGTGAATATTATGTCTCAGTCTAGATTTCAATTTTAAAGAATACGCAATAAAAATGAAAGGCTTTGGCGCAAGATGTTAGAGTATAAAAAATAAAAGTAATAATAAAAAATTTATATAATATTTAGATTATGTAATATTAGATTTAGATAATATTTTGATTTTCTTTTTAATAATAAAAGACTCTAAGTAGAGACATAATATATTAATAATCAGTTAGATATAAAAAAAATACATACGTATATTTCGATCTTTTCAAGATCCTTATCAATGTTCAAGAAGTCGTTAGAAAATAAACAAAATTAAATGTTAAATAATAAACAGAACGCGATTAAACAAGAACAAGTGCGATGGGAAAATCGCGTTCTGTTTATTATTTGAAATTTAATTTTGTTTTCCAACGACTTCTTGAACATTGAAAAGGATCTTGAAAAGATCGAAACGTACGTATTTTTTTGTATCTAACTGATTATTAATATATTATGTCTCTTACATAGTTTTTTATTATTACTTTTATTTTTTACGTTCTAACATCTTGCGCCACGGTCTTTTAGTCTTTCATTTTTTATTGCGTATTGTATCATCCGGACCATATATTACTCAATTTTAAAGTCTCTTGCGCTTCTAAAATTGATTTAAAAACCTATAGAATTCAAAACCTATAGAATACAAAAACCTATAGAATACAAAACCTATAGAATACAAAACCTATAGAATACAAAATCATACGTATTCAATCTACGTATTCAATCGTAGTCGGGAAAAATAAAGAATAAGTATAAAATCTAGGAATTATATATTATCGAATCTGTTTGAAGAAGTGTATTTTCTTGCACAGCAGACTCTTTAGATGCAAACACGAACGTTAAAATAGAATATAGTACTCGTCATATCAGGAAACATTGGCTCTTGGATACTTGGTATGCCAAACCGCCTACCCGAGAATATTCTCCCTACAATTCTTCGACGACGTAACGAAAACAGACGGGTTCTGTTTCGTGCCAGAGACCGATTTCACGTGTGTCGGATGGCGAGTGTCGCGTATGGATCCCTCATACTCTTGAGAGGAATTATAAATAGGCGCCATGCGCAAATATCGCGGTCGTTGCTACCGGGACATGCTGCGAAAGCAAGTCTAATCTACAAAAATCTAATTTGCATTCGGCAACGCCTTAATTTTTGTAATTACGGTTGTACGTACAGATCAGATCGTAACTGTCTGCATTTTTCACTTTCATTTATTCTGTAAGAATAACGATGAAAGACATAATCTGAAAAGCATAAAATAAATAAAAAATAGAGCATATAACATCATGTATATTATTATTATTATTATTATTAATCAAGCTTTAAATGTTTGATTTGTGTTAAATTAAAATTCCTGCCTTATTATTACATTTATTCTTGTGGCACAAAACACAGTATAGTATTCTTCTCTTTTGGAAAATTGTAAATATTTTTCAATTTATCCATAAAAATTTTTTATTTTTCTTTATATAAAAACATGTCAAATATATAATTTTGATAACAGAATTATGTCTCTTATAATATAAAACTAAAAATATGTGAAATTAAAGGAACGAAATATAAAAATATAAATAAACAGTAATATAAAAACCTGAGAGATTTAAAACAGTATTATAAATAGAATTCAAGAGAATATCTTTTCTCGAGACCCTGATAATATTTTTAATAATCATAAGAAAAAATTCAGAATACAAAAAGTTTTATAGCATTTGAATCGCTTATTTACTAAGATACACACATTTAAGATTAAGAGAAATTATAAAAGTATAGTATTTAATCAATTTTATTCACCGAGAAAAATAAATAAATTTCAAATCAATTAAAAAAATTTTGAATGTAAAAATGACGGAATATTCCGTATAGGTAACTTGTTGCTTGGCACGAACACGATGTCAACTCTATCAATCAAATTTATATTCGTATACTGTATTATTTATTGATTTTAAAAATGATTGATATAATATATAATTTTTTTCAAGGAGATGTTGGAGGGATTCTTATATATCTATATTATATAATGCTCTTTATTGTCGATAAATTATATTTTTTTGTAAAATAACAAAGATAGATATATTTGAATAAAATATAGCAGGACTAACACGAAAAATAATATTAACTATAAAATATGTGTAATATCAACTTAAACTTGATAATTGAAACGATATTTTATATGATTTCAGTCTGTGGGTTATTATTATTACTATTATTATTATTATTCCATTGAAATTAATGGATTATTCACTTGCACTTTCCAATGTTACATCTTGATTCAGTATTATTTCTTTCGTCATTTTTATTTTAATATTATTTTGACTATGTATTTCTGAGATTGAGAAAATTAGATTACGAAATCAGTATATCAGGAAGAGATGTAGTTGTCATCATTTGTGGGTCACGATGCCGCTCCTAGCGGCACTACGACGTCAGCATGTTATTGTTATGCGACGAACATTTTCTCTTGTCCAGCCAATTGACAATACCGTTTGCTTCCGTCCTACACTCTACAAGTCGACGAATCTACCCGTTTATTCAATTAGACAAATAATAAGCACTAGATTAAAGACAAAAAATAATGCATAAAATATAAGTTATCTGAATATATTTGGAGTAAAATATAAAATTTTATACAAATAATAAAATAGATAAAATTAAAAATTCCATTCTCTATATTCATTGCAATTTTGATCATTTCGCGATTGTCATGGTTAAAAGTGGAACGAAAGGAAATGCATATGGGAACCGGAATAAAAAAAACGTAAGAGATAAATATGTACATCTGTTGTGTAGGCGGAAATTCTCGTGGGCTGTTATTCGAACGCGCGATGCGAAGAAAACAAGCAGTTAACAAGCGAGTGGCCAATCTCACGCGGTGATAAAATTCGCGAAATATTTATAGATCACAGCTGTGCGATCGCGATGAGTTCGATTCGTCGAACAATGCGCCATTTTTTCCAATTTAACAATATGAAAATATTTTATTTGCAAATATTTTGCATACATTTTCACGCTACTTTAGATTAATTGATTATTTTTTATATATTTATATTCGCACTCAGGTTTTAATTACATTTATTCCTTCTTGTTGATAATTTTTCTTGCGAATTACTTCATATTCAACAGCTTTCTTTGTATTATTTTATATTTACATAATCGGAATTCCATGTGTGCAACTTAATGAAAATTTTAAACCCTCCTCGGAGATCTGTACGGATTTTCGGTACCCCAGAGTCATTAAATAGAGCCCATAGGAACTATGGTATGGGGTATTATGCGACACACAGCTGTGAAAATGGACTTTTCGTCAAAGTGTATGCTCGTTTGCTTTATGTTCCATCGTCGGATGTCTTATTCCCTGCAGTTTCGAGGGACGAAACCCTCGAGTTACCCGACCCTTCTCGCGTTCCGCATCCGACCTTGTCCACTACCATGTGCTTAAGTATATTTGCTCGGAATCTATGTACATGGACATATCTTGTATCCTCTATTTTAGGCATTGTTTCAACCGACAAATTTTGGCACGTGTTATCAGATTTTTCGATATAAATTTCTATTGTTACATCATATTTTTCAAAGCTTACATCACACAATCAAAAAAACTTAATTAATATAATATACATTTCCATCGATAAAAATCCCATGAAATTATTTCTAAAAAGATATCGTCCGTTTTGAGTCAACAATTGGGGAAAGGATACAAATACTTTTATTTCGTAAAATATATATATATATATATATATATATATATATATATATTTATATCGTGCTTGGAAAATATTAAATAAAATATTTATCGTAAAAATAATATTCCAGGAATAATATTCGCCCAGTCCCTCTTCTTTTTCTCTTAAGTTTTCACTTATTTTTTTCGTTTTTTCGCAGATATCGCCATGGACTGGTCGGACCATGCACTTTGGTGGCCAGAACGGAATCATTGGCTGACGAGAACGCGTAGCACGTTGGATCAGTACGGCGTAGCAGCGGATGCATTGCTCCATTTCACACCCATGCATAAAACCCTAAGGGTGCAATTGCCGGACATGCGCTGCCTCGATTGTCGAGTTGATTTTTCGGTCAAAACCTTCAACGCGGTCATTAATTTGTGCAAAGAACTTGGTGAGTCGCGAACCTATTAACACCATTTAAGGAGAGTAATAGAAACAAGTGTGACGTCAATCTCCTATCGTGTATCTCTGTTAACGTCAATTACGAGAAGTAAATATTTTTTTAAATTGATGCAAAGATCTGCTAAGCAGAAGTATATGACGGAAAAAATTTCTCTTCTACATATATGGGTTTTTGAAAGTGAAATACTTTATATATTTCACATAAAAATAGTATATTTTATGCACTTCAAAATAGTATTATACAATTTAGTTTACAATTCTCAATAATTTATAATTTAACTTGTGAGAATTATTCTTTTAAATAATAGAATGACTTTGCATTATATTTCATGTTTTTTTTTATAACAAGATAATTTATTGAAAAATTTTTCAAAATTTTATAAAATTTTTTATTTTTATTTTATTACAGTACATTTATTTTATTGATAATAGTACATTATATGTACATTTGTAATATAAGTAATAATGAGTGATATAGATATGCATAATTGTAGTAATATTTTGCATACAAGTAAATGCATTATATTTTTTCTCTAAAATGTATAAAACTGTATCAGCAGGAATATTATACATGATAACATGAGAAATGAATAATAGAAATGATAAATTTACAGTCACGCGAAGGTTACGTCAGAAGCCAATTGCGGCTGTCAATTCACTACCGCAACAATCTCCAAGCTAGCTTTTTAATCAAGGAAGTGGGTTAACGCGATAATTCGGTCGAGAAGATAAAGCTGGCTTTTGATTAGAAAAAAATACCAGAAGAGATACATGCTTCTCTTGTTTATAATGACCTACAAGATTCTCAGAATTATTCACATTATAATGTTATCAGAAAATAATTAGCTTTTAACTTGACGAAATTAATGAATCTATTGTTTTTACATTATTTAACATTGATTTAATATTTTATTGTTGGAAAGATTTAAAACAGGTGACAGAAAAAGAGTGAATAGATTTCTTTTCGGCAATTTAAAAGTTGGAATCGCATGCAAAGTAATAAAAGAAATAAAAAGAAAAAATAAATAAAATTTAAAATTTATACAACTGTTGACTGGATGAAAATCGCCCAAGTATTCATCTATCGAGTTCTATCATTTTTACGCTTTTATCGATTATATTTAATGGGCGTCAACGATACGAGATCAGTGTATATCATATTCATAAATAGATGAATACGCTAATACACAAAGTACGCTGTTGCACGCGATCCTTATCCATCGGTTACTCGATTCCCTTGTGAGAATATACAATACATGTGTACTGGAAAAGGAATGCCATAATATGAATGCGTCACGTTAATTTGCCTGTCGTTTAAAGACAAAAAAATATGCACTTTTTTAATCTGTCTAGATTAAATGCGAGATTAACATGCAAATTATCGCAAATTTTGCCGCAGGCATTAGACACCCGGAGGAGCTTTCGTTCTGCAAACCGCTCGAACCAAATCACCTGAAATACAATCTGAAGGATTTGCCAGCCAAGAAGAAAATCGAGAATCAGAAGAACGGTCATTGGAACGTGCCGGCCGACACGAATACCTTCATTCCGGTTAGCCAGAGTCCCAGGGGATCTACGGGAAGCTTAGATCAATCAAGTCCATTCATGTGCGCGCCAGTCACACCCAACAATAGAAATCACAGTACACCGATCAGCTCTCCTGTCTCGGTAAGTTTACTCGTAGACATTTATATGAGACTATTAGAGTAGAAAGGGAAATTTATAATTATTGTTGTGTAAGCGAGAGATATGATAACTAGACGAAAAAAGTTCTATATTTTAGATAAATATTTATATGCACAAATATATTTTGTATATCTTTTGAATACCTGAATTTCGTTTGAAAGTATTATTCGCAATTAAAATAAATTCAATTATATTTTTTTATCATTGCGAATTATTTTATTTCGCATCAATTTTTCATTTTTTATCGAGAGGCGAAGAGAAGAAAACTCACAGCACACTATCTATCTGCGTACAGACTTTAGTCCATAATTATTTAACGCTTTGTCGCGTCGCTATTATTTTTGCAACATTGTAATAATGTGGACTTTACACTTACAAATTCCTAGCATACCGGCACATGGAAGAGGAACAATAATTCTTCCGGTTTAGGTAGCACTGGCTCCTTCAACGCCAATAACAGTACTATGAGTCTCGAGGCATTAAACGGCGGATTGTCAGAGTCCTTGGCGCAGAGTCCGACATCGATTTCGCCAGAAACGCGAACAAAATTGATAAGGCCAAAGAGTCTGATCGAAAGGGCAAGGATGAACGTTGCTTGGCTGGATTCTTCTCTATCGATTATGGAGCAAGGTATCCGCGAATTCGACACGCTCAGGCTAAAGTTTAAATTCTACTCTTTCTACGACCTAAATCCGAAGACTGACGCGGTCCGCATCAACATGATTTACGAACAAGCCAAATGGCAATTACTCGCGGAAGAGATTGATTGCACCGAGGAAGAAATGCTGATGTTTGCAGCACTTCAGGTATTTACAAATAAATTATTATATCGTTAATAAAAAAAATTAACACAACTCGAAGATGAATATTTAATTATTTGAATAAAATTTTAACATTTCTTATTTGTTATTTTAACTATTATATAATTGTGTTAGTCATTGCTTTTTATGTTCATGTATTTCACTTTTATGTTCAAAGCTGCGTGCGTGTGTATTTTTATTCTCGACATATTTATTCTCACCGACAGAAGAACGCGATGCATAATGCATGCAAATAGCTGCGTCTTTAAGTCTGCTACTGCTTTGTCATCGTAACCATAATGTTGTCACGCGACAATATGACCAAGATGCAAGCATCTCTCGCCTCGACCCACAAAATATATCTTGTATACCTTATACACCTACATGCTTGCGGCAAACATTGAGAGGAAGGAGAAAAATGCTTCAATCATATCACCTGCACTTTTCTCTCTAATGGCTGCAGGTACAAGTGAATCTTCAGGCGAGTGTGCCGCAGCCCACATACGATAGCAATGGAGCGACCTCGCCCATCGAAGATGATATCGATGCGGCCCTAACGGATCTGCAAGTGACTCTGGAAGGTAGTAATATCAACAAGGGACCCAGTGACATCACGCAAGTGCCCGAACTCTGCGACGAGCTACGTTTCTTCAAGCCAAAGCGTTTTACGTTAAAAGCCTTCAAACGTTATTGGTTCACGTGCCGTGATCTTCAGTTAAGACTCTACAAGAGTAGGGAGGAAGCGAACGGTTCAGAGTCACCGGTTTACGTGATTAATTTGCGCGGCTGCGAGGTCACGCCGGATGTACATTTGTCGCAAGGACGCTATGGTATTAGACTAGAAGTGCCCAGCGCTGAAGGCATGACCGAGATGTGGATTAGATGCGATAACGTGAGTTAATTAACCCATATAACATTTTATCAAGCTGCAACATTATTGATTTAACCATTTCTAAACTTATTATATATTAATGCTAAATGTTACATTTCTACATATGTGACATGTATGATGAATAAAATAACAATTTTTATGAATAGAACAGCTCGAGCTTTATGATCAAAATCTAAATATTATAATTTTTTATTCGAATTGTACACGAGTATGTACTCGATTCTTATATTTTTTCTTATTCTAGGAGCAACAATACGCAAAGTGGATGGCCGCGTGCAGATTAGCGGCTAAGGGACGTACCCTCGCCGACGCATCTTACGAAAGCGAAGTCAACAGTATCATAGCTTTTCTGCAACTACAGAGGCCTGCACCTGCACCGGCTATCAATCCAAACTCTTTAGATATCATACCAGAAGATTACGTCGCATCCCGTTTTGCAAAGAAATTTAAAGGAAAGGTAATAAATATATTTGCGTATTTAAATCTATGAGCAAGAGATCATTAAACTGCATCATTACTTTTTTTCGCAGTTGGTTCAGAGAATCTTGGAAGCGCATGCAAATGTTAAAGACCTATCTCTTATTGAAGCAAAGCTAAATTACATTAAAGCTTGGCAATCTCTTCCGGAATATGGTATTTCGCTCTTTATCGTGCGATTTACTGGCAAGAGTAAAGACGAATTATTGGGTATTGCCAATAACAGACTAATGCGAATGGAACTTCATAGTGGCGATCATTTAAAAACTTGGAGATATAATACTATGAAGGTATGATACACTTTGATACATTCATATATATATATAAGTAATTTATGTATGCATGTTATATTGTATTCCATATATTTTTATATTATATATACATATATTGTTTGTTCCTTCATATGGTAATATCTCTCGTTAAATGCACTTTCTTAAGTTAACTTTATATTTTTATTCAAAAATATCAAAGCATCTAAATCTGTCAAGTTATAAACGACTAAAAAGAAAGCTTTTTAAAAATTAAATTTTTTAGAAACAGTGAAGTTTTCCTGAGAAAAAATGCATAATTATTTATATTTCCATAGGCGTGGAATGTTAATTGGGAAGTAAAACACATGATGGTACAATTCGAGGAAGAGAATATAATTTTCGAATGCCAATCAGCAGATTGCAAAGTCGTTCACGAATTTATAGGAGGCTACATCTTCTTGTCAATGCGCTCGAAGGAAGCGAATCAGACGTTAAATGAAGAGATGTTCCACAAGTTGACCGGTGGATGGGTTTAATCTAGAAATGTATATGAAGTAAAAAATTGTAATAAGTTCTAACATATTCTAAAAAACACGATGATACATTTTGCCGGGTTAGCTACATCCTTAACTAGTAGTAATAGTAGGAGAACGGGTGAGATTTTTAGATCTAGATGACATTTGGGACTAAACAATCTCAAATGTCGTCTCGATCTAAAAATTTTTCTGTGACTCCCATTGATTAAGAGAAAGGAGGATGAGAAAAAGGGAAAGAAGGGGAGGGGCGATGATATCGCAGAAAATTTTCATATATCGGGACTTGAACGAGATCCTTTATATGTCAGGTAATCTTTTGTCGTCCTTCACGCTAACATTTGTAAAAATATTTAAATCTGATTGTAGTTATATATCACATTTTAATACTATATGCTATAAATAGAACATTGTACATCTTTCTACAAACAAAAGTTTTAACGATTATAGTTATTTTTAACAGGAGGCTACTCAAGGTTTATTCACTACTCCTTGATCGAAGCATCTTAATTTTATAAAATATCAGTATACTTTTCTATTCAATTTATCGTGCTCTATCCACTGAGCATTGATCTAATCTTTAACAAACACTGTATATTGACAACCGTGAAAATCACCTTAGTTAAAAAAAAAGATAGAATTCGTTTCTACATGTATTTATATCTATAATTTTATAAATAAGTGTCTAGAAAATTCTATTTTAACAAGACGAATTATACTTTATACAAAACTGTTTCTACTCATAAAAAATTTATCTTATGATTAAATTTATGTGAACTAATAAACGAATATATCGAACATGCATAATCGAGAAAACTTGTAAAACATCATAATGTATTAAGATAATACTCCTTACAGCAAATGTATCGATTTTTATTTAATCAAAAAATTGCTTTCAGGTAGTAGATTTCTTTATATTCGCATAACACTTCAATGAGTGATTATAATTCTTTATCTTTCTTTCATAATTTGTGTGTTTATGTCTTCTTTAGTGTCACAAGGTGCTATATCGAACGCGAGTTCGACTTTACAACGCAAGAGAGATCATGTGTGTATAAATTATTTGTTATTTTAATGTAAATTAGATATAGAAAAATATATCTCACATCGTTATATACATTGCATCTATAAAAGATATTGAATTATATATTATATATATGTAACAAAAAAAGATTATAGTTTTGTATATTAATAGACAGTAACTGTATAATAAACTTATTATTATTAATACATTTGGCAGATTATTCAGTTTTTATTCTCCATCGTGCTGTAAAATATACAATAAACGGCTCAATATTCATTTTACTGCAATTTGTAGATATTTAAACAATAAATAAATTATCGAATAATATTTAATTTTACGTCATTGTTAATGAATTAATTAAATTGTTCTTATAATTATTTGGATAAGAATTTATGTAAAACTTATAAAATTCTAGATTTTGCTTTTATTAAGTAATACAATACATTATCAACATTTGTGTAAGTTTGCATTGATCATAGGAGCAATGAGAAATTGAAAAAATACTAGTATAAAGACTAGTGTAAGTATCTTCAAAAATTTGAATTTGAAAAATTATTAATTTATATCTCCTGTTAATCTCATGTTTTTTTTAATTGTGTATTTCTTAGTATTGACAAATCCTTGTCTTATCCAACAGTAATGGACATTTGTGGATCTTTTCCTGATATATTTATCATCTTTGAGGACGGTTGATTCTGATTTTCCGAATCTTTCTTTAAAGAGTGTGCCCTCGTTGTGACAGGTACATTCCCGGTTCTTGCACCTGATCCACTCAGGTTACCACCTCCACACATCTAATTATATAGGCAACAAATCATTATTTTAAAATGATTCTTACATAGAATCTAAAATATGTATAATTATATCTAGAATTCATAGTAAATAAAAACAATAATTATACGCATTTGATAATAAATTAGCGATTTTTTAAGGGTACTTTCACTTGAAATTTATCTTTTAAAATTTCGGTATATCAATGAAATAAGGTCTTTTATCGATTAAAAATATCAACTTAATTTTTCTTATATTAAATACAATAAAGTGAAAAATTGTGCGAAAATTTCCCCTGCACTTATTTTTGCACATTGTATCTCGTAATTTATTAAATAGAATAAATTTTGTAACATGTTCAAGATGAGTTCCTACATTCGTCAATTATAAAATATTGTACAAGATACATCAATTCTGTTAGAAATTTAAAACACAAATCGAATAAGTTTACAGAAAAAGAAAAACAGAGTTTTGTATATTTCAGCAATCTGCATCTCATCGAATAGGGTAAAGAAACTAATTTATTTCGATATATAGCGCAGGAAAAAAATTCACATTTTCTCGCTTCTGATGTCATAATCTAACATGATTATAGAGAGTCTGAAGTATAATAAAGACAATGAGAGATTGTTATAACCGGAGTATGACTCGGTGGCGCTGAATGGACAAGCCTTCCGGCCAGTGAACTCGTTCTCTCCTTTCTCGCTCTCATCCACTCGTGACTTAGCACTCTCTCGAGAGTCAGCCTAAGAGTGATATCTGGCTCGAGGATCTGCCGGACAATGTTCTTGGCTAGCATGGATACGGTGTCGCGAACGCGCGATCTAAATATCCAGTTGCGTGACATTTGATCTTTGAGAAGTTTCCGTAGGTTCGCATCATCGAACGGCATCCTGGCATTGAGCATGATGAAGAGGATGATACCGAGCGACCACACGTCCGCCAATTTAGGATTATACGGGGTGCCGGCGACGATCTCCGGCGCGGCGTACGCAGCCGAGCCACAGTAAGTGTGGCTGAGGACCCGCCTGCCTTCGTGGTCCACGCAAAACCTGGCAAAACCGAAGTCTGCCAGTTTCACATTGAACTTGCGCGAGAGTAATATGTTCTCGCACTTGAGATCACGATGAGCGATGTTCTTGCTGTGTAGATAATGCAAGCCGGACGACATTTGACGAAACCATAGCCGCGACTGCTGTTCCGGCACTACGCCGTTGTTCGTCACGAAATCCAGCAGATCGCCGTTATCGGCGTAGCGCATGAAGATGAAGACGCGCGGGCCACGCTGCAGGATACTGTGCACCTGCGCCCGACCAGATTCAGTACGCGATTCAATATAGGCTGCTGATGTATTAAGCAAAATTGGGCGAAACATGATCAAAATATGGATAAAACATTCTTCATTGCCGAGTATTAAGATTTTTCTTAAACACGATTACACATTTCTTATCAACGATTACAATCGTTTTAACAAAGACGCCAAAAAGAATTCTTTATGAGATCAAATTTATTGTAACAAAACTTTAAAAACTTTAATTATGTTGCATAGAAATTAAAAATGGACTTTAATCATTCGAAAATATTTAGACATTGCTATGTCACTGAAAAATAATCCAATTATGAAAAATGACACTGCTTACTCGAAAGTTATTCGCTGAATAAACAATTCTCGCTTTTTTCCTAAGTCAATTTTGAAAAGAGAAAAAGAAAATGGAATGTATGTAAATGTTTCCGCCGCAAATTGTTCTTTCTTCGTCAATCGGAAAAAATCGGCTAAATTTTCCTGTTGTGTCTTACTTGAATAATATGCGGATTTTCTATTTTTGTTAAAATCTCGAGCTCGCGGGGAAAAAACTTGTCCAAAAAGTCGTGCGGCGCTTTCTCCTTGTCAAAGATCTTACAGGCCAGACGCATCTTCTTGGAATTCGTGCCATCGATGTATTCTGCCAAGTGGACAGTCGCGTAACAACCCTAAAAACATTTTTAATTCTATCTTAATGTCGCGTAAAAAATTAATTTGTAGTCATAGCGTAGACTAATTTTGACAATTGACGTAAGGCATGTGTGCGTGTGTGTCGAGCGATATAAAATTCAATACTGTTTCTCAAATAGTATAAAGATGAAAATTTTATTTAAATAAAAAATGGCTCTAAAAAAGAAGGAGAACTTGGAAATAATATTGCTGCGAAAGTGTACGGGAGAGAGAGAGAGAGAGAGAGAGAGAGAGCATAAAATTAAATTACAAACAGACTAATGTAGGGAAGAATAAACCTGTCCGATTTTTTTGCCGATGAGATAGCCCCGCTGCTCGAGAGCGTTCACCTCCGAGTTTCGGGTGCCGAGTCGCGTGGCCATGCCAAGTGATTCTTCATCGATCCTTCATCACTGATTTCTCCTCGTTCTCTCGAAATAATTGATTTGAGAGAGCGTCTTCCTGCGTCTTGTATAGATATATATCCACGGTAAAACAAATTCTTCACTAAAATTCACCGAGAAAATTTCTCGACGCTCTAGTCTCGTTTCTTCATGTACTGTTCTTCGGCTATTGACAGTAACAAGTTTCGTTGACGCAATTTCTGTCCTGAAGCGGCACCGAGCACTTCGTATCTTGCTGCTACATCGATGCGTCCAAAGCGGATCTGTTCGAGCATTTGAGAAAAGGAGAAAGAAAGAGAGACGATTGCGAGCACTAGAATTTTGGACAAGCCTGGGACCAGCTTGCGCTTGGTGTGCGAAGGGAAGAA
Source organism: Camponotus floridanus (assembly GCF_003227725.1). Lineage (NCBI taxonomy): Eukaryota > Metazoa > Arthropoda > Insecta > Hymenoptera > Formicidae > Camponotus > Camponotus floridanus. The sequence goes on along the minus strand of NW_020229448.1, from coordinate 177,351 downwards.
GATAAAGATTCGTGTTTCATTCGAGCGCAGCCATTATACTTGTAACAATGAAAACAATCGACGTGCATAAACACGAGATTGATTTTTTGCAATTTTGGATAGCTTCTCTCGCTGCGCGAATCAACTTTTGGATAATATTATTAATGATTATCCTTGATATCTTCTCGCTCTCTAGCTCACAAAATGGAAATGTATGTTCATCAACTCTTTATCATTATTAATAATTATATTATTAATAATAAATAGTAATCACCTTATTACCTTTATAACACATACAAGTAAATTAAAGTTAATAATTTTGTTGAATTATACTATTTGTTCCTTTATATAATATCTACAATATACACTTTTAAAAATTATAAAAGATTTTAAGGCTGAAAAATTTGATACATTTATCCTTAGTTTTAATTTCTAGTTGTCTATTAATCAATTGTAATTATATTTGTAATTATATTTATATTCTATATAAAAGAATGAGATAAATAAGAAATAAATAAAAGAAAATGGCCAGTTGAAAAAACAACGCTGGATAACAAAATGTTAAAATATATACATGTATATTACTGTAATTGAAAAAGAAATTTTGCACTGCAAAAATATTTTAATTCTATAAATTCAATGAAAAATATTTATATGACATAATTTTGAATTATAACAAATTCCATATTTTACTCACATATATCAGAGTCCATTCCAATAAAGTTTATTGTATAAATTATGGATTATAATTGAGTTTTATTTTTATTTATATATATTAGTAACTTCGTCCAAAAAGTGTATAAAACTTTGCTTTGTTTTTGCAACTATGATGAATACACTTTAGCTCATCCAGTGATTTTGTCAATTTTGGCTGTTCAAATGGTATACAAAGACTTTTAGCGCCCATTGATAAAGCTCCAGGTTCATCACCGCTATCCTCTCTGTAATTATTCGTAATTTTTTTGAACCAAATGTTTAAATTAAAAAAGAAAAGATTTGTTAATATATTAATTTTCTATACATATACATTCTATATTATATATACATATACAGGGTATCCAGAAAATCACTCGCAGTACTTCGGGAAATGATTCGGAACTCAAAAAATCGTAATTTACAGTCTGCTTAGCATTCCTCTTTTTTAATTTTTTTTAAATTTAAATTCAAAAAAATTTAAGAAAAGAAGGATGCTAAGTAGACTATAAAATACGATTTTTTAAACATAAAAATGACTATAACTCGGAAACGACTTATTTCCGGACTTATACTTATAGAACTTTTTTCCTTCTTTTTGAATTCGGAATCACTTTCCGAAATACTGCGGGCGATTTTCCAGACACTCTGTGTGTATGTGTGTGTGTGTGTGTGGATATATGTACACACACTTTTTTTTATTAAACAATACAGACACTTTTTTTATACTCAACAATTTTGGTCTCTTATATATCTATTTTAAATTAACAAAAAAAATTTACGATATATGAATCAATAATCGGTGTACTAGCGTTTAAAATAATTTTAGAAAAAAATAATGTTACCTCGCGCTATCTGTTTTAATGTTATCCTCACACGTCGGCTCGCCGCAGAAAGGTGACAATAATAAATTCTTGTTATTGAGCTCGGTACCAAAGTCGCTCCAATTTTCGACTTGTTTGATATGCGCATCGAGATTCTTTTTTGCTCTATAAAATAGTAAAATAATCGTAATCCATTAAACTATTATGGCAAGTGCATTATTATTTAAATTTTTAGCGATATTTACCTGCACAACAATTGCACTTGTATATCTTTTAATAAGCAATCTAATGATGCAGCTACCGTATCTCTGTTAACAGTTGTTCTCTGCAAGTTATCCCTTCTTACGAATGTTACTTGATTCTTCTTCATATCTTTCGGACCTAATTCGATTCTCACTGGTACGCCTTTCAACTCCCAGTGGTTGAACTTCCATCCGGGTGTTCGATTATTTCTAAAATCACCTTTTACTCTAAATTTGCTGACTTTACTCAATTCATCGACCAACTTAACACATTCGCTTTGAAGTAATTCTTTCTCTATCGTGGACATATTCGCAGTTATGCCACATGGAATAACGATGCCTTGTATAGATGCTATACATGGTGGTAATACTAAACCTTTATCGTCTCCGTGTACCTATAAATAAATATATATTCGCGTTATGTACACGCGGAATTACATGTACGAAAAGTAAATGTGTACCTTACACATATATATATATATATATATATATATATATATATATATATATAAAATAATAATAATCTTACAAACCATTATCATAACTCCGATCGTTCGTGTAGTTAAACCCCATGAATTCTGATAAACAAATGTTTTTTCGTCTCCTTCTGCAATACCTTCTACTTGAATGTTAAACATCTTGGAAAAGTTTTGTCCCAAATGGTGACTCGTTGCTCCTTGTATCGCGCGACCGCTGGTCGAAATAAACGCCTCGACAGTAGTCGTATAATCACCTCCTGGAAATTTTTCCTTTTCAGTTTTGCGGCCTTTGATAACGGGGACAGCCAATAAATCTTCGTAAACTTTGGCATAAATGTCTAAGATGATCAACACTTCCTCATCCGCTTCCGCCTTGGTAGCAAACGCGCTATGGCCCTCTTGCCACAAAAATTCTCTAGTGCGTAGAAAAGGTTTGGGATCTTTAAATTCCCATCTCTATAAATGTAAAAGTCAAACAATTAAAATGCGAAATCATTTAAAATTTAAATATTGTATCAACGATAATAATGGTCATACCACAACGTTATTCCATTGATTAAGTCTGAGTGGTAATTCAGTGTCTGATCTTAGCCATTTGGCATAAGCTGGATACATGACAGTTTCCGAAGTCGGTCGTATAGCTACAGGCTCTGCCAGATCTGATTCGCCACATTTTGTCACCCATGCGACTTCCGGCGCAAAATCCGTTATATGTGTCTTCTCCTTCTCTAATACGCCACGAGTAACAAAGATCGGAAAGTAGCATTCTTGGACACCGAGCGCCGTTATCTCCTTATCGATGTACTCTTTTATTATTTTCCAAATTGCAAAACTCCATGGGCGAAGAATGTAACATCCGGATACATCGTAATATTCGATCATTCCGCTCTTTGTGATAACTTGCGAATACCAGTCAAAGAAGTTCTCTTCCTTTTTCGCTTCCAATCCTAATCTCGTGCCCGTTTTACCTACATCTATATCTTTATTGGTAGCGCTTTTCGCAATTTCTTTCTGTAACATTTTTCCAGGCATAGGAACGTCCTCCTTTTTCTTTTTCGATGTTACTTCCAAATCTGAGGCAGGTTTCCACTCTTCACCAGTTGCAGTTTTATAATCATTTTTTAAGCTCAAGAGGATTTTCACTTCTTGATCGATGATACTTTTATCGGCTTTCGAGCTCTTTAAATTTCGCACTTTGTCACCTTGCTTTTTTATTTCTTCACTTATCATCTTATACTCTTCTTTTAAACTTCCAAATTCAGTTTTCTTGTCTTTAACAGTTTTTTCACTCACAGGTTTCCACTCTTCACCAGTTGCAGTTTTATAATCATTTTTTAAGCTCAAAAGAATTTTTACTTCTTGATCGATGATACTTTTATCGGCTTTCAAGCTCTTTAAATTTCGCACTTTGTCACCTTGTTTTTTTATTTCTTCACTTATCATTTTATACTCTTCTTTTAAACTTCCAAATTCAATTTTCTTGTCTTTAACAGTTTTTTCACTCACAGGTTTCCACTCTTCACCAGTTGCAGTCTTATAATCATTTTTTAAGCTCAAGAGAATTTTTACTTCTTGATCGATGATACTTTTATCGGCTTTCGAGCTCTTTAAATTTCGCACTTTGTCACCTTGTTTTTTTATTTCTTCACTTATCATTTTATACTCTTCTTTTAAACTTCCAAATTCAATTTTCTTGTCTTTAACAGTTTTTTCACTCACAGGTTTCCACTCTTCACCAGTTGCAGTCTTATAATCATTTTTTAAGCTCAAGAGAATTTTTACTTCTTGATCGATGATACTTTTATCGGCTTTCGAGCTCTTTAAATTTCGCACTTTGTCACCTTGTTTTTTTATTTCTTCACTTATCTTATACTCTTCTTTTACACTTTCAAATTCAGTTTTCTTGTCTTTAACCGTTTTTTCACACGCTATCTTCTTCTGCTGTGTTATATCTCTCTAAAACAATTTTTAATTTTAATTTTACTTGTGTCTCGTGCTTCATTTTCTGCAGCTAAATTACTTTGAAAAGATATATTTATTTAAATAAATAAATTTATAACACTAAGATATTCTGTAATCTAGGAGCACCATCGCATTAGAAATTATCTCTAATATATAAACGTACTAATGAAATAAAAAATATTCTTCCAAATAAAATTATAAATGATGTAATTGCAAAAGAAATAGTAAAAAGTTAAATGTTTTTTTTTGTGTTACATATTCTAAATAATAAGATATTAGCTGAGAAAAAAAGTGAACTTTAATCATACCTGTTGTGATGCAGAAGGTGCAATAGGAAGTGTAACAGAAGGCGTTGTCATGTGTCCATCGGGTATATGGAATAATATAACAGGTTGCTGGCGCAATGAATAAGAACTTATAGGTGCATATGGAACATCACAAATAAAGAAACCCTTTCTCTGAAGCTGGATTATCTCTCCCTTCTTCACATTTTTCATTTCTACTTCACCCCACATTTTAACCTCTTTCTAGAAATAAATATTTCATGATACAATTGGCAATATATAGCATGTGATTTGTAACATAATTATAGCACAATTTATGTAGATAAATTTCTTTGAGTTATTACCCTTGTATCCTTGGCAACAAAGTTTTTAAAATCGTCATCTTTGCCCAAGACTGGTACATTCATAATATGATTGAAATAGACGGCATAACACTCTACTGGATTTGATTGTATTGTATCTTCTTGAGTGACTCCATCTTTGTCCAATGGTGCAGCTATCCATGTGAGCTTTAATGTGTTTTTATAATTTTTGTCCGTTAAATTTAACCGCGCCTTTACATTTTTAATATTATCAGACTCGTCTCTGTGTATTTCTTCTATCATCAAATTACCCCAATTGATAAAGGTCGCATTTTGTCCGACAATTAATGCTTTAGCATCATCTCTTTCTATCAATATTTTAGGACTTATTCGCACTTTTTTGATACCTTTAGAAGGATCTTTAGGATGATTTTGCACATCCAACCATCCTTCTTTAGCATCTACTATGTTAACTGTTACCAATGTATCATAATCCAATGCTGTATATCTGAAATTAGAAATGTATGCTGAAAAAGTTAATCTCCGAATATATTACATTATATCATGTCAGATTTTTATAACAGCATTTAAAATACCTTACTGCGACTGGATCGATGACTTTCTTGTTGAAAGCCCATATCTTGTCCCATTCCATAAAGACTACAGATTTAGAACTACCTTGTGCAATGATGAATTGTTTCAAACCCTCGATTGTCATTCCTCGTCTCAGAATACCTCTGACAGTCGGCATACGCGGATCATCCCATCCGTCAACTAAACCTTCGTTTACAAACCACGTTAACTTCCGTTTGGACAATACTGTATAAGTCATATTTAAACGTGAATATTCCCATATATATGGACGACGCAATCCTAAGGCATCGATTATCCAATAAAATTGAGCATCTCTGTCGTGATATTCCGTTGTACGCAGAGTGTGAGTAACATTCTCAATAACGTCAACAATTGGACAGGCAAAATCATAAGTAGGATATACCCTATAGCAAAAATAATAATTTTGAGAAATAATTTATAATAAATCTTTTTTTTGCTAACAAAATATCAAGAAATAAAGACATACTTGTACTTATTTCCGGTACGTGGATGAGGTTCTAATTTGCAACGATAAATTGTTGGATCGCGCAAACATCCATTTGTCGACTCGTAATCTATTTTTGCTCTCACGCAACATTGTAGACCAGATTGTGTACCCCGTTTCATTTCGTGCCACAACTTAAGATTTGTATCAACACCTGCAAAAAAAAAAGGACAGAACAATCATTTGAGAGATTGTCAAGGAAATTAATTAATAGCATATGCTATAAAAAAACTCTTCTCCTCAAAATGATTACTTACTGTTATCTCTATTTTTAGATTTTTTTCTTTGATCACGTTCCTGCTTCATAACATCTGCCAAGGTATTATCCACAAATGCCATTCCTTTTTCAATTAGCATAGTACAATATTTTTCTAATATCTCAAAGTAATCTGAAGTATGTGTAAACCTATGGGGTTTAATTTGCAATAATTTTAAATCTTGCAATATGGCTTCTTCAAATTCTACAGTTTCCTTCGCTGGATTTGTGTCATCAAATCGCATGATGAGTTTTCCTTCAAAAGTCTCAGCATAATACTGATTTAAGAGAGCTGCTTTGGCATGACCAATATGAAGATAACCGCTTGCTTCAGGTGGAAATCTTACCACTACCTATACAATATAAGTATGCAAGTCATTACAAAATATTAGAAGATTAAATTAATTAATTTATATAATTGTTGTATTATGATTTTACTTTGTTCATCTCAGCTCCAGGTAAATCAATAAATTTACCCTCCTGTTTCTTTGTTTTTGTTTGTTTAGCAACAGGTTTTTCCTTTTGAGGAATTACATCCTTTACTTGAGAAAATATAGAATTTTCTATGACTGACAATGAGTTTTTAACAAAATGAAGCGATTCCATATGCTTATACCATCTAGTAATATTATCATAATTTTTTTCATAATGTTTTATATACTGTTGGTTTAGCAAAGAGCAAAATATGTAAATATCAGCCAATGTTAAACTTTTGTGCACTAGCCATGTGCGTGTTAATAATATACGATTAAGATGATCCAAATTATCCTTGATCTTTGATATATCAGTTGATTTTTCAATGGCAAATGATATCCAATTATCAACTTGTGTTTTTTCACAAGGAGAGGTACCACCTGATATATAATATAGAATAATAAGTTACATGAATATATAATATATATATATATATATATATATATTTTTGTTTTTCAATTAAAGTACATCTTAGTTCAATATATTATAAATTTTTTATTAAAAAGAAATAGCATTAACAATTAACAATTAGATCTTTACATATTCCAACGTACTTCGACAAAAAAATGATTGCAAATTCTTACCATAAAGTGTAGTATTTATTGTTCTTGCAAAGTATCGATTAATCTCATGACTACTTTCTGCCAATAATTTGTCATTATCGTATAAATAAGCACTTCCTTTCATTTCATTTTTCCACGATATAGTTATATCTTTCTTATTTTCTTTAATTATCTCAATTACTATCAGCAATTCTATATGAGAAATAAATAAAAGAATTGAAATAATTGATGCATATCAGAATTTTCACATCTTTAATATCATAATGCTGTCATTAATACAGAAGTAACAAGTATTCATGTATACTATCTATATTAACTTATCTAATAAGAAATATATTTCAAATAACAATATGTATTAATTTATATGAAACAATTCATATTATTGTATTATAAATTATTTTTCGAGTAAAATATCTATATCTAAATATTGATTAATTATATATTGTGAAATATGTACCCAAATATCCAAATATAATTTATAACAGGTTAATGTCACATAGTTGTAATACTATACATAACTGATTTTATAGTATAATTTATCTCACATTTATTTTCCAAATTTTAGAAGATTTCCTAAGTTTATATAAAGATATTAAAAGCGAATGTATGCCTATAACAAATAATATCATATACTGTGCTTATGAAACAATAGAGAACATCAAAAAATTATATTTTTTTATAAATTTATAAATTATAATATTATATTATATATATATCTTAATATTAATATTAATAAATATTATTATATTTAATATTATATTTAAATTAGATAATATTATGGTTGAAAAAGTTGTTTTCCATCAAATATGGAACAATTTGTTCAAGTGACGTGTGATAATGTTTCGAATAGAAATACAGATATAATGATGAAAATCATAAATTATAAAATGTATAATATTGAAGTAAAGTAAATGATGAAAAAACTTTGAAATTTGAGAAAAAAAGAAAATATGTAATTCACGCCGATACATTAACCTGCCTCTCTTGCTCTCTCACTGCCTTTCTCTTTTTCTCCATTTTAAAATTAGAATTGTTAAAAATTAAATGTAAAAGTGCATTATACCTATCTCAGGAGAGGAGGAATTAATAACGACCGAAAGCACCATTATTATTGCTCTTCTAAATTTTCACTTTAATAAGAATAATTAATCCAGCACGTGAATCTATGAAAATTGAGAAATATTCACGTTTTCATACATTCCATGTGGCCCCACATATCATAGATGTATAAAATACATAGCGGAGCATTACCGGCGAAATAGTAGGGCGCGTTCGGCAAAACAACTATTGAGTTTGTCGTCTCGTCAACGCTTGACGTTGATTCGTTGGTTCTAAAAGTAAGAGCCAATGGGAGCGTCCCGTTTGATCACGTTGCGATTGACCACAGCCAATTATATCGACCTGTGCCTAAGGTAACTAGCAACTATTAACCAATCAGAGAGTCCTATTTTGAATTGGCCAATTGACGACGTGGTCAATCGGGTGCCATCCAGAGCCAATCACGTTTAATTGTTATCGAACGGTTTGTTCCCTTGAACGCGTCCAATGATAAGAGGATGGTCGAATGACATAATACTTGACGGGTAAAGATGCGGCCTCATTAACGCTAAAAAGTAGCGTCAACCATTGGTTGAACAATGAAGCAACTATACTTACCTCCTTGTTCAACCAATGATTGACGCTACTTTTTAGCGTTAATGAGGCCGCATCTTAATACTTCGAACAGCTGATAACGCTGATAATATTCCGAGCCGCTTCTCTCTCTCTCTCTCTTTCTCTCTCTCTCTCTCTCCTCTCTCTCTCTTATGCGCAAAGTTGATTTAGCATATATTATAAAAAGTATAAAACATTTTCTTTAATCGATTCCATTTTTGGGCAAAAAAAATGTTAGCCAATCGGTAAAAACTCGACTCCGAATTAACTCGAGAATTTTTAGCAGCGGGGCGCTGCCGGTCATAAGGGCCCGGAAATGAAAAGTAGATGGACGCGGCGGATAACCGGTTGACATCGGTCAGAGGATTTACGTCAAGATAGGTCGGTTACCTGGAGATAACTGTAAAATGTCATCGGCGAATGTGTGTCAGGTATGGACTTGACGTACTACGACATGACACCGCTGGCTGGTTGGCTCGCGACCGTTTTGTCAATTATGCCTCCGCCGTCATCGCGGTCCTGAAAAGAAGAAAAACAGCCGCATCGCACGTCTGAGCCCGAGCTCATCGTCAGAGGCGCACGAACAGGTATGTAGAGAGTCAATTCTCTCTCTCTCTCTTTCTCTCTTTTTCTCTCGGAATGTGAGAAGTCCTCGGTGTGCGTGCGTTTTTCATCGCTATACGGCCTTTTCCGTCGTTTTCCCCTCTATTCCCTCTGTCTCGATTTCTTTAGCCTTGTTTCGCAACAATTTTGCGAGACACAATGTATCGAATATATAGGTATTATAAATCGATTGCGAAATTTTCTTTTTGCCGGATAAGTCGCGTCATCGATGATGCTCTTTAAATGGTCTATAAAATCAGATTATTCCGCTTGCGTCAAGTTGTCTCGGATTGCTCGGACACATCTGTCGTTCGGTCGTTTTTTTTTTTAGAAAACGATGAATAATTTTCTAGCGAAACAATGACCGATATAAATCGGAAATAAGAGACTGTCTTTTACGTGAAAATTTCTTTTCGACATTACAGCAATCTAATAAGTGACTCAATTATGTTTGCTCACAAGTATAATAAACTAGAGATTTATTTGTTTTTTACATTGATAAGATATTGTTGCATGTTTATCTTATAATTTACACACTTTTTATTATATGTGTATATTTCAATTTTTTTTACATCTTGATTCAATCTTTATTAAAAATTGTACTTTATTTTTTGAAAGTTTTATCAATTATTTTTCTTCCTTTTCTACAGTTGAAAATAAAAGAATATAATAAAATATTTCATATGTATTATATTATGATAAGATAAACTTGAAAATATGTTAATCTTTAAAACAATTTGATGAATATAATTATATTAGTTGTTTTATAAATTTATATATGTTTTTTTGCAGAATAGAATCTCAAAGCATCATGGAGGGAACAGAAGTTACATTTTTATTCCAGTTTGGTCTGACACGTGACACAGTCACAGTAGACAGTAGCACACTTACTCTTAAGGCTTTGAAAGATCTCGCCTGTGATTTTATAAACACCAAGTGTCCAGAGCATGGCTTAAATCATCTATTTGAAAGATTAATTTTATTTAAGCACGATTACAATTCTACAAATGTTTTACAGCTTATTACAAATGCTACAGAAGTAGTTGATGAAACACTAATTGAAATCGTGTTGACTGGTAAATACAATTCTCCAAATTGCAGTGATTTTTAAATTTTGATTATTTATACATGCATAGGTGCACATAATTATATATAATTTATACAATCATAACATTATTTTTAACATTTTAGCACAAGTGCCAAGTGAATACATTCCTATTCGACCTCATGCTTTAGCGGTACATTCCTATAAAGTTCCAACATTTTGCGATTTTTGTGGTGAAATGTTATTTGGGCTTGTTCGACAAGGTCTCAAATGTGAAGGTAAATTTATGATAATATTGTATAATATATATATAATATGTATAATATATTATGTAATTTATGATAACGTTATATATATATATATATATATATATATATATATTTATGTATATGCATATAAGTATTATGTATCAATATCATATCTGTGATTTAATAATTTACATAAATTTGTAGGTTGTGGTATGAATTATCACAAGAGATGTGTCATTAAAGTACCAAATAATTGTTCCCAAGATATAAGTCAAAGACGCCGTAGTTCGGCTATGCTAAATGTCCCAAGATCACCAAGTCAGGGTTCCACTAGCAGCCTGACAAGTATTACCGATGATAATCACAGTTCAAATAGTACATCTAATACAAGCCAAAATAATAGTACATTGGTATGAGCAAAAGTATATAATTTTTCACTATAATTTTTTATTTAATGTACATTTTTTGAAAAAACAAATAAATACAATCGATATTTTTCTTATTCTTTTTTATTTATGAAATACTTTGTGTATGTGTACGTATGTATGGATGTATGTATATGCGTGTATGTGTGTGTAAATAAAGACATACTATCTTGTAGGCAATACCGAGTATAATGACACCAAAACAGTCTGCTTCACCGTCATTGGGAGGACGGCCTGTTTGGGTTGAGCGAGAGCTCGCAACGCGAATAAAAATTCCGCATACATTTGTAGTACATACATATACACGTCCGACTGTGTGTGGGCACTGTAAGAAATTGTTAAAGGGAATATTTAAACAAGGCCTGCAATGTAAAGATTGTCAATATAATACGCACAAAAAGTGTATGGATAAGATACCTAAAGACTGTACAGGAGAAAACTTGCGAGACAATATAGGTATAATGTTTTTTGTGATTATGGAGACATCTTGTAATTTTTATATACAGTATAATAGATTGAGAATGCTTGCAAATAGGTGAATATCCAGATAGTGGTGTTAGCAGCGAATTAGAAACCAAATGTGATATTAGGAATGAAGAAGGTGATGCTGACAGTGATACAGAATCGTCGCCTCCGCCGCAAGACGTAGCGTTTACAAATGACGAGAATAAGATACCAGATGATTATACAGTAAGTTATCTTCTCTGTGCTTATCATTATCTTTTTATTAAAAATTCTTTCTTTTTTTATTAAAATTTATTGGAATAAAATTTTTGAAAGCTATTTTTAAAGCGCAAACAATAAAATTGTATACTTATAGGATCATGCACAAAGTAACGACGATGCTGCTTATGATGAAAATCAAAAATCACGACCATCAAGGTATATTTCTATTATATATGTATTTCTGTATTCATAAACAATTTTAAATCTTATTTTGATATTTTAAATATATATACATTTTCTTAAATGCACAGCACACACATTTGAAACGCTTTATTTATATTTTATATTATATCTTCATAATATTGCTTATAATATTGCCCTTTTTCTCTTTCTTTTAAATTTAAAAAAAAAGTTGTAGTTCTACGCCGAGTAACAACATTCCATTAATGCGGATAGTACAAAGTGTAAAACACACTAAAAGACGAGGATCTAAAGTATTAAAAGAAGGTTGGATGGTGCATTTCACAAATCGCGATCCAGTTGTAAGTATTCATAAAAATGTTGTAACAATTATCTTTGTATCTTTTTAAATTTATTGTTTAATTTAATACTCATTCAATAAAAATATTGTAAACTATATAATATATAAATTATGTAATATATTTTTTCTATATATATCTTTAGATATATTATTTGTGTGTGTTTGTATTTTTAAACATATTAAGAATCTCGTTAATTATTAATATAAATCTTTACAGAGAAAGAAACATTATTGGCGACTTGATACAAAATCTATAACGTTATTCCAGAACGAGAATAGTTCTAAATATTATAAGGAAATACCATTGTCTGAAATTTCAGCGATTGAAACTGCTAAAACACCTCGTTCATGTATGTATGTTCTTGTAAAACAAGTTAAAAGTGTGTTGTCTAAATTTTAAATATATTTTTCTGGCTCTTTTAGTTTTACTTTTTTATATTTTATATTATATTATATTATATTATTTCCTTTCTTTTTTTTTTCTTTCTTTAAGATTTTATATGTCAAACCCAATGAGCTTTTCTTAGTTAATCTTTTTACACATACTGCCTATTTTGTATTATAGATATAATACATTGCTTTGAACTAAAAACTGCCAATATCGATTATTATGTTGGGGAGGATCCATCATACGGAGAGAATTGCGGCCAAGTCTCTCCTCCCGAAAGCGGTATAGGGGCTCATATAGCTAGATCATGGGAAACTACTATTAGACAAGCACTTATGCCTGTAACTGTATCAACTAGTATGTATATTTGGTTTGCCATCATAATATTCTGTGCAAAGTAATAGAGCAAGATCTTTCAGTACGCCTCTTTCTTTTGTTACTTTATACATTTTATATTTTTTATATTATTTACTTTGTTATTTATAAATGAAGATATTATATATTGTATTATTTTTCGAAAAATGCGATAGAAAGACGCCTTATATTTATAGATCAAGAGGAATCTACCGAACCCGAGGAAAGCATTACCGATATGTCGCAATTGTATCAAATTTTCCCGGATGAAGTTTTAGGATCTGGACAATTCGGCATAGTTTACGGGGGTGTTCATCGCAAGAGTGGTCGTGCGGTCGCGATAAAAGTTATTGATAAATTACGTTTTCCTACCAAGCAAGAGGCTCAACTAAAAAACGAAGTAGCTATTTTGCAAAATTTGTCACACAGTGGAGTAGTGAATCTGGAGCGTATGTTCGAAACGCCAGAACGAATATTCGTGGTGATGGAAAAACTGAAGGGCGACATGCTGGAAATGATTTTGAGTTCCGAACGCGGACGACTTAGCGAAAGAATAACCAAATTCCTGATAACGCAAATCCTAGTCGCATTAAAACATCTTCATAGCAAGAATATTGTGCATTGCGATTTGAAGCCGGAAAACGTATTATTAAGCAGCGACACAGACTTCACTCAAGTAAAACTATGCGATTTTGGATTTGCAAGAATAATTGGTGAGAAGAGCTTTCGAAGAAGCGTCGTTGGTACACCGGCGTATCTGGCGCCGGAAGTCTTACGAAATAAAGGCTATAACCGTTCCTTGGACATGTGGAGCGTTGGCGTAATTATTTACGTGTCATTGAGCGGCACATTCCCGTTTAACGAAGAAGAGGATATTAACGAACAGATTCAAAATGCCGCCTTTATGTATCCGCCAACTCCGTGGAAGGAAATTTCAAATGACGGTAATTAACTCCTTTACTATGATTTTGCGACTATTTGTTTCCGATGAGTAATATAATGTTAGACAGTATCAAGAAAAAAATATATTTTATCTAAATATAAAAATATCATAAATTATATATAATACTTATGATTTCTATCTTTCAGCTATTGACTTGATTAATAATCTTTTACAAGTTAAGCAGAGAAAAAGATACACAGTTGATAAAAGTTTGCAACATGTATGGTTACAAGTAAGTATACGTTTTTTTTATTTATTTTCTACTCAGTTAATTTTAATTATATTAAAAATTTATTTCTTATCCATATAAAAGGATTACCAAACATGGTGCGACTTGAGGAAATTGGAGCAAAAAGTTGGCTATCGCTACTTGACTCATGAAAGTGATGACGCACGTTGGATGGCGTATAGTAATCAAGAAACATGACAGAACTGTTCGCCTGTTTTGAACATTGAAACATTACCGACTTCCTTGTCGCTGCACAAAGGTTGGGTTCGATGTGCTCGAGCAACTTTACGGCGGTTTATTCGTGCCTGATTTCGCAAAAGTATGTGAAAACTAGTACAAGCTTTTTCGGTCCGAATATTATGTTCTCTGTACTTACATAAGAGAAAGATATCGATATTTTAAGTTTATACATTTCAAAATATTAGAATCTATCGTTTCCTTCAATATACTTAACATTTAAATGACATTTACAAAAACTTTCATAACGTTAATATTTTTACATTTTTAATTCTTTTAATTCTTTTAATTTTTAATAATTTTGATTCACGATATATGTATCGATATAACAAAGAATACTCTACGTAGACAGCAACATTATTCATGAAATATTTTAATTGACTGATCAATAAGTATGCAATATTTTTTTTAAATGTGTGTTTTAAATTTTGTTTGAATTGAGATTATGTTTCTGTTCAAGCTATGTTGCAATGTACACATTTTTATTATTTGAAATGAATAATGTTCTTTTATTATAAATATATTTTCAGATTATTTTTATTAGATTAAAAAAAAATGTTATGATCTATCTTATTGTTACTCTTATAAATAATATTGATTTATTTATAAAAAGATTCAGATTTTTTAGATGATAAAATTTATTCATCTACTATTTTACATAAAAAAATTGATTTTGAAACAAAGAAGTTGACTATATATTTTATAATATATATTTTATTGATTTAATTTGCTTTTTGACATATATAATTGATAATTTGGAATTTATTTTCATGTATTAATATATAACTTGTAATTTGCAATCTTAAGTAAGTACAAAAAATTGAAGGAAAAGACAAGATGTAAATTCTATTTGCTTTTATAACATGTTAATAATAAGTATAATGATAACCCATGCATAGAATATTTTTTCTTACATAAGTTTCGACATATTTATTTTAATTTTGTCTATATTATTTACACACACATATATGTATATATATATATATATATATATATATATATTTAAATATTATTGTAATGTATATTAGAATTTTGTAATTTATATTCTCTAAATTTATATTATGTTTATTTACAAATTGTCAAATTATTTATAAAACGTGTAAATTATACATGTTGAATTATTATTAACTTAAAATTATTAATTATACATTTTTAAAAAAAGGCTATCTGTACCTTATGTATCTCAATTAATATTTTTAAATATTCTATGTATGGGTAGATATAATCTCTAAAATACCGAAATACACGACGTGCCTAATATATACATTTATATATGCTAAGTACGTCGTGTGTGTATATATATATATATATATATATATATATATATATATAAAATATTGCATATTATTTGATCTTACTTAGATTATTCATGTTGCAAAATGTATAATTTATATGAATATTTTTATATATCTTTTTACATCTTTACTTTTTATATATTATATTATAATTTTATATATATAATAATTTTGTTATGCATATTTTAAAAAAGATTTTAAATTTACTTATTTATAAAAAAGGAAGAAAGATTTTATCGAAATTTTATGAGAATTGACCTTACATACACATACACATATATATGTATATATATATTTGTATGCATATAAAAGAATACATATAAAACAATGATATAGCATTATACAGATGTAACATCCTAATTTTTAGCAGTAATCTTACAATTAATGTTTATTTAATCGCTTGTAATGTATTTTTTACAGTTTAAAAACAAATATATATGATTATTTATTTCTGATATAGTTCAGTATACGCTTCTGTATTGCACTAACATATTATACTGACGTAATCAAATTTTTCGCTTTATAGTAATTATATAATATTAAAATTATTAAATAAAATAATATGAATATATATCGTATTTTAATACGAGTCATGTATACATATTTTTAACTTTTGTTAAATAATTTTGTTTAAAGCTGTGAGAAATGAGGAAGATTGATCTGAATTAACAGACAAATTAGTATTATATGTAAAATTTATTAAAATTAAGATAGTGATTTGATTATATTAAAAATTTGATATTGAATAAATTTAAAAGACAAAATTATATAATTTTAAAACAATTTATAATTATCAAAGTAGTTATTATTGATTATATCTCATTACTCTTACATAAAAAATCATCTCATTACTCTTTCATTTAAAGAAAATTTTTCAGTATTTAAAGAAAATATACACACGCCAATAATTTTTCTTAAAATAGAATTAATGAAAAATTTTAAAAAAATGTGCATGCGATAATGTTTCTGCACATTCCTATTAATTAATTTATTAATTTACTAATATACTAAATAATGTATTTGAAATATGTTAAATCTGTTAAAAATAAGATACAATTAACATCTTCCTTGGAAAAATAATAGCCTGTAAAATATGTGCACGCACGCAATACTTACACATACAATTCAATTTTGAATAGCTCTGAATACACATTAAATCGTAAATTGACATTAAATTTTTAAAAATATGGCCTACATTTCCAACAATTTTACAATTAATAGTTTAGAAAATTATTTTATCTTATATGCGACGCAAGAGTGCGTTTTTTACATTCCTTAAGGATAGTAAATATCGAAAGATATCCAATAGATTATAATACAAAATGACTATAAAAAAGTGGTCAATACTTTTAACGTAAGAGATATAAATAGACGTTAAAACAAGCACATTAATTGTTATATTTTATAACAACTTTTAAAAGTTTATTGTAACCTTATTCATATAAAAAATATATCGTAGATCAATGTTTATGCACATATTAATTATATATATATATATATATATATATATATATATATTTAATAATTTATTTACGCTATATACAAATGTAATATATTTATAAGTCGTATATACGATATCAACATTCTGCTCATGGAAAATGCATTTACAATACTCTTACGCATTTAAATTTCCTTTTTACAAAGAAAAGGAGAAAAAACTTAAATAGAAACAAAAATGCTATTATCGAATCGCTTATATACTCTTATATCATAATCTTGCTTTTTCGTGTTTGTAGTTTAAAGGCAGGATATATAATTCATATATATATATAAATCAATAGATTTATACAATACTTGAAAAATTCATGTAATTGTACACATATATATAAATATATATAAATTCAACTTTTACATTTCATTCGACACACATTCTAAGCAACGTTGATAATTTAAATTAAAATATTATTAAAATATTCTATATGGTAGCGCAATTAAGCGATATGTGTACATTATATTTATATAGATATAAAAAATATTATTTATGTAGATATAAAAAAACATGTCACAAAATACAAATATCTGAATAATTATATGGGAATTATCGGCTATTATGTACTTAAAATGTCAGGTGGATATTCCAATTTATGTACTATTGATTCTCTTTTTCTTGTAGCAGTAATGAAGAATAAATAACAATCAGTGACAGTACGATTAGATCTATATACACATTTCTCTTCATAGCTTTACATTGCGCAAAGCAATTAGGATTATAAAGGCGATAGGCGAAAACATTATACAATGAGTCGTGATTAGCGTAAATAGCGTTCATTTTCGCAATTCGCAAATTTTATAAGAACAATTTTTCCATAGATAAGCTATGTATAACTATTTCTAATTGCAAGAATAAAATAAATATTTGTTTTGACGATTTTTCTCTACATTACTTGTACTTGGCGCATGCGATAAACTTCTTTAAAAAAAAAGGAGCTTTCTCTCGGAAAATAATTTTAATACATGTAGTAGTGATAGTATCATATGTAAAAAATATACGAGAGGTAAATCATTAAAAAAGGTACGAGAACGCAGCTCCAGCGTGACAATTGTTCTAGATGCACGAGCATCATCAACCGTTTCGTTCTCTTTAATCCTAACAGAACATTTCTGCTGGAAATAATAGCGTCTCCTGCAGCATATTCGTTGTCCATTGTCAGACAGTTTCCGAATTACAAATGTGCAAGAAACATAGGTGTGTAGAAGCTAGAAAAGTTGGCATATTACTCATTTAAATACAAATCGTGGATGAAGATGAAGACTTTTCTTCGCGGATGATAAAAGGCCAAAGATAACATATAACGTTTGTCCTTAAATATGTTTGCGCGCAACATATTTTGCGCTCTATATTTTATAATACTTTTTTTAAATATTAATGTGGCAGAATGGGTGGACATGCCACAATTTTCGGACGAGAACAAGATTTATAGGTAAGCCATACATGTGTGTGTATATATGTATATTACCTAATTTTTAAATTATTTCTAAATTAAATATCGCTTTTATATTTTTTAAGGATACCTTCTGTCCAACATGATCAGTTTTACAAATTTAGACGCGGCAACGTCAACTCTCCCGATGATCAACGAAACAATAGTCAAACTTATAGCAGATATCTCGTTAAAGCTACATATCCGATAGATGATCGCAAAGGAATGGAGATTAAGAAGATACATTCTGTCACAATGTCGACGACATTATCGAATTTATCTTTCGAACAAAACACCGAAAATTTTACAGAGATCAGTAAGAATCGCGCAACAATAGAAAGTGATATTTCTATAACTGAGGTAACGAGAAAGGATAAATATAATTGATTGACGAAATAAAACTTTTTTCAATTATATATTAAACAATTTTAATGTTTTAGAATAAATTAAATAACACATATAGTACAATTTCAACAAAGGATACAATATTTGATACGTTTACAACTCAATCTTCACCGATTACTACTACGCATAAACAAGAAATGACATGCGATAAATACCACAACTACACTCTGAAAAGAGACGATGGCATATTTCAACATTTACCAATAGATATACTTAAGAATGTTCACAGTACTCTGAAATCGCAGCCAGTGTCGTACGAAGGAAAACTCCACTTTCTCAAAATGTTTGAAAAATCATTAATGTCGGAAATAGGTAAAATCTTTTCATATATATTTCTACATATACACATATATATAGTCAAATAGTATGATTTTTTAAAAGTTTTTATATTTTTATTCATCGCGACAGAATCTCGTCTTACCGCTACTATGTCGCCAAATCGAAAAGTAAGAGGTGCGGATTATCACGGACACGGCTACGAGAGTCACGATGATCATTCTATAGGATTTCCCTCAATAGAAGGCGCACTGCTGGCTATATCTTTTCTTACGTTCGCAGTTTATCTTGTTCGATTAGTCATGGTAAGAAATATTTTTTTGCGCATTATTTTCTCTTCTTTTTTAAAATATCCTAAATAGGCTTTCACTCTATATTTCTTTCTATATTTTATATATCTTTCTCTATCTGTTTTCTTTGGTATGTTATTGAATAACATTTTGCAGCTTCTTTTTCGAAATATGAGTACTCCTATGACTACTACTACTGCTGGTGCGCTTTTTCTCGGTAAAAGAAAAAGATCCATCGATTTCGATGACGATACTGCTAGAATACTCAATATAATATGAACATATCGTTTCTGACTTTAAAATTTTTGAATATTTTGTAATACAAACAATTAATACTTTTTCTTAATACTTTTTTGTAAACTTGCATAACTTTTAATAATACAAATGTATGTAAAAATTATACAAGCTTTATATAATAAATATTAAGCTCCCAATTTTCAATATCAATTACTTTTATAAAAACAATCTCAGAAACGAAAATATTATTATCGTCATTGAACCATCAACAATAGAGGATATTGCATCTGTATATTGTATAACAAATTTCACCATTATATCATTTTCTCGTTGAACTAAAGTGGAATGTAAATGTTGATACGTCGCAATATATCTCTCAATTAAAATTAATTTGTCAATTATATATTGTTGTTATTACTATAGTTACACTATAGTTATACTGTTAATATTAACATAACAAAACCATTATTTCACAATAAATAAACATTATAATTTAGCTTGTGTATTCACCGATGGCATTAAAATAACTGAAGGAAACCCGTCGACATAGGTTCCTACGGGACGTCGCAATGGTAACTCACGCAATGCACTGATAAGATATGCCAATTTTGCTTTATCCGTTTGATATATATTGGTATGTTCCGGGTGTGCCATTACGATACCTTGCGATAATAAATTAGACCATGTTGTATTATAAAGATCAAGAGATAAACAATAGGGATGTTGACACCAGCCTCTATTTTCGAACATTAATTTTTCAACTTGTTTCTGTGCTTCGATAAGAATTATCCGGTCTGTGAGTTTGTCTGACGTTCTTTCACTCCACTAAAACGAATTTTCAAGACAAATGTATTTAATTTTATCTCAAAATGTATTTAATATTATCTCTTTATATTAATCAGCATTTTTTACTAATAAATTTTTGTTCTTACCTCGAATAATAAAGTACATATCACATATAGAACATCTATAAAGGGTAGCATAACATTATGCAAAATAGAAAACAGTTGTGTATTAGTTCCTGGACGAATCAAGTTTTCCGCCATATATAAGCAATTCTCCGACAGTAATATATTCATTGATTTTTCCCATTCTATTTTAATTAAGTCTTTATCTTCAATCGGGCGTATTACAAACTCTGTGCTGAGCAATTTTCTTAGTAGCTGATATCGGTCCAAAGCTACTT
The DNA here is from genome assembly GCF_003227725.1 of Camponotus floridanus. Taxonomy (NCBI): domain Eukaryota; kingdom Metazoa; phylum Arthropoda; class Insecta; order Hymenoptera; family Formicidae; genus Camponotus; species Camponotus floridanus. Next base: position 156,252 of record NW_020229448.1, on the reverse strand, counting down.
CTATAAAATATAAGATTGAGAAAAAACAGCTTTTTCTTTTTATTATAATTTTAGTATAAGTGTTATACAGAAGAGAAAAAAAATTGATTAATTCAATATATTATTTCATTCGGATAGGAAAACATGTGTAAATAGTTGATAATTATTTATATTTACACACATTTCATCATTATTATATCATTATTACATATTGAATAAAAATCTTATATATTATCATGTTATTATTATATAAAAGAAAAATTGTTATACCGCTTTGAGTGCCATTTTCTTCTATTGTTGTAGTAATAAATGCTATTTCTGCCAGAAAAGCTAAAGTTGGATTGATATAAATTGCGATATTAATGGCAGGTACTGCTATTTGCATAGTTCGTTCAGACAAAAAATATCCTTTGACATTTGATTGATCCTGTAATTTAATTCCTTTATGTCGTTGTTTGAGTTTTAATGTATTTGATGAGTCAAATACAATTAACTCATCATGCGGCTTTAAAGATTTTAATATCTCTTGTTTGATCTCATCATTATTATTATTACTACTGTAACAAGTTACAAAATATATTTTTAAAGATATTACAAGAGTATTATATATCACATACTACAAAAAAATAAATTTAATATACTTACATTTTTTTAGTTTCATACATTAATGCCTTCAATGATTTAGTAATAAAGCTTTTGAACCATTGATAATCTTTGATAAATGAATCAAGTGTATACGGCTCCTTTGGATTTATTTGAATTCTTTCATTGAGAAGAAGAGCAATGATATTGATCGGCATAAGTACAGTATCTTTCTTATGTGATTCTATTATAGAATAAGCTATATCTTCTACAACCGACGATGGGATTTTAAAGGATGGATGTATGATTTTTCTTTTGCGATATGCCATATCCACAAATTGGCGAGCGGAGATAGGTTTCCCAATGTTAAAGTAAATGCAACCGTGAGAGAAAGGATTTTGTAATATGGAAAGTGACCGAAAAAGCGCGGTTGTACTTTCTTTCGGTTTCGGAATTCCTAGCATTTCGTAAACAAATAATAATTCTTCCGGTGGTCGTTCGTAACTGATACTCATAGGTATAAAATGTATGTCGGGCACGTCGCCTTGAAGTAAACTTTCTAAAATAATGGATAGAAGACCTATAAAAGAAAAACGGAGTGTAGTAATTTCTAATAGTGTAATATTTCTAATTTTGAAAATGTTTTACTGCTTACCATATTTTGGCATTGTGCTCTTTTGACTACGGCTTCGAGTACCTTCGAGAAAAAATTCTATCGCCCTATCGCTGTGACTGACAATAGTGTTGATGTATGAGCGAAAAATTTGCTTGTACAATAAATCATCAGAGAACCTACGTCTTATATAAAACGCTCCTGTTTTTCGTAACAGTTCTCCAATTATTTTCATATTGTAAAAATCCATACCAGCCGCGATATTCGGTAATGCCATATCGTAAGAAAAAAGAATGTACGACAGTAGAATAAAATCCAGATAACTTCTATGAGTCGGTACATAAACATATTGTATTTGAGATATTTGTGTTTCCTTCTTCAAGTGAGAAAGATTAATTTCATTTACATAAATTCTTAAAAACATTCTCTTCATAGCTTTTGTAATAAAAATACCTAAAATTTTTTAACACAACAATTAGTACATTTAATAGCGATTCATATCTATGATATAAGACTCTATCGTTAGGATTATATTTTTGCTATAATTCTACAAAAATTTGTCAAGACAACAAATGTATCTATATTGGAAAAGGATATATATATATATAAATACTGAGTCTGTTAATTGACTTTTTAAAATGCTACAAAACAAAATAATACAAAAGCTTAAAAATATTTATTATTATACAATATGAAGATAATACCTAGCCAACGAACTGTCGCCAAATCTGCTTTGCTAGCCATTTCATTTATCATAGCACGAGCATTATTCTCGAGGTCTTTAACTTCCATTCCTGTTGTCTTTGCTATTGTATCAATTGCAACTCTAACTTGTGCATCGAGCAAAACAGATTGTATTATCTTGTCCCTATTGTAAACTGATTCCGGTGGCAGCCTATGAGGTAACAGTGGATCCATGGAACGCGTTGCCCAAAAAAAGTCACAGTCCTTTCGTCTCTCTTCCAGCATATCCACAAATCCAAAGTTCTGTTCCATCTTTTCTTCGGATATCGATAATCTGCCGATCTTATTTACTGTGTTCTCGTGAAATCATGAAAAATAAGAGATCAAAGGTAATATTTGATCAAGAGAAATTTAAAAATCACTGTGTCAATAAGAGCATGACATTTGTCACCCCTTTTATTTCAATATTAATATGATGCAAGAGCATCCTTTTTGACTGCATTGATAAATTTAGCCATATGTAAATTAATTCAAATTAATTTACCGTGTGTATTTGTAAACTTTTATATATCATATTCACATCGAAGGACAGCCATTTACAAATATACATTGTTATTCATATTCACAGAATCCTCTTTTATCGATAGCCAATCAGAAGGTTTATAAGCCACTTTTATTGCATGGCTGTCATATGTTAATTTGCCGGCAATTATTAAAATGGTTAAATATAAGGCCTGGTTGCACCGTTATTTTAGCTTTAAGCGGGACTTAAATATATATGTCTATCTTTATCTTTCTTTCTAAATAAATAAAGACAGACATTATATTTAAGTTTCGCTTAAAGTTAAAATAACGTTGGGCCTAAGTTATTTTCATTTATAAACAAGTATCGGTATCTAAATATTTCGTCCATTAATGCAATTATATTTTGCCCATTGTTAATGACTTTTCCTGGCGTCGCAAGATCGCTGTCTAGTATAATATATCTACAGTATCTGTAATATAATGATATAATAGAAAATCTGTAATGTAATGATATGCAATTAACGGAGATGTCATGTAATATATTGTATTAAAGAAAATATTTAACCATTTTGAATATTTAGCTGTCGATAGGAAAAGAAAAGACGAACAATGCACATGCATAAAAAAATTAATCAAACATTTATAGGATGTCATATCGTTATTTATTGCTAAAAAATTTGTTGTAAAAAAATTCGAAAAATTATTATCCTGTAGTCTATCAAGACGCTGAAAAAATTGGTCGTACGACAAATGTAACGTCAGCCTTAAGCCGTAATCACACTACGAGTTGCGGTTGCAATTGACCAATCAGAGTAGCCGGACAAATTGCTTTGTTCTGATTGGTCAATTTCAACCGCAACCTATAGTGTTATTAGACCGCGTCTACAATAGGCAATTTAAGCCTTAAGAGATTGACCAATCACAGTCAAGCATGAAGAGAATACTCGATTGTGATTGGTCAATTTCTTTAGGTTTAGGGCTTGAATTACCTATTGTAGATCGGACTTATAGCTTGTAATATGATACGGGCTTTCGTGCGCTATTGTCATATTTACGTTGGCTGCACTGCGTATTCTTGGAAAATTTTCAAATATTTACTAATCATCTAAGTACGCGCGCTTACATCTTGCATTTATCGTATTATATTTTCAAGTGATAAAATGAAGTGGATTCACAGAGGAAAAAATAATTCTTCAAATTGCACAGCATTGTGAGAAGAAGATAAGGATTGGAAAATGTAATTTCATTTGAGTATTCGTTCTATACATATCTTAAACTACATCTCTCAAGTTTCGTAAAAAAATAATTGCAGCGACATATAAATAAAATAACTACTAGCTAGAATAAATTTTTTTATTTTACTATAACAATATACACACGTGATTTTCCGCCTTGCATTTTTTTTTATTGTTTCAATAATATAAAAGGCATTCCCCAATGGGTCGTTGTATAATTATTTTCGTGCGATCTTTATCATTTTATTATTTAAAAAAAAATTCATGACGAGTAATTTTACAGAAAGATACAAAATATTTCGGTTTAACCTTTCCAAGCAATTATATTCAAAACTATAATGGTTACTCGGGAATTATAATTTTTCTCGGATTAAAATTATAATTTTTCGACAAAAATATCTTATGGGTTCATAATATATGTTTAAATAAAATCATATATAGCATTTTTGAGATTGTTTACTTCTTAAATCTCGCAAGTGCGATTTTATTTATGACAAGAAGCAAGCATGATGTTTTTCCATTGCAAAGGATAATAATTATATAAATCTAATTATATATTTTTAAGTAATCTAATAAACTAGTCTGAGATAATTATATGGAAAGATTAAAACGTGACCCTTTGTTTATTTATATACATACATAGTTGTCAGTCCATTCTTCAATATACACTTATTTCTTACACTACGCACTGCTCTTAGAGTTTTTACTTCATCGTGTAAGCTCCCTAAATATTAATTATTAACAATTAATATATTCCATTAAAAAAGTTCTTATGATAATAAAAAAGTGCAGCTTGCTTTGATTTTATACAGTTTTAGTAGATTGCTTTTCCAAAATATAGCGTGTTATGCACAAATTAATTGCTAAATATAATATAAAAACAATAAAATTGATTTGTTGATAATAAGATCGAGATTACATTATAAAGATATTTGCTCCTTGTTATCTCAATGGATATACTTATTGTAAATGGACATGCGCATAGATAACTAATGAAAAGAATATTACACAAATACAATATATAATATATGCACAGCTAGCTTGTCTTTTATTCTCTTTGTACTTTCAGCAGCAGCAGCGACAGCAGCAGTAGCAGATGCATCTGTGTGTTGCTCTATATAATTTGTTTTTCATTATTTATATAATTTTGAGACTTTGATAAAATAACTCAAATTATTTGCAATTTGTTAAAAGAAAAAAATATCCCAGTACAATTAAAGATTTTGTGAAATCATAGTACTATTCAATTAACACATTTAAATGTTCTTAAAATTAAAAATAAAATTTGAATTATTACATGTCAAAATTACAGATCAAAGTAGACTGTTTTAGAAAGATTAAGGCCACAGTATAATACAATTACATATTATAAAAAAGAGCATAATTATGATTATATGAAAATAGCGATATAGCATTATTTCTTGGCATTTTTTTTCAATTATTTCCTATGCGTTATCGCGCGTAATAACATATAAATATTTCGGTTATATAAAATATTTAGAATACATATGAATTTGCATTCATCTCTTTTTTTCTTATAATATTAGTTTTGCGAAATTTACGCTTTTTACTACTGCAAATTTATATAATTTTAAGATCAGATATATTTATCTCCGATCTTATTTGTCAAATATTACCACACCATTAGCATTCTATTGTTTGTAACTATATCAATATTTTGCATTATACACGCAACACTCTCATTCCACTCTCATTCGGTATTTCTAATTACATTTTATTCTTACTCGATATAACCATTGTTTAAGCGAAATGCAATATTTATAGCTCATATAAAAATGTGTGTATGTGTATGTATATTAAAAATATATATTATATTTTAATCTGTTCATATATCAGAAAGAACTTGTGTAATATGTGTGTGTGTGTGTGTGAATAACGCGTACATACACCACACACATATATATACACATACACACACATGCATATACAATTTTTACTATATGTATAAACAAATTGAAATGTAATATAATTTTTGGTTTTGACTTTTATTTTTGAATGGAATCTTTCTGTTATTATAGATCTGAGCACTTGCAAATTAGACCCTTACGTATATTGACGACAACGTAAATTATATTAATGTCACATAACGGGGACAGGTAAGCAAAACTGTTTGTTTGTAGAATTTATATATAGTAATTTCAAATCCAACAGCTCAGTAACATCGTATATCGTGTATATTGATTATTTACAATAATGTTGCTAGTTAAACAATTAGCTCTTCCAGTGTATTCTTCGCAATAAAAACGTAAATTTCTGGAATAAAATACTTTATCAAATTCCCTTCATTACTGTTATAAACAGTTGTATACTTCTATTTGTGTTAGAAATTTCTAATATTTGATTACAACAGCATTCTTTGTGTAATAAACGCTCTTGCTTTTTATTTGTATTCATTGAATTCATATTGTTGTAGTATTGTTTTTTTCGCGTAACGTATAATTATATATAAAATCTATTTTTTTCTCTTTCTCGCTTGAAGTTAAAGTTTGACTTAAACATTTGAGTTGAAATATTTATAAAATTATTTTTATCGCGCGTGAAAACATTAAAAAAAGAAACAAAAAAACTTGTATTCATATATCTTACATATAAATGATTCATATATCTTATATTAAATGATAATTTAATTAAATAAATACATAAATAAATAAAATTATCTCTTTGGATCTCTCATATTTTACAGCGATATTAAATAATTCTCATCACATATCATGTATGAAAATAAAGAAGTTTCAAATCTGGTTGGATTTTCATCTGACCAGTTTGTTTGAAATTTATACTTTATCTCTTTTATAACAATAATAATAACAATAACAATGATTACAATATAATCACAGTAACTGCAATTCCTTAATAATATTTTTTGTTTAAAAGATATTATTTCTCACTTGCATATAAGGAACTTAAAATTTATGGTCGTTTTAAAGTGTATATGAATATACACAGTTACAGTGTTACAGCTATGTATGCTTTGACATTAGTTGGAAAGAAAGCGTTTATAGATGAGCGAAAATATTGTAAACAATATTTATCAGATACATATATTGTGAACTGCATATATAGCTTTATCAAAAATAAACTAAGCGGTCAAAAGATTGTATACACAAAGTCGCTCTTGGTCCCTGAACCTATGACCTACGACTTGTACTTGCTTAGCACCTCGAGATTATTATCCCCTTATATGTTCCGAGCTAAGAAATGTAATGAGTGTGCAAGATGCAAAGAAATATGCAACAAACAAAATTTTAATATATTACTATCTTTGTATAGAAATTTTCTATTATCATGCATTTTGTATAATTATTTAGTTTTCATTTTATCAATCGTTTATCTGTCGTAGTTTCCTCTCAAAATCTTAATTTTTAATATTTTTTTTTTAATAAGAGGCGCTTTCATACTCATCTTTTTTATGTGTGTGTGTGTGTGTGTATTATATTCTTTATAGCGCTATGCAGTTTCAACATACATATTGTTATCGTGCATGATATATTATCCAACAGACATCTGACATACTGTTATACAATTCTTAGCTCTAAATTTTTTTTTTAGCAATAAAATTAACATTCTTATAAGATATTACAAGAGATCAGATTCCAAATTTTATTAAAATTAATAAATTCGTAAATAAAAAAGAACAACAAATATTTAAACTATTGAAATAAAAGTATGTAATATTTTTTATGCTTTATTGTAAAATTAATTTTTATGATAAATCAGAAAAAAAATTTTAATTAAAAAATATAAAATTATTAAAATTTGAAATTGACATTATTAATTTCAATCGATGTATATCTCTCTTTCTTTTTCTTTATATATATCTTTATATATAAAAAGTTTGATCTCATAAATATATTTTCAGGTTCAGGGAATTCAGTTTTATTTATATAAGAAAAATAAAATTGGAGTATTTAGTCTCAGTAAACATTATAGTTGCACTTGAGTAGGTAAAAAAGACAAAAACAAAAAGAGAGAGAAATATCTTGATTCAAAAATTGATGATGTTTTGCAAATAGCTTTTAATATGATTTAAACCGATTAAAGAAAATTTCATAACTTTCTTTCTAAATACCCTCTTATACATGTGATTATATGTGTACATAATATATATGTCAAAATCATATATGCACAATCATATATTTATCACATGTTATTATATAATATTTTATGTTTTGTTTTTACCCATTAAATCACACATTAGAAAAATGCAAATAATTTTTTCAAAGGATACTTAAGATATCTTAGTCTATTCTATCATCTGACTTTTAACATCAGATTTTTTCAAATTGCTTTGTATATCATGTTAAACTAAAGTGTATAGTTTGTGCATTTTGATGCATGATGATTGTGCGGTGTACAAAGACATTATCAATATAGCGGTGTTGATAGAATCATTATATTGCAAATTTTTAACTTATATTTGTTTATACATACACACATATACACACACACGTATGCATACACGTATATATGTACATAATGTAGCGTATATATTAATAGAAGTAAGAATGGATAGCATGTAATATCTGTGTTTTATGTACACACAAAAACTTATACACATAGATATTATTGTTGCAAGTATGTAAAATTGTGTAAACGTCAATTAAAAGCACATATCCAATAACATTACAGTATTTTGTCTTCACAAAAGCTCTCATACTAGTTTAAAAAGAAGTGTACATGTACATATATGTGTATGTATATACTTTTCTAGCAATTGAGGATTCCATGTATACAAATCTTTTACTATTGCCCGTACAAACTTTTCACTTAATTTCTATTTCATAGTTCGATGTTTGAGTTTCTTTTCGATATTTGGCTGTATGTTAAATACCTTGATCGTACAATAAAATGTACAATAGTGAAAAGAGAGTAATTATTAATTCTCAAGAACGTTTTTGTGCCCATTTTAGATCGTCTGCTCTGGGTTTACAACCGGTAGTCCTTTCAATTATCACCTCCAAAATGCACCAAAATTGGAGTTTTTCTAAAGGCCAATTCAACCATCCTGTAGTAATGCAAAAGTAAGTCTCATGAGGCGCGACATGATGCACTCGATGATGCTTTCTTGGTAGAATAATCCTGTGTTCTTGAAGCCAAATAACCCAAGTAGGTAATCCGAAATATGTATGCGACCATTTATGTATCTGTAATGTATATTATATTCTAAATGCATTATTATACATGTTTATTATTTTTAAATATATAACAATAATTCACAAAAGATAATCTTTCGTAAATATATATATATATATATATATATATATATATATATATATAACATTGTGTTATATTACTATAAAATAAAATATATCAACAAGAGCTGAAATTGAAATATTTTATAATGTAAACTGATTGAATTTTTTTTTGAGCATTTGTACCATTTTAACGCTTATTTTTCTAATCAGATATTTATAACAATTTAAAAATTTACCTGATTAGTCATTGCTACAAAAATAGCAAGCAAGAACCAATAGCACGTCCAAACAAATTTCTGTTGCATTTCTACTTCGGGCAATGTCAGAAAATCCCACGTGAGCTTGGACAATACTGGTATCGCGACCATAAAATTATCGCCGTTGGTCTCTATGAAATCGTGTCTCGTTATGCTGGTAGGATCTATATGATGTTCACGAAATGGTCTTAAAAAATTCTAGAGAAAGAGAAAACTTTTTCTTTAGAGAGAAACATTTTTGTAAATTAAAGAATTTATTATTTGCATACATTTATATGAAAGTGTTATACCTTCCCCAGAATCGGAAGCTCAATGGATCCCCAGGTATCTGCGGCCCAGTGAACCAGACCGGATCCAAAATCGGCCGTGATAATTCCGCATAATGCAGCTATTGCTATGGAAGTTAAATTTTCCAATCGTAATCTGATGAGCACAAGTACAGAGTTGACCGCTATGAGTGTGATACAAATCCCAACACAAATGCACTCTTGTGTTCTCTTCCCTAAAAGTATATCGTTGTATCGTCACAATTATTTATTATAATACAATTATTTCTTATCAATTTATTTGAAAAGTTACAATCTATCTAAATAAAATTACTATCTATTAAATAATTTTTTTTTAAATAGTAATACATGTAAGATATAAGATTTCTAGGAAAAATGTTTGCAAAAAGTCTCTCAAAAGTTTCGTATCGTTTCAAAAATTGTAAAAGAAACGCGCAAATCTGTAAGCATTCGCTTCTTTTGCACTTGAAGTACTCATTTATAAATTTTATACTCGTGCATAGATACTATGCTTTCTGTATTTTTGTGATGAAGCAAAAATTGTAATGTGCAATCGAGTTAAATAACAAGTAAGTAATTAACAATTATGTGATAAATTTCAAGGTGAAGAAACCGATACAGCTGCGACTTAGAGCCTTTAATGATTGCGACAAAAAATCTACATACCGGTACTATACAGATTCGCAAGTTCCTGGGCACCTCTGTGATTTGGACCCCACCTAGGCACTGTCTTATCTTCCTGCGACGTCGGTACTACCGAATTGGCATTAGGATCATCCTCGAGCATCGAGTTTTCATAAATTTGGCGCTCAGTCTTCACAGGCGCCAAGAAATTAGTCGCCATAGAACATGCGGCTTGCCCCAGGTTTGGTACTTTTATCTCTTCCATATTCTTAATTGAGATATATTCTTACGCGATTCTAACGTAATATATTCCACAGCTCTTTCAGAATTCGAGCGCGCATTCTTATGCGATTCTAACGTACTATATTCCACAGCTCTTTCAGAATTCGAGCGCGCATTCTTACGCGATTCTAACGTACTATATTCCACAGCTCTTTCAAAATTCGAGCGCGCAATATCCCAAGATTCGCTCGTTCTTCGATATCGCGATGAGACTATCGTATCGCTCGTAGAAGAAGAAATAAAGATGCAACAGCTTTTGTATTAGGTCCTAAATTATTTTGGGACGATCGTTATGTTACGCGTCTCTTCGATATCGCATGAGATGTTAGTTATTATAGTTCATGCAACGAAACTAATTGAATTGTTAGTTCGCGCATTATATATCCTGAGAAAGATTTAGAATTTCCTTTACACGCTCGTTTCCTTCAGGTCTCTCGTATTTTCTGAGGTTTTTGAGGTTGCGACAAATACCTGCAATTGAATAAGCCATAAAAGAGAGGAATTGATTAAACCCGAAATTTCTCAATTAGAGAAAATTTAATACGTCGCGAATTATATATATTATTATTAATTAAAGTTATAAAATGTTTAAACTCACGACTTATATTTACAGATAAATATAGCTGTGATTGCAAATAGGTAACAATTTAATAATTTTCGATATATGCGAATTTTATAATTGAAACATTAACTAGTATATTCTGCAGACAGAAAATAAAAAAAAAAATATATATATATATATATATATATATATATATATATATCAGCATCAATAAATACATCTGCACATGTTTTATGGGTGCATTATATATATAATACGGTTCTTTATATCAATATTATATATACTAGTATATCTTAAAATTTTTGTAAAGGAAAAATCAATTGAAAATTGATATCTTGTATAAATTTACACCAAACTGATTATCTCTGTTAATATTACCAGTTGGCACTGGTAGTGTGTGTAATAAAATTATATTCATACATAATTCATATGTGAATACATAATTGGATACTAGAGAGTCCATACACATATTTTGCAATCGATTATATACATATTATAATATCGTTGTAATATCAGAGTACACGAAATTTTACTCGACTACGAATTAGTCGCTACGCAACTATAAAGTGGGTTAATTTGGCACTTACACGCGACAATATTACTTCGTCTTTATATCTCTACAAAATCCGTATGTCCTTAATATTAATATGTTTTCATATTCTGTATATTAGCAAAAATTTTTTCGTGAATCTTACGCGTAAAATTATAAAATATATACATATTTATATGTATTTATGTCAATTCATGCAAATATATATATATATATATATATATATATATATATATATATTACACGCATAATTTAGCACTCTTAACAATTGATAACGAATCAAGAAATATGACGCATGAAAATTTTTAACAATTTGACGATACCCTAAGTAATAATAGCAAAAAATGATGGAAGCGCGATTAAGAAATATTTTAATGTCATAATGACAAGTGAAATCGATTGTAATATATATAGTCAATTGTAATATATGTAATGTAATATCAATTGTAAATATGTAAATTGATTGTAATATATGTATATAATGCACCTTGTCAGTCATCTCTTTCACTTTAATTAGTCAATATATACAATTAGAGGAACGAGACTGGTCTCTTACTATTCTTTTTTTATATTAAATAATACTTTAACAATAAGAATACATTATCAAACATAGTATAACGCATGTCAATAAGTATAATCATGGTTCTCAGTATTCTCTAAAGAAAATAAATTTCTATCTAATATATTTCTAATGAATGAATCCCGAAATGAATGAGAACGATCTTTCATACCAAGTAGCGGCATGTAATAATAGATATTTATATATGTATCGAACGTATAAGAAATGTATGTCTATATTCAATATATAAATAATTTATTTATAAAGTTTATAATTGTCCATGCGATATAAAGAATTTGAAATTCGTCATATCGAAATCAATTTAGCAGCAATCACATTTTCGTTTTAAAATATTCATATTCCATAAAATATTCAGGATATCCTTCATTAAGTGAATGTTTTCTGTTAACTACGTATTTTTTGTTTTGAGTCGATTTTATTTGCATAAAAAACATCAAATCCATAATTTTATATATAATAAATTATAATATTATAAATTATAATTATCGAAAATAGATAATTTAAAATCATATTTTTCAGATAAAACGAAATCATATCTTTCAGTTTCAATTAAATTGTTTGTTAAAATTGCAGTCTGAAATTTTTTTTATAAAAGGATGCATGTCTGTTGAGAATTTCAATAAGTGATTTCAATAGTGATTTCAATAAGTGATTTCAAAACAAGAAAATTGAAAATTAATTTTCGAGATTTATCAAAGAAAGCACCATTTAAAGAAAAAGAGCATTTTTAATGAAGGGTGTATTCTCTGTATATGTATATTACATATACAGTATATACATGTATACGTAGAGACGGTATGATGGAAGGATAGACAGGATCATTTTGCTCGTGACTCGTGATGAAAAAGAGAATGATAATTATAACGGAAGGAAAGGAAAATGTATATATCACAGATTATTATCTGACGCTTGAAGGATTTGTTCCCGAAGGAGATCGCATAGCGAATCGAATGAGCTTTGAAAGTAGGACTGACTTTTTAACGCGTCGGCGTTGGCGAATAATCGCGTGCCGGTAATTAAACCGAAGGTAAAAGGTTGAAGGCTCTCGCACGATAATGTAATCGATCAATTTCTACGCCATAACAGCGTATCGTGTACGTCATCATCTACACGCGAAATTTCGCTTGTCGCGCCATACAGGCGTTTGCTTTCATTTATCGCGATTAGACTAGACGTTAGGAATGCGTCGGTTTGTGAAATATACGCCTGTTATTAGATTAAGAGAATATCTTTATATTTTTTAATATGTGTCGCTTATTACACATTATTGTCGGTACTTTAAAAAGAAAGTAAGGTACGCGTCAATATTGCAAAAAATTATTTTATCTTTGCACGATTTAGATGATGAAGTGGAGTATTATTGAGACAAGTATTAAATTTTAAAAAATTTCAATATTTTTATCCGCAATTAATATTAAATTAGCATATATCGCTCTATATATATTTTTCATGTTTATTATCTTAATGGTAGATTTTTTCTGGATTTTTCTTTGACGAAATAAACACTTGTTGTAGGAATCCAATATAACGGATGCAACGGTATAACTGACGATGATGACTTTATGCACACTCGCGAGGAGACAAGATCAAAGCGAATGAAGAAAAAACAGATTGCAGTGATCTCATTTGTCGCGCAACATCTTTCAATCTTCGTCGTATTGTAAGCGAATACATACATAGTTGAAAGATTGCACGCACCTATACATAACTCGTAAATGTATCTCACTCGTTCAAAGTATCATCATTGTATATGAAATAGGAGGATGTCATTTCTCTCTCGTTAGGATTCAAATGCGCGCGTTATGGCACGCATACACATACACGCTTTGCAAATATATAATATCCTCTCTCTTTAGATGCATTCTTGCACAAATTCGTGCACAATGAGTAACAACGGTACTCCTCCTATTTATATAGCATCTACTCATTCTCGTCTATTCCAACTAATACTCTGTTGACTTGAAATATATAAAATTGACATCTTTTGTAAAAACATATCGTAGCGAGTATTGTGAGAGTTGTATCGATACACGTGTTAAAAACTTTGTATAAAAAGTATTAATTGCTTAAAGTAGAGACAATTGGAAAAGTACGAGTATTTTTGTAATTCATTATATATATATATATATATATATATATATATATATATATATATGTATGTATGAATGTATGTATGTGTGTATGTATACGTATATGATACACGTATGTGTTTCGCTCGATTCTTAGAACCTCGCCACACGTGAATACAATGCGCCCCCGAGTATTCCGTTTGTGCATACCAGAGAGAAATGAAACTTTGATAGAAAAAAGACTGAGAGAATTACTAAGCTTACTTAACTTATATTAATACACTGAGGGAAAAATTTTTTTAAATCAAATAAATTTGTTTTCTTGAAACTTTTGCTTTAAATGCAAGAAATTGTTTATTTCATTTAAGCAAAAGTATTTAATTTTAATTAAATATGCATGTTATATCAAGTACATTATTTTCATTTATATATTTTTCATATTTAAATACTATTTTCGTAAAATATATACATAATTGATTAAATTAAATATATTATTTTTTTAAATTAAAAAATTTTAAATTTTTGGGAATAAAAAGTGCATTTTAATAAATATTTTGTAAAATAAAAATAAAAATATTTAATTAAAAATTATATTTTTTTAAGCATATATTTTTAAACATATGTAAACAAATACTTAACTTAAGCAAACAGATGTTTTGAATACAAGTAAATATGTGATTAGTACCCACCGAATAAATAGCTTTCTTGAGTTAACTAAATTTTTTTTATTTCAAGATAATTTTTTTCTCAGTGTACTCGATAAATTTGTTTTCAACAATGATACAATAATTTAGATATTGCTTAAAAATGATATTCATTAATTTTTCTATAGTCATACATTATCGGTAAAACTTCGAGTCTAATGATTAATTTCCGAAATGAACGAAGACATGCTTTATCATGTTAGAAATTACTTTTGGGTGAGCGCATAATATTATCGTGTTTTTATATCTTTACAAAGATCTGTCATTTTCCTCATCTTTAACACGTGTAAGATTGCGTCCTATCATTTCGCAAGATTGAATGAAATACGTATAATCACATCGAGTCGCTCTATGCAATCATATTAAATGCAAAAGATTAATTCTTTTTTACGACTCTTTTTTTTTCTCAGAATTTAAAACGTTCGATTGTGCACACACTCAGTCAATCTTACCATTCTATGTGCTCGAACACGTGAGCGAGCGTATCGGGTATAAATATATTATAGTAATAAAAAGTATTGTATTTCTCTCCAAGAAAGCGCAGATTCTCGATCGACGGCAAATCTAATAGACACTCACATTCCTCTTTTTCTTCCCTCCTACGCACATATACACACACGCACGCGACAACGTGTATGTACATACATACATACGCACATACGTACATGCATGCAAACTCGATCGTTTTTAAAAGGTTCGAGAAACCGTTATTGCTGGTAGCAATCGGGGTAGCGTTACGACATCGTACCTGTTTGCAGCTGCCGGCTCCAAAGTGTCTCCTCCGCTGCGGCGAGTGTCAACCCGTCGACGCGATCGCCGACGCGCGATGTGACAGCCATGCGAGGGATCGGTGTCGTTTGACAAAACTCAATTAGTCACTGGCAGGGTGATTAGAACGGCAGAGCGACGATAAGAGCGGGGAAAAGAAGATCGTAAAACCGTGTCTCGTCCCGACACGATGATACACCGCACGCACACACGCGTACACGTACACACGTACACACCCGCGTCGCATTTCATCGCGTGCATTCGCGAAGACGTCACGCTCGTTTGCCGGCTACTCCCTAAATTCCTAGTAATAGACGTTATTCTTTCAGCCGAGTATTCGCACAGCTCGCAGAGCTACTCACAAAAGACTGGCTGTAGACCGAGAGAGAGAAAGAGAGAGGAAGAGAGTGGGCGACGTAACCACCGCGTTATAAAAGGCAGACTCGAAGAGAGCATGCGAGGAGCGTCAGAGATAAGTGGTAGCGATCAAGAGAGAAGGCGAGAAACTATGAATGAAATGGAAAAAGGGACGAGCGAGAGAAGGAAAAGAAACCGAGAGACGAAGAGAAAGGGAGAAATGAAAGGAACGGATAGAAAACGAGAACGACAGTCGGCGGAGTACGTAGCGGTATATACGCGTGTGCGTTTGTGCTCGAGCACGTCTCTCGAGGGGCCATGGAAATGGTCGAAACGCGCGGCGATTAAAATGACCCGAGACCTGGAGTACCGACTACCGACGCCGCCGATGCCGATGCCGATGCCGACGCCGACGCCGACGCGACAGGCGCTGCTGCTCTTTCCCCGTTCGTTACCCGCCACCCACATACGTTCTCCGCGATCGGCGCCCGGCGCCGCCTGACGACGGCGTCGCGACGCCGCACGCCGCACGCCGCTTCCCGCGGCTCGTGGCGCCGTCACGCGGTCGGTATGTGGCTCGTATGGCTCGTCGATTCGTCGGTGCGCGGGTGTATGTACGTCGTGGGTATGTACATACATGTCGCGATCCGCACGACGCCACACGCGTCACCGACGTCACCAATGCTACACGACATATGCTTGCCGCCGCCGTTGCGCGTGTGCTTTTCTGCTCGTTCGCGTGCGAGAGTTGCAGACTCTTTCACGATCTTTCACTCTTTCAAATTTCCACTTTCCAAGTAAACTCGTTTTATAATCAAGCTCTCTGTATTCCTGCCTCTGTTTTTTATATACATCTTTTTAAATTTATCGCGACAAACTTTTTTATTTAAAAATAACATTTACTATATCTAAAAACTAATCCGTTTTAGTATTTATATATAGATTATACGTATTCAATCTTATATATATGTAATAGTGCATTGCATATACCGAGATGAACAATGAATTTTGAAGCTGTGCGAATATCTGTTAGTAATTATCGTTTTTATCCACTTGCCTCAATTTTACAAAACAAAAGCGTTACAACTTTAAAATCTCGCGCATTTGTGTATTTACCTGCTCGAGGGACTTAACTGATGTACTATACCGTATATTGTAAGGTCACTTAATGAAGCCTTTCGTAGTTTTACAAGGACAATGTGTCTCATAGATATTGGAAATCGTTAATGATATAATACATATCTTCATCTATCGATTTTATAATTGGAACGGTTTCTCAATCTACTCATCAATCCTCATGGGATTTTTTCTTTACGCAAAAATATACAGGGCTGTTGTTTAGCTTCATACATATTTCATACATATAAACATCCACACACACACACATATATATATATATATATATATATATATATATATATATATATATATGCGATTTTAGACTTTAAAACAAAAAATTATATAGAGAGAATTATAAGAGAAAATGATGCGATATATATAATTTTCTTACATATTTCATATAATTATATATATGCTGCATGTACATCATTTTATTATCTACAATATAATTGTATATGTATAGATAATAATATTATGTACAACAAATATTCTCGAACTGGAATCGAAATTGTAAATAATAACTAAGTAAATAATAATGACTAAGATAAAGAACGTCACATTGTATGTACTTGAAGCGATTGTGCGTATTTTCAATTAGCGCTCACGCGTTGCTTCCTACTATACATAATAGATAACGTGTTGCAAAGTATTCATACTTTATTTAGAATCGACTTCCATCGTCGAGGACAAACTCGAGTTTCGAGTCTACTCGGAATAAGTACGGCTATTGAGACAATGGATTATATCACGATGCGACGTGTACTCGATATAATAAAGCCGATCTCGCATTAAATATGCCGACAATCGCGATATTCGCAAAGAACAATTTTCTAATTTCTATCGAAACCGATCGATTTTCAATCTATATTATAGTAGTTGCGAATAACTTGACTGCTTGGCGATCTATCAATATTTTCAAACACCGATCGGTACATCGTTCCATGAGCGGAGATTGATTTCACCCGCACATGCTCACCTTCTTACATGTATATATAAACGATTAATTATTTACGAAAGGAACCAATGTCACACTTTAAGGTGTACTGTTTTCTACCGCGTAATGCATGCTATAGAACGATACATTTACTACTACTATAAAATGTAATCTTTAGATTTGGAAAAAATTGATGCCATAACGAGAGCTTACAAGTTATTAATTAAATTTATGAGTTTATAAAGTGAAAGTTATTTGATATAAATGTAAAATTAATGTAAAATTTGCAAAGGCGAAAAGTGAAAAACTCATCAGCGATTACACGAGATTATCGAGATCGATATCGATGTACACGTTTAAGCGCTACAGCTACCATTGCCTTTAATTTATTTTAATATATCTAGAAAACATTTCGAAATGAAGAGAAAGAGTCTACCGACTCGTGAGACATAAGATAATGGTGTACGCGGTCTGTTTCTAGGCAGCAAAAGTCGATATCTTGGAAAAGTGTAACGAGTTTCGACCGAATGTTCATCGTTTTGTGCTGAAACGAAAGCGAAATATGTACATATGTATATACTTATAACTTTATGATCGCGTCTTTTACAATCATATAGATAACGAGGGACTATACGTCGTAAAGCAACCATTCGAAGTCGCGACTAAAATGGATTAATCCGTTAGCGCACGCATTAGTTTGCCATTATTTTCGTTGATATATATTATGTACATGCCGACTATTCGTGCTATTCTATATCGTCAAATGGATGATCGTATCTTTCATCGGAATCGCGCGATTATACGTACTTTCCCGCTTTAATCTACATTTGGATTATTTTATTTCAGTTATCCTCGTTCTTCGTTATCGAAAGTTTATGCATTTTTTAAAAAATCTTACGGCTAATATGATAACATTTTGAAATGAAAGCACCATTAAAAAAATCTCACTAAATTTGCTACTTTATTGTTTGTTGAAATAAAAACGGAATATAATGAAAGATTTATTCTCTATTTTTTCCGCGACATATTAAAATGGACTAAGTATAAATTTTAACAATTGTTCTCATATTACACATGTATATGTGTTTACATAATTATTATTGATTTTGTTCAATATCACGTATCCTCATAAGATATGCATAAATATTTCTGCTCTTTGATCTTATCTATGAAAAAGTGATTTGCACACTTGGCTCTTTCATACAGCATATCATATCCTCTTACTGATAATACTATTCAGTAAAAGATAACATAGACAAATATATTTGAGATTTGTGTGCGTTTTCTTTTTTTCATATTTTTTTCAAAAAAAACTAAAAATCATTTTTTGTCGCGCAAGAGTACACAGATGTAAGATAGTTTTCCTGATTAGTGCCGTGTCTCTAACTCGATCCATATTTGTCCATCGTATGTCGATTACATTACTCGAACAGAAAATTTATGTTAACGGCATATAAATATATATTTTTTATAATAAGCACACGACTATTTTTAATAAAATTTTTTTCCTCTTTATAACTTTGAAAAATTATGAAAAAAAATGGTTACAAGCTCTCGCAAACATTCTGCACTTTACATCATTTAATTTTTATCACATTATCACTCAAGAATGAAAAATGAACTTCATGAAATGAATCGTGAAACGATTTTAGATATATAGAATTTAGATATATCACGCGTATTATATATATATACACCATTGATACATATACATATATATGTGTATATATGTATGTATAAAAATTTAGTTGTAAATTTTTATTGAAAATTGCATAACTTTTATAACTTAATTTGTCAAATATTTTTTACAGTATAATTTACAATTGTAAACGCCAGAAAAATTAGACCATTTTCTATCGGAAAGAAATCAAATGCCTTTATAACGCCTCGCAAAAGATTTTAAGTATAATACGGAGCAAAATCGAAATAATTAAAACTCGAAATTCTGAAAAACTATCGACATATCGATATATTTTTATGATTATCATTTCTCACGTATATGAGAAAGTAAATCCGCATAATGGCGCGAGACGATATTTCTTATACTCACAATGTTTTACATTCGAATCGTCAGACACGCATCAGAGAAATGCGTCGAAATCTCTTTCGCCAATTTTATAGCAATCAATTGTATGCCGGTTGACGCGATAAACGACACGATGGACTGTCGCGCGTGACAATTGACAATGTCGGAGTCTCTCACGCGCACGCGAGCTCTTTTTCGTCGTAGATGAGATACTCGTATGTAGCCGAGTGTGTGCCCTACCTGTGACTTGCGTGCTGCCGAGAATCGGCAGCGGTCGAGGACGACAGACATACGTACCGATGTTTGTATATGTATTCGTATATACATCCGTTTGTAAACTTCAGCAGTAGTATTGTTGAATTTAAATGCACGTGCACGTAAGAGACAATGGTTATGATTAAAAAATACTCTTCTTTGCTTTTACAAAGGACCGTTTCGTCCACCGTATCATCCCTCGCTACTTGTTAGAATTCTGCCACGTAATATATAGTTAATATATCGTATAATAATGATGTAATTGTTGTTTGTAATCCGTGTGATTGTTATGATTCTTCTTCTTCTTTTCTTTTAATGGCCACTTCTGATCTCGAGAGCGATTAGTACATTCAGGCCAACAACTGGTTTGAGTTATGATAATAAGGCTGAAAAATATATGACGTACGATTTGTGTACAAACACCAAAATATTTATATTTAAAAATATTCTCTTCCTATACATATATGTATATCTCTTTCTATATTTAAAAATATTCCTAATTTTTTCAAACTTAATATATGTAGTAATCTCTTCCCTAGTAGCAGAATGACGTCTTTAAGACGTCTTTAGATGTCATCTTACTACCTGGGTTACACACATCGTTAAAGTAAAAAATTTATATTTAAATGAATAGAGAATTAATTCATTTTTTTGTCATCGTAATCTAAATGCTCAATGCAAATGTGTATGCTCACGCATCAGATCTTCATCTGCAATAATGTATATAATAACGAAGCGATAGTAATATCGAAGTAAAATCAGATTATTCGATCGTCAAAATCTTACCAGAAATCTCAAGTAATATAATTTAGCGAATTTAGCAATATTAATAATATAATGATACTGCGAGGTTTCATTTACAAAACCGTCCCATTTATGCAATTTCCATATTATGTGCAGCTTGAATAGACGGCTGTATGTATATCGATTGATGAAAATTCGACACTTTGATCATCTAAAATTGATACATTTCTAATTTCAAGTATTATTTGCATGGACGCAATTTACATGGACTCCGAATACTCTGTTTTGCCGTCTAATTTAGTGAAGCCAACATCTAAAAAGAGAGTGAGAATAGAGAGGTTTGTTTCCTCTCTCTCTCTTTCTTTTTTTTTTGTAATCATCTGCGAAAGAAACAAAAAACAGGGGTCAGATTATCTCTCTCCTTCTATATATGTTGGCTTCACTTTTCCGGCCATATGTGTTTACGTATACTACGTCCATGGTAATTTGTATATTATCAATAATTATTCAGATGGACAAAGGTTATTACTACACGCTATCAATAAAAAAAGTAAAAAAGTCACAAAAATAATGTACAGAAAAAGCTTAAAAATCATAACGATACATATAAACATATATTTTTTATATTTGAATAAATATATATTTATATCTGTATATGCGCGCGATCTTCGAAATTTTTGGCAAGCAAATTATATATATATATATTTTTTCTTTTTTTATAATTTATTAAAATTGCTTTTCTTCTACTTTTGTGAAATTAAATAATTAAATCATTGCGTATGTACATCGTTTACGAGTCGTTCCAATTAAGGCCAATATCAAAATTTTATAAAACGTACTTACAATTACAAAATTACAATTTCATATACAATTTGCAAAATTTTCTTATTTCCTTATTGATAGGCACACACAACCGACTTGTAAAATTCCTCAAATGATACCGAGAAGAAGCGTTTAAATTAGGGAAAACTGATTTTACTCCATTTTTCGAATATACGCCTGAAACATTTATCTGTTTACATTCACTTTTTCCAATCTGTTCGTTTTATTTATACGTTACATTGAATCTTTCATTTTTATCTTCTTCAACGCCTGAATATGTATTCATATTATTTCAAGTGCAGAAGTGTCTGGAGATTAATGTCAAGGAAAATAAATATTATATAGATATAAAGCTAAGGACGCATTCACGCCTTGGAGGTAAAGCAGAAAAACAGAAAGCCAATCAGAACTCTTGTCGATAATAAGCAGGGTGTAAGCGATACATTAGAAGGGCAAAAAGTAGAAACTACCAACGCGAGTTCTGATTGGCTTCTGCTTTTCTGCCAATCAGAACTCGCGCTGGTGTCACAATTTCGGGTGGCGCCCAATTAACCTTGTGGCCAATTGGCCAATTCAAAATAGGACTTTCTGATTGGTCAATTGGTGGTTACCCTAGACACAAGTCGATATAATTGGTCACATTCAGCAGACTTAAAAGTTGAGCAACATTACTAGATTTTCCGATGTAATTCGACGCTGATTGGTCAGATCTGACAGTAGAAACCAATCATGTTCGGTTGCTACTTAGCAATTGAGTTCCGCTGAATGCGGCTATTGGCTGTGATCAATCGCACGCGGTCAAACGGGAGGATCCCCACAATTTCTACTTTTTGCCTTTCTAATGTACTGCTTAAACACTGCTTATTAACAGCGCGAGTTCTGATTGGCTTTATGCTTTTAGAATTTAATGCTATTTTCAAATTGACGCATAACCTTTATTAAAGTGTATCTATAAACAAGGGTGCATTTAATTATTTTTATAAATACAATGGTATGTTTATCATTTTTATTTATATAAACTAAAAGGAGTTATATTTTCGTTTTCTTAACATTTATGATTTAATTGTTTCAGTTACCTTTGACTTTATTGAAGACGGCGCAAAATCACCCCATGGTATGTTTTGGATTTTCATGCACTCTTGAGAAAAACTATGTATATTATTTATTTAAATCTTAGCATATATATTACAATCAAATTTTTTTGTTGTAGCTGGTAGAGCTGAAGAATGGAGAAACATACAATGGTCATTTAGTTAGTTGTGACAACTGGATGAACATAAATCTTAGAGAAGTTATATGTACTTCAAGGGTACGATTATTTTACATACATCTCTTTTAATATTTAATGTAGCAATTTATATAAGCTGAGCAATGAAATGAAACTAAAGAAAGTCATGTGTTATAATAATTTTGAAATTGGTTGATTTATTTCCACTGAGATTCCAAAGTCTTAGAATTTTACTTATAGGTATATTCACTATTAATATTTGACAATTGTATTTTAGGATGGTGACAAGTTTTGGAGAATGCCCGAATGCTATATAAGAGGCAGCACGATAAAATATCTGAGGATTCCTGATGAAGTAATAGATATGGTAAAGGAAGATATACAAATGAAGTCGAGGGGACGTGGTGAAATGAAAGGTCGAGGCCAGAGTCAAAGAGGACGTGGCAGTGGAAGAGGTAATTTTGTAAATTTATCAACTTATTCACAAAGTCACATTTATTCTTTCTTTTTGTTTCCGTTATTAAATGCATGTTCTTTGAACTACAAATTTCTTGACAAATTTTAAACTTAACAAAAGTATTGAATATACTTGTAATTTTAAAAATTATTTATGCAATTTGAAAATGAACATTTTTAAAATTAGAAAAACCTATTATATGCTTTTAATGAAAATTACTTTATATTATTATGAATAATTTTATAATCTGAAAATTTTTAAATGATTGTTGCACGTTATATTTTACAGGTACCTTTGGTAGAGGAGGAAGAGGTCCAGCACCATTAAGTCGTGGAGGTGGCACACAAATTGGGAATAAGTCACAAAATAAATCAAGACCTAAATGAAATTAAATATGTTATTTACATTCTGTTGCAATTTAATAATTATAAATACTTCGTTATCATTGATATTTTTTACAAAAACTTCTGTAATTTAATTTTTTTTTTCATTTTATACAAACTTAGGTTTGTATATACAACAGCTGGATTTATGTAATGAAATTATAAAGGTACATGATGCTCACAGCAATTATATTGATCTTAATTTATATACTAAATTTCTTTTTGCAACTTTTACTAAGATGATAGGCAATAAAAGTATTAATAACAATTAATAATCAATAAGTTATAAGAATTAAAAAAAAAATTAGATAAAATACAATTCTAAAATTATAGTTTATTATACATCGTTAGAAAACATTTTCCTTTACTTTTAAAAAAATTATCTATTTTTGTTTAAAAGTCTTTTTTTGATATTTTTATACTTTTACAGGATTATGAAATTTAAGGATTGTATACTCTCTTTAATCTATTATAGATATTTATTTTCTAATTGTGGAATAAGATATACACGTAATGTACATTTTTTTAAATCAATAATGGTTTATTGAGTTGGCTTTCAAAGTAGTTGTATGTATAATTATGTGGATCGGATCACGTCCAATATCATTAAAAATAATTGATATAATTGTACAAAACATGATCTTTTGCAATAAGTGGAATATTATGTTGTTCTTTTATATATTTATCATTGCTGTGTGTGTGTTCTTATATAGTAAATAAGTGGAGTAAAAAGCTGCTTCAAGCGAAAAAATATTTTACTTAAATGCAGTTTTAGGTACTATATTTTTATGTCTTATATTCAATAATAAATATATACTCAAATAATGTGCTTTAAAAGATTTTATTGCAGTTTATATATTGTCATAGGGCAATTCATCGTCCTTCAACTAAAATAAAAATTACGATTAATATAACACAACATTCTTAGATATTTGATAGTTGGAAAAAAAGAAAAAAAAAGCAATTACTTACTATATGAAGCAAGATCAATTTCGTCTGGTAATTCTGTTATATTTACATCAAACCTTTCCTGAACATCATTTAATATTTTTGCGTCACTTTCATCGCTCACTAATGTAATGGCAAGACCCTAAAGAAAATGTTTCCAAGTTAATAAATATATTTTTCTATACATTTTATCTATTAAATAAAGAAAAAAGTATACACTATGAAAGTTCCTCTGAGATTTAAAATCGTCCTTGTGGTTTAAATTAACTCCCACAAATGTGAGTCAATATTAAATATTTTGTTCTCATTTTAATTTTATCTCAGTGTAGTGCAAACATATATGTACAAACATGTAACTGGAAAAAAAACCCGAGGCATAAGATAAAATAAGAATCTAAATCGAAAAATTCCGAGCCTTTTTTTTATCTGAGCTTCTTTTTCGTTTTATATAGTGTTAAACTTAGCTAATCAGCATTTGTCTGTAGATGAACTGTCTCGCTACTCTCGGGTCTTCCCTACTTTCTCTGCTTTCCATTATAGACAATCATTATATGCTCTATGTTCTTTTTTTCAGTTACATATATATGTTATTTGTTGTGTGTGTGTGTGTACACACAGTTATACATACATACATATCAGGATGTCTCAAAGATCCCAACACTCAACATGAGCAAGTAAAATGAATAGAACGATAAACTGAACAGAAAGTCCTTTATCATTCTGCAATAATTATTGAAATGATAATTAATAAGGATTGAAGAATGAGCGCGCGTTTCGCACGATTAGTTTGTAGTTTGAGATATATGTTCTAGATGTATCAACATCGAATGTTATACAGTAATAAAGTTTGGTCTTGTGTAACCGACTTTCATCTTTTCGTCGCTCGACGCTTAGAGCTTTACATCCAATGATCTAGCCGGAATGCACGCTTATTAATCAATTCTTTTTATTAATTAATATTTCAATAATTTTTATAAGAAGAGAAGAATTGCAAAATAGTAAAAAAGTTTTTAGTTTACGCGTTCTATTCCTTCACGAATGTCGACACAATTTTTATGAGACATTCTGTATATACTTTTTCAAATATTAAAAGAATTAGAGTTAACATTAATATTATTACCTTTGTGCCAAAACGACCAGCACGCGCCACTCTATGTAAATATGTATCGGAATCTTCTGGCATGTCATAATTGAATACAATATTCACACGTTCTATATCCATACCTCGTCCAAACAAGTTTGTTGCTACCAAAATACGCTGAAAATAATGTTATTCCTTATTTTATATAAAAGACTTGTTTAATTTACATTAGCTATCCTAGCTAATTACACTAGCTATCCTAAATCAAGCTTTCTGGAATTTGATGGATAAATTATTTACCTTTTGAAAATCCTTAAATTGTTGATATCTAGACAATCGCTCTTCTTGTGTCATGCCTCGATGAATTCCAATTGCAGGAAAATTTTGTTCTGTCAGAAGTTGTGCTAAAGCCATGCATCTTTGGACAGACTTAACAAATATGACAACCTATATACAGAATTCAATTATTAATACATAAAATGCATCGTGTTATATATATCATAATAAAAGCAACTAATTTAAAACAATTTTAATGTAGATATTTGGAAGAATCTTGATCAGATTTGGTGGGTAATGATAAAACAGTCATCATGAAAGAATAAGAAAATTCTTGCATCATCATGTAAGGATTCTTTCTGATGAAAGAAAACATATTGTTAGATTATCTTAGTTTGCAAAACAAACCTGATTAAATTCGAGAACATCAAGTAGTTCAAACAATTTCTTATTCTTCTCATTTTCTTTCAATTTGACATAATGTTGCTGCAGACCGTTTAAAGTGAGTTTCGCTTCGTCATCGACATAGACTTCCATGGGCTGCACAAAGAACATTTTTTTGTAAGATTAACAAAATTCTATTAAATCAATTATAGTGCCTATGTAATTCTCAGACTGTGAGAGTTTGTAGTTCTTTAAAATATTATTATTTTGCAGTCTGAAGTTTGTGTAATTAAATATGAGAAAGACTGTGAGAAGGGACAATATACACACATATTAACTAAAAATCAACAAAAAAATAAAAAGTATACTATCCCTTTATAAATGGCTATATCATTTTTCACACAAGTTTGTAAAAAAAAAATATATATATATATATTTTTAAGAGATTTATAAACCACACAAAAAGGAAAAGAAGCCAAAATCAGTTTCTTAATTGTACTATTTGAATATTTTTTCTTTCTTTAAAGAAGACTAGACGCGATTAGATTTGTTTTAATCACATATACATATACATATATATATATATATATATATATATATATATATATATATATATATATACACATGTGTACGTATCCTTTAATAGCGAAAATCTTTCAGTATAGACTTTCGTATTTCATTTGCAGAGTATATGCGGAATAATCTCGTCGATCGGGATTAATCATACAGATTACATACGGTCCGACGATTTCCATCTCTGGGTAGTGTCAACAATGAAAATTCGGCAGTTCAGCCCAATTGAACTTAAGACGGCGCACTCGCACGTGAGAGAACGTTCAATCCACTAGCCAATGCCGAATCTCTTCTCCCAAATTTCTGGCACATTCAGATGCCCAGACTCAATTCGTATTATTTGGTATATTCTCGGTTTTTCACTTAAATTTTAACACTTTTGGTATCCGCGAAGAATCGCAATTTTATATCACTCGTGCAAAATATAAAGAATCACGGTACGAAGATTTGCATGTAGTTTTCACGTGACTTTATCCCTTTCTATACAAGAATAGTATGCTCGATTTATACTTTTCATCTTTTCATACATCCTCACTTCTACTAAAAAACTGTATAGAGCAATAGAAATCTTTGCATACAAAGTAAGAAAATCTTAATATAATGTTCGAGGAACATGCAAATACGTTAATTATATATGCTACGCTTTCAATTTAGACTTTTTTCCCTCCAACTATAATCCTAATTTATTCCCCCAGGTATCCTCTTGTATCTTCTTTCTTGAACTCTTCTGTCTTGAGGTTGTCTTGAAATCTTCTTGATCCTTTCCCCCCACCCACAGATTTGCAATTATATAGATCCTAATTTTATTCTATTAATAGTCACAATGATCATTATCAATAAAAATGCAGATAGAATATTTTATATCCCTCATCTTTTTTCCCATTATTCCCTAAAAGACATTTGTATCTTTATATACTGTATTGCTCTTTGAATGCGTAGCAACTAGCAAATTAAAGACCTTTATCATCGATCAAGACTCTAAATTGGATCTTTTGTTTATGCCATTTTAAGCAGTCAAAGAATCAGTTAAAAAACGCCTTCCACATATATGTATAGATATATATATAAATATAAATATATATATATGTATATATATATGTGTGTGTGTGTATGTATGTGCGTATGGGTGATGTGTATACATGTGACACACATACATCCAAAAGTTTAGACTTGGAAGGAGATATCATGTTTGGCACGAGTGTCGAGCATATGATTGTGCGCCGTTTACGAAAGATACCGAAAGGGATTCATTTCGAAACTCTGTACTTCGGTTTCTTTGACGTGGCGTATAAGTCGCGTCTAACCCGCGCATGCGCCGACAATGATATTTCTAATGTAGGCTGAGCTTTGTCCTGGATACAAATACGGGACCAACGAAGTAGAAGTAATTGTAGATCGAAGTGAAGAGGAAGATTGTGTAATTACATCTTGCATGAACTTTTTGCAGACAGGACGTATTTCCTTGGACAATGTGGCGCTGAACATCATGACTTGTTTGCTATGTGGCGTGCTTCTAAATATTTCCTGTACATCTCTGCGCATATCTGTAATAGCAGTAGGAATTATTTGCATTTTATTCAAAATAACATGGTAAAAAAATAAATTTTAAAGAAATGCTCAGTAATTGGGTAGTGGTAAAGCGTAGTCATCATAGTATAGACTAAGATTATCTTGTACATCATGTAAAGATTCTATCCAATGATAAAAAATGTAATTTTGAATAAGTTTTAAATTATTTATAACACACCTAGTAACTCGAGCATTTTGTCACATTCGTCGAGTATAAAGTGTTTCAGATGCTTCAAATTCAATTTCTTAGTCCGCACAAGAGCGAGGATACGACCAGGGGTTCCAACAACAATATGAGGACATACAGTTTTTAAGACTTCTTCATCTTTCTGAATAGGTAAGCCACCGAAAAATACACCAACCTATTTAAAAAAAAATTCAAATTATAAAAATCAGACAGTGATATACTTTCACATTTTTTTATAAACGATGAAATATAAAATATTAAATGATAATGATATCATGTGACTAATAACAATATTAATAAATATTTATCAAAGAAAGTTTAGTTTGTATTTATTTAGAATTTGACAAAATAAAAAAAAGAATAAAAATTGAAAAGTTGCGCAACATTTATTATTCTACTGATTTGATATAGCTTATACAGTTTATATACGATATATGATATAGTTTATATACAATTAAAACTTAATAAAACTTACTTTCACATGTGGCATGTATTTGCTAAACCTCTCATATTCTTTACTGATTTGGAAAGCTAGTTCTCGGGTATGACACATCACTAAGACATAGACTTGATTTTCTGTTAATTCCAGCTGTTGAAGAGTAGCTAATACAAACACAGCAGTCTTCCCCATACCAGATTTTGCTTGACACAGTATATCCATACCAAGCACTGCTTGAGGAATACATTCATGTTGCACTGTAAACAATAAACATTTATATTTCACTCACATGTATCGAGAAGAAGATATGGCTATAAATATTAGTAAGAGAGTATCAGAAACAGTATCGATCACGAAACTTCAGTTGTCCCTATCTTGTGTTACAAAATATTCATCATTGTATTTCTGAGTGAACTAAAATAAAGTGGAAATAAATAATACACTAATTACCTTCAGATGGATGTTCAAAACCACAATCGACAATAGCACGTAAAATCTCTGGCTTAAGAAGAAAATCTCTAAATCCACTGCTGTGGATAGAGACATATGTGCCCTTTACTTCTTTGTTCTTTGCAGGAACATCTCCACTTCCATCAACAACTTGTTCGGTTTGTTCTTCATCCTCATAATCCAAGAGGTCATCATTATCCGCCATTATATCGTCCTGAATTCAATACAGTAAGATTACTGAAATTAAAATTTTCAAAAATTAGATACATAATAGTGTAAATTGGAAATGCATCATTTTATATATGAATTAAGAAATCAACATTTTGCTCTCTTTAATAAAAGGAGCAATTAAGATGAAAAAGAATAGATTACTATTAGTTGACCAAGTCCATTCAATCTTTTTAAATATTTTTTTCAGCTTGTAAAATATATATATATTATAAAGATTACATTATAAATATATGCAAAATATTTTCATATAAATAAAAATCTATAATAAATCTATAATAAATATGACTGTTGCTACTAAAAAAATAATCAATTGCATATGAAAATTATGCGTCTAAAGAGATTAATGCCACATGTATGTATATATAATTGCCTTTTTCACTTATTTTAAAATAATAAGTGATAAGTTTCAATAAATATATGTTATATGTATCGCGCTTGTTTTCTGTGACTAATAAACACGATCTACAAAAATATTTTATTATTTATCGAAGGATATAATGATAAAAACATATTTTAATATTATTTTATCACCATTGCATTCTCGGACAAATAACGATTTTGTCGAAAAAGCGTTCGCGTAATGGCCGTCGTTTTGATGCCATGCTATTAACCGCGAAAATGCTAAACCATTGAATTCCGTTCGTAAAGTTACACAATTACAGAAAATCGAAAGCAAATAATTGTATAAAAAGAGACAAAGAAAACAATTGTATAAAAATACACACATCATTCACAATATATTTATCGAAACATTTCACTTTCTTGGCGGCAACCATCCGCCGTCCGGTGTTTAGAAAGGGACGCTCGTGCGTCGTAAAATTTACTTTAGTTTGCAAATGTATATTCGATCTAAAACAAAAACCTATAGAATTCTACGAAAATTTGAAAAATCACACAATGTTATTTCATACATTTTATAAAGGGATCGCTTTTATTATCGACGATGCAAATTGGATTACAAAAGCTCCTTACTCACCTTACAACGTACAACTCCGGTTGATTTCGAGCGACTTTGGCGAATTCCGATGAATGACGCTGACCGATCATAGATATATATATAATACATAGAGGGAGCATTAATCATTTTTCGGTGGCCGATTGACCACGTCGCCAATTGGCTAATTGAAAATAGAAGTCTCTGATTGGTCAATCGGCTAGGGCCAATCGTAACGTCGTTAAACGGAACGCTCCGATCATCTTCGAGTTGCGCGCGGACAAGAAGCGATGCGGAAGCCAATGATTGCATTTAAGGGACTCAACCGTTAAGTAGCAATCGAAAATGGGAGCTTTCCAGCAACGACACAGAGCGACAGAATATCATTGGCCACATTCAGCGGACTCAACAGTTGGGAAACATTACTAGATTTTCTGATGTAACTCGACGCTGATTGGTCGGACCTGAAAGTAAAGACCAATCATATTCGATTGCTACTTAGCGATTATATCCGCTGAATGCGGTCAGATTGAAGATTGAAATTTGTCCAATTAAAAGAATGAAATTCAACTTTTTTTTCTTCTTAAAACGAAAAGATTAGTCAAAACAAATTTCAATCTTTAATTTTCAATCTCAATGCATAATCACACTACCAGTTGCGGTTGAAATTAACCCATCAGAATAAAACAATTTGTTGGCCGGATACTCTGATTGGTTAATTCTTTTCTTATAAGATTCATAATGAAAACATTTCTCTCCACGTCTATAGTTTTTATTTTTTTGCAAAATAAAATAAATATAATCTAATTAAATAAGTATAATTCTGTGAAATAAATAAAATTTCTAATTTATCCTCTGCTATTATTTTCCTGCTCTTATTATCCTCTGCTATTATTTTATATACTTTTATGTTTGCATTTTGAGAAAATATGAGTAATAAATTTTTAATTAATTTTAATACTTTCAATTTTTTACTTGATTAAAAAAAAATGATAATTTCCCTCTCGTTTTAAATATATACCGATTGATATAACATATTTTAAATAATTAATACTTAGAAAAAATAGTTTAGCAAACTATGATGGTATGTATCTACACCAGTACTACAAAAGCATACATAATTAGAATGTACAAATTATTTGGAAATACATATATCTTACTTTCAAGTAAACGTGACACATAAACGGGACATGTGTAAAAACATTTATGTATTTTTATTAACATTTTTTACATTTTTAATAGTTACATTATGATCTGTGCTTCGCATTTATTTTATACAAAGATAGATATAATGGGTTGACAGTAATGCATACCACTCTCATCCGCGTAAACCGCTCGAAGCGTTGTTTCTCATATTTAAATTTTGTGGAACAATAATTTCTTTTTCCTTTTCATCATTCATTTAATAATATACACACTATATACATGTGTGTATGTATATGTGTATATATATATACATACACACACACACACATATATATATATACATATACATATATATATATATATATATATATATATATATATATATATATATGCATATATTAGTGTATATATTATAATTTTAAACGGAAATATTTTATCTAAAGTTTTGTTGTTGTTCATTCGCAGAGTTTGTGTCTTTTTTTTATCTTTATTTCTATTAAACTGCTATTCACACTGATGAAAACGTACACTTGACGCAACGTTATATGACAGTTGTCTATAATGGGTGACATAATAGTTTTAATATAGCATTATTAATGCAATTTTACTTTTATTACACTAAAATAAATTAAGAAACTGAATTCAATAATGAAAGATAATAAAGAAAAAGATATATATACATGTATGAATATCCCTCGTGTGATCCTGTTAATTATTTCTTATTATTTTAAAAGTATCTCATAAATTATCTCTTTCAGTTTATTTTCTTTTTATTATGCACTTTGTACAATTTATATTTGTAAATATTGGAATCTGTTTCTATCATTGATTATATTAGATTAAAAAATAGCAAAATTAGTGGTACAAAAAACTTTACTTTTATC
Source organism: Camponotus floridanus (assembly GCF_003227725.1). NCBI lineage: Eukaryota > Metazoa > Arthropoda > Insecta > Hymenoptera > Formicidae > Camponotus > Camponotus floridanus. Next base: position 123,308 of record NW_020229448.1, on the reverse strand, counting down.
AATATTCATGCTAAATTTTTTTTTCAATTTAATCTTGTTCATCATGTTGTTATGTTTACCTAATAATAAAACATATCTATATTTATAATCTTGTATAAAATTTTCATGCTACTAAATTATAACGATATAAATTTCTTTCAAATTAATTATAAAACATGCTCCAAGATGTACATTTGATCAATGTGAGTCGCAGCAAAATACATTGATTATTTTCAGTACATTTTAGTTCACTCCTTTCTCTTTCTTTCTTGCTATCACTCTTTGCTTTTACATCTTCAAGCTGCAATTAAAATTTATCTCGATCACTGACATTAATATCAAAGAAATTGCAGCAAATTTATAACAAAGTAACTAACAATCGGACAACAGTTAGGCACTATTAACAAATTATATATTCTGTTTCGCATAGACATATAGTCGGTAGGCTGTTAAAGATTATTAGAGTGGATTTATCTTTTATGAAAAATAAATTCATAGTCCAAAATATATAATAGGAATTATCTTTTATCTCAACACAAAACTATCTGTACACGCAACATTTAAATTTTATAATTAATAACTAAAAAAATCACAAAAATGAAATTTTTGAAAATATTGAAACAATAAACAGCGCAATATCACAACTGAAAATATATTTGTGCGTGTAGAGACAATATAATCTCTTTGACATTAATGTCGCACATTTGCCTGATATAATAGAGCATAGATGTTATACCTCTTCAACATTGTAATTATTTAAATACCTATTGACACAAGCATGTGGATGAATTTCACCTGAGCCATAATTTTAGTCGCAATGCATCCACGCCGTTCAAATAATATCGAAATAATCGTTTATCACGCACAAATCCAAGATTCTCGTATAAACGTAGCGCTGGCCTGTTAGTGATTTCCGTCTCCAAAACTACCTCGTCCGCGTCATCCTTTACCATCGCCTGAATGGCTCGCCTGACGAGATTCGATCCGATCTTCCGTTTTCGAAACTTCACATCGACAGCTAGCATCGCAATATAGCCGCGCTTTATCACCTTCCTATGGATGTCCAGTTTGCAGACGATGGCACCGACACACTCGTCACCATGCATCGCCTTGACGAACAAAAAGCAAGAGTTTTCTGTAAATTCTACACCTGAAAGTCAAAAGAATCGAACCAAAGCTGGCTAAGTTCTTTTTTGTTCTTTCACATTATCCGAAGCCATTATTAAGCCGTATTTCGAAAGCTCCGGCGCAAATTATACAGATAAAACTTGTAAAGTCATTACTAACATTGTAGCACTCGTATAATATTATATATATCAAGCATTGCTCGAATACAACAATAGGCTAAAGATCTTCTAGTGCGCACATACCAGGAAGCACAATTTCGGCCAGTTATGAATAAAATATCTATATGTGTAAATAGAATATGGTTCACTTAGGTCCTTCTGTATTAATTTCATAATATCAGGCATTTGTAGTTCGCTCATATAGCTAACATATTGGATATCGTTGTCTTTACTTTCCATGGATAATGTTTCTGCTTGTTCTGTAACACGACGAAGAAAGTTTTTACAAGTTTTAGTTCATCCTCAGTATTCTACAGATACGATATATCGTACAAAGACAGGTACAAGGAGTAAACAATTATTGTGACGATTAATTATCTAATTTTTCACAAAAGATACATCTCAAACTTGACATACGTATTATACATAAAGATAATGAAAGATAATAAAAGATAACTTTGTTCGACGGACTAGTTTGTTTTAGCATTTCGGAAGCAAGTTGACACATTTAGCAGGATATCAATAAGACAATATAAAGCCCAAGTACTCCGTAAAATTTTTTATAGCGACAGACAATATGCGATAATAAACGAACGCGGGAAAACATTCGCGTGTATTTTATTCGCATAGAGAGTGTTTTTCTTCTCCCGTCGCGCGTACAAGTTTATCTATCGCATATGTCTCTCGATTACGGACAGTTGGCGAGAAAGCACCGCACGTACCATGTTGGTTTAAATGACTAGCTTCCATTGTTTCGGATTGCGGGGAAAGATCGGCGACATCGGCAGTTCTTTGCGGAGAATCGCAGACACCGTTCACTTGAGCTACCCCGTTAACGTGAGGCTCGTTGCAAGCCTCTTCTGTTTTGTTCAAACTAAGACGCGACTTTATATCTAGAGTCGCGATGTCTGCAATCGAATTCCGTTTCTTTTCTTTGATTTTTAACGCCGCCGCTTCCGAATCACTTACTTCCGCGTTACCCTCCACCTTGTCAGTTTCCATTTTTGAATTTTCCTTTTACTTTTCAAAATATTCCGCACGCCAAGGAAGACGGAGGAAGTTCTCGGCCACTGTCTTCGAGGCACCGATCCCTTCACGACTGTCAATCGTGCGCGTGACGAGACACAGTGGCATGAGAATTTTCACGTGCAACGAGATTCTTTCAATCGAATTTTCATAATTACTGTCATTTACGCGGTCGCCGGATAATGATTTTATCTCAAAATACGGACATCCGACGTAAACCGCTCGACGAAAGACACCATATTGGATTTTCTACGGTGACTACTAACAATCGCGGAACGCGATATTCACGAGAGTTTCGACCACGAGGGACAGGTGAGTCGTGTTATCTCGTGACGCGAGAGATTGGCCGCATTCAGGTGGGTAACGTTACTAGATTTTCCGATGTGCTTCGACGCCGATTGGTTGGATCTGAAAGTGGAAACCAATCATGTTGGCTCACCCCTACCTTCCGCTGAATGCGGCCATTGGCTAGAAGGATAAAGGCTCTAGAAATTTTCTATCTACAGCCAATCGCGTAACTTTGGCCAATCAGCGTCGAGCAATCGAATTACATCGGGAAATCTAGTAATGCAAATTACCCAATTGTGAGTCCGCTGAATGCGGCCATTGTGGTGGTAGAAATCAGTAGAGGCTAGAGGCTACAGACACGTCGAGTCGAGGTGACGTGTCGTGGCATCTTTCTGTTTTTCGAAATTTTATTCGCGTCAAAATGATTGCGTTTAAACGGGATAAAAAGGAGGAAGAAGATGGTAATTATTGTTAATCGCATTGTTTGCATTAATTGTGCGCAAGTTAAAAATTGCACGTAGATTATTATTATTATTATAGGTTAATCTCTCTCTCTCTCTCTCTCTCTCTCTCTCTCTCTCTCTCTCTCTCTCTCTCTCTCTCTTTCTCTGACAGCCAGCTAGTAAACACATTTATGTAAATGTCAATGAGAAATTTAGCTTTGAAGCCTATAAAGAGTTTTATTATTGTACATGATTTTTTTTTCAAGAAAATGTACATCTTCACCTATTGTTGAAGATGTTTAATATCGAATTATATTTAATTACGTATAATATTAAATTATGTCATACACTTGTCTTTCTTGTTGAAACAGGTGGTGGAAATCCTTTTCAAAACTTGGAAAAGACTACGGTTCTTCAAGAAGCGCGTACATTTAACAATACACCTGTAAACCCAAGAAAATGCGCCCATATTCTTACCAAGATCTTGTATCTGCTCAATCAAGGTGAACAATTGGGCACGATGGAAGCCACGGAAGCCTTCTTCGCTATGACTAAACTATTTCAATCGCGCGATGTCATATTGAGACGATTAGTTTATCTGGGTATCAAGGAATTGAGTTCTTTAGCCGAGGATGTAATTATAGTTACTTCCAGTCTTACGAAAGATATGACGGGAAAGGAGGATTTGTACAGGGCCGCTGCCATCCGGGCGCTTTGCACCATTACCGATGGTAGCATGTTGGCGGCCATCGAACGATACATGAAGCAAGCCATAGTCGATCGTTCGCCGGCTGTATCCAGTGCCGCTCTCGTCTCCTCTCTGCACTTGACGAGCGTGTCGGGCGACGTTGCGAGGAGATGGGCAAACGAGGCGCAAGAGGCATTAAATTCTAGTAACGTGATGGTTCAATATCACGCTCTGGGTGTCCTGTACCAAGCGCGTAAGACGGATAAGCACGCGGTGATAAAACTGGTCGCTAAACTTATGAAGACAAGCCCAAAGAGCCCTTATGCGGCATGCATGTTAATTAGAATGGCGTATAAATTATTGGACGAGGTAGACGAAGGCGAGGAATTGATAGGCTTCATCGAATCGTGTCTACGTCACAAATCCGAGATGGTGGTGTATGAGGCGGCGCACGCTCTTGTCAATCTCGGTCGAAGCGGCGCCAGGGAGATCGGGCCTGCGATTAGCGTCCTGCAATTGTTTTGCGGCTCGCCGAAACCGGCGCTTCGATTTGCCGCCGTTAGAACTCTGAACAAGGTTGCGATGTCTCATCCAGCGGCAGTCACGGCGTGTAATTTGGATCTGGAAAATTTAATTACAGACTCGAACAGATCGATTGCCACTTTGGCGATCACTACTCTTCTAAAAACTGGAGCGGAAAGTTCGGTGGATCGTTTAATGAAGCAGATTGCTACATTTGTATCGGAAATTTCGGATGAATTTAAAGTAGTTGTAGTCCAAGCCATCAGGTAAATTTGAAATGCTGCAAATTACTTTAATAAGTGGTCTTTCTTAACGATAATATGCCTTTTTTTTACAGGGCTCTGTGTCAAAAGTTTCCTCGTAAGCATGCAGTTTTGATGAATTTTCTTTCCGCCATGTTGAGAGACGAAGGCGGACTTGAGTATAAAGCGGCGATCGCTGACACTATTATAGCCGTAATGGAAGGGAATGCGGAAGCCAAGGAAGCGGGGCTCGCGCATCTCTGCGAATTTATCGAGGATTGCGAACACATTTCTCTCGCAGTTCGCATTTTGCATTTACTCGGTCAGGAAGGTCCAACGTCGAAGCAACCCTCGAGATATATCCGTTTCATTTATAATCGCGTTATCCTCGAAAGCGCTAGCGTGCGAGCCGCAGCTGTTACTGCTTTAGCGCGTTTCGCCGCCGCTTGCCCGCCTTTGCTCCCGAACGTCTTGGTGTTACTATCGCGCTGTCAGTTGGATTCAGACGATGAGGTTCGCGATCGTGCAGCTTACTACTGCACCATCTTACAGCAGCAAAACGATCCAACTATGCTGCCGTTGGTACAACCACCCGCGTTGTCCGTGCCGAGTCTAGAAAGAGCCTTGCGAAATTATATGCAGACACCTATGGAAGAATTGTTTGACATTTCTCAGGTTTGACATTGCTCTCTAATTAATTTTTTTCCCTAAAATATCGATCGTAAAGAAGACAAAGGATGTGTTATAGGATTGTCAATTCATTTGACACATGCCTTTTCTCTTTTTTTTTTTCTAACGGAAAAGGTTTCCGATTAATTTAAAACAGAATCTATATATTTTTCATTATTTACTAATGACTATCGTCGAATCATATATTACAGATACCTCCAGCTCAGACGATAGAGGAACCAGCTCAAGTGGAAGTGCATACCACTATCAAGCAACCTCGTTTGACCAGAGAGGAAAGCTTTATGGAAAAGTTATCACAAATTCCACATTTGGCTATAATTATTCGAGATACGTCACTCCTTAAATCTTCGTCGGTATTTGAATTAACCGAATCTGAAACGGAATATAATGTCAAATGTATCAAACATACATTTCCCGAGTATCTCATTCTGCAATTTGATTGTATCAACACTCTTTCTGATCAGCTCCTCGAGGATGTAGTAGTAGCCGTTGAACCTTCTGAAGGGTGATTATCAATGTGATTTTATCTTATATATATATATATTTTTTACATATTTTTGCGGCAAATGTAACGAGCCATATATTTCCAGCTATTCTGTTGTATGTGTGGTACCATGTTCACGATTACCTTATAACGAGCCAGGAACTACTTATACGGTATTAAAATATCCGGAAGATGTACATGCGAGCGTAGCTACTATTCCTACGACTCTTCGATTTATGGCGAGAGATTGCGACCCAACGACAGGAATACCAGATGCAGATCAAGGATACCATGATGAGTACATGGTAAGAAAAATTAAATTAGTTTTTATAATATTAATGAGAATTTTTATATTCGTATGTGTATTTCTTATCATATTTGTGAATGACTGACTGGCAATGAATATCTTTGTGATTGAGAGATTGATATTAGAAAATTATTTTTAGAAAAAGTTCTTTCGAGAGAGCAACATATTTGCTTGAATATTTTATTGATAACAATCTTTATCATATTATCGAAATTGTTATTCTTTACATTTTAGTTGGAGGATTTAGAGGTGACTCTAGCCGATCAAGTACGCGGCGTTGGTAATAGAGGCTTTGATTTTAATACTGCTTGGGATACATATGCTGCGAAAGGATTTGTCAAGTTAGAGGAAACATTCGCCTTGGGAGCTTCGGTAACTTCTTTGGAAGGGGCGATTCAAAGTCTTACAGGATTTTTGGGTTTGGAGGCTGTGGAACGCAGTAATAAGGTACAAAGCGGAGCGGCTGCACACAATTTGCTTTTAAGCGGCGTCTTCCGAGGCGGAAAAGAAGTATTAGCACGCGCAAGATTAGCATTGAACGGAACACAAGTTACAATGCAGCTATCTGTTCTTTGTCAAGATCCAGATGTAGCTGATTTAATAGTTTTGTCTGTAGGATAGATTACATAGAATAATTTTTAATATGTTATTCTTTTTATTTTGTGTCTTAGAGTTAATATCTATATTACTTGACTTTTCATCAAGGAGTACAATAATCATTAAACAATCTTCTAATGAATACAAAGCAACATTGATACATGTTTTGTGTTGAAGCGACTTTGGTCAAATTTTGTACTATACAGAGTAGTAATCTGCGTTATTATGATAACCGCGAAACATGATACTACATTTATGTAAAAAATAAAAGATAAAATTTTCTCATGCATGATTTTATTTTAAAAAAACGACTCTAAAGACTAGAAGATTAATAATATGTATTTCGTCTTTTTGAACATTAAATATAATTTAAATTAATATAAATTATCTAAAAAGTTAATCTTAAATCAAATGAATAAAACTTAATATTCTTTATATTTTAAAAATAATAAAAAGTATTTGTATGCTATACGCGAATGGATTTATAAAATATCAAAATTATATTAATAGAAAAAAAAATTATATATATATACAATTTTTTTTTTAATATATAAAATATTAAGTTTCATGTGTGTGTATATATATATCACACTTTTTATTAATAAAATTCTCTGATAGAGCTAGAGAGTTAAAGGTATTTGTTAATCTAGAAAAGAGAACCTTCAAAATTATGTATAAATGTAAAATAAAAGAAAAATGTTATTAATTTTTAATCTTCAAAATATTTAATTTCTTGAAAATAACGTATTATATTTGAAAAAATATTTTACACAAGCTCAATCTATTTTTTTTAATATACATTATTTCTTTCGCTTAATTCTATTTATATATGCCTATATATAATTTCAGTTATATATTATAAAGTCATTCCATTTGACTTAATATTTATTTTTTTTCGATACATTTAATAAAAATAATCCACAAAAAATAAATATGGAAAATTGTCAATTCACACTAGAACTCTCTCTTTCGTACATACATGTATATATATTGTGGTTACACAAATTTGTTTGTTCGTTTGTGCTTTTGTTCGAGAATATAAAAGTGTTAAATAATGTATAAATATATATATTATCAAGTATTTATAGAGTATTTTCATATTTTCACGCAATTGCCGTATTGTCATTATTGCTTGATTATTTAAGCGATTGTAAAAAAGCTCAATGTTATAAAAGAATATTCTTATATCACAAATATGAGAGTATTCTTTTTTTGGCAGAAATTTATCAGCCAAAATGATTTTCTTTTTGTTAGTTGTCTATCAAGCTGAATGACATTGCAGGATTAAAAAAAAAATTTAGTAGATTATTTTAACTGCGTATACGGCATTCGTGACAAGTAAATGCATTATAAAAGTCTAATACTATTATTAACTAGCATCAATTCTTTGTACATATTTCATACAATCAATTTTGTATTTAATCCACTATATCCCATTGATTGTTAAAATACTCTGAAAGCTACAATTATATTGAATTTTTTTAAATGTGTATGTATATGCACATTAAATAAATTTAATTATTATATTAGCCATTTGTGCGATTGATAATATTGTAAAATGAGGTAAAAAATTGTGGTTACTTATAAAATAAGATTGCTGCAAGCTGCTCCTTATCAAGTCTTGAAGTATTATATTACATACTAGGCATATATGTATTTGCAATTTGCTTTTGCACCAATGATAATGTTATATATTTTACAAATATACTAAACGTATTAAACAAATACTAAAATAATATACGAATTCTAATGTATGAATTTTGCATAACTCATGATTTCGAATAGATAATTTTATACATCTAATCGACATTAACATATTGACCTGTGACAGTAGCAGTTTGATGATATCTTCTTCTTCCAGAAAAATCTTCGTTCTCTTCGTTTAGTTGAGCCGAGCATGTTTCAACACCTGGATGCACTGGTGTTACTACAATTTGTTCATAATCATAAACTTTTCTCCTACAACAATAAAGTACAAGATAAGGAAATTTATCGAGCGTGGCAATGAAAAAGTTTTGTACAAACGCATCTACTCTTTTTTTTTTATTGCCTTTCTTATAATTTTTTAGAAATATTTTTAGTCAAAACATAATTGTTTAGCTTTAAGAGAAAAAAAATTTGAATTTTTATAACTCAAAATGTGATTGATTCTAAAATTCTTGATTCAATATAATACTGTATAATATTCTATAATCAGGTTTACCCCACGAGTCTAAGTAATGCAGTTCGAAGCCATTTGAAAAATTGAAATTCTGCAGAAATTCCAGGTTTAACAGCAGGATTGGCGTGACCGACATAACTCCAGACAAGAAATACCACGATGATATTAACAATAGCGTATCCCCAATGTACGAGAAACATTATAAGCAGCTTTACAAGACACTGCAATGTAAATTTATACATAAAAATTTTTGAACTTTTTTTCATATAATTAAAATATTTTAAAACAAATTTATTATTTTAGCATGAGAAAATTATATTTTTCAGCAAACACAATAAATGTTTCAATATGTTGAAATACTTACGCCCAATAACGAAAACCATCTATTGCACAAAGGACTGTACCAATTTTCTAATTTATTATGTATGTAAACTTTTCGTTCCGATGAACTAATAACGCTAACGCTATCTTCGATGCTCGGTGATGAATCCATATATATATTATTATCGGAAACACTGTTGCTTCTCTATAAAAATAATTATTATTCGATAAGACATATATAAATCACCAAGTTGAATTATAACTTCGAATTTAAAAAAAATATATGATTTCTTACCGCAAGATTCTTGTGTCTTATTCTTTCGGGAAATAGGCTGTCTAAATCATTATCCGTATCTGTTATCGAATTATTTCTACTTGCGGAACCATAATTGCGGTCGAACGTTGGAGACTGTGTACGAAATCTTTGTTCACGCGTATGCCGAAGATCAAATGTTTGCGCGAGAGCAAAATAAGCGTAATCTAGGCATGCGTATGTCAATAAAAAAGGCATTGTCACGATCGGTGCAAGTGTATTAATTTGCCCGGTAATAATGAAAGTCAACGTTACCACAGCAACAACCAGCATAGCATATATAGGTACTTTATTTGGTCCCCTCTGAAAATGCATATTACTGCTGCTCAATCAATCTCTTGTATAATTTTACAACAAAAAATATTATACTTTCTTTCTAGCATAGAATTTTATTTTTTCCTGATGTAGTCTATGTTATATGTATCAATTGTATTATATATTTTATATATATATATATATATATATATATATATTTATATTTATATTTATATTACTAATATTTTTATTACATTATATTATATTATATGGTTCGGTTTTTCATATCTTTATCTAAATTTAAGACTCGAAAGCTCTCGCTTAGAGTTTAATTAAATAATTGATTAAAAAAGAAAAAAAGAAGTAATCACCCCTCTCTGCAAACATCTCATTCCTGGTATAACATTTTGGCTGGCAATAGATTGAAGAACGCGAGGTGTACCATACATAGCACCCAAACAGCTGCTAAACGACGATACATAGAGACCAGCGAGTAGCAGTACCGATATTGCCGATACCGTGGATGCTATTGTAAAGTTTGTGAGTAAAGTATTTCTGGCACAAGTTGCCGCAAGAGTCAATGAAAAACATAGATACAGACAAGTTCTGCAAAAAAAAAAATTATTTTAAAATGGAAAAATGTTTTCATAAAAAGCTATGTAACTTATATCAGTGACAATTTTTTTTACCCAGTTCCTAATGCTGCTAAAGTACCATTAGGAATATCGCTAGATGGATGCCTCAAATCTCCGCTCATATTAATTCCAGCTAAGACACCGGTGACTGTTGGAAAGAACACACCAAACACAGTAAACCAATTATATCCATCTTGATAATTCGGAAAAGTGTTATTTTTTAAATTCCCCGATAACCAGCCCTCGAAACCAGAATCTGCAAGCATAAATGGTATTGTACCCAACTTTAATTAAATTTCTATTTATGTATATAAATGTAAAGAATGCGATAAAACATTTTGTTTGCATTGTGAAATGCATGTCTTTATGATACTTTTAGTACTAGCTATACATTATTTTACCAATGTTAGTATGAGTGAAACTTCCAACCATAAAATCAACTCCAGCAAGAAGTAAGATCAGGAGAAGAATAAACTGCAATTTTACAACCCACTTAACACCAGCAACATTAATCACAGATAATAATATAACCGCTGCACACGCAAAACCACGTTGTGCCCATGTTGATGAATCTAAAGCTACAAGGCCAGCCATTGATTCCCCAAAGCCTAATACGTTTAGAGCACAACCCACTGCCTGAAATAAAATTCACAAACAGAGACTATAGCAAAATAAAAAAAAAAAATATATATATATATATAGGAAATGTTTATTTGTCCTTACCTGTCCAAAACAGTAAAGTAATCCAATAGAACCGCCAAACCTAGAGCCCAATACATGCGATAGTAAAAAATAGACTCCGCCGCTTTCAACTCTACATCGTTCGCATATTCCTACAGCTGACAATACTGTTACTAATGCGATACACACTGGAACCGATACAATAAATATAATATATATAATATAATAAATACATCGTATATATCTGTATTTCTTAAATAATGATTACCTGTACAAAAAATGATGGATACTGCATTTAACTATCCAACCAGACCTCAAAAATACAATTACTCCAAATATATTAATAAGACAAGATGTAAAGACTCCATCCCAAGTACCAAACAGTACAGGTTGGGAGATAAAGAAATTTGATTTCCACCAAGGATCTGAACTCTACGACAGATTTAATTCCCAAGACAAGAGTAGTAAAAGAAGTATAATAAATAATAATAAACGTAGTTGCTATACGCGATTAATTAGCTATTTCTCTTACATATTCTTGCGCAAACAATTCATTCGCTCCAGCCTGATACATTTCTGGATCGAGCGCATTGTTGCTCCGTTCATCCCCGTTGTTTCTCTTTGCGTTTCTTTGCATTTCTGGATCGCGCAAGCCGTATCTAGCCCAGTCGACATCTCTGTGTATCTGGACGTCACCGTTTGGCAATCTGTTATTCTCGTTTGATTCCATGTCTTCTATGTAACAAGATATACATGTATAAAAAATATAAATATACATTAGTTTAATCATTTCATTGATTCGGTTTTAATTCGCATATAGATTACGCGACGTACCTTTACATAATTTCGTAATCTGCAATCTTGTCTCGGTACTTTACAGTACTCTTCTAATATGGTGCGCTACTACATGTAGGTGAGAATATAAAATCTACGAAATTGGCAATTTTGAACATTGTGTATGCGTGTGCGTGCGAGCGTACGTGCGAATATTCAGATCTACATATATCAATTATCTCTTCGTCTTATCAAAGCGCTGCATTTGCATCTTTATGCGAGATAGGACGTCAATTGTCGACAACGTATGACGGCGCAAATAAGCGATAGAAACAGAGAATGGAAACTTTTCATCGCGAACAAACGTGAAATCAAAAATATTTGCCAATAGGAGCAGAGAATAAACACTATTTCCTGCGGTCTCAACAGTTGGGCAGCATTATTAGATTTTCCAATGTAATTTGACGCTGATTGGTCGGAACTGAAAGTAGAAACCAATCACGTTCGATTGCGGTTGAGTCCGCTGAATCCGGGTGGCACCCGATTGACCACGTCGCCTATTGGCCAATTCAAAATAGAAGTCTCTGATTGGTCAATCGTTGCTGGTTACCCTAGGCACAGATCGATATAATTGGTTGTGCTCAATCGCAACGTGGTCAAACGAGATACTCCCCTATACGTTCCATGTGACTGCAACTTACTAGGCGCTTCAAAAAGTGTAGTTCACTACACTCTTATGCAGACTTGTCGATAGCGGGAAAGATATTTGTTGAAGCAATGTGCAATAGCTCTGGTAATAGTCAATTTTCCAACAAGAATATTTGGCGTTGTTATCTAAAACAAAATGGATAATAATAACAAAAATTTGCACAACATCGTAGACATGATCGTGAGTATGCCGCATCTTTTATTTTCTATCGTGTAAATATGCGAGTAGTAGAGGTTAGCTTAAATTCTGATGTTTGATCAATTGTCCGTAACAAAGATATTTTCTTCACATTTTTAAATTCTTCCTGTATGAAAGTGATTCGAACAGAAAGATTATTCGAGACTGCGAGTTGTATGCATAGATTTTGTAGCTGTCGTGAAATACTTACACGGTTGGAAGCTTTTGCGAAAAACGTGTCGGTTTACCGGTACGCCAGTAATCTACTTCTCTCCGCAACTATTTCTCTCTTCTTATATGCGTACTGCGAAAATTGACAACAGACGCTTAAAAACGTTATCACAACTGTACACTTTAGTTTATTTATTTTATGTGTTTCTCGCTTTCATCTTTATATACACATGCTATACAATATATATTGTGTTATAAGATTTAATATATCTTGTAAGCTCTTTGTGTAATTTTTTTTTACATTTGTACGTTTGTAATTACAAATGTAATTGAAATATATCGGAAATATATATAATTTATATTGAAATATATATAAATAACTTTACAATTCCAGGAAGATGATTATAAGATAAAAAAAGTAAAAGAATCAAGCTTATTGTTGAAACAAAAAATGTGCAAAACCCAGTAAGTGTTTTTTTTTATATCTATATTTTTTTATTAGAATTTGATATATTGCACAATCAATTCTTTGATAAATTTTTATAATTTTTTATTCATTTCAGTGATTTAATTAAGCAATATACCGAAAAAGTAAGAGAAACTGATCGTTTGAAATTAGATCTGGAAGTTATAAAGAAGGATGCAAATTCTATGAAATCCAAGTACAAATCTGCCACAGATGAAACAAGAAAATTAGAACTTGTAAATAAGAATTTTCCTTAAATTAAGTTAGCCTTAATGTTTTCTTAAATCTTTTGTTAATAGTAGGTTTTTGCATGTTTTTTTATAAGAAACAAAGAAACTTTTATCTTTCAAGCTAATATTTAAAGATATTCAAATATAAAATATGGAGTATGGAATATTAAAAATCAAAGAAAAGAATCAAATTTATAATTTCTACTAATATATAAATAAAATTTTGTTACTTGTAATACATGAAATTATATATATATATATATATATATATATATATATATATACATATATAAGAGAAAACAAAATAATATTAATTTATTTAAGACAGAATACTTGACCAGAATATCTTTCAGATATTTTGATATAACTTTTTATTTATGAAGTTTCGAGTTTCAGAGTTTGAATGATAAATATTGCTTACATTATCTTTGTTCTTTAATACATTCCAATTTTGCCTAAGAAATAATTATCCATGTTTTATATATTATTTACATCTTACAATTGTTCAGCAAATTACAGAAGATAAATTCAAAAATGAAAAGTTATCAAATAAGATAGATGAATATGAGATAAATATAGCAGCAGATAAGCAGATTATACAACAATTAACATCTAAAATAAAAGAGTTGGAAGATGAGTGTTCTGCTAAAATTATGGAGTACGATCTGCAGAAATCATTTTACAAAGGTAAAACAAGTTGAAATTTTTTATATTTATTACTCATGTATTATACAATTGATACAAAAAACAAAAGAATCATATTTATATTTATAATTTCAATGTAACATCTATTTCTCTTTTTTACAAGGTAAAATTAGAGATTTAGAACATGAATTGGAACAAAAACCAAAAGTGACGCATAAGAGAAAGGACAAAAAAATCATTTCCAACAATTCTGATACTGTTAAATTAACGGAGGCAAAATCTAATTCGGATATTGGTATAAATGTATCATTATGTGATAGTGAATTAAGTATGAAATCTGTACAAGAAAAGAGCATCATGACTGACGAATTTTATAATATCAAGGATGATCCACATCCACTATTTTGTGCAAAATGTGAATCTCGTTTGCCCTTAGCTTTAACTCCTGAAAAAATATGCAAAACAATGTGCTCGTATCCAGAATTAATTGAAAAAGATTTTTTATCATCAAATGAAATTCTTCTTTCACCACGTTTAATTCCCAGTAAGTAATGCATGATAACTATTTGATACGATTATAGATTATTATTTAACTAATTTATATACATACACAAGGTGTATGTATGTGTGTGCTCACACATTATTCCTTCATATTGTATATTTGTATTACGTTACGTATATATTTTGCTCTCATACTGTTTTAATTTTTAGATACATATCCAGATTCCACAAATAGAAATGAAGATGTTCTTTCTAGAGCGTTATCTACATCGTCATATCTGAATCTATGTAGCCAATATAATGATTCAACAGCTGACAATTGGAAATCTCGATCGACTTTTCATTCAATGTCTGCAACGATGCAAAATTGCGAAAATGATGAATTAAGAAATGCGGATTTTACAACGCATACTCGGATTGCTACAAAACCATCTCGAAATAATCTTGGCTCAATTTCTGAATCATCATCCTCATTTCAAAGTATGGACTGTGTGAGAAAAGATTCATATTCCAATGACTTATTAGCTAAGCACTCTTCATCTATTGAAGAGATAAAGAAACAAATTGGATTATTAGAAAGACAAATGAAAAAATTTAAAAGATTAAAAGAAAAGCCAAATACTAATTCTTGTCATTGTGTTATGAAGTATAATGATAGTGCTTTGCTAAATTCGAATCTATTTGCCATAATCTGCAAAGGTATTGCAGAATATTACGATAAAAGGACGAAAACGTGCTCTAAAACTGCGCGAGATATTTATTCAGAGAAGGGTAAAAAAGGAAAGCTAAAGAGACATCGGTTAAACAAATATAATGAAAATAAAAGTACATCTTTGTGGAAAATTGAGAACATTGATGAAAGATATCTACAAGATAAAGAAAAACTTTATAATAAGTCTGAAGATACTAAGAAAGCGACTACATGTGATATTTTACAATCTAAACTATGTATAAATAAGTGTAATGAGATATCGTATGTAAATGAATCCAATAAGTTCCTTAGTGACATTGATGATTGTGACAAAAAAAAATTTATTTTCTGTAAAGAGAATGCATTGAATTCAGCAGAAAGGACGTCTATTGAAGATGTTCTAACAATGTCACATTTAAGTAGTCCAGATAAGTTATATGACAATATTGAAGAAATAAGCAATAATTCTTTTAATGAGGATAATGTAAAATCTATCAATATGGATTGTCAGACAAAAATGGAGATGAAAGTTTCATCATGTAACAGTGATATTAGCATTGATGATGCTGATAACAGAATTGCTGATGTAATTTTAGAAGAAAATAAAATAAAAAGGAAAAATCAAAATAAAGCGACATATAACGATCGTTTGTTTAAAAAAATGCGTAACTTAAAGAGAAAAGCGCAAGCAAATTCACATGTAAATACAGAAGAAAGTATTGAATTATACTCTGAAGATTATAAACCAATGAAAAAGTTGCGGATTGCGCATACTCCAAAAACAGCAGTTTTTCAACCAAGTACCGATCAAGATTTTACACCTTGCACTATACAAAGTAAATCTAATTCAAAAGCGTCGCAACAAAAGAATAATCGACGATTAAGTACACAAATTTTGAAAGATAATTTATTAACCAAGAACAAAGAAAATTGTACAATAAGCAAGAAATGTGACGAAAAGAATGCTGATGAATTTAGTGAGACAAACAGTATTGATGACAAAAGATGTACCAGAAAAATATACGAGAAAAACTTAGTCTCGACGAATAATGAAAATTGCCTTCAAAATAATAACAACCTCAATCTGTCTATTAGGGATATTAAGTGTGCATCTACAGTTACAGAATTTGATAAACATAATGATGTCTCGATTGAGGATACAAGGAAAGAAAGTATATCAAAGGAGAGATTAACAATAGAAATGTCAAATAATTGCCATGAGTTTGATGTATCACATAATAATGTTCCAGATAATACAGCGAAAGATTTAAAGCTTGAAAAAATCCCACTACAAACACAAGTTATTATCCAATCAGAATCTGGTGTTCACTGTAAAGATTCGAAATATGACGTATATAAATTTACTGAAAATTTACAAATAGAAGCGACCGATATTACTAAAAAAGGAATATCGCCGAGTATCGAATTGAAATACATTTATAATACAGAAGTACATAACAGTATAATACAGAAGACAGTTAAAGACAAAAGTGATTGTGGCAATCATGAGGCATCGAAGAATATGAATACAAATGAATCAATATCGAATCAGTCGATTGTGATGAAAGCAACGGGACACGAAAATCATAATAATCATGATGTACCTAATGAAGTTCCTGAAATACAATATTTGCAAAGAGATAGTGAAATCATTGTTGAGAATTGTACAGATGACAATGGTGTAGATGTATCTCTCAAAAGAGTAAGAAATACATTAGGGGAGCAAGAAGATGTGTGTGCTAATGATAAGCTAACTGAGATAGATACTGTCGAATTTCAACAAGAAAATGCGCAAGAAATATGCGCGAATCAAGACAAAGAAACAAAATTTATCGATCATATCTCTTATAATAATGTCAAACAATTTCAAACACCAATGTCTCAATTAACTAAATATATTAACACAAAATGCGTCAATCATAAACTATCACAGAAGAAGACGATATATAATTGTACAATTACAGGTATTTAATAAATAGAAAAAAAAGATAATCATAAAATATATTTTAAGAAAACAATCTATTTTAAAACGCTTAAAACAGTTTTTTTGAAAAATTTTTTAGTAATGTTTAAAATAATTGTTTGCTTCAAATTTTTAAAATTTCACATGTGTATAGATTTTACTAAATATTATATATATATATATATATATATATATATATATATAAAATATTAAATATATTTAATATTAAATATATTTATAAGCTCATTGGGTAAAAATAATCATTAAAAAGAGAATTTTCGAAAGAGCAAATAAAATGTAAAAAAGATCCAAAATGTGTGGCACTTTTAATAGCAAATTTCATTTTAAATTACTTTCTTAATTCATTTTTAATGAAATTATATATATATATATATATATATATATATATATATATGTATATATATTCATTTAAATACATAGATATTATACATATATTACTTATGTTTTAGACAAGTTTGTGAAGAAACAATTGAGAAGACTTGCAAACAGTACCTGGGAAAATTCTGTACATTATGATGTAATACAAAAATTGGCAAATACATGTGGGCCGCGTATTATAGCCAAGTTAGTATAATATTTTATTAAACTTGTCAAATACATAACAAGTACAAGTTTAAATATATTCAAAAATATTAATATTTATTCAAATATTAATAGATTTGATTTTCCAAATATTAAATTTGAATTTTTTTATGCTAAATATATGAATAAAACAAAAGAAGAATAACATTTTTCCAATTATTTTAGATGCATAGTCGAATTTTTGTTAGAGGATGTCGAACTTGACCAAACTCTAGATAAATCATTCACTCCACCAGCACCATTGATGACAACATTTGAGCAGAAGATCACAGCATTATTAGTTGATTTAGAAGTGTCAAAACCAACGGTCTCACATTTTGTACAAGTTGCTATTGAATATAAGCTATTCAAACTTCATGCTGAAATGAAGGTTTATATTTATATTTATTTAATATAATATACATTTAAATGATATTACACAACACAAATTACATTATACAGATCGGAGTAATCGATAATTAGCAAAGCGATGACTTTTCATGAATAAAATGCGAAAATTTTATTTTCAGTATTTTCCATTTATTTCCACATGAGAATTTATTATTTTTTTTATTGTATTACGATTTCTAGGCCAGTCTATAATAACAACATTAATAATAATAATAATGATAATAATAATAATAAAACCATTAATGTTTTTATCTATAGACCCGAGTTGACTCACTCACGCGGATGTATCTTGTCTTGTCGCGTATCCAGAAAGACAGGGGAAAAGTACGCATAATGTGCTGCAATGCTCTCTACTGCATGAATCTTATGTCGATAAATGTTTTATATACAGTGTTTACATCCTGGCCTGAAGTACTTCCCAATGCTGAAATTAACAAAGGTATTATATATGTCATTATATATAATATATATATTGTCATTATGTATAATATATATATTGTGTAATATATATATGTCATTATATATATATATATATATATATATATATATATACACACGCGAAAAAAATGTTCAATAGAATCATTAAAAAAAGCGACAACAAATTCTAGGATATTGTGTAATGGTTTCAACATTAATCATGCACACAATTGCACAGTTACTGTAATGTGAAGTACGAATTTATATTGACAAATATATATTACTATATTTTTGCAGAAATATTACCAACATGCATAGCCTTTCTTATCGGATCACAACGTATCCACGGTACACCATCACAAAAATTATTAAAAAGATTACTTGCGTTAAAGGGATTAGTATTGACATTTTATAAATATGCTTATACTAAGCAAGCAAGAGATGATATTGTTAAAGAGCTCATAACTCTTCTTAAAAGTAAGCATATTTTTGCACCATATTTTTATAATTTATATGTATATGTATATATGTATATATTTGTTGTAGCTAAACGGACTAATGGTTTAGATACAGCCATTATACTTGTTGCAAAGAGAGAAGGATCATCTTGGACATATACAAATATCCTTCAATCTACTCTATTGCCAATGATTATCAACTATGAACATCCTTGTATATATAGTGCATTTTCTCTACTTGGTATGTTAATTTTTCGTTTATTATAATATGTTTTTCATGAAAAAAAAAATATTTCATATTTTATACACATTGATATTATTTACATTATTACATATACAAGGTGTCCCATAATATGTAGCAACATCTTCAGAAATGGGTTTATCATGTAAAAAAATCAATTAAAAAATGATGCTAAATTCATTCTCAATTCTCGCAAATTATGGGACATTTTGCTTTGTATGTACATATATGCATGAGTGTGTGTGTGTATGTGTGCTTGCGTGTACATGTGTATTTATCTATTTATTTGTAGGAAAGCTTATACGTGCATTCCCATCAGAAGATGAAGGCAATATTGTGCTGGAGATTAGTGAACAGCTTTGTGACCTTATACAGTCTGGCCAAGGTGATATATCCATTTTCCATGAAAAGCTAGTTTTCTTATTTAATAATACATATATATAATATATATTATATAATTTCTTATTCATTTCTACAAATAGGTACGCACGATCAACAAGAAGGCATAATATCTGCATTGCTAAGTATTTCCAGACAGAAATTCGACATTGTTGCGCCGTCTATAATAAAGTGGACGCCGAGTAAACCTTTAAGACCAACTATCATCACACAGTTACAAGCGTTTATAAATACACGTAATCGAAAATTTTGGAAAAATTATTTGCAGCGTATCTAATCAAATTAAAACACGCCATGCCAATTATATTAAGTGATAGACTGATGTTTGCATCTTTCAATTATCATTTTAATGTTTTACAGCTAATTAACCAAAATTACAATGAGAAACAAGATATGATGTATTACGACATATTTATTATTGCATTGTGATATATTTTTTATTGCATATTGTTTAAAAATTTTCGATCCATTCCTCATTCTGTTTTAGCGAAATTTATAGATAAGATTTAATTTTATATATTTTGTGTTTAATTCTGTATATTATAAACTCGATTCGTACATGTTTACATAAAATTTAGTTTTTATTAGGTAAATTTTGCTCTATTATTACTTTATATACTAAAATATTTATTTTAAAGTGTAAATAAGTTTTTTCTAAATGCTCTACAATGTTATAAAAATTACTAGCATTTTTAGTTTATTATATGTTTACGCTTCATATTTTGTTATGAAATATTGAGACGTTCCGTTGTGATTCATACGATTAAGAGATATTATTTTTTGTGTGTAAAAATATGTAAATATTATAAAATTACAATATTACAAATTATTATTTTAAACATTATTTTTCTCGAAATTTCTTTGCTGAAAATATACTAAAATAGTATTATATCTCTTTTTCCCTCATTGTTATAACATCGATTAAGAAAAAAACTCATAAATAATATGGCTAAAATGCCAACCTAACAGTTTAAGTAGACCGTCAATTTTTTAAGATTCCTGATTTTTTTCTTACAATTATATTAAATTATATAATACACAAATTAAGTAGTGTACACATGCATTTGGAAATGAGAAATTATACATTTTTTTTCCATGATTACACATTAAAATAATTTTTTTCATATACTATCATTTGCCGATAATATAAATTAACAAAGTACATATGTCGAAAACTTTTTTCATAGATTCTATCCTGCATTATAATAAACGCGTGTGTATGATCCAATCTATGTTTGTATATTTTCGGGGAAAGTGAACATTTTTATAGTTGGTCAAACTTTATAGCAAATTATAATTAACTGATTAATTGATAAATGATGAAGAAAAGTCTGATATATATCTTACCTATCTGTATTGTCGGACATGAGCGGGATGCCGTGTCGTTAATTTATTCCAGTCTATAATGCAAGAAAAAAAATAAAGAACATGATTTACATGATTAATGGATCTGATGTCATAATTGTAACATTGCAGTACGACTGCAGCAAATAATCAGAAAAACTTTATTTTAAATTTTTACTTTAAATTTAAATAATTAATTGAAATTAAATAGAAATTAATTTAGAGAATCAATTCCTTAAATATGACAAAAGAATGGCAAAAATAATCTATATTTTGTTAGTTATTCTATCGCTTTTCTTCGATCTATTTGGCTTTCAAGATTTTTATCATTTTTTATATCGTTGTTTTATATTTCTTAATATTTCGTAATATGCTCGGCAAAAATTGTAGCGAAATATTGATTCGAAGAAAGTATGTAAGTAATCATGAGATTTCAATCAATTTTGACTCCATTGAACTTCATTTCTAGAATAGCGTTATACATATAAGTATCTAACAATAAATATTAAATTGCATATAAGAGATTATAGATCATATATGAGATTATAAATATCTATTTTTTAAATA
The DNA here is from genome assembly GCF_003227725.1 of Camponotus floridanus. Lineage (NCBI taxonomy): Eukaryota > Metazoa > Arthropoda > Insecta > Hymenoptera > Formicidae > Camponotus > Camponotus floridanus. The sequence continues at coordinate 101,644 of NW_020229448.1, read as the reverse complement.
TATTATTTGAATATATACAAAGAGATTGATATTGCTGCATGGACATAATAAATTAGATGTTAATAGAAAGAAATATGATAACGTATTTATGCAAATATCGATATTTACGCTAGTTGGAAGTTTCAAAACAAAATTACAGGTTTTTATTTTTAATATAATAATAATAATGCTGTAAGATAATAAGAATATAATTATAATAGTAATAATAATAATAGTAATAGATAATATAATAATAATATTCAACATATATATCGTAAGTTTCCAACCACAGAGCACGCCAAGTTAGTACATGTGTGTATACATGGTTTTTTTTGTAAATAATAACAATATATTTATGATACTATGTTGCCAATCTCGGCTTATAACATTTCCTTCCTTTCTTTATTTTGTTAAAATTCCATTTGATTAACTTCCTTCTTGCATTAAATTCTGCTTTCTCTTTGTTTTTTTTTGCACACGCGCGCTCTCATTCTCATCTCTCTAAGTAACTAATTCTTCCAGTTAATCGATGTCTTTGGTACATTAACATCGCAAGCAGCATGCTATCATATATGCTTTGGAAGTTTGGTATATCAAATGAGGATACCCATCACACATTGTTCGCTGTCGTAAAGTGCGCTTGAAAAATACTCGCGAGTCTCGAGCATTGCACAGACAAGATTGTTATTTCTAAAGGTTTTAAGCGCGAGGAACGATAACACAAAATAAATATCAGGATCGATTTTATCACGGAAATTTTGAATAAAATTCCAAGATTGATAATATCATGTAAAGAGAGAGAGAATAAAAGAGTTAATAAAACTATAAAACTGTTGACGACGAATATTATTGTTTTCGCGTAGTGTAATATATATTTATACCTAATATGAATATTATAATATACGGCGAACATTATTTATTATATATTATTATTGCAAATTGAGAATATAATATTTGGAAAAAAGTAGAAATCGTACTTTACTCGATATATTATTGTTTTGCAGGATTTTTATATAAGAAATTTTATATATATATTATCATGTGATATATTCATGAGAATTGTGTGAGATTTATAGATCGAATCGTAGCTTTTTTTAAAAATTAGATTAAAACAGAGATTTTGTGTGTGTTGTGTACATCTAAATTTACAGGAATGAAAAATTTTTAATTGGTGAATGCCAATCTTTTGTCTTGCCATAAAAACGATATATTATTTAAGAGTAATTATTTCTCTGCAATTAACACACACGTGGCATAGTTTAAATAATGCTATTTAAATCCAAATTATTATGAAATTGTTGTAAAACTATCAAAGAAAATGCACTTGTGTCACTTTTTTTTGGATGACACTTTGGTGTCGTTATTTTACATGTATTTCATGTAGTCTTCTTAGCGCGCAAAATACAATACGTGGTGCCGTCTTATGTGCTAAAATGCCAAAACATCATTGGTACATCAATTGATCGTATTACATATATTCTTCTAAAATGGTTTATCATAATGCTTCGTATGATTACGGTATGATAACGATAATTTACACGATATAAATTATAATAAAAAAGACGCTCTTTCTCTCTCTCTCGTTCTCTCTCTTTTTTTCGTTTGACCGAGTCAGAAAAAAAGTATTAAATTCGGAAAAATGAAAATCAACCAAAATGGATGACACGAAAGAAACAAAAGCGTCGGATAAATGTAAAGAAAAAAAAAGAAAAATTATACACAAACGCGCGCGCGCTCACACACACATACATACACACGCGTATACATAAATATATATACACGTGTTTCAAATTATAATAAAAGTTAATGTTAAAAAGAACGAATAATTTTTCAACAATAAAAACTATCATGATTCAGTCAGTTAAATACAATCATTGACAAATTTTTACAGAATATATCGAAACTTGTAACTTGCATTGACACGCAACATATTACGCATAAAAAAATTTTTGTGACATTAAATATATAAATTTCAAATGTATTATACTCTATACCATATATCATTGCAAAAAGTATAGATTATTTTTTTTATTTTGAGTTATTTTATGTCCTGAATTTTTATACATTCTTTTTCAACAAATTCTTTGATATATTTTAGGAGTTTGTACTTTTGTGATTTTAACTGTTTTATCAGTGAAAAATTATTTGTTCGAATATAAATGTAATTTCAAATACAAATTTTTCTTTGGGAATATCATCGAGATTTTTAATTTATCAAAACTTATTATGACAATTGAATGTTTTGTGCGAAAAAAAATTTCCATTGTTCCTATAAATAATTTACATACTTGTCTTTTTGTTGGAGGCACAAAAGAGATGTTTATTTTGCAAACAACAATGTGTCTTTTTAATGTAACAATAACATGTATATCTCCCTCTCAAGAGGAAATCGCGCGACCATTTTCTCACAGCATATATACTGTTTTTAACGGTTAAATTAATTTGTACATACATACATACATATATATATATATATATATATATATATATATATATATGTGTATGTGTGTGTGTGTGTGTGTTATTTAAGTTACAACATAATCAATATAACCAATTATATAAGTCTGGAAGGAAATGTAATATGTGCATATTTAAGACATTCGTAGTTTTATCTAGCTGCATACATTAACTGTATTCATTGCATGATGTTGATATGTTACAAGCAAATATTTTACTGATAAATTCTTTACAATTAATTTCAAGTACGCGCTTGAAATTAAGAACAGACACTATTGTGTTCCTTCGTATCATCCGTTAGATTTATCTGATAAACGTGTTTTAAATTTGAATGCGACACAGTGATACAATCATACGCTGCATTCTCACATTCGTATCAATACTGCAATTTTACACATTTTTCTTCAAACAAGCCTTTAGTAATTAGTTTTATCGATACACATTGAAGTAAAAATAACTTCTAATAATAATAATAATTAATAGTCATAATTATTAATTATATTAATAAAGAATAATAATAATAATAATAATAAAAATAATTATAATTATAATAATAATAAATTAGGAACCACGTATACAATATGAAATATGAGAAATTAAATTAGAATACACTCCGTTAATGATAACTATTTTATACATTAAAAAGAGATACTATTTGTATTCGCTTTATAAATATTTAGGCCACGCTTTCGTTTTTTTACGTTCTCTCATTCTCTCTTTTTCTCTGCAATAAGCAGAATTTTCAAACAGTTTGAACAAGAGAGTCGTTTGTCGTTATTATTATTATTATTAAATGTATTTCAAATGACAAGTGACAGGTGAGTGCGTGATTAATATATGAAAATATGAAACAAAGTATTTAGAAAAGCTGCTTTTTATACTCTCGAGAGTATTTACAAATATACAAATTATTATTAAACTGTCGTCTAATTATTATTAATCGTCGTTTCTTCAATATCTTTTCCGTCTCTATTCTCGAATATACTTTAATTATAAAAATATGAATTTCGTTTTTTTTAAGCACAGCGTGATACAATAATGCTATCATGATAGAAAGTAATACAGTGTAGTACGACAAAAATGTTGCTTTCATTATAATCGATATTATCGAAGATCCGGGATTATTTTAACCTAGAGAGAATAATTCATTCTATTTACAAGAAGCTGAAATGAGAAGTGACAAAGAGGCCCAGCCTCGAGCTATCTTCAAGAAAACATATTCTATTGCATTTTAATATAGCATTTTTAACGCTGCTTAAATTTAAAATCAAATAATCTGAAAATTGGAAGAATTTGAAAAAAATAAAATAAAAAAAAAAAAATAAAAAAATGTGTGTAAAAAAATCGTGAATAATCTTAGCAATTATGTAATTGGAGATTAATTCAAGTCTTTTTTTATCTAAATAAATAAATATATATAAGCGATGAAATGAGAATGAAGCATGATTAATAGGATTGGACGCTATAGTATTTTCCTCAATTTTAATAATAACCGGTATATCTCTTCCTCATTTTATACATAGAATAAGAATTAAGAAAGAATGATTGGGGCTAATATCTTGCAGAATCATACATATACTACATTTCCCATTCTGTATTCATGTCACTGTATATTTTTGAAAACAAGACGAACAGAGAGATGGGACAGAAATTCTCAACTTTCCTTTCATGTACAAGACACACAGATGAAATAAATATTATTAGTTATTTCTCTATTATGAAATTAATAAATTATGAGCTGCGCTTATAAAGTCATTGAATTGATTTTTCTAGCATATTTCTTCTTCTATTCTCTCTCTCGTTCTCTAATGACGTATTCTCTTTTTTTTACTGCTTAGTTACAGATATATAGAAATAAAGATCGATTTTTCACTACAAATATGTCATTGCGTGTATGTACCATATGCCTAAGATTTATCAAATGATATTTTATTAAGAGCAAAGCGTGTTGAGAAAATATTGTATTGTCAGTACGTAACAATACAACGTCGGATGGCGATCTGACGTCAATAAATTTTTCTAACCAATTAGTAAATAGATAGCATATTTATTTTGAGCGGCAAAACGTATTTCATATGCGCTTAGGAAACTATTGCTTTCTGGTAAGACATTGGATTTATAATTTAAATTTAAATCCTAGAGATTTCTATATATAAGACACATATGTTCACTATTAACCATTTGATACTAATGGTACGATTAATCACGTGTTCGTAGAAGATTATTTTGTGGAAGAACTTATTATATAAAAGTACAATGCAAACTCATAAATCGCAATGTACCAGATCTATCTCGCAAACGCCGCGTTCTTATTCGCGATACATCATTATCCGGGGGTAAATTATGGATCAAAGTGTTTTACTAGAATTTGTTATCGAATACGGATAGCATGTACCAAGTATCAAAAGGTTTCTTGTCTATTAGCGGTTTTCGGCTAATTTTGTGTTTTACGAGAAAAATTTGTTTGTTACTAGCGTGTATTAGCGTCCCGCGCTCATAATAACACGCGAGCGATTCGTCGTTGAACGACGCTCGTCGTGGATAGATAAGACAGATAAACGAGTGGTTCTATTTGATCTTTTTTCGATCAAACGTATCGAAACTACACGTCTTGCTTTCTTACGAACGAGGGTAGAAAGGCACTACTTTTACAACTGATGCATGTATCTTTTTTTTCTATATTGATAATCAGTTGCGACAATAAAATGCGATACTAACATTTGCATGGAAACAATATTCGATATAGTTCCTGTCACTTTTACAAAAAAAAAAAAAAAAAAGATAATACATACGGAAATGTTTTGTTTTTGAACATTACACATCTTTTGTATTAGAAGTGTTTTTCGTTTTTTTTTCTTTTTTTCCAATGAAAGATTTGTTCCGCAGAAAAATTAAATTTTTACTCGTTGGAAGGAATACTCGATAAACGACAAGCGTCGAACGTCCCTTCAATCAAACTCGGAGGATTCGAGTGTGGCAATATGGGAATGTCTCGACACGAGAATCGAAGGGAGTTGACGTGCGTCGTCTCGGTACATGTGTAGTTCAGCTCAGAAATCGTACTCGACGTACTTGTATTCTCGCTTTGTATTCTCAGCATCGCGAATTAAGATATTCCGAATTAAACGGATATTGCCAACAAGAGTTCACTATTAAAGGCTATTAAAGGCCGCTGCTATCTCGAGATATATCTCGAGCAATCATCGACATTTATTCGACGATATTTCGTATGTTTCGCATGTTGCCGATATAATGAATCGTCGCAGCGGAATGCGTCGTACGTGGATGGCGCGTCGCATAGTTCGCTATTGGCTCGGATGCTTGCTTTCGCCGATGGACGCCATCCTCATTGATTCCGCTTCTGAGCAATTCCAGCTCGGCATTTTCGTCTGCTCTATCGTAGCCTAGAGAAATATTTGTATTATTAGTTTAATCGAATGTATTTCGCATTTATTCGGTTCCCGATTCATTTATATCCCGAGACTATTAATTCGATTCATCCATTCTTTTATTACCGAGCTGTTGGGATTCTTGGCCATGAAAATCATTAGAGAGCGGCTGCGGTTGCTAAACGGCCTTAACTCTGGATCTCGACCAGGACCGTCCACTGTGTCGACGTTACTGCTATAGCGAAAAAAAGAAGAGAAGAATAGACCGAATGTAATATTTGCGGTACAAGCGAGTATTATAATAGAGAGTCGGTATTCCAGGTGACGCAAACTTTCTCGAAAAGTGCGCAAATGTCGGGCGGATATGCCCGAAATTTATGCAAAGAATGAAAATGACGATGACAATAATGGATCAATTACCTCGACCGTAATTCCTTTTGCTTTCGCTTACAATGAATGTAAGCCGCTATACAAATGATAACGACGAGGAATACTGCTATTGTGGCACCACCGGCGATGCTGGCTGTTTCCAGCAGTACTCGTTGCCGTGAGGCTGTCGAAGAGAAATCATTTTTATATTTTATACTTTGCAAATAATATTCGGAGGGAAAAGGAGAAATGTATACTTACGCAAATAGGAACCATCCAAATCTTTAAATTCGCATCTCTGCCCGATATATCCATTCGCGCATCTGCAAAATAAAATATATTACAAGTTTAATCAATCGACTCGAATTGTCGATATATGTATCGCGCGAGTATTTGCGCGTGGTTTTTCACTTTGTTTTCCTTTTCTTCCGAGACAAGTATTATCGAAAAAGTACACGCTGTTTAAATTTCAATTTCTATCTTCAGAAACGTATATCAAAAGTACTCGAGTAATTAATTATATAAACGAAAAAAAATGTTAAAGCTTTAATCATTGTTTGATTTATTCCCGATTGGTTTATCGGAGGGCATAATCATGTGTTAAAATATAATAAAAAGAGATTTTTCACATTCTTCACCATTTTATCGTTTACTATAAAACTCTTCCGATAACTTGACTCTCGCTGGACGGAACCAGACAATCCAGAATATCCATAAGTTGATGTAAGTTTTCGCGAGCAAATTCGTTCGATTTAAATAGACGAATGTATTTGCACAACTATGTGCGTGCATGTGTACGTATTTATGTATTTATTAGTCTTTAACGAATTGCCTTTTCTTTGTGCGAGATATAATATATATATATATATACATATGCACATATATCCCTTTCACGCAAAGGTGACATTGCGATTAATTGCGCTTTTTTCGTTTGCATTTTTACTTTTACAATTATCAATCGTTCGCGCGTGATCGACTCAACACGGTATATCTCTTCATCATTGATAGAGAGAGAAAGAGAGAATTCTCGATCAATTTATATTACTATTCGCGCGAGAAAAAACAAAAACGTGATTTCCTCTCGGTCTTGTACGTTACAGGAAACTGCGGAGCTATAAAATCACAGTCGTCGAGTTTCTATAACGTGTGCGTGTGCGCAAATCTATTTTTTACATTTCTACAATTTGATTAAATATTTCTAAACAATATAAACTTGATTAATAAATAATTATGCACTTTTATAAGTGTTTCTACACGTTATGTCTAAAAAATAAATGGTGCGTGAATATTGTTTTATAATTTATAAGCTTCTTTAGCGAAACACATTTTACAATTTTTTGGCATTTGTTTGGCGATTAGAATTTAAGTTGTGAAAAGGAGAGACGACTCGATTCAAGGCGGCAAATCGCGGTCGACAAAGCAAACACCGTGGGAAATGGGATAAGGGTAAGGTAAGGTTGAACGAGCACAATGTACTTTCTGCTTCTCGATGTTATCCCGATATTAATCCGATTACTCGACAGCCTTTTCTTCTCTCTCTCTCTCTCTCTCTATCTATCTATCTCTTGCAATATTTAAGCAGCCCGCATGCATCTCAACTCGAAATAAACTTGTCGTCAAATTAATAATCGAATCACAATTTTATGTGATGAAAAAATTCCAATAAAGGAAAAAAGAAAAAATGTAGAGGGAGAAAAAGAATAAACCCCCTAGAAGAATACGACAGGCACCGATCAAAGGCGCGCTCTCTCTCCGGGAGAGAGTTGGCCAAACATGAGCCGACAGGAATTTCGACGTACGTGCCGAGGTCGCGTAGTCAAAGATTAACGGCTAAACGATGCGAACGGTGCCATCTCCCTTGGTGGCTTTTTCGCTTAGGCCCGGTTCCACAACTCGAGTTAATCCGAGTTTAATACGTTAAACTGGGTCCTGATTGGTCCATTTGCTACTTAAACTCGGATTAACTGGATTGTGGAACTGGGCCTTAGAATTGCCGCGATTGTTGGCACGACGGTTGCACAGTAAGACGCCCGGCCGATAAGCCATAAATACTTGTTTCGTACCTGCTTCCGCATATATTATATTTATATAAATATATATTTGTATAAACCGAAACATTTTTTCAAAAATTCCAGTCTTTATTATATACCGCTGTCCGTGCAGGAATTTTCGGTACGAAATGAAAAGCCTACAGGTAGAATTTTACCGTGAATTTCTCGTCACCTAACCGATGCTGTCGATGACTCATATACGCGTTGAACAAAGCTACTTACAAACAGTTGTACAGGAGGGAGTCGACAATTTTAACGGTGAAACACGTGGCACCGTTCAAGCAATACCAATCTGCGTAATCCTGCGGACACGTGTACATGTGGAATGTGATGTTCGGCCGATCCGTCGGCGTCGGCGGCCTTGGTTTTGGCGTCGAGCGCGACGAACACGCATCTGTTGAAATCAAATTGAAAACGCACAATTAATCGTTATTAAATCGACTTATTATTATACATCGAATAATATATATTCCGAGCAAAAATGTAAATATATACGGTTACTCGTGCGCGTCTCTCTCTCTCTCTCTCTCTCTCTCTGTGCTTTAGCTCTCCTTTCGCATTAGACGCGTAAAGTACACATACATATGTACGGACGGTAATGGAGAAAAGGGTATTTTATTTTAAAGACAATTTAATTTATTTCAATGGCAATTCTTATATTATTGGAATGGACGGCCGCTGGTCCATCCATTCGCGGCCGGAAATTTCGTATTTCTACATCACTTTTTTATACACGAATAATTATAGGAGAGAGACGCGCGCATTTAACCAAACTAACGATACTACGTGTCAAAAGCGTGGCATCCCCATTATCGACACGATCGAGGACGCGAATGACGAGTCGAATAGAGTCGAATTTTTGTCGGCTTTTCCAGGCTCGTTGAGCACAATGGAAGATC